>NC_081421.1:82603673-83207474 GCF_949786415.1 Peromyscus eremicus
TAGTATGAGTTTGGCAGGTGGATGAGGGGAGGAGCTTTCTAAGAAGAGAAAACACCATGTCCTGTGCATTAATAAGAATCCCCTTTGAGAACTGTAGATTACTTAGTGTGGGCAGAAAGTAGGTTGTCTGGGTGGAAGTTGAGAGAAAGGGATGAAGAGAAGTTTGCAGAATCCAGATCTAGCGTATGACAGCTAGGAGGTATTGGGTAATAATGGAAGCCTTTGGGGACTCACTGAAGTCTAACTAGGGTGGGGACAAGGTAGAACTTTAGGTAGAGTTTAGAGACTTGCTTTGTGTCAGAGGCGTGAACAGATTATTGGAAGGAGAGATCCTAGGTCCAAAGTCTAGTTCGAAGCACTTCAGAATAACCTGTTGAAAAAATGACTGCCAGGAAAGTGCCCTCTAGGGCAGGATCAAAGTTAGCATCAATGAGACATAGGGGAGGAGAGAGGATGGCAGAGCCTGGGACACCATTTCAGGTTTTGGCTTCGGTTATCACACCAATGGAAATGCCACTACTTAATCAAGCACCATCAGTGGCCCTCTCATCCTGGATAAGGGTGGAACAAGTTGGGGATTTATTGGACTTAGGGCTCTGTGGGACTATTATTTAGTTGGACGTGTGAGTCTGGTATCGGGTGTGATTTCTGGGTTGAGCAGGTAGACTGCAGGGTGATGGCCTCCTCAGGTGGCAGTTGATATGACAGTGGCTGTGATCAAATTTGAAGGATGTGTAAAATGAGAATAGAAGAGTTAATATTTAGGTGACAACAACTCTCTAAAGAGAAAGGAAACTGTGAGACAGAAGAGTATGTAGAGATGTAGGACATTTAAACAAGACAGTAACAGCAGAGCACACAAAGCATCCTCTTGTCCCCAAAGTGGAGATGTGGCATTAGAATCAACAGTCTTAGAGAAGCAGTGTGTGGGATGGGATAGAGAAGTATCCATTCCTCAGAGGTTAGGCCGTCCTGCATAACATCCTGGAAACAGATGGGCGTCATAGTGAGGGTAGAGTATGGCTGAAAGAGTCTAGTCAACATGAAAATTATCACGGTGTGGAGAGGCAGATATTGGTGTCTATTTTTTAATTTCTTTATTGGTGTTTTAAAAATGTTTTGTTTGTTTCTTCAGTGTTAGTTTTCAATTTAAGGAAAGCATTGCTAACCTGCGTCTTCCAAACAGGAACTGGTCAAACATACCCACGATCCTACGGAGAAGGCGAACCTGAAGTTGGCCCTGGATGCAATGAAGGTGAGAGCTGCAGCTTGCTTGTGTCTTCTGTTCCTGCCTAGAGACAATGGGACTTGAACTGCTAGCGTGCATATGTGTGCCTGCCAACATGCATGCTTGGTATTGCTGAGGACAGCAAAGTCGCTTACTGAAAGAGATAGTTGTTATGTCGTTATTGGTGGGTTTTTTTTGTTTTTTTTTTTGTTTGTTTGTTTTTGTTTTCTGAGACTGGAACTTCCTGGTACTTGCTATGTAACCCAGACTGGCCTCAATGTGTGGCACTCTTCCTGCATCAGCCTCTGAGATAGAATTCTTATATGGATTTAAGTACTAGACTAAAAAATGCCAGAAACCGAGAGGTATGATAATACTACTTTTGTGCCGTTTGCTAACTTTTATAGCCTCCAGGAATGACTCCCTATATGCTGTTTATGTACCTGTTGGCTTGAATAAGCAGAGGGCCATAGGAACAACAGTGTGGTTCTCCTTCCTCAGACTGATCCTCTGCCAGGTTGTCCATGGTGGATGCTGTACAAGGATTTCACTTAGGGATTTTGTTCCCAGTTAAACCTGAAAGTCAAGTAAGCACACAGAGGGATAAAAGCAGGTGTTGTGAACTTGTTGGGGGGATGTCTGAAAGCCCAAATTTCACATTATGCTCAGTCAACTTGACTCTGAGCTGCAACTGAAACAGAGTCACGTACTTGTTGTTTGGAAGGTGATGACAGTGCATTGTCTAAGTATTTAACAGTGCTCTGGACTACTCTTCACACTGGCTCTGCTGTTTAGATGATGTTGGCATGGGTGTCATGACCATTACTCAGTCATTAATTGTGGCTAGAAAATCAACAAATGTTGTGTCCTTAAAGAAGTCATTTATGGATGACTCCTACCAAAAGCCAAGCTTCCCTGAGGACATAGTTAAGAGTTGCTGTTTGCAGAGTTGTGTTCCTATTGGATGCTTGAAACAGGGTAAAGAAAAAAAAAAAAAAGAAAGAAAAAACTTAGAAAACAGGAAAATGTAGATCACACAAAATAAAAATAGCCAGTTACAGTATGTGAGGATTAGCTAATGCTTTTGCAAATTAAAAAAAAATAAAAGCCATTTTAAGTTAAGTGAAGGCAGGTGGAGAAGAATGGCTAGAGGTTTTTGTCCTCTTTTTCCTGTTTTTGTTCAGCTCTGTTCCTCACCTCTCCCGTGTTTCTCGTTTATTAACTCTGAAATTGAACTAGCCTTCTTGACTGAGTTTTCTCTGGAGCTAACAAGACATTAACTGGTTTCAAATGACCGTCTTGCTAGGGCACCATGTAACTTGGTTACTTTTTCCTAGCTGCTAATCCTTCAGCTCTGCCCTTCATCTAACCCGGGAGAGATGCACCCCTGTCGAGGTCGGCCATTAATGCTCCCGGAATTTAAAATCTCCTGACCTACTTTCCTTGTGGCTTTGTATTGCTGCAGATTTTTTTTTTGTGTGTGTCTTTTAAGGCAGCAGCAGTATCCTTACTCTCCTCAGGGGTGTGGTAAACGGCAACTCTTCAGACTTCCCAGCTGCATGCCCCACATTTTAAAATTGGCTTTGAGACGCAGCTTTGATTGACTGAGTGTTCATTTCATTGTCACTGAGAAGTTACGGTGGTGACTTTCATCATTGATGGAATTAATGATGTGTTTTTCTTTCAAAGCAGCTTGTATCGCTAATCTTCCTGTGTGTTCTTTCTGTACCCCTCTTCCTATTCTTTAGGACTTGGCACAATATGTGAATGAAGTGAAAAGAGATAATGAGACCCTTCGTGAAATTAAGCAGTTTCAGCTATCTATAGAAAATTTGGTATGTAATTATCCTTCCATCCAGCTTCCCCTTGTCCCCAAATCTTGGGACGCTCTGAGTGCGGCTGTTGAGGAAAAGATGGTTTACCTTCAACTTTCGGCTGTCAGACCTTGGTTTTTCCCCTCCTGTGTCTGGTCTTCACACTGGTGTGATGTCACCTGTGACTTCACCATTGTCTGGGTACCTCTGGTGCTTGCCTCTCTCCCTCAGTCTCTCGTGGCCTCTTCTCCCAGGAGCCCTAGAGGACAATAAAGAGAGTCCAAGTTTAGGTGTTATGGCTAGAGAAAGTCCTTTCAAATCACTTCATTTGAACTGGGTCCAAAGAGTGAGAAGCCATAAGAAGACATATTGGGTCAATGATCCAGGCAATGCCTTGAAAGTGGCAAGTCCAGAGATGGGTAAGAAGCACTTTGTGTGTTCAGGAAGCTGAGAGGCAAGGGTGGCTAGAAGTGATGAGAACAGAAGGTGATGAGCTCTCTGCAGTCACAGGGGATGGGGAATAGCATTGTATAACCTTGGATCCAAGGATAGGTTAGGGCTTCATTGTGACTGCAGTGGAAATCTAGGACAGTTTCTATCTGCCCTAGAGTGGAGTGTCCCAGTCGTGTTTGTATTTCAAGGAGTCCCATTAGGGAGGCAGCTAAGTTGCTATTAAAATGGTTTTGAGAGAGAATGGAGGGCTGGCTTCACCTGTAGGACGTGCATAGAAGAATGGCTTTGAGGTATTTTTGGCAAAGTGATTTCACCGCTGTGTTCCAAATCCCCTTGCACATTCCTTTCTTTTCCCATGTACAGCCACTTCTCTGTTTCATTGGTGCCATCGCTTGCTTCCTTGACAGTCCCTGTAACCAAAAAATCTCTTTATATGTTTTGTTTTAAACAACTGTTTTCTAATTAACCTTCTTTCCTAAACTTGCCAAGACTTTCCTGTGGTTATCAACATTCACCCATTTAAAAGTATGCAATGATGACCTTAAACGATTTTCTGAATTCATTCGGTGAATAACCGCCCACATATTTTACATCATGGGACTTACGCTGTGTTTATTGTAAGTCTCCAGTTTTCTATAGCTTTTCATGGTTCCTCCTGTGAACATATTCTATTCAGAGCCTAGAGTATTCTTCCCCATTATGGTCTTTCACATCCCTTCAAGGTCCAATCTAAAGGCAATCATCCCATTTCCTAACCTCCCATTATCTTTTCCCTTTTAGAATTCCATAGTGTATCACCTGACAGGTATATAGCATTGGAAGTATGATAATATGAGTAACATTAAATTGACCACCATAAACATTTATGTGCACATATGACATTAAGTATATTTATAATCTTGTAACCCATTGTTTCCATCCAGCTCCAGAACTCTTATTTCTGTGAAACCATGTTCACTGAGCACAGACTCCCGACTCTGTTCTCTTGGCAGTCCCTGGCACCATTCTTTCTGTCTATGAGTTCAGCCCCTTTGTTGCCGCTGATTATCTATCTATCTATCTATCTATCTATCTATCTATCTATCTATCATCTATCTATTATCTATCATCTATCTAGCAATCATCTATCTATCTATCTATCATCTATCTATCTATCTATCTATCTATCTATCTATCTATCTATCTATCTATCTATCTATCTATCTATCTATGGTATTGGTGCTCTTGTGACCAGTTTATTTTATTCAGCCTCATGCCATAAGCATTCATTCATGTTGCAGAGTGTGAGTTTTGTCTAGGTAGGGCTATCTGATGTATCATTGTGTGTGCAGATCCCATATTATATCTTTTTATTCAAAGGACATTTGGTTGCTTCCTCTTTGAAGTATCATAAATAATGCTGCTGTGTGTGGGTATGCCAGTGTCAGTTTGGGTGCCCACTTTAACTTCTTTAGGTTATATAGTGGAATTTCTGAACTCTGTGGTCATTCTGTGATTAAATTTTGAGTAATACCCACTCCGTTCTGGAGAGCAGCTGCCCTCGTTTGCATTCTTACTAACAATCTAAATGGATTCCAGTTTCTCCATAAACTTGACCAACACTCATTTTCAGGCCTCTTTTTAAATGTTTTATTTTCTAAGCACACATGCAAAATATATATCCAAGTGGATATGAAATCATGTCTGATTCCGGTTTTGATTGCATTTTCCAATGATTAAAAGTATTGAACACTGTTTTGGGTATTCATTGGACATATCTGGAGAAATGTCCGTTTGAATACCTTGGCTAATTTTGAGTCCTGTTATGTGGTGTGGTGTGTGTGTTTGTGCCTGCAGACATGTGCATGTGTGTTTGTGGGAGTTATTTATACATGTGTATACCCATCAGTCCCTTGTTCCACAGGTACTTGAGACCCTCTTCTATACATAGCGTTGGTGATGCCATGAGTTCTCATTTACCCACCTTTCCTTTCTTGCCTATACATTCATCTAGTGTCACATTTAAGAAATCATTTCTAAATTTAATTCTGTGAAGCCTTTTCTCTATTTTCTTGTAAAGCTTTCATAGTGTCAGCTCTTATGTGTAAGTCTTTGCTCCAGGGAGTCATTTTGAGATACAGTATAAAGCTAAGGTCCAACTTCATTCTTTTTTCTTGTAGACTTACAGTTGTCCTAGCATCATTTGTTCAAGAACTTTATTTTCTCCCATTGAAGGTTCTTGGAACTTCTTTAAAACAATTATGGCTAATATGTGAGTCTTATTTCTGGGATCACTACTATTCCACTGGTCTGTTGATCTGCTGGTCTTTATGCCAATGGTGTGCTATTTTAGCTATTCTAGCTTTATAATAAGTTTTGAAGTCAGGGAGTATGAAGTATCCAACTTCGTTGTTTTTCAGGGTTCATTTAGTTATCTAAGGGTCCCCTGAGGTTCCAATATGATTTTTTATGTCTTGTTTTTGTTTTCTTTGACAGGTTTTCTCTGTGTAACAGCTCTGGCTGCCCTGGAATTCACTCTGTAGACCAGGCTGGCCTCAAACTCACAGAGACCTGTCTGCCTCTACCTCCCAAGTATTGGCATTAAAGAGGTGAGCCACCACCACCTGGCTCCCTATATGAATTTTAAGATGAAGTTTTTATTCTGTTTATTCTAGAGTGTAACAATGGGGTTTTGACAGCAAACATTTATTATTTTATCATTTTCTTGAAATCACATTTATATCTTTTACTAGAATGAACTTTCTAGGTGTCATTTATAATATTTAGTTAATTCTTTTTTCTCTTAACAAGTACTGTAAGTGTTTATTAGTAATTTAAAAATATTTTATGTCTTTGCCTTTGTGGAAATATCTCATTTAATTGTTACATCAGAATTTTTCATCCTGGAGCTCTTAGCTCAAGGAAGCCATCCCTGAATCCCTGGGTGAAATTATATCCCCTTCCTATCCTTTGCTTTTGGGATAATTATGTATTCGCAATTACATGCTTCTGTAAGTATTGCTTCCCTGTGGGTGGTATGTTCTATGAAGATAGAGGCTGTGTCATGCCACCCTGAATGTGTGACAAATATTAGTTACTAGAATCTTCCTCCAATTAAAATTATTCCAGTTATTTTTTTTCTGGAATTTGAACTTCTCCTTTTAAATAATATTTTTATTTTTTTAGATTATAATGTAATTACATCCATCTTTTTTTCTTCCCTTTACTCCCTCCAAACACTTCCAAGTTACCCCCCATCTTGTTCTCTTTCAAATTCATGGCTTCTTTTTTGCTAATTGTTGTACAGATACAACCTGCTCAGTTTGTATAATGTTACTTATATGCATGTATTTCTGGAGCTGACCGTTTGGCATTGGATAACCAATTGATGTGCCCTCGACTCAGAGAAGGCTATTCTCTCATTCTCAGCATTTCTTACTTGTCTGTAGTTTTTTTTTTTTTTTTTTGTCTAGGGTTGAGTCCTTGTGATCTTTTCTCTTCCACATTTGCAGGTCTATCTGTCTTTGTTCAACTCTTGTTTAGGAAGTCCTGCTGGGGAAACTTCATGGGTATAGCTTCTCTGGTATTTTAGGAAACAGGGTCTCACAGAAAACTTGCTGTTCCTTGGACTTTTACCGTTTTTCTGCCTCCTTTTCTGCAATGGTCCCTGAGCCTAAAGTTCAGGAGTTGTGTTGTAGATATTTGAGTTAGGACTGGGCTCCACAACTTTGCATTTTAATTGGGTGTGCTTTTTTGTAATGATTTCTGTCTGCGGCAAAGAAAGTTTCCTTGGTGAGGAAACTACACTTATCTGTGAGTATAAAAACCACTACTTAGGCTGTATTAGGGATTGTACTAGTTTAGTAAAGGGATGGTTGTGGGTTCTTCTCCAAGATCCATGACTTCGCTAGCACTAGCTAACTGGATAGGTTTCCAGTCCCAGGCATGATTTTTTTCTCTTATTGATGGGCCATAAGTCCAATTAGAGAGCTCTTGGTTACTGTCAAGTTATGTGAACTTCTACGGTTATTATGCCATGCTGGTCATTGATGTGTTTCATAAGCATCATAGCTGGGTGGGACTGTTGGTTGCTTCCTAGCTTTGGAAGCTTGAAAGGTACCTTCTGGTACCATGACATGTAGTCTTCAAGGAGGTTAGATCCAGCTCTGGTAACTTCCCTTTTAAGATTATATGTAAAAGTGTGTCGACAATGTGCCCGCTGTAATTACAAAGACAGATGGATTTTTGTAGCATATCTAATATCAAAGTCTTGTGTGTTCAGAGTAAATGTGTTAAAATAAATAAAAATGATATCAATTGTAATAGGATAGTTGTCCAGGAAAATGTCTTTACTAATGTTTACTTCTGTTTGTATGTGATTGTGAAAAGGTCAGACACACATGTTATATTTATTTACAAATGTGTTTATGTTTTAGAACCAGCCAGTTTTGCTCTTTGGGCGACCTCAGGGAGATGGTGAAATCCGAATGACCACACTGGACAAGCATACGAAGCAAGAAAGGTGAGAAGATTGGAGCACTGTGCGCTTTTACAATTAGTAGTTACTGTCACAGGAACGATGGCACCTCGTGTCCGTTGTTCTAGGACGGGGTGGGGGTGGTCAGGCAAGGGGACAGGCCAGTTGGTGGTCCCTTACATTCTCTAATGTAGGCTTTATGGATTACCTCGCTTTCTAGTCTGCACTGTGTTGATTTGCCTAAGTCTTTAGGGGCTAAATGAAAACCCTTGAAAATAAGACAGGTGAAAATATGACTCCCAGTTGTGAAATGCCACCAGACAATTGCCACAAAACCATGATTACCTTTAAAAAAGTAGATTCATTTAAAAATTAACTAAAAATCATGCAAAGCATCCTGAGAAGAAAGGTCAAATGGGGACTCTCTAGTTATATTTTTATTTAGGGAAGCTTTTGGACAGAGTCCTCTAATATTCGCCACTAGGAAACATGCTTGTCAAACTGGTGCTTTTGTGGCGATTTCCTGGACTCTTGCAGAAGAGAAAGTCTGCCAGCAGGGGGCAGCATCAGCTCTTGCTTCCGCCTTGACTCCCGGATTCCACAGGTAGCTCTCAGGAGCCACACTTCTGATTTTGAGGATGAGGAAAGTGTTTGAGCACTGTGAATATGTCATTGTCACAATCGTTGGTTAAGAATATGTGTGTTAATCACCGAGAGTTTTAAAAAGCACACATCTATTGCGGCTGGATGGTAAGGTTAGAGGGTTCATTTCCTTCCCCAATTAACATTGCTTTTAATAAGGAAGAAAAAAAAAAGAAAGAAAAAGAAAGAAATATTAACACAGAAACTTAACCATCGCTTTCCTGTTTTTGCAGTTTTCTCTTACACCCAAGCTGTGCTTAAGGTGACCCATTAAATTGTGACACCCAATGTAAGGAGCGAAAGCTTAGGCTCTAAAGTTAGCCTGGGTGTGATCTTACTCTGTACCACATCATCAATATGACCTTTGGCAGTTCGCAAACATCCCCCAGCTTGGGTTTGCTCACCTAGAAAGACAGTAGTTCCCACCTGAGTGGGGACCCTGGGAATTTATTTTCTGCCTTGTCTGTGGAAGGGATGAAGAATTCTCAAGGCTCTTGACCGATTGCTTTGAAGGTGGTAGGAGGGCTACTGTCCTGATCATGAATACTTTGTCTGAGTTTTTGGCTTTTAAATAAGAGATCAGTTATTCATGAGTAGCTTTATGGCTTACCTCAATGCGTACTTTCAATAACTGCCGTCTATATACTTTCTTCTTATGGTGCTTCCCTTTCTTTTTGTTAAGCTGAGGGGAATTGGGGTGGAATGGCACCATTTCTCCATCGATGCTGTGGAGGCCTGTGATGCTTCTGTGAGCCTGAGTTCCTCATTGCTTCCCATGTGGCCCAAAAGATGAATGCTTGGCTGGCGTAATCACATCCAGGAAGAGAAATACATGAGCTCCTAAACCATGTCTGTCAGTCAACCGCGCTGTCTCTCTTTTACAGGCATATCTTCTTATTCGACTTGGCAGTGATTGTGTGTAAAAGGAAAGGGGATAACTACGAGATGAAGGAAATAATAGATCTGCAGCATTACAAGATAGCCAACAATCCTACCACTGACAAAGAAAATAAAAAGGTGACCTTCCGGGATGTTACTATTAGTAATTTATGTAGAGCTTTGAATATTCAAATGCAGCTATCCCTTGGTGTCCAGACCACCCCTTCCATGGCAGATGCCTAAATCTGCAGACACCCAGGCCTTTATACAAAATGGCTTAGTGTCTGCATATAGCCTATGCATGTCTTTCTCTATAATTTCAAACATCTCTAGGTTCTTTCTAATGCCTAAGACAACACTTAAATTCCTGTAAGCAGCTGTGTACCACATTGTTTAGCAAAAATGACAAGGGGAACAGTCTGCACATGTTGAGTACAGATGTGGTTAATGCTGTTTTCATCTGCAGTTGTTGAGTATTTGAATAAGAACCTGGAAATCTGGAGTTAGATGTACATTAGTACACATTACTGCTGTTTACTGGTTCAGGAATTTAGTTTTCAGAGATTGATTTGGTACAGGCTCCTGTGAGCTATGATGGGATCGTGACATAGTTGATCTGATCATTTTTAATTCCTAGGATCAATATGGTAACAATGATTTTCTCATCAATATGAAGTTGGTTACAATCATTGGTATTAATGCTGATAGAGCTATAAGGTTTTGTGTGGAGGGTTAGGCACTCCAATAAATTTGGAAATTTTTTTTTAACAAATGGTAATTATTAACTTGAAGACTATTCATTTTCACAGTGGTCTTATGGCTTCTACCTCATCCATACCCAAGGACAAAATGGGTTAGAATTTTATTGCAAAACAAAAGATTTAAAGAAAAAATGGCTGGAACAGTTTGAAATGGCTTTGTGAGTATTTCTACTTTAAAAATTTATTTGTGTCTATGGTGTGCACTTGCACACACATGCGATGTGTGTGTGTGTGTGTGCGTGTGTGTGTGCGTGTGTATGTGTGTGTGTGTGTGTGTGTGTGTGTGTGTGTGTGTGTGTGTGTGCCGGGGGCGTGGCAGGCTGGAGTATGACATTGGGTATCTCCCTTGGTGTCTGCCTTTTATGTAGTGAGTCAGAGTCTCTCAGTTGGACCCAGAACTCACTGATTTGGCTAGACCTGCCACCTTGCCTCTGAGATCTCTTCTCTCTGCTTCTCAAGCTCTGAGATTAAAGGCCAGCTGTCACCTCTGCCCAGCTTTTCCTTGGGTGCTAAGGGTTCACACTTGGGCATTATGCTCGGCTGGCAAGCGCTTTCCCCAGTGAACCATCTCCCCAGCCTACATTTCTCCTTTTAAGCACTCTTTGTGTCCTACTATTTCAATCCTTGATGAGTCACAGCAGCTGTTCTCTGCTAGTGGCTGGTAGCATACAGAGGCTCTGAGCATGGGCATGGGCAGACTGCGGGCTGGTCATCTGGTCTCTGAGGACAGAATGTTGGTGAATTTCTCCAAAAGGAAGAAAGAGGGAGCTCAATCCTTCCCTTTAACTTTCTTCTCTTAGGAGTATTTTCAGTTTTTACCTTTTAGCCCCTCAAAAATGGAATTATAAGGACAAATTTTTCCTGCAATTACTATGTTTTAATATATATCCTTCAATTAAACAGAAAACCCACACATATGTACATATGTGCAAATCCTTTGCTTCTAATATAGACAGATGCCTTCCCTCTGTTTTAAACTCACTTATTGTTTCATTCCTTGCTGAGTTTCAGGTATATTCAATGAATGCTTCAGGACTGGGTTTCTTTCAATGTTCTTTCCCTGACTTAAAGAGGATGCTCAACAAAGCTGTGAAAATACCCAGGTCTGCTTCAAAAGAAACAGGGCACACAGAGCTATAACCAGCAAGAACATGCTGTTGGGTGTTTCTTTGTAATTTTGATATTTATAAACTAAGGAGGTGCATAATGACCCTCCTCGTGGGAACACATTGGTTGCCCTTAAAGGAAACTGTTAAAAAAGATGGAATTAAAAGAGAACACTTTGGAGGTTTGTCTCATTGTGTTCTGGCATTGTTCACCACTTCTTGACCAATTCTATTAAGATTTTATTGCTTGTTTCTATTTTAAGAAGTGCTTGTGTTAATACAGAATTTGAGATTGAATTAGGATGGTTTTTGAAGTTCTGGTGAAAAATATTTTATGTTTTTATTTATTGTGCATATATGCATTTGTGTTATGCATATGAGCACAAAGCTAACATTTTTAGTTCAGTATAAAAGGTCAGTAGTATTAAAGGCTGCCTTAACATGGTGCCCTCATTACAGGTTGCATTCACTTTGGGCACAGGTGGTAAGTGGGCAATGTTGGTCTAGTCTGTGATCCAGAATGGTCAACCTCATATACCTTGTGCTCCTTCAGTGAGGACCTGGAGTTGCATGGTCCAAATCAGAACCATGGGATGCTGGGGACAGTGAGTGTATCCAGAGGCAGAGTGGATCTCAAGCTTTTGGTCTTTGTGGCAAGATGTAAGACTAGAATTTTCTGATGTCTTTCTTGGGCTGTAGAATTTCTGAGTGAAGGAGTTTCTCCAGGGGAGGGCAGCTAAGTATCTTGTCTCAGAGGAGGCAGGCTCCTAGGACTGCATGATAGACATATCAGTGACCATTTTGTTCAGTTTTTTTTAAAAGCCGAATAGCTCATCTGTACTACAAGATAAGTGATGAAATAAATGCTTACCCTCTCTCATGTACAAGAATCTGGAGTAAGCAGAGGCTGTCTGATAGGGTGGCTCTCTGAGGATCAGCTGTCTGTCAGGCTCACGCTCTCTTCTGCTGTCTTTGCATCTGCCTTCTGTCTTCAGTGTTGGTCATTTTAAAGTATAAAAGAGCTACTGGAATTCCAGCTATAAAATCCACATGGTAGGTGGCAGAAGGTAATCCCTCTCTTTTAATGAACCTTTAACAACACGTATTTTTCTTAAGTCAAGCCAGAACTTGGTCGTATGACTGCACGTGAGAGGGGAGGCTGAGGTTATCATTTCTGATTCAAGTGGGTTTGTATCTGGGTTTGAATCAAGGCTCTCTTGCTGTGAAAGACGGGGTGGGGGTGGGGGGAGTGGCCTTTTAGATGCAGGCAGCTAGCAGTCACAGCTTTACAAGGTACACAGGGGTGTAGATAGGCTTCAGTTGCTCCTCTGCACTCAGGGTGGCTTCTGCACCTTCAGGGAATGTGGCATTCTACATCTTTGAATACTGTTGAAGCAGGCCAGGAATATAATGAACTATGGTGGGAGTCATATTTTTATTTTGGAGTTCTGTTGACTGCTTAGGAGAGGTAGAAGGTGGACATGCTTTTCTGCAGAATTACTCAAGAGTTGGACCTGAGGATGTCTATAAGCAAAAGTTATAACAAGTAGGGCCTGGTAAAACCAGGATTTTGTTAAGGTATTGGGCTACCTTATTATCTTTCTTCCCCGCTTCTTTTTGAAGCTCGTTATACCAGGAAGCCCTAGTAACCATGCTGCCAGATTTCTAAGACAGGTCTTACCTTGTTCTTCGTGAAACAACAATCTGGGAAAATCCTGATGCTTAAGATTTTGCTCAAGGGTCAGATTTGTTCCGTTTTGTCCATTATCTCAAATCATTATGCTCTTAGATAGAACTCATGGAAAATAAAGAAAACCAAGAGCCCTGTGGTATTTTAACAGTGAAGGAAATGCAGCAAGCCTCCACATCTGTGCAGGTCAGCCCTTGCCAGGATCCTTAGCCCTACCCTGAGTCTTGTAAGCCTTCCTGGAACTCTCTGGACTGTGGCCTAGAGGGGCATTGAAAAGGACCATGGTGGCTGATCAGTGGAATTGCTATTTTTAAGACAGATGAAATGCTTACTAGTGTTATTTACCGAAAATGACAGTTCTGTTTATAGGGTGACTAGACTAATTTTTTTGTTTGTTTAAAATAATTGCAGACACCTTTAAGGCATTTAAATCCTGCTCTTAATTTGAGACATTAGAGAGGAAGGCAGAGAGTCTGTGGGCCCCTGTAAACAATGAGGATATACTGAAAGCAAGGCATCTCCCAGAGGCCACATGAATCTCAGCCGCTGTCTTTCCCAAGCACACCCCCATCCTTGCTCAGCAGCATATTCTCTGACCTTGTTTGGCCGTAACCACTTCCAGCATTTAGAATATGTAGTGAACCACAGTAGAACTTGGCAACCTTCTTAGAAAAGGCTGAATGGAGAGAGACAACAGTGACCCACTTGGACAGGGAAGGAGGAAGGAGTTTTCTCTCCTTTTCCCTGCTAAAAGGGGTAGTGGTTGAGATTGTGGACGGCATTATGGAGCTAAACGATGCTTAAGTGCCGAAGTGCTGGGAGCCTTCTCTAAGCATCCATTTAAATGCTTCAGAGGCTGACTGGTTGGGAGGCATTGCCTGCTTGTGTTTATTCCAAAAATGATTTTTGTTGCCATTTGTCTCCTATAATTCCATTTGGGCATCTGAGAAATAGGATGAGAAGTGTTTGTATTCAGGAAAGCTGGTTCTCATGTGGGTAGGAGTGCCCACAGACACTGGTGCTTGAACTTTCCTTAGGAGGCTGTCGATACCTTCTCAAATCCCCTATATTTACTGTGTTTTTATGAATTCTCTGCTTAGCTTTAAATGAATAAACATCCCACTCATTTTCCAGTTTAGGGAACTAGTAATCACAGGACCATATCAGCAACATTGAACAATGTTGAACAGCGATGTTACCGCAGAGTTTGGTATCTCAGTGCACAGGGTTGTCTTTATCCAGGAGGGTGTTAAATATCCAACTGCGTTCAGATTTTGTTATTTAAAATAGATTATTTTTAGTTGCTTTATTTTGCTTGTTTTTATTATGAATAATACATAGGGGTTATTCACATATATATGATTGGTGTGTGTATATGTGTATGTGTGTGTTTGTGTTAATATTGCAGGAATAAGTTCAAACTGTGTAAATTATAAAATAAATGGACTCAAAGAACAACAAAATCTTCTTTCTTTTCTTTTCTTTTCTTTTCTTTTTTTTTTTTGGTTTTTCGAGACAGGGTTTCTCTGTGTAGCTTTGCACCTTTCCTGGAACTCACTTGGTAGTCCAGGCTGGCCTCGAACTCACAGAGATCCGCCTGGCTCTGCCTCCCGAGTGCTGGGATTAAAGGCGTGTGCCACCACCGCCCGGCTTCTTTTCTTTCTTTTTTTTTTTTGAGACAGAGATTCATATAGCTCAGGTTGACTTCAGTCTCATTAATAGATAAAATTGAACTTAAACTCCTGATTATATCACGTCCAGGTTTCCAAGTGCTGGGATTGCAGGTGTGGAGTGTGTGCTACAGTCCAAAACCTTTTAAAGGAAGGGCTGGAAAGAGAAAGAAAAGATAAAGTGAGAAGAGAAGTAGATAAAGCAGGATGTTCAGAATTGGCCTCTGTGCCATTTAGGGGCAATGAAAAGGTCCTGTTGCCTTGGATTTCTCCTGACCAGCCCAACTACATTCTTGAAATTTTAGCCATTTTTATTTAGTCCTTTGAAGATACACAGACCATTATCATTGGCACCACCTCAGATTTCTTAACTGTATCCTGGCGGGCACAGTGCCGAGGGACAGAGCTCAGGCAGTCCCTGCTGAGGTAGTAGCCCAGGATATTCATTCACTAAATAGCAGGACTGATGGTCAGGGCTGGGAGAGAATGGGAACGGAGATGGAGAGCATAGCGTTAGGGAGGGGCTCTGGGCCACACTGCTTGTGTCACAGCAGTCATCTAGACAGGGGGCTCCTGAGCTTCCAGTATCCCAGGATGAGCTCAGAGAACGCTGCCCCAAAGGAGGGTGGGTGGAGATGTAGCCACAAAGCTCCACAAGTTTGAGGTCTGGTGTACCTTCTTAATTTATTCACTCTCTCTTTCCCAAAGGAATTGAAGTCACAAAAAGAGCACACATGCCACAGAATTAAAAAGAAAAATTTAAATAATCAAAGGTCAAATAAAATAGCATTTCCTTCAAACTCACACTCTACCAGGGAAGAATGTTTTCTTGAAACATAGTTTCTATATAGAGTGTATAAATGTGTGTTCTTTCACATTTCAAACTCAGAATTATATTTTATCAAGTATAATTTGTTTTGATCTGAAGTATTGCCCAGGTATTCTGAATATCAGAGGGGTAATTACAATATAAAATTGTGTTCATTCTAAAAATTTTTATTGAGTACTTCCTTGTTGCTGGACCTGTTAGAAGCTGTGGGCATAAAACATGATGGGGTCATTGCAGTTGAAATTAAACATATGTATTTCTAAATAAAGTAGTGTTCAGTTAATGTATAGTTGATTAAATTTCAGTCATGAGCCCTTGATGTTTCAACCCAAGTTGTCTCTTCTTCCAGTCTCATTTGCTCAAACATCAGCAGATAGAGGCCAAGAATGGCATTCACATAGCCCTCTGCCTCCACCTCAGATCGGTCTCCTACCAGGCTCTGCTGGCTTGCACTCTTCCTCGCCCTTGTGTGAGTCTTCTGCATCCCTAGCTCCTTACTTCTTGCCCTCTCAACCACTCTCATTTCACTGGATGTGGAGGCCATCTGATCATCTGCTGACCCACATTCAATCTTTGCAGATTGTCTGTTGTACTTGGTAAAATATAATTTTATTTTTACCACGACCAAGAAAGCCCTGCATCTTTTTTATCCCACCTCTTTCCAGTCACACCTCTCCCCATTGTCCCCTATGCCAGTTTTGCTCTGGCTATATTGTTTCAGTCCGTAGAGGATGCATGGTACTCAAGCATTTATGTACAATAAATGCCTGGAGACTGCCTGGAGAAGTCTTTGGTTGATAGCTGGTTCTAGATGCCACAGGTCTTGGCTTTAAATGTTACCCTGTGCTACTCCTGATCTCTATGCCAAATGAATGATCCTATTTCCCCCATATTCTCTCACAATTTAAATTATTTTACTAGACAAGGAGTCTCCACACACAACATCTGTGGCTTTACCTCCACTCAGTGATCACCCTTCTGTTAAAGAGAATTCTATCACTTTTTTTTTTCAGTTTAGCTTATATTGTATTCTGCTGAAGAGGAAGGATTCTTTATTCTTTATTAAGATAGATGCCACATTGAACATCACTGTTAGAGCTCAGAGAGGTAGATAAAGAATGTCTCATGGGTCTGGAGATGCATCTGGAGGTTTAGGTTTTGGTGTGAGTTAGTTTTAGTTTAGGTTTTGGATTTGGAGTTAGTTATGAGGTCTGAGAGGGTTGGGAATGGTATCAGAAGATGCATGTCTGTGAACTGTGAAATACATTCCCTTTTGTATCCTTTGAAATACTAAAAGGGAAATTACTTTTGTGTTGTTTTGGCTGCTGTATTTGTACATTTACAGTTCCTAGGCTGACCTGCCTGGGGCCTTTGATCTTTGTGCCTGTCTGTCTGCTTATGGCTGCTTCCTCCACTGGACTGTGACCATCATGGGGGCAGGCAGGGATCTCATTAGTGTTACTCATATTCACAATCTCTCTTAGCACATCACATAGCATATAATAAGTTACTGTATTTTATTGAAAATTCAAAATTTTGCTTTTAGAATTTTATGACAACTAATGAAAGCAAAGAAACAAAGACGTGATGGGCTAGAGAATTCTAGTAGGTAAAAAACTCTCAACAGTCCATGGATAAAGAGACTTCTTTAGTGTTGTAAGAAGGTATCCACTGTTGATTCTTCATCAGGCGGCACTGATTTATTTTTGTCATTTAGGAAGTTGGTGTCATTCTGTCTTATGTCACTATTAGCTTTCAAATATGACATTGTGTTTTTCCTAAGGCATTTTTATGGGCAGGTGACCTGATATTAGATAGACTACTTTGTGATATTCTGAGTCGATGCTTCGGTAAGATGCATGGAACAAAACAGGATGGATAATTTTCACATTATCCAGCCTGTCTTTTAAGTAGCATTGATCTCATCCTCACATGAGCTAAAAACTGCAGAAATAATTTGCAGCTTGTGCTACGTGCAGTTTCCTTGTCCCTGGGAGATTTGAGCAGAGCTTCATTCAAATTGTATTCTAGAGCTGGGACGCTCAGAGCCCAGAGCTTCCTCATATTTGTCTCCCCCTCCTCCTCCTCCTCCTCCTCCTCCTCCTCCTCCTCCTCCTCCTCCTCCTCCTCCTCCTCCTCCTCCTCCAGATTCCTGATTCCTGGTGGCACTTGCCTCTCCCCCACACTCCACCTTCAGCCCTCAGTCTGTCAAATTCAGAAGAAAAGCTTTACTTGTCCTCTGTTCTTCACTAGAGTCCATGTGGTTTAACTTATGTGATCTGACAGTATCTCAGGGAAGACTCTTGTTCTGCCCCTATCCTTTCCACTGCTCAGCAGGTTTCCTTAACACCCTCATCAGCACCTATGGTGTGACCATTCTCCCCGTAATGGCCTCACTTCATCTTTTCTGGGGAGCCGCCACCAACTGGTCCATAAAGAGCACCTGTCTACCCATCCTGAGATTAGACTGTTAACACTGTGTCACATGTCCTCTCAATTCCAAAGAAAGTTCTAGGAACCTCAAAAGAAGAGGGTCTTTGTTACTGCTTGATGAAAGACCCATGCTGATGATAGCAGATGTACACATCATTTTGACAGGCACCATTTCAGATTTCTAGACTCTGTACTTGGTGGCAGGCACAGTCCTACAGGGAATACCTAAAAGGAAAGGAGCACAGAGGCCAGTCTCTGGAATGCTATTAAATAGGGGTGACTGGTAGTGATAAAGGAGAGAATGAGAATGGAGACTATAGAGCTGGGGAGCCTACGACTGACTTTGTTTATACTTTTGCTCAGCTGGACTTGCCTCCCTATACTTATACAAAGCTCTGCAAGAGATTTCTGTAGCATGACCCTTCAGGAGCTCCTTTGCTGCCTCTTCCTCCTCTGTGCCACTGCCTCCTTTCTTCATCATTGTCTTCATGAGTTGGCTGGGCTGTTAGAATCCCCTCAACTGTATGAATGCGAGTATATGTTGTGACAACAAATTTTAGCTTTTGGACCAGGGAATGGTAAACTTTTTATAGGAAGCCAGAGAATAAATATCCTAGGTAGGCCATAATTCTCCTCAGAACTGTTGGGTTATATCAATGTTAAGCACTAATGCAACAACAGATAACATGGAAATGAATGATGGTATGTTCCAGAAAAATGGCTGGGGGGGATGCATATTTGGCCCCTAGACTGTACTTACTGATTCTTGTGTAGGGCACAAGAAGATGCTTACACCTTGGGAATGCAGTATATATGTGTCAGCCATCAAAGGTCTCAGCTGTCATGGACCAGCAGTAGGGCCAAACTTTTGTAGAACTTTGTGGTTTTGTTGTTGTTGTTTGTTTAGTCCAGTAGCCATGATCTAGCTCCAGAATGCTCTCCATTCCACCAAAACAAAAACAAACCTGAATGACTTGTCCATATTTGGCAGTATTTTTACTGTCCAACTGAATAGCATAATTGCCTGCTCAATGAGTCGAGGGTGCCTATTTTAGTAAGTCTTATTTGTGGGTTTTTAGAAACAAGACTGAGGATGAGCCCCATAGACTCTAGGCTAGACACAATCGCTCACTGAGCTTTGATCTGAACACTAGCCCTAGAGGGCCAGTGAGAGAAGACTTTAATTCACGATGATCTTTGTGCACTTGAAGCATCATCTTCCCAGCATGAACGCACTTGTGCCTGTTGTTTATCCTGACACGTTCTCCAGGGAATTCACTGAGGAACACTAGAAAGTGCAGAGGACACTGGTACAGTAGTGTTGGCTAAAGAATGGGCCTCTTTGGGTAGTCTGTGTGTGGGGTGGTGAAACAGGTGACATTTCCACTGTGTTGGTACCTGCTTTGGTTTCTTCTGGATGTTTAAAGCCTGCTAGTGTTTTCATGGGAACTGTCAGGCTTCCTGGCATAATACCCAAAATACCTACTTACAAGCTTTCTCACTTTTTATCTGTCCTTATTTGTATGTGGGTTAGTTTGAACTGTCACCTTGTACAACCTAGAATCACCTGTACAACCTAGAATAGAGTCTTAATGAGGAATTATCTAGAGCAGTTGAGCATGCGTGTGAGGATTGTCTCCGTTACTGATGTAGGATGATCCAGCCCATTGTGGGCAGCACTATTCACTAGGCTGTCCCCTCAATGAGGAGACAACAACAAACAAGGGTCAAGGTGTTTATTGCTCTCTGCTCTTGACTGCATCTTGGGTGTTGATGTGACTAACTTCTTAAGTTCCTGGCTTTCCTGAATTGATGGGCTGTAACCTAGAATTGTAAGTCAAATAAACACTTCCTTCTCTAAGTTGTTTTTGGTCAGGATATTTGTCACAGCACAGACATAAAACTTAAGCATGTGTGTGTGTGTGTGTGTGTGTGTGTGTGTGTGTGTGTGTGTGTGTGCTATAAAAAGCAGTTTCTTCTAGTTCCTCAGATGTTTATTCTATCACATGAAAAGACTTTCATGGGCCAGTGAGATGGCCTGACAACTTGAGAATTGAGCCCCTGGACCTACATGGTGGTGAAATGAGAGAACCAGTCCCAGCAAGTTCTTGCATGATTGCTGCACACATATGCACAGGCACATGCTTGCACACAAACACACACAGTGAATGAATACATGTAATAAAAATAAAACTTAGAAGGCTTTCCCGACCAGTTTTAATATGGAGAGTTTGTTTACAGGTGTGGAATTCAGGCTGGCATGATTTGCTACCCCTGGATGGAGCTGAGATAACCCATTCATATTAATCTCCCATGTTGAAGCCAGTTCAACCTCCCTGAATCTAATGCATTGTCTATAACCTTTCAAACTTGGCAGTAAAGTTAGTATAGGGAATTATATTGGCAGTCGTAAAAAGAAGCAAGACAGGACAATGCTCAGAACAATCTCAGCTGTCATTAAGTGGAGCCTTTTAGTATCTTTCTTTGTCCAGAAACATGGGAAAGTAGTTCATGCATGACAAACCATTCATAAATATTAAGCAGTACTCTGGTTCTGGTTCTGTTTGGTGGGGATCAACTTCTCTTTCTCTGGTTGCATTCAATGCTTATTTGACATTTTTTGGCCCTGGCTGAATATGCTTAGGAGGAAGGAGAAGTCACAGGCAGAGGGAAAGGTGAAGGATTGCTATCAAAAGTTCCATCAGCAAACAAGCATTACTCTGGTTAAGATGAAATGCAAATAACGTTATTAAGCAGAGTTAGTGTTGGTTCCCTGAGCCTTTGTAACAGAGCCTTTGATCTGCCAATTTTCTTTCAATACTGGACAATCACAGCACGACCAGGAGAGGTTCACCTGTCCTGTGGTGACTGTGCTGTCTCCAGCTTGTCTGGAGACTAACACAAAGAATAAGTGTGCTTTGGAATTGGTGGTTGTACTGAGTCAACTTGGCATACGGTTTCTGTGAGGAAAATGACCTAATTGTCACTTAGTGAATTTGCCAATATTAAATAAGATTTATGCAGTAAAATCTCAACCAAACAACAACATTTAGAGTATTTATTCATAAAAAGTGAGAAGATCTTGATCCTTTGGAAATTGCTAACCTTGGCTGTGGAAGCAGGAAGGACTTTGTTTCTGTTCATGATGTTGTAGGTAAGTTCAGGCTGGCTAGAGAGATTGGAAGGTTGTCTTTGAAACAACTTTTAAATATCAGTGTGTATTATACATCTCTCATCATTAGTTTGTCATGTGTTTTGAGTATCATGTACATCCTCAACAGACATTCTAGGCACTGGAAATATTTGTGATAAATTCTCTTTATTGGAATTCATGTGATAACTATGTGTTATATACTTTACATCCGTGGATACTATTTTCATGTCAGTCTTACAATGTGACTACAAAACAGTGATAGATTACAAGGCCCATGGAATGGCTTATTCCCCCTGCTGTCTTAGTCTAGGGAGAATGGCACTGGGAGTGTCAATATAGAAAAAGACCCATGTATGTGATGACACACATTCAGTTATTAGCCCACTGGGGATATAAAAATTTAGGGGATCTACAATGGAAGACGTTTACTTTTCGAAGAATTGTACGTTGTGCTTCTTTCCAAGTTCAGCATGTACTTGAACGCCTTGTGTGATGAAGTTCCTGGTGGAATTATTTGCTTCATCTTTGGTCAGCTCTCATGGTAAAATCATGCTTCCTTACAAAGTGCCAATGGCTCCCTACTTGAGTAGAACCTTCCATTGCCATAGTTCTTGTTGTTTTGAGTCAGGGTCTCATGCAGCTCATGTTAGTGTCGAACTTGCCAAGGATGATTTGGATTCCTTGTCTTCCTGCCTCTACCTCCAACTGTCATTCCACATTTTCAACATCACACCTGGTCATCATCACTTCTTGAATCCAAGCAGAACACTTTTAACTCTCCCTTAGATGACCGTCTTTAGGATTTGAGGAGAGACATTTTTCCAAGTCTGTGCTTAATACATATTTTCTTTTCAAAGGAAAAGGAAATTCAGTTTGAAGCTTTCCTTAACTACTCCAATTAAATGCTAAGTGAAATGAAAGAAAAGCATGGATGATTCTGTCCAATATCATGGGCAGGTTCAAAGGAATGCTAGATGCTATTATTGCAAAAAATTATAGACTTGATATAGTTGAGATGTTTACGAACAAATTTTGGGATTCCTGGTTGAACTTTGCACAGCTTTGTATTATCTTGATTCTTAGTGTGTTAGGAAAGATTCAGATTTTAAATCTTCATAGTAGAGTATTTAGACTCGAGTAGCATATCGTGATAATTCCTTGCTATTATACAGTGCTTTAAATTTCAAAAGTGGTTTTGGGATAATACCTCATTTGATACTTAAAGAATCCTGCGAGGTAGCAGGGAAAGTATTAGTCCTTAAAAAAATCAGAAAATAGAGGAAAGATTAAGTATTCTGCTTATGGTTTTTATTTTTTTTCCCAGTTAACAAATGGCAGAGGCTGAGCTTCACCTCAGTCTAGACATTTTCTGCTCTCCATGTTGCCTCATTTACAGCAAGAATGGCTACCACTGTTCTCTGGGGAGAAAAGTTGCCCTGAATTTGTTTCATAAGTGCAAGATGCTCTTGAGTAATACATTTGTACACTAAATCAAATATAAGACTTAGAATTTAAATATGTCGACTTTTTAGTGTTTTTATAAAACATATTTGATGGTTTTATAAAATCAAATAATAGGTAACATTGTACATATGAAAAACAATTTTTAAAGATGATGTTAGCTTCCAGGAATTTCCTTAGAGCAAAGGAAATAAAATATTAACTTGTAAGTTAATTCAGATCATGATTTTGAGTTGCTGTATTGTAACCACAGTGTTGAGCCTAATAAGAATTGCAAATCACTTTTATTTTCTTTGTTTTGATAGTGTTTTTATTCTTCCACTTGTTTCAGTAATGAAATTTTAGTCTTGGAGTAAAGGACTTGGGAAGAAAAACCCCATGGTCTAAGAATAATGCCTGGCTAGTTTTAGGGTGGATTAAGATGAGTCTGAAATCTGCTTTTTCATTTAGTACTTAGGTGACACTGGGTACCTACCACACATGTTGATGAAGGGAGGAACAGCAAGATGCACCCTCATTCACCTTCATGATAAACCTGGGACTAAAGGTTGCAAGGCTTGATTGGACATAGATATCCCAGCCATCTGTCTGATCCACTCAGTCACTTGTTCAAATAGTAGCATCTCTTCCAACCATCTTCCTCTGGGAAAACACTGGTGCTTAGGAACTTACATTATCTACTTCAGAGGTGGCTAGAATATTCCAGGTACCAATGCTCTGTGAGTCATTAGTCCTTGTATTTTATATATCTTTACAATTACACCATCTCTGTCTGCACAAAACAGCCAGCTCTTCGAATAAGTGGAGTCACAAACAGCCTACAAACAGCTTGACAACCTGAGTTGGATCCGTAGAACCCAAAGTGGAAAGAGACCACTGACTCCCAGAAGTTGTGCTCTCACCTCCAAACCTGTGCATTAGACTTTATGTTCAAATACATACACAATAATGATAAATAAAATTAAGTAGAAACAATAATGTGGAGCACATCAATCAAGGTAGACACTGAGGTCAGCCTTTGGTTTCCACACGTGTGCATATTCATATGAACATATGCATGCAGCACACACACAATAAACCTAAGGTTTCTACCTTCTTAGGTCAAACTTCAGAGTTCCTATATTTTGTTTCTTTACCTTGCCTCAAAAGAATGTCTGTAAGAAAGTTCTCTGATTTGCTTGTATCTACCAAACTTGATTTCTGTGGCCTTTGACTGATGAGCCATTGGTCAGAATCAACTCAGGGGTCTATTCTCTGATAGTACATTAATAATATATATGCACTAAAGCATCTTCCCAGCGAATATTTGAGCTTTGACATATTGAACAGTAGCATTTTAAATTAAATCTGCTGCTGTCGGTGCATTAAAAAAAAAACTGGATAGCTTAGAAATAGTGTTTCATACATTACAAAACAAACCCGAGGTCATATGTAGTTTACTAAGACAAAATATGCCCAGCCTGTTTAATTGTGGTAGGGGCTTGAATTGAGTTTTTCAATTATCACAACCTCAATGTCTTTCAGAGCAAGAAAAAAATTAAACTGTTTATTCTCACCTCCAGGACTTTGATTTGGTAGGGAAAAAAAGAGCATAAAGTAATCTAATGGATTCTTTTCATACCATGAGGGTTAGTAATAAAGAATTACGGATTCGTCTGAGTTCTTCAAGTTAGGAGGGCATCGCGATTAAAGGGCTACTTCAGAAAATAGTGACTACCTAATTGAGCCCTGAGCTGCATTATCACTTCCTATCTTGAAGATACTTTTGTATTTGGTTATATTAGCCAAGCATTCCATCTCAGGAAGGACTTCCTTCTCAGTGCCGGATTAGTAGTGCAAGTTGGTACATAGTCTTGTTAACTATTTTCTCAGGGTAGAAGAGGGGACGTAGTACATATTTTCACACACGTACAGGAGAGTCCTGAAGAAATTTCTCTAGGGAAATGTAAGTCCCAGGTTTGGAACACAGAGGTCAGGAGGACTTCCAACTTCTCTCAGCCAGTTTGTAGCTTGTCAGTTAACAGCTTATTATTTTTTTTCTTGAATTGTCTACATCTTAGATGATCTCAGACTTAGTTCTCATTCACACTCAGGACAGGTTCACCCAAAGAACAGCCTTTCCAGAGCCACACAGTATCAAATAGTAGATACCAGCCCTTTAGTCCCTAGTTTTCCTTCTCCCCTGGAGGCTAGCTTATGCTAGAAAGTACCATTTCTTTAGAGTACGGGCTTCCTTTTCTTCTACATCCCTGTCAGGAAAATTTGCCGGTCCCTACCCAGAAACCAGTGGATGAGTGTAGAGAAGTAAGCCTCAGCCTCAGAGGAGACTAGTAACAATACCTATTGCCCACCATCTATTTGTCATTAACTTAGGGCTTGCTGTAGATAGTGCAGACCAACCTTCAGCATGACATTCCTGACCCCTGAATACTTGGCTGTAGCATGAAACATGCTAATTGCAGACTAGAATGAAATCTAAAGTGAATTAGAACTTTAATTAAATTGCTTGTGTGTTTAATTGCATAATGCATTGCACAATCCAAGTTTCAATTCCTTATTCAATTATAATGAAACTCCCCTTCAATTGAGTTTGTTTGGGGGTTTAAAACCAACTCTAAAAGTGTATTGATGCTTTAAGAGAATCCTTGGTCTTATAAAATTTCACCCTAAGAGATGGAGTGTTTTAGTATTAGGTTTGTATTGACTCTCGATATTGACACGGGTCTAGATGTGCAAAACCCACAAAGGCTAAATCCCAGGGGCTTACGTTTAATTTAAAATATGGCTAGCTGGCCATTGTGAACAGATCTGATAGCTTGACAATCTGAAAATATGACTGGTTGGGGAAATGATCAAATATTAATTTTAAATGTTTATTAGTAGACTGTTTGCAGTTGGTTTTTAAATTCATTTGGAAAGTGAGGATTCACAGTTATCTAAAATTTTCAATAAACCCCATTTCATAAAGGTGTTTGGAGGTTAAATGCCTAATGATTAATTTATGCATAAGTAATGCTCTTAATAATTTTGAGGAAAGGTAAGGCAGCTGAGGATAATGTTAGAGATGAATAGTAATGAGGGCGGAAAAACTCCCAGATTTAAATGTGGAGCTCATATTCATTAGCCTGAAAACAGAATAGGAAACTGGATAGAAAAGAGATTTTTTAAATACTGGAGTTCAAAGAGTATTGGACAAGGAGAGAGAAAAAGTTAAAGATGTGGCCATAGGACTCCGGCCTGAAATTTTACTCATTCATCATCTAAGGAATGTTGAAAATTATTTGTGACCTATCTTTGTCCCTTTTGGCAAGAGAAAATGGAGGGAGTATAGAGGTTAGTTGGGACATAAAAATAATACTGTCATTGAATATTTTATTTTTAGTTTCTACCTAGGAATTGCAATGTGTTTCCTTTGGTCTGGTTTTCTGATGATCTTTGGAAATACAGTGGATGGTTCCTATTCACTGTGAGTAACAGAGGGTATTTAAACATAAATGTGTACATGCACACACTGGACAGTTTCCCTGTCACAGTTAATTATCATTGTAAACTTGACTAGACTTAGAATCACCATGGAACCATACCCTGGCTTTATGTCTAGGAGTATTTCTCTATAAACGTTTAACTGAAGAGGGAGGGCGTCTACCCAGATGTGGGCAACACCATCGCTAAGTGATGTGGCTCCAGACTGAATAAAAAGGGGAATGTGAGACAGAACTGACATTTATCTCTTTCTGCTTCTTAACTGTGGACACAGTGTGTCCAGCTGCCTCCTACTTCTGCTGCTGTTGATTCTTCTCCATGATGGATGGTGCCACCAAATTGTTAGCTTAAAAAAGCCCTCTTCCCTCAAGTCCCTTCTAGTCAGGCATTTTGTCATGGCAGTGAGAACAGTAACTAATACAGGTCTGTTTGTTAAAGCTTTCATGTGCTAACGCTGATTGACTGCTTCACATTCTCTGTATTGCATAGGCTTTATTTCATCCTTGGAAATATACACAATGGTAACATAATGATCAGAATGAGTTTCATTGGTTTAATTATAAATGAAGGCACTGTTAGCATTCAAAATCTTCTAGAAGAAGCAAGACTGACGGTGTGTGCTGATTCAACAGGGTATATCCTCTTGTAAAGCTCAGGGCATTAAATGTGAACCCTTGATCAAAAAGCTCAGCCTGTGTGTGATCCAGGGAACTTGATTACTGGATTTTTTGGAGGAAGCCTTTTGATATTAAAAGCGCAAGAAGCCAGAGCATTATTGGGTAGAGAATTGATTGATAATCATTGCCTTTCTCAAAGACAGTTTTGAGACATGCCCTGGGAAGCTGACGGGAGCCTGCCTGCCCTTAGAGGTCAGCACTGCCTCGTGAGGAAAGTTAACAGAGCGCTCTACTGAGCTAGAGCTCCTCTGTGGGAATTCTTATTGTTTGTTGCTCTGTGAGGATCACAGCTAAGTACAGTTTAATAAAATTCTGCTTCAGAGTGATTTGTCTGTCTTCTGTGAGCAATTTCTTTTCCTGCTTCCCCTTTTCCTTTCTGATTGATTTATGTATCTGTTTGTATACTCCTTGTGTGCCTTCCCCCGCTCTGAACCCAAAGCACTTTGCAAATATCAGAGCTCAAATTGTAAAAAGATCATCGATTTTCCCCCACAGCCCTGAAGGTAAGCCGTCACATATCATCATTTATTTCTGAGACTGGGGTATTGATAGCATAATATTAAATTCTTTCATTAGAGATTTTTTTTTTTGTCTAGCCACAACCTAAATTTGAAACATTTTGTGTTTGCCTTCATCTACTAGAATTACTATTTACAAGTATGTACATCCCAGGATTGTGTGGTTACCTTGTTCAAGCTATCAGGAAAAGGGATCATGTTTCAATAATTGTTTTCTTTGCCTTAACACTTCTTAGGTAACTGCCAAATTATTACACAGGAGAACCAAAAAGCAGGCCTCTGACTTCCTGGTTTACCCAGTATGCCCAAAAGTTTTTGAGTTTGGTCGGTGATGGGAAAACCTTGAGTGTCTTCTGGACCTAGTGACCACACCCCTTTCCTCACTTCCATCCACCCCCTTACCATCTTCAAAGAAAGCTCAATTCTGCATTCTCTAGCTTTTCCACCCATATGACCATTGGGAGGATTTAAGGCCCTGCCCATGATGACGTGTCTCATGCAGAAGCTGTCCAGAAGAGGGGAAATAGGGGACAATCTATGATTGCTCTTTGGGCCAGTTTGCCTCTTCTGTAATCTTCCTGATGCGAGGGTATGCCCTGTAAGCACTCAGCTGATTTTTACAAGAGTAACTCTTCAGTACCAACCTCCAAATCCACGTAACTGTTTGGGTTGCTTTTGTCTTTAATCTTTGACTGTTTTCATTCCCAATGCCATCGTCTTAGCTCAGGTCTTGATACCCTTCCACCTTGTCTACGGAACTTTGGACTCAGTCAGCTTTGTAACATTATTTCTGGGAGTTTTCTGACTAGTATAAGTAAATAGGACCTGGCTATCTTCCTGGAGCCATTGGTGCACATTCATGGCCCTTGGAATGAGGAAAGATTCCTGGATGATGCTAGAATCTGGCCTTTACC
Organism: Peromyscus eremicus; assembly: GCF_949786415.1. NCBI lineage: Eukaryota > Metazoa > Chordata > Mammalia > Rodentia > Cricetidae > Peromyscus > Peromyscus eremicus. The sequence continues at coordinate 82,631,842 of NC_081421.1, forward strand.
CAGCATCAGTGTTATGTTGTCATTATGTCTCCTACTGCAACCAGAATGAATTCCTGGCAGTTGCAGAAGATAGCAGGGCCCCTTAGACCTCTGAACTTTTGATTGATGTTTTACACTGACTTGCTATCTCTCTTGAGGTGCTAGGGAATACCTCCTTGTTATTCAAGACTGAGAATAAAACATGGGACATACACTTCAAGATCTAGGTAGAGGTAAGGACTTGGTGAGCAGAAGTCCAGTAGCCCAACAATATCCCTGAGAATCAACAAAAGGAACCACGTGAAATTTAAAAGGTTTTCCATAACAAAAGAGACTAGCATCAGAGCAGACAGACAGACAGACAGCCCACAGACTGGGAGGAAATTTTGCCAGCTTCCCTTCATTCAGGGAGTTAATATGCTGAATTTATAAAGAACTGTAAAATTGAGCACCAGTAACCCTGTTAATCAACAAATGGGCTAATGAGATGGGACCTAAACTACAGAGATTGGTAGCATTTGGAGTGGTAGAGAAGAAAAATATTCCTGAGAAGGAATGGTGGTTTGCAGCAGAGAGGTTAAGTACTTAAGGATACCTTGAAGTAAATGGGTCTCTTTTGAGCCCATGATGGGATGGTAATAGTAGAGATAGAATTTTCCTACTTAAAGCATGTTTTCTTCATGACCCACATTATCTTCTCCAAAGTACTTAATATTGTGAAGTGAATAAGAACACTATGTGTTAATTGCTTAATGGACTTGAGTAAGTTGCTTGGATTCACTGAGCTATAATTTGGGAATCACAAAATTGAGATAAAGTATCTCATGGCGTGCTTTGTAGCATGCAAACAGGATAACAATGTTCACTTGTCTTTTGTCTCTTCCTGTCTTCCGCTAGGTGCAATGCAGTCTTTCATATGTCTTCTTCATTTAGTCTTCATATAAGCTCTTTGTTGATTAAGAATTATATTTGTTCTACTGGTGGGCAGTGGTGGTGCATGCCTTTAATCCCAGCACTTGGGAGGAAGAGGCTGACGGATCTTTTGAGTTCAAGGCCAGCCTGGTCTATAGAGCGACTTCCAGGACAGCCAGGGCTGCACAATGAAACCCTGTCTCAAAAAACAAAAACAAACAAACAAACAAAAATTGGTAAAATAGCTATATAAACAATAGTAATGTATAAATATGAAAGGCATCATTAATTGTCTTGGGGTTTGGGCAGTACAAGCAACCTGTGTATGGTGACTGATAGCAACATTTAATTATACCAGTATATCATGAGACTCCAGAGAGAGTTGGGTCTGTTAAATTGTGGCTGCTCTATGAAGCTGATCATTTTAATATAGCTTCAGTTCACCAGCCAGAAACATGGCCCCAAGATTGCTTGTCATACTGAATGCCTTTCTGGGAACTAGAATGGAACTGTGATGAGATGATTAGAATGAAACATCCTATGGTTACAGCTGAGTGCAATGGGTTAGTGTGACCATAGGCATAAACAGACATTCTGTAGAATGTTCTCATGGGCTGGGGATGCTATTCTGCTCATTGTCTCAGTGATGGCCCCCATGAATATCCCTAGATATTCTTAAAGTTCTCTTTTTATTAAACTCCAATGTCATAGAAAGCTTGAAAGCATTAACTTTGGAATTTAATAAGAAATAATTGAATCATGCATGACACTTTTTTCTAGTCTAGTGACCCCTGGAAAATTATTGAAGCCTGCTAAGCAATGGTTTTTTAATCTGTAAGTGAAGATACCAGTGCTTAGTCTGCTGCTTGCAGACCAAGTTACATGAGAAAAGTCATGTAAAGCAGTGGTCAGTGTGCTCTAGATATCCTGAGCGCTTAGTGATGGCTGATGCTGGGAGTTCCATCCTTCCTTCCAGATTAGTGTTGCTCCAGGATTCTGGTCAACATTTCTGTACAATGTCTGTGAACCTGTTTGGTCATTTCTTACAGGTTCTGATTCCTGAGGCCAAAGACATAATCTTAGTAATAGCAGGATATCTAATGATGCTAAGCGTTCTTTCTGTGTATGACAGGAAATAAACGAAGAACTTTCCCCCATCTGACACACAACTCAATGCAGAATATTTTACCACTAGGAACCTCCACATGTTGAGCATCCTGGCACCTCCACAAACCTAGTCCTTCCTGGTATTTATTGATGTTGCTGTATTTAGACTGATTAAATCCCTGAATAGTAGTGATTACATTAATTTTCAGTAACTCTTTCTTCTCTGAAAGTTGGGGTAGAATTCTAACCCTGTGATCATGTGGTTGGCAACAGACCCCTCCCCCCCATTCTGAAGCTGGCAAATATGGTCATAAGGAGTAATCTCATTGGAACAAATGATGCTCAGGATATCACAAACATGTGGAAACCGGGGCTAACAGTGTTATTATAACAAAAGATTTTCCTAGCAATTCAATCTGTAAGGGTTTCAGAGACTCTGTCAGGAGTAAGTTACGAAGAGCACTGTGTCTTAATGTTTCACATGTGTCTCCCTTAGCTGGCTATTATAACGAGAAATCTAAGGGAGTCTGCTTAAAGGGTAAAAGGAATTTATCAGGAAAGAAAACTCACTAAACAGAATAGGAGAATCTATCGTAGCAGGGTCCTGGAAGGCTGAGGTACTGTCCCATGCTGGTCTGCCACCTATGTCAGTCTGCACCATCCAAGCCCATGTGGGAGAGAAGAACGAGGCCCACGGGCGAGGCCTACAGGCATCTCAGGAAGGGCAGCCCCGAGTCCATGCTCCAGGGGCTGGTATTTCAAGGTCATAGGTAGGTTGAACAGGTATTCACTACAGGTTGTTTGTGAAGAGACCCAGGTCCAGAAAAATTCAGTTGCAAATTGAAAAGAACTAGAGGTCTAAATGGAGGGTGGTAGTTGTTAAGGGAGGGTTCACTTAAGGGTTGAGTGTAGCTGAAACATTTGTATTTGTGTGGCAGGGGAACATATGTGCAAGCTCGTGTGTGTGTGTGTGTGTGTGTGTGTGTGTGTGTGTGTGTGTGTGTGGTAAACATGTACTAGGAAGCCAGAGGAAGAATTTGGTGTCTGGTTTTATCAATCTCTGCCTTATTCCTCTCAGTAAATGGGAGCTAGGGGTGGTAGTTATCAGGCCCCTCAAATACTCCTGTTTCTACCCCTCAATCATGTTCCTAACCATGTTCAGTTTTTCCTAACACATAGGTGCTAGGATTTAAACACAAGTCCTAACACTTCTCAACAAGCACTCCTACCCACTAAGCCATACCCCTGGCTCAGCCACAGGACTTTTGTGGGCTGTTTGGTTTTTTGTATGTGAAAAAAGCCCCATGAGTACTATATGTTGTGGGCACAAGCCCGCAATGAACTCTGAGACTGTGGTGAAAACTGGACATATGAGACTTGAGCTGGGAAAAGAGGCAAGACCTTGAGGGGAACTATTATATTGGGGGAGGCACCTTGAAGCTCACTCATCACTCAGCCTCTCCTAATGCTGGGACCTGGAAGGCTTTAAGGGCTTGATTGAGTCCTCTTGGAAAACAACCCTCTAAGGCCAGAGACTTAATCCTATTTTTATTGCATATTATCCAGTACACAGTAGGTACTCGATAAATATTTTGAAGTCCTTTCGCTAGGACGTCTTGAGAACACTTTTGAGAATTTTTTGATAGATTATCATGGTGCCAGTCAAACTGTTGTGAGTTTTGTTTTAGGAGTAGCCACCTGAGCTTTGCTCTTCTGTATGCTTTTTGTCTCATTTGGGACTTTAAATTATTTCAAAATGGATAGACACTGTAGAAGAGGAAGTCCCAAATCACAAGACAATTTGAAGTTCATTGACAAGGATAGTGAGAAAAGTGTGCTTTGCCGAATACTTTAGTCTGAGTTTCTCTAATGTAATTAGTTTGGAGGGGGTAAAAAGCAACATTCAGCAGAAAGACTGGAGTAGAGGATCAATCTGATACTTCACAATGGAGAGTGAGGCTGGCTCGTGCATCTGAACATTCTGAATCACTTATGCACAACTATCTCCACAGAAAACAGGCTGCCTTGAAATACCCTTTTCCTATTCATTCTTTTTGGCATTCATATGGGAACCTCCCTGGGATACCATGCTCAATTCAAACCAAAGGTTTGTGGATCCTAAAACTAACTTGCCTTCATGTCCCAAGAAGGCATTACTTGGCAATCACAATTCCATCTCAGGTTTGTATTAGTTTTCCTTAGACATATTTGGAAAGTGTTACCATCCTATTTTGTAGGATGGATCTGGAAAGAAACAGTTTGAACACGCTGGGGTTAGAGGGAGTAAAAATTAACTGAGATTCCTGCTTGAGGGTGGATAGTTAGTGTTGGAGACATTGAGTTACTTTCAGGCTCAGAAACATAGCTCAGAAGGTTCAAGGTCCCCCAGCCTTCATGCAGGCACAGGGGGAGTGCTGTTTTCTCCCATAGGTGGATGCTGTCTGTGCATGGATGGGTGTGTCTGCATCTGTTTGCACTTACCTGCCCCTTAAATTGAAGGCACCACTTGCGCTGTGCTTCTCTTCTTCTTTCCCTGCTGTTTCTATTTTTCTATGCCGTAGTCCTTTCCTGTTGAATCCCCGTCCCTTCATGTTTGCTGGCCCTGTACATGGGGGTGGTTTGCTTTCTCAGCACTTTCTACATACTCCATCTTGCCCCACCACTGGAAGCCTTCTGGACTTTGGTTGTATTGACTGTCAGCTCTCATATTCACCTGTTGTCTTAGTTAACTTTTCTATTACTGTGAAAAGACACCATAACTAAGCAACTTATAGCAGAAAGTGTTTAATGGGGGCTTGGTTACAGCTTCAGAGGGTGAATCTATTACTGTCATGGCAGGGAACATGGGAGCAGACAGGCAGGCATGGCATTGGAGCAGTAGCTGAGAGCTTGTATATGATCCACAAGTTAGAGACACAGAGGAAGAGCTAATTTGTTGGAGGGACACACCTCCTCCAACAAGGCCACACCTCCTGATCCTTCTCAAACAATTCCACCAATTGGGGACCAAGCATTCAAATATATGAGCCTATGTGGGCAATTCTCATTCAAACCACCACATCTGTAGCACCCTGTGCCCTGTTCCAAGAATGCCTAACATACTAGGATAGACATGCTGCCAAACAGGTGTCTTGAGACAAATCACATTATCTTAATTATTCTGCTAAATGTCTTTCTCTAGTCCTGTTACCTATCTAGTTCTAACTCAGTTCTTATATATTAGTGTGGTCTGGATTTCATGACCCTATCCATGCTTTTTTTTAATCTATCCTAAAACTTTGGTCAACACCTCACAATTTGTTCCCCCAAACAAGTGTTTGCCTAAGGTACTCCTTGGAGCCCCAGTACCCCCTGTCCTACTCTAACACAGATCGCTGATGTTTTACTTCTGCCCCGCCCCCATCAGTCACTTCCATAACAAGACAGCTGCCAGACCTCTCATACCTGTCTTTCTCTGATCTCTGGTTCTTGTGGTGGAAGTGACTCAAGCAGACCCTAATTCCTGCTCAGATTATCTTGTCACAGGTTATTGAATCTGAGTCTTGTGTTTTCAGCTTGTGGGGAGCTCAAAGAGACAGGTATCTTATAACCCATACGTCCTTCCAGGCCTTGAATCTCAACAGACAACCCTTTAAAACATGTCTTTTGGGGATGGAGAGATAGTTCAATGGTTAAGACTGCTTCCTGGCCTTCCAGAAGACCCATATTTGGTTCCACATCGAATAGATCATAACTGGCTGTAACTCCAGTTCTGTGTGCATGCACATGGCATGGTGCCGGCACATGTGTGTGCGCACACACACACACACACACACACACACACACACTCATAACAAAATTAAAATAAACAAATTTAAATCTTTAAAAAATATACTTATTGGCCATTTTATCAAGTAAAGTTTGCAAATTACTATACATATGATTACTATCCTTTAATAAGTGGATTTAACATTTTAAAGCTTTCTCCAAAGAGTGAGTTTCGATATTGGTGGGTTACAGTAGACTTAAGTTATGATGAATTTATTGAAATCCTTCTCAATTTATAATTTTGTATACAAGTCTAGTATCTACACACTCATATGTAACAATAATAATTAAAGAATGTAATGGGTAGCTGTTCCAGGTTTGACCTGGAAGTACTACCCCTACTGAGGCTTCCGGTAACTGTCACGCCTAGGAGGTGGGGCCAAGAGAGGAGCCCTTAAGTCCCGAGATCCAGATGTGCTGGCTCTCTTGGTTCCTGGATCCTGAATGCTGGAGGTAGACCAGGTAGACCGAGTGGAGTCTTCCAGAGAACACCGCTGGACTGATCTTCACCTCTCCCGGGCGCTGTTACCTATCCCTTCACTTGTAAGTTAGTCCATGAAATAAACCTCCCTTTTAACTACGTAGAGTTGCCTTACTACTTCCACCAATAAAAGAACTGCTCATTAATTTGAGAAGTGGGTACAGGAGGAATGCAGGGGAGGAAGGGAAAAAATAATATAAATTCAATGTTCATGTGTAAAACCTTTTAAAAAGTAAGTTAAAAATAATAAAGTAACAGGAAAAGGCTTTGTATATAGAGGATGAAATGTTGATTAAAGATCTTTTTTCACCCATAATTATTTTAGACATTTAAAGGGAAGCATTAGAAAGCCTGTCACTTCCTTCTTTTGTTCCTTACGGCTTTCCTGGTAACAATATCGATACTGTTCTCAAACACATTTAATAGCCAATTTCATATGTCATAATTTAAAATTTTCTACAGCTTAAATTCATGTTATCTTTGCTGTTTGAATTATGTAACTGGTGTGTTGGGTCAGAGAATGAAAATCCTTAAGAATCCTTAGAAACCAGTCCTTACCTAGAAGGCAAGACATCTTGTTTAAACGTGAACACTGAGACACCTCTCTGTGTGTTTTCTTCCCTCTCTTGTACTCACTGACATGCAAATGTACAATGCATTTTACTGGGAGAATTGAAATAAAGCACAATAGCCTGGCTAGGAAAGAAATCCATGATTATTGTTCTCAGATAAATAAATCCACCGTTGTGTTCCCAGAGTTCTAAAATGGCTAGCCCATAATAAATTTTCAATTCATTTGTTTATCATGTGAACAAATGAAATGTATTCTTAGCAAAGAGAAGTTTTACTATGCTTAATACAAGGAAAGCTTTATTCTCATTTATTCATTTTTGAGGTGGTAGATATGTCCTCTCTACCTTGATAAGGTCTCTAATTTTTCTACTAAATATTTGGCATTTATGGTGACAAAAATAATAACAGAATCAGCATCCAACATACAGTGATTTCCTTTCTTTTATCAATAGAACCTATCAAAATGTACATGTGTACATTTTTTATTTGTCCTCATCAATTTTGAGTCACACAATGGATACCAACAAATGGGGTCCCTGTTCCTTCTCCCTCTCCTGAATGTTGGCCTTTTACCTCAGGAATAACAGATCTGATTTTGTAATTAAAGTAAAAATAGAAAGACCATGTTGGAAGGGGGGAAAAAAAACGTCATTTCAAGTGTATAAGAAATATATCCCAAATTACCCATAATCTGACATTTTCCACTGTAAATTTATTATAGACTTAACTGAGTTTACATTTAATTCAATAATTTCCTTGAAATGTCACTGAAACATAGTGATGGATGTATATTTGAAATTACTACAAAACCAGCTTTGAATAAAATGAAGGAATGCAATATATAATAGATAGGAAAATACTATTTTTCAGAGCCAAACATTATCTTCTTTTTATTGGTATTTTGGACATCTTTATTCATTTCCCTGGAGAAGAGACTGCGTGATTTGGAATATAAGAAATTAAACTTGCAGTGATTCATACATCTTTTTTTGCTTTCCTTCTTTTTATCAATCCTTAGGAAGAAGTTCCTTCTGAACTCTGTTAGTTTTAATTGTTTTTTGAAGGACCTGATTGTTTTTTTCATTTTCTTTGTCCTTGCAAATAACCAGCAGCATAATTAGTCTACCATGTTGTTAAGGGAATACATTGTGAAAGAAACAAGCAAGAACTGAGCATTGTTTACTGAAAGATCATGTGGATGTGTTTTTGGTAATTTCTATTACTGACATAGGGGATTCAATTTCAGTTCCACAGAGTAGGCCATTTTTAAATATTTAGATTTTATTTTGGAGTTTTCAGTTAGAGAAAGGAATTACCAACATTTAAAGATACTCTGAATGTTTTATGTGTATATATGTATGTATGTATTATAGAAAAGCATATACATTTGAGATGCAAAATGGTTAGCCTCATTTTGAGCCTTAGGTTAAGAATGTTTCTTTGTAAGTGGAGATTTTAGAAGTGTTTCTGATTTGACAGCTGGGTCAACTCTTGTGATCTTTAAAATCTAAAACCATTATGGTGCATGTGCATATGTGTGTACACAAAATGTACATATTATGGTGTACACATAGAGGACAACTCTCAGTCAGTGCTCTCCTTCTACCATGGGTTCCTGGGGCTTAACTCAAGTTGTCAGCCTTGTGAAACAAATGTTTTACCCACTGAGCCATCTTGCTGGCCCTCTTCTGATGTGCTTTACTATTTAGTTGGTGGTTCTAAGTGGATAAGAAGCATTTTAGCAAGCTTGATCAGTGGTCCAGCTGGCTCAGTGATGTGTGGGGAATAAGAGGTCTTGCATGTCAGTCTCTGTCTTAGAAACACTAAGTCTTCTTTGGCCTTTATGGATTACCTGTACCTGATCTGTCTTTAGCCTTGATGGAAGATACTATTACTCATGTAAGAAAACATCTTTATATTCATAATGGCCCATTTTGTTTTAGAGGTGATTTGCAGTGGGCACTCACCAGCTCTACTCTACCCTTAAATCTGTGATTCTAAGGGAGTTTTGGTGGAGGCACTGCATGCATCTTACTCCATTTTGAGCTGGTGAGCTCTGGACATTTGCGTGTGGCTTTTTTCGCAAGCCATTTTGAGGTATCTTTGTATTTTCTTCATTTCATTACTCTTCAGTTTCTTTTCTTGAGTTTCCCTAGTCATTCCCAATAATGCCATTTCTAAATGAGAATTTTGGGTATTCTCCATATTTTAAAAACATCTTTCCTTCATATCTGCCTTGCCATATTGTATTATTGAACTCTTTTGAAAAAAAAAAAGATTGAGAAATATAATGAGTTCAGGAACGTTGTTTAATTGATAACAAGTACAATGTGCATGTTTTGTATTGAGTATGCTTTTTCCTTCCTCTCCCCTCTTTTTGAAAACAGGATCCCGCTATGTAGCTCTGATTTGCTTGGTATTTGCTATGTAGGCCAGGCTGGCCTTAAGTGTATGATAACCCTGTCTCAAGCTTCATAAGTGGTAGGATTGCAGGCATACACCATTGCATCTACTTTTTTCCTTCCTTCCTTCCTTCCTTCCTTCCTTCCTTCCTTCCTTCCTTCCTTCCTTTCTTCCTTTCTTTTCTTTTGATATCCCTTATCACATTGTAGAACTATTTGTAATAACTACTATTTATAATACCTATCTAGTTTGCTGTCATTTTGATCAGAAGAATGTAAGACCTTTTCACTGTTAACTCTTTTATGGGGCAGGATATCTTTTTGTAGCCCAGGCTGCCCTTGATATCCCTGTCCTCCTGTCCTAGCATTCTGATTGCTGTGGTCACATATGTGTACTTCCTATGTATGATACATTTGGTTAAATTTCTTCTTTGGCATCTTTTGAAAATGAACAACACTTTTTAGTTCATTAATAATATGATAAATTGTTTTAAGTATGCACATTTTAAAAGTTTTGAGAATTCATATATATATATATATATATATATATATATACCCTGAAGCTAAAATAAAAATTTAAAAACACCCTCTAGAAGACAGGTTAGTTTCAAGAGTATTACTTAGAACTATTTTTTGCTAATAAGTATCAGAGGTTAAATAAAGGTTAATAGGAGGATCCAGTAGAAACATCCATCTTAGCATTTTGAGAGTAAAAATATTTTAATAGAATAATTATGATTGTTGAACATCTTCTTAAAGAATAATTTGAATGTAAATTTTCTGAATTTGAACAATAAAAATACCCATATCTACCCATGCATCTTACATATCTGTGGACTTTGAGTAGACAAAGCCGACTATATTCAGGGTTTGGGTATTTGAATCACCAACATTTGCTTTTATCTCTCACTTTAAGTACAATAGGATGGAATCACTAGTTCATATATTTTGGATAATTGTCAAACTGTCTACACTGGAGAGTTTTAAATATGCATAATACCGAGAATGCAGGAGATAAGATGTTATCATAAATTGATTATAATATTATTTCCTGTGTAACTGACTGGTCATGGCTGTTTTATATGACTTCCTTTTGCTAGTATTTGCTTTCTGTGTTCTAAAATTATTTTAATATAGCAGTAGTTTATAAATTAAAGTCTGTGGTTAAAATAGAGAAAAATGTTAATTTTAAACATAAAATTGTGTGTGTGTGTGTGTGTGTGCGCGCACACATGCATGTGTGCACGCATTTACACAGGCATGAGCAGAGGAGGACATCAGAGAGGTTCTGCCCTATTACTTTCTGTTTTGTTCCCTTGAGTCAGTGTCTCTCAGTGAACCTGAAGTTCTTAATGGTTGGTCAGTCTCACTGGCTAGCAAGCCCCAGCAAATATCCCTGTCCCCTCATTTCCATCAGTGTTGGGATTAGAGCTGCTCTTAGCTGCACGGGCTTGTGCATGGGTCTGGGGATCAGAATTCAGGTCTTCATGCTTAGACAGCAAATGCTGTTACCCACTGAACTATCTCCACAGTCCCTAAAATTGTTTTTAATGGCCATGTTTATCACTATACTATTTAAAATATATTTGTGTGTGAAATTATAGACTTTATACAAGAGGATATTAGTTTTTCACAAAGAAGAGGTCTAGATAAATCAATACAAAGTATAACATTTAACTGAAATTCAGTTAATTGTTATGTTTCTCTTTTGCATCTCGTATTATGGCAAAGGGCAAACTTTTGAAAACAAATGCAGAAAATGGTACAGTGTAAGTACATTCCCCAACTTATAACATTTGTAAGTACCTAGCAATCGATTTTTCTGGTTCAGTTTTTGTTGACTCTAAAGAAGAGACAGGTTAGGAAGGGGACATCAGTTGCCTTGTCCTCAGTCACATAGAGACATGCAGTAGTACAAACTTGTAGTATTGTGTGGTGATGTCTTTTAAAGTTACACAGTTGACAGCCCCCTCAGGAGTCTGTTTAAGTCTGTAGCCATTGAGTACCAAGGAACATATTGTAGAGGCCCAAATACCTGCAATTAAGCATTGCAGTCTCTCTTTCCACTGGGAACTGGCCACTAATACCTATGTACCTATCATCACACCACTGCCACTGCTGCCACTGCCACCACCATGCCACCACCACCACCACCACCACCACCACCACCACCACCACCACCACCACCACCACCACCACCTCCATTTAATATGCCTACTTACTCAGGATTTGACACAGAAAAAGGTGTGTGTGTGTGTGTGTGTGTGTGTGTGTGTGTGTGTGTGTGTAAAGGTTGAATGTCTGAGGGGGTAATTTTAAGGATGCATCTTTAGACTTTGGTTACTGTTTTAGGGAAGGAGAAACTGGAATGGAGAAATTAAGAAAAAAGGAACACAGTATGAAGGAGAGGGAAACGTATTGTGTGATTCTGAAATTTCTAGGTTGGAAGATGAATTAGATTCATCAGACATGTCATATAAGTGTCTAAATGGGTTTTATATGTGCTACATTTAAGGTGCCCAGGGAGCAGTTGGGAGAATTAAGATCTGGGAAGGTATCTCGGCTGGTGGGAGGCAAGCATGTCTCAGCTTGGATCTGTGCTGGGGCTAGGTAGGAAGAAGAGCATGTCCACTGTGAAGAGGTCAAGAATATGAACACACCTCACTCAACACACATTTAATTGCCTTTGCTTTTAATAAAAATGGGACCAGTGTAAAGTGAAAAAATGGGAGCATATTTCTCAGAAATCTGTGAGACTGCATCCAAATTCTCAAAAATTAATTTTTTTATTGTTGAAGTCTCTATGTGTAGCTACATGACTGAGCTAGCTTGGTTCCTTCTCAATGCTCTTCTGCAGAGAACCCACAGCATCTTTGATTTTTCTATGTCTTCTCTTGCCTCACTACAAGGAATTCTGTATGGAATAGCCACTAAGACTTTTTGTCCTTTTTGATCAACTAAATGTGATGTAATTTTTTTATACAAAATCTTATCTCTTCCCTTGCCTCTGTTGGCCTCTTAGCTCATGTACATCGCCCCTCTTCACTTTCTAGGCCATGACTGAAGTATTTATTTTCTCTTTTAGCCTCAGAACAAGCCTTTATGGTAGTTACTCAGTAACTATACATGAAATGAGTGGGTGAGTCTGCTCAGATTTCCTGTAAGAAGTCCAATGTGGGAAGACATGTGGAGAGCTTGGCAATATGCTGTGTGCATTAGAGGTGTAGGTTAAATGCCATTTTTGACCATTCTTGCATCTTTTCAAACCCACAATCCTGATTTTTTGCTGGCCTTTCTGGATCCATTGTACTCTTCCAACTCTTCTCAACATCAGTGATTCACTTTGTTTGGATTCTACAAGCTCATAGGCTACAGGCCATGTGGTTGACTTAATTAAATCCTCTGGGTTTTTTTTGCATACACGTCTTCTATTGAGTAATTCTGTTCCCTACTGTACTTAAATAGTTCTATCAAAGCTGAAGATGTAGCTAAGTTTGGAGGCTGCCTGTCTAGTGTGAGTGAAGTCTAGGTTTGATCCGTAGTACCACATATAATGGGCATAGTTGCACATGTCTGTTACCTAGTTAAAAAGTGGAAGATCAGAAATTGAAGATCATCTTCATCTTCATAGCAAAATCAAGGCCAACTTGAGCTACATGAACCTTTGCCTCAAATAATATTAATAAATAATAACAATATCAATAGTTATTATTATTATTATTATTATTACTATATTTGGCTTTGTGGTGCAAAGGACATCACTGAATAACAGCCTCATGAGTAGGAAGTCTTACGAGAAGAAAGATCCTCCAGGAGTTTCATTGTGACAAACAGTGAAACTTTACCACTCAGGAAGCATTACTACTGTCCGGTGAACTTGATATTCCCACTTCATTAATGATGGCCCACACTGAATACTAGCTCTGATTCAGGCAATGTCTTAAGCACTTCATATACATTACTTTGCTTTTGAGTTGATTCTATTAGTATTCCTGTTTTATACTTACCAACTCACCTGAGGTCACTCTGTTCTGATTTGCAAGTGAGGATTTAAGCCCAGGTGGTCTAATTTCAGATTCCTACCCTCAACTGTGCTTTTATATTCAATAGTGCCTCTATAGCAGTTCCAGGGTCATAGAGTTAACGTTTATTCTTTAATGTTTGATTTGAAACTTTGAAAAAAATAATATTCAGCTTTAGTTTTAAAAAAGTCACAGTTTCTCCCTATCATTTTATTCTATTACTTCAAATTTCATTTCCCTTAAGGCAACTACTGTGAACAATATTTTCAGTTTTTTTCCTAATCATAAGATAAAAAAAACAAAAAACAAAAAAAAACACCCATGGTGTATTTGCAATTTTCCCTTCAGCTTTGTGTCTTCTGAAAAGGTAGCCTGTTCTCAGCTAGTTGGTAAAAGTTTTAAGTAAAAATGACTTAAACACAGCTCTGGTACACATGCATGTATGTTCTTATGTGTACCTTGTGTATATCTTATATGTACTTGTATGTATATGTGTATACACACATACATGTTTACTGTGTGGAACTTGGATTGATTCAAATGGAAAGGCGTGCCACCCATGTCCAATGAAGACTGATTAAGTTCTAAGCCTCTTGTGGATCTAAATATACAGTTTTCTACCCAACAGAAACCTAGTTTGATTTAGAAACTACAGGTGGATGAGTTTTTTAAATTCTCAGGAATGGAAATGTTATTTCCTTCCATTTAGAACAAGCACTGCTTTAGAATAAACTTGACAATGTATATATGACTGAGTCATTTTGATGCTTCTAGAAAAATGAACAGCAGCCCTTTTCAGCTATGGAAATGGGTTTTGATGCAGCTTTCGGTGTCTGACTTTCTGGAGTCAGTGTGAGAGTTTTGTTTCTAGATCCTTCTATGAAGAAGGGCACTGTGATTTCTAATCAGCAACACACAAAAAAAATAGCATAGTGGAAATAGCCATGCTTTTCGTCATGCACCGGACCATTTTCCTAAAAAGAGAGGTCACCAGAAGCACGTAGCAGAGAACTCCCAGATGGCCCTCAGATTTGATTTCCTTTCAGCAGCTCCTATTCAGCAGATGGATGGGAAAGCTGACCTCTCTGACACGTCTGCATCACTGCCTGCTACTCCAATTGCCTTGGTGAATGTTTTTTCATAAGGCTTCTCCTGGTACCTCAGAGATTGATGCCTGACTGCCTGCCTGTGTTATGCTTCATTACGCCGCGACTCTGTGAGCTTGAGAGATGCTATATTCTATAAAAGGGGAAATCCTAGCTCATCAGAATCTCAAACGTGTCTTACAGTCTCTCAAGTTGTGTGTAATGTCTCAGAAGATATTATCTTTCTAGATGAACCTCTAATTCATATCCATCTAAGGCTTATTTTATTTTATTTTTCTGTGCTATGGCTAGATTAAAAACAATGCCAACAGTTCTCTAGAAATGTCTATATTCGACTGTTTCCTGTTTCCAGCACACCCATTAAGTCTCAAAGCCCTAGCAATTTAAATGTAGATATTGTTGATTTTCTTCTATCACTGTAGCTTTAGTGGCTGAGAACACATACCTTGGTAGAAGCTCTTCTTTTGCCATTTCCATCACTTTAGGGGAAGCCAATGCTTTAGGATAAGCGTGCTTCCTTATTTGTGAGCCATAGCTGTTATTCATGCCAGATAGTCAGGACTAATGGGAAAGTTAAACAAGCAATGAATGGCAAGTGTTTTCTCTATCTCCAGCATTTGCTAAATGTACACTGAAATGTTTCTTTGAGGTATACATGAGCATTTTGAGTGCCTGAGCATATATCATAGGTATAATTCCAAACACAAAGTGATTTTGTCCAGGCTTATTTGGACTGTGAAGCAAGCAGATTGTTAAGGAAGAAGTATTTTTTTTCTGATCAGATTGATGCATTGATGGTCATCCTTCTCTATGAGGACGACTTCACTCCCTTCTGAAGACCCTCACGTAATCTGTGCGCTTCGTTAGAGATGAGCTCTGGAGACACACTGCACTCTGCCTTACCTCCCATCTCACCAGCAGGCTTATATTTTTATGACATGGCAATGCAAAGAAACTGTCCCCAAACATGGATATCCAGCTGGTTCTGGTTTCCAGAAGGCTGACCAAGGTGGCATGCTGCAGAGACCTCTATGACCTGCAGTTCTGGGATGTGTCAGGTTGCAGTCGTCTCCTGTGTCACAGGTCTCCACACAACTGGGCTTCAACACAGGTTTTAGTGCTAGCAGACTTTGGGCTTGGAAGCCAGTATGCACTGGCTGGCTCACCTTGTAGCTTGAATTAGATCTCTCCTTGATGCAGTTTTGATGAACTTTGCTCTTCGATTGCCACTTTGTTGTGAGACTTTGTTTAGGAAGTGACTTTTCCCTTTCCACAGATCTAACATAAGGCCAGACTATGCAGACTCCAATTTCCACGACTTCAAGATGTACACCTTCACTCGGGTGACGTCCTGCAGAGTCTGCCAGATGCTCCTGAGGTAAGCTTTCTTGTCAGGCCTGTTTTCCAGTCTAAATGAACTGCTAAGTATTTAAGACTTTTTAGCAAGCTACAAAGGTGTCCTGAAGTAGAGTTGTTACTTTCCCACTTGAGACACAGTAGGTCCTTGCTAGCCTTGGACCTGTTCTGTTTCCTCGAGAATCCCATAGTGATAAAGATCTGATGGTACTTTGGACAGCATCGTGATCTCCTCTTCCTAGTCCTTGGACTAGTGATTTTACAAAGCACAGCTTACACATTTTAATACACATTCTCCACTTTTACCTTGCAGGGGAACATTTTATCAAGGCTATTTATGTTTTAAGTGTGGAGCAAAAGCACACAAAGAATGTTTGGGAAGAGTAGACAATTGTGGCAGAGTTAATTCTGTTGGTAAGTCATGTTTATTGTTGGGATTTTGTTTTTAATGAGGACATAAAACTTACTAAATACAATTAAGGCCCAATTTACTCTTAATATGTGTTTATTGGAACATGTCTTTTTGAATACATCATTAATAAGTACAATTAGAAAATTGTTTAAGATCTGTGTGACTTTTCTACATGACTTGGTTTTAAACTATTTAATATTTATTTGACTTTTATATGTACTTGGAAACAGAGGTCTTCAGGATACACTTGGATGGTTTCATGGCACTCCTTTCATTTACCTCAGTCCCAAAATATATCACCAAATTATTTGAATACTGCCAATACAAACAGTAATGAAAACAAAAGAAAAAAGAAGATATTCTTCTATCTTGAGCTCTTAAACTTTTTCTCTTTTAAATATTTATATCAGATTCGTTATTGGTTCCAGAAGCAAACATTACACAGACTAATTCAAGAATTCATGAAGTGAATACATTATCATTTTCCACATTAAACAAAGCATATATCCTTTGGATTTATGTAAACATTTTCTGCTTGATTTTTAAAAATAGCACTCTATGCTTGTTGTATGAGCTTGTTGCAAATTATGCATTCAATAGCCTTTGCTGCTCTCTGCTCCTCTTGGGCTGTCTCCCTTCTCTTTCTTTTCTGGCCTCTTTATTCTTTCTCTTTCTTCTTCTTTCTCTTTGTCCTATTCCCCTGAGTTCCTCTGTGTTTTATCAATAAGACCTTTCAAAATCAGGAAGAGTTTTTGAACACAAGAAAGGATCTTTAACAGCTTGAGTTCAAAAGGTAGCCATGTCAACCTTTGATTTTCCCAGAGGAGAAGGTGGACATTGAATTATTTTGGATAATGTGAAGAAGAGTGTAACAGAAAATATCTTATTTCAGAGCTGAGTTCAGAAAATGAACAGTTGTAGAAAAGGTGAAACCTATTCGAGGGCTGAGATCACAGCACAGCCCTGTCCCTCTGCTCCTTCAATAGACAACTTCAGAGGGCCCCCTGTGCCATTCTCTGTGCCATGCAAGGACAATCGTGCTAGCAAAGATCTTGACATTGACTGAATACCTCCACTGTGTTGAGTATTGCCATATCCTATAGAAAGTATTTAGTTTTTAGAATAGCCTTTCCCATGGCCAGTAAGCTCAGAGGGCTTCTGCTACTTACTGAAGGAGGTAAAGTGAAGCACATAAGGTTACCATTTTCATCAGTCTGAAGGTCAGAGCAGTTTACAAAGTGGTGAAATAAACAGCAACACTATACATTATGACTGTTATTCTTCAACCATCAGCCTGATACGGCAAAACCTAGTTTTACTGTTTCACCCTTACACATCTTACTCGTCAGTGAACATTCTGTTTGCTTATGATAGGCTAACACGCTTGCAAAAGTCCTGTAGTTTCAGATTTGAATGTCCTGAATTACTGGATGAGGGCCAGATGTTCTTAGTGGCCACACCTGTCCTCCCCATGTAAGAAAACAGGCTTGTAAAGAGTTGAAAATAAGGCAACTGAAGATTAAGAGTGATAGTGTCTGGTCGGCTCCAGATAGTGAGACACAGAGATATCATCCATTAAAAGGTAGCAGCATTCTTTAAATTCTGTTTTCGTAATTTACCATAAAGCAGAGAAAGGGTTGTTTTTTGAAACCCTGACCACATTACATGAGCACACACCCTTGGGCTCTTGAGTCTCTGTCACTGCTCTGAATCCCCATATTGACCTACAGTCTCCCCCACGTTCCACATCCACGACTTTCTCCTCTTTTCTTATGTCCTTTCCTGCTTCAGCCTTTGAAGGGGTGAGTGAGTGGCACTGAATTCTCATAGTTCACTGGGAGTATGACATGTTAAGAACCTGATTACCAGGCTTCTCGTTTCCTTCAGACCAGGCTTTGTAATTTAGAGGCCTCATCTTCAGGGTGAAGGGGCTCTCTGTGATCACTGCCTCAGTACTTTTCTCCCCTGTCCCTCAGCAGGTGCCCTCTAAACACTGGAAGACATTACACTCTGTTCTCAAACTCACCCATCCCTGGACTAGTGTATGCAACCGCTGTGGATAGAGTATCTGAACTGGAAGGTCTGCTGGGAGTGCAGTAGAATAGACGTTATGTTGGGGCTATGGGGAAGCTACGCTTATGTTCTCTCCTCTGGCCTGCTGAGAATCCCTGAATGCCGTGTTTGGCATTGAGATTTCACTGTTTGGAAATTGCACATTTGGCAATTCATTTAACCTAACTTCTGCAGTATCTGGGGTGACACAAGCTCAGGGCAGGGAGGAGGAAACACAAGGTGTGTTTGGGGGTAGAGACAGGGTTTACTTGAGTGGGAAATTTGTATGGAGTGGAGTGTACTGCTTAGAGACCTTGACTTTGAGGAAAATGACCCCAACAGGCAAATTGAAAACAAGTAACTAGTGTTGATTTAAGGCAAAGTTAAATGCTTATGTAATCATTTCCCATGTAACACAAATCATGGTTTGAGACTCATTCTTACTTTATAGGGGTTTCTAGTTCCAAAGCTTAACCTAGTCTAACTATCTTCTCAAGAGACAGGGAGATTCTGGCTGGTTGGTGTGAGTCAGGAGCATGTTTGTAGATCAGGGCACTCTGATGAATATGGATGGTGACATTGTAATAACCCTTGGACAGTTGTGGAAGGAGACCAGGATGTTTTCATTTGAATTGGCCGTACACACAGAAAGAAGTGTGGAGGTGAAGAAGCACAGGGGTACAGCATGATAGAGTCGACCAGGATCTAAATGAAGGCTAGAGAATCCCTACTGTGCTGTCATCGCCACATCCTTGCACCCTCTGGCCGTCTCACCACAGCCCTTGCCTCTCTCACTTTTTCTCATTGGAAACTGTTAGCCAGTCTCCTCAATACTCTTTCACACCCCATTATCCCACAGGCAACCTTTGAAGATCCGACTTATTTCTCTCACTTAAGTTGCAACCCATATCTAATGAAGATTAGTGTTGGCTCCATCTCCATATAACATGTTTCCTGAAATCTGGATTTAACACCTTCATCTTCAGCTGACATGTCATCTGCCAGTTGCCTTCAAGTAACCTCCAGTACTGAGTCCAAAGCCATTTTCCCTATCCCAATACATGCTTCCTTAACTTTTTATCCACATACTTACCCAAACCCAGGTGTAAGCTCTTTACCCACCATTCTTTTCCTATCTTGCTTAGAACCTACTTGTAGCAGGCATCTTATAAGTTCTTATTAATAAAATCAAACCTGAGGCCAGTTATTGGTGTGAACACTGGAAGATCAGAGAGACAGAACAAGCCACAGCTAACCTCACCTGGCCAACTTCTCAGCTGGTCTTCTTTCCTCAGACTGGAAGCTTCTGTGTCCTCATCCCAATGGCTCTCAGCTGAACTGTGCTGCTAGAAGCCTGAATGCTTAACCAGCCAAATCTTCTAGTTTCTGGTCCTCACACCTTATATACCTTTCTGCTTTCTACCACCACTCCCTGGGATTAAAGGCTGCTTTCTGGGATTAAAGGCGTGTGTCACCATGCCTGGCCGTTTCCAATGTGGCCTTGAACTCACAGAGATCCAGAGGGATTTCTACCTCTGGAGTGCTAGGATTAAAGGTGTGAGTGCCACCATTTTCTAGCCTTTGTATCTAGTGGCTGTTCTGTCTCTTACCCCAGTTAAGTTTATTAGGGTGCACAATATTTTGGGGAACACAATACCACCACACCTACTGCTATAGTATTGATTTAAATGGAAATCTCATTGTTTCTATTTTTCCGTTCTGCTTTTCATCTTTTTCCTTCTATAGACTTTCTGAACGGGTCTTTCAAAATCCATTGTTATTATATTACTCACTTACTTCTGTTCTTTCCATTTCCTACAGAATACTATCCAAGCTTTCCCTCCAACAGCTATAACACATAGTTCTGGGTCATTATCTGCCCCCTTTTGACCATCCCTTAACTTTCCCAGCTGACATTGAATTTCTGTCTATTCATAGTTCTTCAACTACTTTTCTCAAATATCTTCTTTGTTTCTCTTTCAGTCTTCCCTTCCTCATTCTGTTCAGTTTGAAGACTCAATGCAAATATTACCCCACTTGGAAGACTTTCTGGAACTCTGTACACATGGCCTTTCTTAGTCTACCAGTTGTCTGTGTTTTCCTGGCATCTTATAATTAACTTTATCATAGCATTTATCACATTTATTATAATTGCCATCTGGCTGATCTCTCTAATTAGGCTCAACCATATGCAGTTGATATTTTGACCTCAGGGAAGACTTGGTGTGTGGATATGTGGCTGGATAGGCCACAAGAGTGATAGACAGATGAATGAGTCAGGTTCCTGGGCCCTGAAGATCATTATCATCTTAGATCTAGAAACAGTGTGGAAGTTTATGCAGGTTTGGGTTCCATGCTTGTGGAGGTAAGAGCTTGATAAGATGGTAGACAAATGAAATAATAAAAATAAATCCTCATTCTGTGACTTACTGGCTTATACTTTAAGAATGAAATAAACTAAGTAGACCTTTTACATTCCTTTCTGAGTAGTTATGCAAGGAAAGACTTATGCCCCAAGCATTGATTACCAGGCAGTGCACCTGGGGTAGGTTAGTGAGAGACAAGCAAATGAACCAGCTCACACAGCACCTGGTGCTTAAAAAGAAGCTTCTTTCCTATAAATCTACTTCCTGATCCAGCCAGTTCCATTGTTAGGATTCTTATTTGGCTCTTATTGCTACTTCTAGATGGAATATTCCCTCTTTTCTCCTTAGCAATCCCAAGTCAGCCCTTCCTTTTCTTAGGTCCTATCCCACTTCCTTGCCAATCATTAACATCACCTTGATCACCAGATGGTCATGTGAATTCAATTCTTTAATTAGCTTAGAGGGTAGGACTCATTTAGTTTTCCAACGTTAGGCTGTACTGTGATAGGTGATACCCCTACCCCCCACCCTAGTCTCTAGTAGCTTTAAAGTTTAATTGAGTGAACACACACTGTTTACTGGGAATTCATAGGTCCTCCAGAGCAGGTCCCCCACCAAGTTTATGGCCGTGCAGTTCCATCTGTGCCTACCGGCATGACAGGGTGGCAGGTTTTCACACACATGTCCTGGAAACAAACATTTTTTTTCATCACTGCCATTGGTGAAAAGCACATACATGGCCCCAGCTCAATGATATGGGAAGCTGGATTGTAGTGGAAGCTGGGGCTCCACTCCAGGGAGCATTGTTGTCTTTGCCCCTCATACTTATATCTGCCTTGGTGTAGAAGTGAAGGGACATGTGGGGAATATGTTTCTTATCTTTTGAATCCATCCTTTGTACCAAGTCCAAGGGTAGGACACTTAAAATTAGGCTATCACTTTCCCCACAATAGAACTATTTCAGTATAAACACAGTTCCAACAATACAATATATGGCTAAACATTAACCACCAGGCTTTAAAAGATCTCATGCACTTTCAGTTGTGGACGTTAGCCTTATTGTTTAGATGTTGTCTTCTCTTGGTTTAGAAACCTTTTATATTTCACGCTCTGTTATTCTTCAAATCTATTGAGTCTTCATTCACCCTGGAAATAATAATTACTTGGCAAAAGATACAGTGCATTTTTGAATGAAGCAATCTATTCACATTAATACATGACCATGACAGATTATTACCTTAAGTATATCTGAAGTATGAGAAAAATATGCATGTATTTCTTTTTAATAAGACAAAATATGCAACTTGAAAAGAAATTTGAAGGTTGGCTAGTTAGTTTGCACCTTAATGCCTGGGGATTTGCATGGACATAAATAAAGGCCAGGAAGGAAATTCTGCTCTACATCTTTTGTTGAACTCGACTTGACTCCTGCATGTTCACTATAGAAGCTTTGATGATCACCACTCACACAGGCTCTGAAGTCTGTGCCAAACTTTCCAATGATAGTAATGAATAGGTATAAGCGCCATTATATGAGACTCTTAGCAAGTTACTGCAAAGCTGATGCAATTCTAGGGTGGTGTTTCCTTCTCACAGTACACCGTGGGGGAAGGTCTAATCCCAGACTGCAAACTTCATTTATGATCTTGCTTGTTAGTAACAGATGACTAAGCCCCTTTGGTCTCCTTCCTACCCTGATAGTGATCAATATAGCATACAGCTTTTTTTTTTTCATCTTCCAGATTAAATAAAGAAAGTAGCATTGGATGCAAGTATCACTGGAGCAGACAACTTTGGTTTAATGTATCTTTTTCTTCAGAAAGAATGCAAGCCTCAGCTGCTCTAATATTTAACCGAAGCAGGTCCCCATTTGCTTATCTGTTTAATTGCTCCTTTATCTAGGTCAGCTGCTGCTCCTGCTGCTGTCATAGCTAGCTCTAATAGAAAGGAATTTGCCTTGGTATCCAAAAACTTAAACCTGGGATATTGTTACCTAGAGCCTATACCACAAATTGGCATCGAAACAGGCTCTTTTATAAACAGCATTGCATATTTTAAGATGAGGTGTAACTTGTAGAGTAAAACGTTAGTTCAGCCTTCTACCATCAGACATTTTTATCTTGTTAATTGAACATAAACTGAGCCTTGATCACTGATTTCATTACCAAGAGGTGACTTTGCTTCTGTGTAAGGGAGCTTAAACCTTTTGTATAAATGAGTCATTTTTTTTGATTCATCAAGACAATTTTATATGCAAGAATAGTTATTTTACTTTTCACTTGACAGTTGGGGTCAGCTTAGTGATATATTAATAATTGTTAAAAATAAAGAATTGGAAACTGTTGTGTGATTAAATTCAAGTTGAAATCAAAGCTTTTCCCCCATGAATTATATATAGCTTGTAGCTTTCTGTTCTTTCCCAAAACACCATTGTAGATCAGAGCAGTGAGTATAGCATTCACGTACCATCTTCCTAACGTTCAATCCTGTCGTATGTTTCATAGCAATAGCATGTTAGCCATGAAGGGTAGGTACCTTCCATTATAAAACCTGTAATTGCTTTTTTGTGGCCCTTCTTATGACAACCAATCTTACTGGGCATTAGTTTGTTTAGTCTTAAATAGAACTTCAGATAAAAGACAAAACAAATTGTGTAATAAGGTATGAATTGAGAGCCACCTCTATTGGAAAAAACAAACATAGCAGGACTGAATTTGGTATTTAAACAAGCATATTATGGAATGTGAATCCAAAACTTCAGCGAAAATCATTTATCATCCCCAAATATGCCCACTGAGCTCTGCTGGCTTTGGAGATGGAATTTGGCAAAGGCTCCAAGCACCGTAGTTACAACCACTTCTTAGAATTATATTAAACCAGTTGAGACACGCTGAAAGAATGCAAAGCTTATACCCCTTGAGGGTCTGTAAGTCACCATCTAGAAAGGTTCCTGAAAGGGTAAGAACATTTAATAGTTTGATCAATAGGAGCCTGAGAAGTAGGCTGCAGGATAAGGACAAGTTGAGGATTAAAAACTTTTAGAAACTTGAAGAATTGCATAACTATTCTGAGAAAGTTCCCACGAGAAAATAAAAGAGAAAGAGATTTTTCTTCATCTCTCAACCATCCTTCTAGGTCAGACTTCAGCCAGTACTTGAAGATAACCAGCCCTTATTATCCAAGACATAATTGCTGTCCTATCCACACACAGAATTTTCTACCAATACAACCTCCTGCCACAATAGATTTGGATTCATACCAAGAGACAGTAAAGGATAAGACTGGAGGCTTCACAATGAGCTCAGCTTTCCCATAGAACCCTTCTTGGGGAAGTTGATCCGTTTTTCCAACATGAAGAAGTTTCATTTTGAAATATACCTGAACTAGTACAGTGGTTGGCTTTGTCTCTCATGTTACCATTGCATTATAAGTTAATGATCTGTTGAAGTAATGTTTATGTGACCTAAGATTATGTCTATAAAGGAGTCAGTCCAGTTTAATGTTATTGTAACTGTCAAAAAAAAGTATGGGCAAAGGATCCTGGCTAAGAATAGATTATAAAACAGAAAATTACTATACAGTATGACCACATAAGAACTCAGATTTTAAGAATGTATATTTGTGTTTTATCAAAAAGAGCCAGTTCAGAGTACTGGCTACTCTGTGAAGAGTCTATGGAAGTAAGGAGCCCACTTCCCTAGTGGCCATGAAGGAGAAGGGTCAGCACCGTGTCACTGCTGTTACCTTGGAGCTGGAGACTCATCCAGCTCTGAATCCCTTCCTGTTTTCTTAGTTGGTTTACACTGAAAAGCTTTGTATAATGTGATTCTTAGTGCCTCAGCTCAGAGTGGTGAGGAAAACTGATTATCTTGACATTACCCTAAAGCAAGCAAGCAAGCGAGCAAGCAAGTGAGCAAGCAAGCAAGCAGGAGATGGTGAGAAGAGGAGGAAATGAAGGAGGGAGAGCATATTGAGTAGACTGAGTCAGCCTAGTCTTAGTTGTTTTTCTCTGGTATTAGTCTGATCCGAGCCACCCCAGACCTTTATGCTTTCCCGAGTTCTGTGGTTGCTAACACTCAGGCCAAGAAATGGCTGTCTTGTTTGTAGCCAGCCCTACATCATGAGAGGGGAAGGGCTTGGGAAGGAGGACCTTCTGTTCCTCACATGAGGAAGAGGTGCAGTTGTACCCATAGTAAGGTAGAAACTTTAATCCTGTTGCTTCCTTTGCCCAAGCAGCACCCAAAGAGCCCTCCTGAAGCTGAGTGATGAACACTGCCACAGGGCAGGTGTCAGTTTTACTCAACAAATAATACATTTGAAAAAGATTGTAAAAGACCTGCTTCACAAGGATCAAAACACTCCCATGCAAAGAACCAGAAAAGAGGGATGTTTTGAAATTAAAATTAAGGCATATTAAGCAATGAACTCCAAATGTGAAAGATGTGAGAAGCCTCCATGTCCGGATCTCTGGGCAGTGCCCGAGTTTTCCTTATAATGGGAAGCTTAGGCTCTATTCTTGTGGTTTATGATTGGTACTTTTGGCTGTTCATCTAACTTACCAGTGGAAGAAGGTGGTAGTTTAGGGCATCCTGAAACATACAGGATTTTCTGGGTACACCAGTGAAGTGGGGACTCCAGGTGTACTTCTAAGGAGACAAGCTTAGGGGCTGGGAGGATGGTTCAGCGGGTCAAAAGCTTGCTGGGCAGGTATGAACATCTGAGTTTAGAACAGCTCTGAACCCACATCAAGGCCAAATGTGGTGGAGTACCACCGTAACCCCAGCACAGAGAGATGGAGACAAGTGGATCCTGGGAGCTTGCTAGCTAGTCAGCCTGCCAATCTGCAGTGGTAAGCTCTAGGTTCAGTGAGAGGCCCTGGATCAAAGAGTAAAGTGGAGAAGCAATGAAGGAAGACATCAGGTATCAAACTCTGTTTTTTACCACACACAGGTAAGTTTATCCACGTGGATATACCACCACTACGGGCAACACACACACACACACACACACACACACACACACACACACACACACACACACTGTAAAAACATGGGTAAAACCAAACCATACCAAACCAAACCAAACCAAACAAAGCACCAGAAAACCCAAGTTCAATTAACCAACATTCTGAGTCTGGCTAAAATATAACTCTCACAGCCTCCCTTCCCAGTTGGCTCTCTTAGGCCTTAAATATTCTGTCTCCTGAAGCGTGTTTCTATAGGGGAGAAATAGAAGTGGGCTAGCCTTTCTGTCCAGGAATACTCCTTTGTAAAGGCTGATTTCAGGCCTGCCAAAGATACCTTCAGAGGAGGCAGTCAGTCATCTGTGAAGCTAGGGTGATGGGGTTTGAAATTGACAAAGGGGGGCAGACTGAGCTTTTCTCCTCTAGAAGGTGACTTTCTGCTCATGGAGCTTCCATTGCCATTAATCTGGAGTTGTCCTTTAAAATGAAAAAAAAAAAAAAAAAAAAGAAAAGAAAAGAAAAAAGTGAAAGCCCGCAAAGGGACCTCCTGTTCCTTGCCCCAGGCAGTGTTCTTGTGTAAGCAGACTGTTCCAGTAGGGCAGGTGTCCTGGTAGGAGCTGTCTCTGTGAACTCTGGCCCTGTGGTTTCTCCCAGCCTTTTAAGGAACTATCCCACAGTGCTCCTATCTAGGCCTGCCTTTGCTTGTCTTCTTTGGTTGCATCTGTTTTTCTCCCCCTCAGGTCCTTTCTTAGAGATTATTTTGGATGGGAATAGTGCAGGCATGGGCTCTCAGTGGTGAGGGATTTTTACTCTGTCTGGAGACGACGTTATAACGTGTTTAGATGCTGCTAGATGTGGGGAAAGGAAGTAGAAAGGCACTCATCAGTTTTCCATCTGCAGTGTGTGCTCATACTTACTCCGCTGTCCTTTGGCCGCTCAACCAGGTTACTCATCTGAAGGTCTCAAGGCTCTGCAAGTGTGAATTAGTTTTAGGAACCAAACTATAGGGGGAAAAAAAAAAGATACTGTGTCTGTTCATAAATATCTGAAGTAAAAATGAAACAGTGTTGGAACTGAATTCTGACTGAGGTATTTTTTAAAAAAAATTCTATCTGTAAGCCAAAGTATAGTCTATCTAAAATAAAAAATATGATTACCAGTTAATGGCAATTTTCTCATGTGGAATGCTATGCTGTGCTAAGTTTGCGGTTGCAGGAACTAGTCCACACAATACCACTTAACAGTGTGTTTAGATGTTAAAATCAGATGTGTTGAAAGAAAGACTTGCAACTCAGGATCATGCATATATATATATATATATATTTAGTGCAAGTCCTTGTTTTAAAGGAGTTTTATGAGGCCAGATTGACATGCCTTAATAAACAATTGAAAAAGTTAAGCGTAAGCCACAAGTCATTTAGAAGTATGAGTCACTCTCCTGACAAGCCAATAAGGTAAGAGAACCCGGGTTGCAAAACAATTACTAGCCCAGCCCGAGGGACCCTGGAAATGTATTACAGGTATCAGTTAAGAAAACAAAGCGGTAGTGTTTGGCCACTCTGCGGAGGACAAGCTAAGGCTGCTCACCAAACCGAACGACTTCACTGACCATGCCAATTTTTACATTTGTTTCAGAACAAGGGCCATTCAAACCACCAGAGGTAAGACTGACATTTAAACTTTTTATGGAAGCGTTGCATTTCAAGGTGTTTGCTAACTTAAGCAGGCTCGGGCTCTTACGGTGTTAAATGTGCCTCTTCTGATGGATAGAGTGAAACAGAAATGGAGGGAGCTGCCAGGTGCTTGTCAAAACATGAATGGAATCGGGCATTTTCACAGTTGTTGTCTGGAAGCCTTGGGTTGAGGAGAAAAGTGGATATTTTAGTCTAATACTGAATGAAGTAGGGGCTCTGTGTGATGGGAAGGGTGGCCCTTCTCTCGGAACAATGGCAGACCTATCGCCCGCCGTGAACTGCTGCTTCACAGCCCAGTAGTAATCTGTGAGAATTCTGCCGTAGTTCCAAGATTATAGGTTCAGATTTCTAGTAGCTTCCCCTTCCCCACAAACTTGGTCAGTATTGTGCCCCACTCATCAAATCAAGCTCTGATAACATCTCCTTTTGGTTTAGCATGGCCTGACTCCCAGTGCCTTAACAGTATGTAGTTCTTGAGTATGGCTCTCAGAATAAAGTAACTTCAAAAACGGAAAAGAATGTAAAATATGACAGATTCCGCACCACCATCATTTTGGCTGTCAATCAAAAGTAACACAAATTTTACCTGACTCTGCAAAAAATACCACAGCAAACATTTAAGCTAAAAATTAGCAGAGGGAATTAAATATAAAATGGATGTGAAGTGAGTAAAAAATAAGGTTACCTGAGAATTTCAGAATGAAAGAATGGCAGTCTATTTACTGAACTGATTAGCACATTTATCTGTCTTTGAAAATATCTCCAGTTTCAGCACCAAAAAGTATAGTAAAATAAAATGTCTCCAGGCCAATAATGCAGCTACATTATTGCTATGTTTTTATCAGCTAGTATTTACATAGTTGGTGAAAATATGAACAGCACAGGGAAATGCCTCCAGAGGTCTCTGTCTCTCTCCTTTAGTGTATGTGCGTAACTTCTGCATGCAGTGTGTCAAGGGTGAGGAATGAGGAACCTTGTGAGAGATGCAGCTACTTAGTGTGCTAGTTTGGGGGGGGGGGTCTTGGGAGCTAGATTTTAGACGAAGGAATGTATAATAAGGCAAGCATATTTTCTGAAAATAATAGAGCATAATGGCTTACTGCAGGCTAATGCCAGTTACCCTAAATATCTGTTACTGTTTTTTAGGCAGGGAGGGAAGTTTTTGTATCAGGGCTGTCAGGATCCTTCCTGGAGTGCATGATCTTGCTAAGCATGCTGGTCTTAGATTGTTGGGAAGGATGCCATGTGGAGGCTCAAGCTTCGACTCAGAGGTAGTTCACATTCATCCTATTAGACGTGGGTATTCTTTTGTCCTAAGAAAATGATTTCATTTGATTTCAAGGAAGTAATGTGAAGTGGGTGTATTTGCAGATGGAAAGTGTGCTAATAAGAAGTGGTTAATCATTCTAACATGATATTAAATAATTCTCTCAGACACATTTATACCCTTAAAATTACATGTGAGCCTATTAATAAAAAGGAATTAATTTTCATGTTGAAAATTTAAAAATGTAGCGTCGGTGTTGTAGTGATTGTCTTAGCTTTTGAATGTAATAAGTGCAATTTTCATTTAATGTGTAACTTCACTAATAACCTCCACTTTGTCTGGATAGAAGATTACAGTATATTCTGAGGCTAGCCAAGTCACTTGGAAACTGCTTCATTTTAGGAAGAATTATAGCAAAGAATATAATATGAATAATGTGGTTTTATTTTGTTTCCTTTTTTTTTTTCAAACCTCCTTCCTCTCCTGTATTGGCTTAGCATTCTCTTTCCCCTTTAGTGCCGATGGGTGTATGATTATAAGGTTCTGTTTTAAAATTTCAGCTTCATTCTCAAGGCAGGCCAGTTTTTCCCATAGCCACAGGATCCTTAGGCTTGTGTAGCTGTCTGGGGGTGTTCACCTCACATGTCATCTAGGTCTTCATGGCTCCTTCTGACTACACAAAGCAAGTTTATTCTTCTATGCCTACTCAGCCACTTTCCACCTATTCCCTGTTGTGGAAAAATTAAAGCTAGCGTCCATAAATGAAGGAAGCTTTCCCTTGTGTGGTTGGTGAAAATCCACAGAGAGAATTATTTTCCCCCAAAGATGCAAGAAAACCAGGAGAGTTTCAGATAATAAAAGTATTAAAAAAATAAAAAAAAGACAAGACAGTGAAACAAGACATAATTACCTTATTATAAATATAAAGCCAGGTTTGCCTCCCCAACCCCTCTGGGTAGATCAAAGGGGAGTCCGACTCCAGAGTCATGACTTTCGTGTCCCTGGGCCTGTGACTTGAGAGCTCCCAGAAGAGGCAATCATTTATGACCTTTGTTTCCCATCTTCTACCTGCAGACCAGGTCTACCCAGCCCCGTCTGGGCTTTTGAGAAAACAGGTGCAAAGAGGCTCTGTATTAGAGTCAGGGACATTAAATTATGCATTTCAAAAAATTTTTAAAATATACGTTTTTATTTTTTTTATGATAGAAAATGTTTTTGAGGTGCTTTTAAGTATAGTTAATCATAATTTTTTCCAAATGCACTTTGTCTAAAGAGTTGAGGTTTCCTTTGGTGTGCAGAATTTCTTTAATATATAGTTTGTTTTGCTGCCTGCTTCTCCTACAGAAAAGTTTCTGTTTTGAGGGTGAGTGACTTACATGACTTTCCAGAAGGAAGAACATAAAGCAGTCAGTAGGGCAATTGGGATGTAGGCATGCATGCTTGCAGTCAGTCATGCATGCCTGTCGTCTCAGCTCTGGGGAGGATGAGGCAAGAGAATCTCTTGCATGTTTGGTTCAAGGTCAGCTTCAGCAGCAGAGTCTTGGGTTCAAAACCACAACAAGATATAGAAGCTATAGTTTCCCAGAATACATTAAGTTTATATTTTATATAAAGGTAATGACGTTAGGAACACTGAGGAATCACTTAATGATTCCAAAAGCTTAAAACAAATGAACTATCACCACCATCCCAACCAAGTAAACACTAGTATAGTTTTTCCTGGAAGATGGGAAAACCCAGCAGAGCTGTTTTGATTTTGAACTTAATCTCCTTTTCTATATGATTATTAACCACATTGTGTCACCTACTTTAATCTTAAACTCAAGGCAAAACAGGCAAAGACAGTTTCTGTTGTCAGTTGGGAAGGTGATGGTGTTGGTGGGAAGCATGGACTGGCAGGCTGGACCTCACTGTTTGTTTTCCTGTTGAATCTATCATGCGTTGTATTGCTTGGGGCCCTTTCTGTAGAAAGCTCAAATTTTTTAAATAAAAATTTGAGTGAAAAAGAGTTTGTCTTTGACATCAGTTTTCTTCCGTATTTTCAGAAAGGGATCTGTAGCCCTTGGGCCTTCCCTTTTTATATCTTGGCCACCAAGTAGCCCAGGGCGCCAATTCCTCTCACAGTGGTGCCTTATAATGGTTTTCCTAGCATAGACACTCTGCTTGCTCAACAAAGAGTCCATGCAGAGTTTAACGATCCTATTAGTCTTTTACAAATACATTTTGAAAGTAGTTGGAGTGAAAACAAAAATTACCTGCTTAAAGTTTATTTTATTTGCTTTACCTAAGAACCTTAGAATCTTCAGGATATGGCTTTGAGCCCTGGAGAAGGTTAAAAGACCCCATTTCAACATTTCAGTGATTTGACTTATGAATGAAATCAACCTGAGAAGCCACCCTGAGAAAAATCCACGGCTATGTGTGTTTCTCAAAGTGAGGGATCCTCTGACTGTACACGCAATGGCAAATTTCAACACACATAAAAAGCAAATTCCTCTCATGAAAGTCTCCATGATACAATGGTCCTCCATGCAGCCACGTCTGCTGTGTAACAAAAATTAAAACAAATCAATCCTTCATTAGCGAGATTACTGCATTAATTATAGCTAAGAATTCAATGCTTGTGAAATCAAATGGTAACCATGCATTTTCAGATTTAAAAATCCCTTGTCTGGCTTTCATAGCGTGCAGTTTTCCTTAGGAATTCCTTTTCTGTAATAATTGATTTTGTGCTTTAGTTAGCTGCATGTATTTTGTTTTTTAAAAAGGTATCAAGATACAATTCCTCTGTAATTAAAACACATTTTATTTAAGCATTTTCTGGAGCCAGGGCTTTGGGCCTTTGGTTTGAGACTGTGCCTTCTTCAATCACTGGTCTGTCAAGGCCCAGAAATAAATACTTGAGTTAGAATTTTTACAGATCTGCTTAAGACTGTGTTATTCATATTTCTTTGCTGGGAATATTTTCTAACCAAAAATGGTTCTATGGGATTAGTCTTCCTAGTTTCTGTAATCATAGGATTTTAAGAAATATTGGGTCAGAATATATATATATATTAGGCAAATAAAAGTATTTCTGTTTGTGTCAATGGTTTATAAAATGTAATGATATTCTAATGGAAAACTTATTGGGGGAATTATATTAAATTATAAATACAAACATTAAAATCATGTTTTGTCCCATTTAGTCATGTTTTTAATTGGAACTAAGGCAACATCGATTGCCAGAGCATCAATGTTATGATTTTATGCCATATTACCAATGTGTCATTGTGTTGTTTTGTTTTATTTTTCCACACAGAAACGGACGAATGGACTCCGGCGAGCTCCCAGACAGGTGGACCCAGGTGTGTTTCTCATTATATATTCTATGATAACTCCAGTTAAGTGATTATGAAAGTATATGGGAATTGCTGTGAGAAGTTGGCTGCATGGCTGGCCTTTGTTCCCATAGTTCAGTCTATACCTTGTGACCAGGAGGTGAAGGTCTAAAGTGCAAATCATTCCCGGGTGACTAACCCCCAGTCTGTGCACTTTCCACAGTTAGCAGGTGAGCTGGTTATTTGCTTACTGAACAGCCTCAGGGTGCCTGCATAATGCTAACATACCCAGCACCCTCCCCATTTTCCTCCTAAATCAGGTAAGAATACCAACTAGCTCACTTCCACTTAAAAACAGTGTGTTCCAAGAGGGTAAGGGAGAGCACACAACTGCTCCTTTCCCCATTTGGGGAAGTTTTCTTATTCTCCATCTGTATGATTTTATATCAGGAATATGGTTGTCAGGACACCATGAACTGTGTCCTCTGGAGACCAGTGATTCGGCTGCAGAAAACGGTAGTTTTCCCTAACATTGTGGTTTGCCCCTATCATTATCTTAATATAATCATTTTTTTTATCCATTAAGAAGTGCCTTCTGCAGTTTAATCACTGAACATTTTGTTCTGTTCATGATCCCATCCTTGGAGGTATAAAAGGTATTCATAGGTACAGCATCCACATATGTGAATTTGATGCAAGTCCATCAAGTAGCCTTTCTGGGAAATAGTCTGGATTTCTGTTTGGCGTTGTGTTCTCATCATTGGCGCTGTTCATCTAGCTGTAAAGAGGCTTTTTCAAAGCATAACGTCTTTTAACTGAAACCACACCCAGGCTGGCCCTGCCGGTTTATGAGATGATAGAGATTATGGAAGCCCTGTTGCCTCTGGCTAGAAATTGCCTCATTTACGTCTTGAGATCAGTTTAACTCTTTTAACTACAGAACAAAATTGATGCCATTAAAAACATAGGGTTCCATTTTCCTTTTTAATAGCTCTGACTTTCCCAAGCCAGGATCCTTTGCGGGGGTCTGTGTGACGACATTTAGAAGAGGTATCATTTGTTGTATTTAGTAGGACTACTGTATGGTTGTGTGATGTGTTTTTTGTTTGCTTGTTTGTTTTGTCTGAGCTGTATTTCTATTTCAGAAAACAATCTGGCTTTTAAAAGTGTTATTTTGAAATTTCTTTTTCACCTCTGTGCATTTTTATTTAGACTGTTTCCTCCTAGAGAAATGCATTTATTTATAGTGTCAGAAGATGCACATTTAACTCTTCACAATTTACTTCACAACCAGTTTTCTATAATCTTTTAAAGGAAAATATAGTGACTCTTCAGATTATAAATACAACCAAGTAGATCAGTAACAAAATAAATTCATACCACTTTATCCTAAAGTACTGTATGAATTTACAAATATACAAGAAGTACTTCTGTACATTTTGGAATATTTTCCTGTAGATATGATGTGTGTATGTGAGTATATTTCTCATTCTTCACACTTCTGTGAAGAAGCAGATAGCTGATGATCTTGTGGTTGAAGCTGCAGTGAGGTTCTCCATGTTCCTCGCCTGAGCCACTCCTGGATTTAGGCCTGAGCTCCTTGCGTGGCTTGGTTGCTTTGGCATCTCTGCCTCCTTCTGTTAACCTGCAACGCCTCTGTGCTCAGAATGAACCCTTGTTTGCAACTGTCTTGTGATCAACTGATGTAACTGTCATTTAGCAGACTTTCACAGTTCTTGGGAGATGCTTATCCAAGACGTTTAAAGAGATATCCATGCAACTGAGGCAGAATGAACAGAGAACTTCCTAGGAGCATTGTCTGCCATTTGTATTTTGCTGTGGAGGGTCCTTTGACCATCCTATCCTCATTTCTAACTAATATAATTGGCTTGTCTAAGTCCTAATATCCTGATTGCTTTCTAGAATCCCATAAAGGGTGGATTGTAGAAAAATAAACTATTTGAGGGGATCAAGTGTACTTACTTCATTGGGTTCAGATTTCAGAGTCATGTGCAAAACTAAATCACACATGGGTCTTTTGTATTGGAAAAGGACAGAAGATTTAATTAACTTTGTTACACGAATTAGTGAGTGACTGTGTATTTTTTCCTTAGGTTTTGACTCTTGCTTTTTATTTTTATTTATTTTTTAATCATTTTGGATAAAATATGATGATACCACTTTCCTCCCATCCCTTTCCTCCTTCTAACCTCTCCCAAGTCTCCCTGCTTCAATTCCTTCCACACTCCCCCTAAATGATAGCCTCTTCTCACCAATTATTATTATTACACTATTGTAACAATTATTATTGTTAAGCCTGAGTCTGTTTATGTTCTTTGTGTGCATATGGTTTCAGGGCCGATCACTTTGTATTGGACAACCAATTAAGGGGCTCATTCCTGGGAAAGGCTAACTCTCCCTCTCTCAACAGTCATAAGTTACCTATAGTTCCTTATCAAGGAGTGTGATCCCATAAGTTCTCCCTACTTCCTAGTTAGTATGTCTATTGATATTGCCACTGTTGAGATCTTGATTATGCAGCCATTTCTATGGGAGACTGATTCACCACAAACATCATGATGTAATGGCTACTGTGATCTCTGTACCCCATCTTTTATGTTGGTTTCTCAGCTATGGAGGCAAGAGCTGAGACATAGATGTATCCATTGGGACTGGGCTCCCCATGATCCATTGATGTCTTCATTGTGTCCAGTTGTGGTTTTATGTGATGGTCTCCACTTGCTGCAAAAACAAAACAAAAGTTTCTTTGACGAGAGGTGGTAGCTACACTTAACTGTGGGTGTGAGGATAAGACTTAGAATGTAATTGAGAATTATTCTGGTCTAGCAAAGTGACTGCAGTAGATTCTGTTCTAAGATCCATGACCTCACCAGCCTTAGGAAGTCAACTAAGTTTCTTGTACCAGGCATGGCTCCCTCCTGTTAGTGGGCCATAATTCCAATTAGACAGCAGTTGATTACCACCGACATATGAGTGACACTTATTCCACCTTTATGGATATCTTGCCATGCTGGTTACTGTTGTGGTTTCATAGGTGTTACAGCTGGGTAGGACTATTAGTTGCTTCTCTCCCTTGGCAGCTTCCAAGTATTTTCTGGTAGCATGGAAGCTAGGCCACAGGAAAGAGGTTTTCAAGTTATATCCAGCTCAAATAATCTAGGTCCTGTGTTCTTAGTGTGCAACGTTTTCAGCAATAGGGGCTTACCTTCAAGTCCTGTGAGGAAACCAAGGACAACAGCCATGGTTTGGGGACTCAAGCTGACTACCCTGACTAACCATTCTAAAGGAGATTTCTTGTGCCTGGTACTGGTTTTTTTTAATTTACAATTCTTGTGGGGAATATTGTTAATCCTAGTGTCATAACTTCCTTTAAGGTGTGTGTGTGTGTATGTGTGTGTGTGTGTGTGTGTGTGTATACACTTATATGTATTGTATATGATTTTAGGTAAGGGTGTTTAATTCAAACCCTTGAGGCTTTATCAAACCAACTTGGTGACGCTGTCCCTTTTCCCTCTTTCTCCTTCTGTATTGACCTCCCTCCCACTTTCCCATTTGGAACCCCTCCCTCCATTTCCCTTTTTTCCCCACGTCATATCACCTGTATCGTGCTATTCTCTTACTGTTTGAATTCTGCCTGGTGACATAGTAACAAGCCATGTCGTGGCCTGGTGTTGGGAAGTGTGCCTCTGAAACCTGTTCGAACTTGAGGCTGGACTTAGCTCTTTGCATGCTGCTTCCCCTCTTCAGTTTGCTTCCCCTCTTGAGCTGTGGTGTTCATATTTATGAAAGAAGATTTGTAAGAATACCTGCTTCACAGGTGTTGTGAGTATGATGTGAGGACTTTTGAAAGTGCTTAGTAAATGGTAAATACTCATTGGTAGCAATAATTATATTGATTAATTTGTCCTACAGCAAGTGATTTAATATTGGACACTTTGTGAAGTGGAGAATCAATATTTGCAAGTTAAATCTTTGAAAAGAGATGCAATTATATATTGAATTTATATGGAATCAAGAAGTTGCAGCCTGCTGTGGTGGTGTACTTCTTTATTCCCAGAACTAGGGAGGCTGAGGCAGCTTGATCTCCGTGAGTTGGAGGCCAGCTTGGTCTACAGAGTGAGTACTAAGTCATCCAGAGCTACATAGTGAGACACTATTTTGAAAAAGTAAACAAACAAAAAGTTGTATAATCATAGTAATTTTCATATTTCCCTTTATTTCCTGTTTGCCAAACAGTTTTTACCATCTTTTGATTATCTTTACTAAAAGATGCAAGAAAGAGAGATGGTTGAGAGTGATTTATTTTGGGTATAATTGTTATAATTTTTTATTTCAATTAAGGCAATGAAAACTCTAGTTGAAATTTGTGTGTGTGTGTGTGTGTGTGTGTGTGTGTGTGTGTGTGTGTGTATTTCTATCACAACCCCCAAAACATGAGAGCTACATGTTTGTGTTGGGGACTGGCCTGACACTTAAAACATTCTACTATAATTGTACCTAATCTTTATACACCATGTTCACGACAGTTTCACTCTTTTTCCTTGTTCTGTACTGGGCTGAGAATTTTTTTTTAATCAATTTTTAATCCTAACTGCTTTACAGATGTAATAATATGTCAGATGTGAATTCTGGTAGCTCTTTTGAGTCACTTACTTATAACGTGTTTTCGTCAGTTTGTACCTCTCTGCCTGACACAGATGTTGGTATCAAGACAACAACACTTGTACCAGACAGATCAATTATTTCAGGAACATGGAGGTGCTGGGCCTTTTTCAAGAACATGAGATTGTAAGTCTCAAGTAAATTCCAAGCACTGCTGTAATATTTTTCACCTCAAGTGGCACTCAAGTTCAAAGTTACCAATTAAATTTTAATACTTAGATTCAAAAATTTCCTTCTATGTTAGTAATGCAGATTTAAGATTGATTTCTGTTTACATGCAGTATATCTGTGTGCCATAGCATGTGGTCTTTTCAATTTAGACTTTTGTAAAATTGCCATACATTCATGGAACTTATAACCTCCTGTGTGTGAGTCCACAGTCATTAACTTAAAAAAAAAATCAGGTTTTTGTTCTTTGTTGTGCTGTCAAAAGATTAGATGGAGAGGATGGGAAATGTTTTGGTTGCTTTCTCTCCTCTGAGCTTAAGCTGCTTATGTGCACTGTTATAAACTTCTCTAATAAATGATCAGATAATGGCTAAGTGGATGAATCTTTTCAGAGAGCAAAGGCTCATTGTTGCCTTTGCGATTA
Source organism: Peromyscus eremicus (assembly GCF_949786415.1). NCBI lineage: Eukaryota > Metazoa > Chordata > Mammalia > Rodentia > Cricetidae > Peromyscus > Peromyscus eremicus. The sequence continues at coordinate 82,668,936 of NC_081421.1, forward strand.
TAGAAACAATACCTATGACTTGGAAAGGCTGTGTCCTTATACCCTTAGGAGGGGTCTTAACCATTTCTTAGCAGATGCATCTTCAGTGATGTTCATGATCTCCTCCAGATGAGCGGGACTGATATTCACGTTCTTCCTGTCTTTATGTGAAGAATGGATTAAAGTAACCTGTCATCATCAACCTCATGCCTTCTGTGAAATTAAACATAGCCAAGTTGTGAATTATAAAAACAACATGGTCCTTCTCCATAATATTTATATTCTATGTAGGAAAGGAATAGATAAAAACACCAGGTTTCAGTTGCATAAATGCATATGTATATACATTAGTTGTAAGGAAATTTAACATTGTGTAGTATTCTACATATAGATTCTTTGGACTGTGGGATAACTATAACATAGTATCTTAGAAAATAGTCTTACAAACATAGGAAACCATCTTTAATTACATAGTCCATGCAAATAAGCTAACTGTATTAGAAAAGACAAGAAATTGTGGGCTCAGATTACCGTTAAACTGATTTATGTGTAGATATTTTACATTCATGTAAATAAACATTTTGTTATGCTGGCCTGTGGTATTGAATTGGAATTTAATATGGTTCTCCTTGGTGCTTTAATTTCAAAGGATTGCATTCTAAATCTAAATAGAATTGCTGACTTCCTTTACATTTGGTTTTAAACAGAACAACTTATTCAATAGAGAAATCTTATATTTTAGTTTCCAAGTGATGAGAAAAAAAATAAACCAGCAGCTCATTATTTTTAAAATTCTGGCTCTAAAAGCTTATTTTAAAAATGATACTTTTCTTTTAAATGAGGGAAACAAGTGTACCTTCTTGACGGTTTTTGTAAGTGAGGCTTTGTCTGCAATAAACAAGAAACAAATTCAGTAGATTGTCGTATTTCCATATTAATCAGCCACTCCTACTTCTATCCTTTCTTTCAACCCTAAAACTAATTTTTCATGAAATATATAAGTCCGATCCTAAATGGTGGAAGTATAATTATAAATGTGTAAGAATACATTTCACATTGAGAGAAATACACTTGAAAAGTAAAATGGGGCAAGGAGAACCCAGTGATTAAGATTCATTGCAGAGGAATGAGAAATCCAAGCTGTGAACGAAGCTGGAGAGTGTGCTCTGGTTTTTAAAATAGCTGATTTTCCTCCAAGCTTCTATTAAACTATGAACAATAAGACTAGTTTTGCACTGAGGCAGTTGATCCCCCTGTAGTTATTTTTCAGGACTACCTTTCTAATTCCCTTTGCCAGGATAACAGATTTCTGAAATGAACATCACAGCACCTGGCTCACGTCTCTTTTGGTTTGAGGATTTATTTCTCCTTTTCAAGGCTCATTCTGAGTTCACAAAGGACCACTACTGCTTTCTGGCAGGTCTGTACAAGCCTTGCAAAGCCAGTCTTTCATACAGCACAGGTACCTTTAAAATAGGAACAAAGGGGAAGTGAATATTCATAGATATACATGGGGGGTCCTTTTAGATGGCAAACAGTATCAGTAATGTGATTATTGAGATAACAAAATATTTGTGCTATAATATGCAGAATGTACTTAAGGGTCATTTATAAACTTGTAGCATAATCTTATTAATAATGTTATCTTTAGATGATAAAGTATGCATCTATTAAATGTTTAGAGAAGCATTCCAAAAAGGAAGTCATAAATGTAGTGAGCTACTTTGAACATTTATCATTGATAAAATGTTCTTTATTTGGAAGATGAGATATGACCCATGTCTCCTTCTCTATATTGGTGGCCATGATAGTTAGCTACTGCTCCATATGAGAAGACAAACTATGTGCCATGCAATACTAGATAAAAATAGAAATTTCAGAAATTTGTTATAGGCCAACCACTTCTGAGAGCCAGATAATCTCATTTCAGAACTGAGGTCCCAACTGTCAGATGAAAGAAACCAATTGGATCAAAACTTATTACTCTCCAATAACACTATTTGGTGTAATACCTAACTGATCCTGGGAGAGAAGCTATTGATAAATTAGGTTATGATTATATTATTACCACAGTTCTATCTACAAATAGGTTTATCACATTAACTGGAACATGGGAGTACAGTTTGTAAAATTTCAGTCAAAATAGCATATTTGTAGTTATTTTTTCAACATCACCAAATTGATTTTTTAATTTGAACAAAAAGAAAAGTTTATATTAGGTTCTTAACATTTGTTTTTACAGATCATTTGGTAATTTGGGGGACTAACACATTTATTTCTGTGTAATTAAAAGTAATATAGGGACATTTCCTTGCTTTTTATGAACTTTTTTTTCTGGAAGAAGGAGAACTAAAACATAACATGTTTAGCAGTAATACGGTTCAGCTTATGATGAGCTGCCCAAGTCAATGGTATAGGTTTATGAATGGGATACTCAACAGTTAGTAGCTGGGGAAGAATTCATTGTTGGTGGAAGCAAGACATAGCAAGAGGAAAGAAAATGTTGCAAGCTATATTAGTAATTTCAGTAGATTTACAAATTTCAGATGAGGTTAAGTAATATCAACTGTTATGCTTTTGCTTGTGACAAACACAATTCAAAAAGTTTAAGGAAAAAGGGGGCTGGCTTACCAGTATATGTAAAGGGTAAGTTCAGAGTGCTTGGTTCAATCAGAATTGTGTCTGAGGGCTCAATGGAAACATTCTGAGTTCAGTTTCCCCAGTGTCTCACCTCTTCTCTTCAGACTTCCTGTCATCAGGCACCCCAGGCACATTGGTCTCATTTCCAGGCAAAGATGTTCACATGTAGCTCTCATTGATCACAGTAGCCAGTGATTCCAGAGAAAGCAAAGTGCCTGTCCTTCTCCAGTATGCTAAGAATCTAAGGAGAGCTGTAATTGTCCTGGTCTTGACCAGGTTGTCATCTCTGCAGCAGTGGCTGTCGTCAGAGTCCCCTGGCATGGGACAGCCTGGTTTCTATGCTCGCCTTCTCTGATGGAGGAATGGAGAAGCGGGGGTGACAACCTAGCTGCATAGACTTTTCCCTACCTTCCTCCCTCCCTTCCTGTTGTATGTGTACAGAATTGACAAGCAAAAGGAGGAGAAAACATTTTTTAGACATTTCATCCTTGTGTGTACTGTGACAGGCTTTCCCACATCCCCTACATTCTTCTTTTACTACTTGTAGGTTCTTCTAAAGTAAATAAGGATATGCATAACCTAAAATAAGAGGCAGAGAAGACCAACAAACACCAATCCCAAATGGTAGTTTTCACTGGCAGCAAAGCCAAGAGAGGAACAGTTTTCTTGTCTCATGGTTTCATGGTTGTTTTTCTAACTGTGTCCTTGTACCTGAAGCACCAAGCTGGCATTCTCCTGTGAACACAGATACTGGCCTTCTAGAAGGCAAAAGTTCTTTGTTCCACTATTACCTACCCAATGTTAGTGCAGATTGGTGCATTTGATTAGAAAACTGAGCAAACAAGATCCGAAAGTATTATGCTTTGTGGGGACAAATGGGAAGAAGATGCCCTAAGTGCTCAAAGGGTCAGGAAGGAAAACCATAGACATGGATGTATTACTTTAGGTCATAGCCTGCAGCTGTGACAGAAAGCAAATAATGAGGGAAAGGAAGGGGCAGACCATAACTTTGTCTCTGTTAGTCTGTGTGTGTGTGTGTGTGTGTGTGTGTGTGTGTGTGTGCGCACATGCGTGTGTGCGTGTGTGTGTGTGTGTGTGAGAGATAGATAGATAGATAGATAGATATAGAGATAGATAGATATATATAGAGAGATTCTATATTAGATGTCCATATGACTTTTTCCAAAGATCTTTAGTGTTATTTATTCCTCAACATATATTCTCTTTTACCTTGGCCTACCCTCCCTCATCTGAACTTAACCCTTTTCATTCCAGTATTCCTTCAATTTTCACTTATTTCAGAATTTCCAGAGGCTGTGGTTTATACTGAGGGCTCTGCGTTGGCAGACGTCAGCATGGATGTATAATTTTGGGAGAGTTTGCCCATGTTTATCACCTCTAAAATAGGGAGAAGTAGCAACTATTTTCTTGTGTCATAATGAAGGTCAAATTGATTAATAGATGAAGCAATTTCCCATAATGTTAGCTATGGTGATATTTTATTTGTACTGAAATATAAATTTTGTTTGTATGTTAATAAATAAAGTTGCCTGGGAGTCAGAGCTAATAGCAAGCCATAGCAGAGCTGGGCGTTCGTGGTGCATGACTTTAATCCCAGCACTTGGTAGGCAGAGCTAGGTAGCTCTTTGTGTGGTCAAGGATACAGCCAGCATTGGAGACACACACCTTTAATCTCAATATCAACCATAGAAGACCTGGAGGTCTGTACAAACAGGCAGTAAGGAGGCGGTCATGTGGTTGGGTTTACAACGAATGAAAAGGCAGAACAGAAAGTCTATATAAAGACAAACACTCAGGAAGTAGGCCTCTCTTGGCTGAAGAGGCTAGCTGCAGCAGATTGGTAAGGCTCTTAGCTCTGATCTCTTGGCTTTCTTCTTTGCACTGGTTCTGTGTTTCTTATTTAATAAGACAGTTGGTTACATCTACAGTTAGCACCTAGTGATTTGTAAGTGATGACTGTCACCAATGCATATACACACCTGCACTGGTTCCATACAGATGTGTGATAAGTTGTCCTAAACAACATCTTATAGTTTCTATGACTCTGACACCTGAGCATGGTTTAGCTCAGGTTTCTCTGCTTCAGGTTTGCTCACAAAGCCTCATTTAGCATGTAAGGTGATGCTAAATGTCATCTGGAGGCTCAGCTGGGGAGTAGTCCATTTTCAACCTCACGTATCTGGAAGCAGCATTCCATTCCCTTTAGAGGACTGAACTAAAGGCCCCAATACCTACCACACATTGCCAGATGTTGCTCCCAATTCTTTGCTGTGTGAACTTTTTTATGTGGATGTCTGCTTGACCAGAGCATTCAAGCCAAGAAGGCATTAGGACACCCTAGCAATTAAAGCCTTACAGGACACAATCATGGGAGTGAAGCTGTGTTATGGATTCTTGAGTTTAAATAGTTTACCCAGAATCATGCAGTATATGGTGGGTACCAAACTTACTCATACTGTTTGAGCCTAAAGTACCTCTAAAAGATCTGTGCACTCTACTATCTTTGAACAAAGAAAGCTTATTTCCCAAGGCTTAACTGCATAGGACTGTGAAAATTAGTAGTGAGGTCTGGTCTGTTTTGCAGAGTTCATTAGTGGTTGCTGTGACAGAGCAGATTCATGGCTGATTTTATTTTATGCATTATTAATTTTGAAAATGTTAATCTCAAATTGCTACAGTATTTCAATTAATTTGGACGATTAAAACTTAGCACCAGAAGAATCCTTTGCAAAAGATAAGGCGGCTAATTAGAGGCTCTGAAACAAACAACTGGTAGACCCTGGCTCAGAAACAAGTTGGGTTGATGACTCTGGCAGAGCTCACTCCTCTGAACAGTTTTGAACTAGAAAGGATGATTTCTGGCAGGCTACATATTAAAGTTGAGTTTTTAAAAAACATTTTAAGGCATTAACTGTTTAACATATAATTTAAGATATGATACAGTTCTGAAAACTGCTTTATGTTTATTTTGCTGTATTATCTTTTGAGTAACAATAGAAGGAGCAGAAATGTAACAATTATTCATTTATTGGTGAAATTATTAAGGCCACTCCACGTAGTTAAAAGGAAGATTTATTTAGTGGATAACTTACAAATGAAGGGATAGGTAGGTCACAGGGTCTGGGGAAGGTGTATCACAGACCAGCGGTGTTTTTTGGAGCTCTGCTTGGTCAACCTCCACCGTCAAGGGTCCAGGCTCCAAGCGAGCGCTGGCCCATCCAGATCTTAGGTCCCCAGGTGCCTCCCTTGGCCCTGCCTTATAGACGTGACAGTTACTGAAGCCTCAATGGGGGTTGGAACTTCCAGATCAGAGCTGGAATGGCTACCCACTACATCTCCCCCTTTTTGTCTAAATAAGAAGGTTCTAACCTAATACAAGACTATATACAAAGGAATGGTTATCAAATATTGTCCAGGAATAATGAGAAATAATGACCTAGATAAGATGGAACTACAACCAATGTAAACAATATCAAGCAAGAAACACATACTAAAATCCAGAGAAGTATAGAGCATAGGTAAATGGCATGTTACAAAGATCATTCCAAAAGGTGTCCTATCCTAAAGAACCTGAATATAATACTTAATATGTTCTATCTAAGATATTATATATACTAAGTTGTAACTATAGCTGGTAGTCTTCAATCCCATCAAAGACCTGAGAAGGAATATAATGGTACCTGAGAAATGGTAGATGGATGCAAGCAACTTTCGGGAATCTTGCAAGAGTAGACCAAGACAGCTGACAGCCTGGACAGTCACCTAATATTTGTCAGCATTGTTGGTGCATTCAAATTGGCTATAGGCCTAAAGTATCTGACTAGAAAGGATGATTTCTGTCAGGCTACATATTAAAGTTGAATTTTTAAAAAACATTTTAAGGCATTAACTGTTTAACATAATAATTTAAGATATGATGCAGTTCTGAAAACTGCTTTATGTTTATTTTGTTGTATTATCTTTTGAGTAACAATAACAGGAACAGAAATGTAACAATTATTCATTGTTCAGTTATGAGTTAAGGGGGTGAGGTAGAATTGAAAATAATTTGACTTTCTTTAATTTTGCATTCAGAAATTTATTGTAAAAATTTCAGAAAACATAAAGGAAAATTTCCCTAAAGCTCCTGAAGAAATATGTCGGATCCACTCATTCAAGTGACCCCCTCTTACAGTTTCTCCTCATGCTTCTTTTCTTTCCATAGAGTAACATGTTTGCAAAATGTCTTAGTGTTTTTATTGCTGTGAAGACCACTATGACCATGGCAACATTTAATTGGTGTAGCTCACTTACAGTCTCAGAGGTTCACTCCGTTATCATCATGACCAGGAACATAACAGCATGCAGGCAGATGTGGTGCTGGAGCTGAGAGTGCTACATCTTGCAGGCAACAGGAAGTCGACTGACTGCCATACTGTAGGAAACTTGAGGAAAAGTGATCTCAAAGCTCACTCCCACAGTGACACACTTCCTCCAACAAGGCCACCCCTCCTAATAGTGCCACTCCTTTTGGGGGCCATTTTCTTTCAAACCACCATACAAAATGTCTTTTACTGTTTAAGGCTTAGTGTTCTGCTTTCAACGCTTTGTTTCCTGAGCATATTTGTTTAACCATTTGCCAAGTATGCAGGCTTGGGGTTGAGTTTAAAGAGTGAATAAAGCGTGTTCTTGCTCCCAGAGAACTGTCAAGGGAGCAAAGGTAGTATTGAAGTTTGGGAATGCAAGAGACTGTGAGGGGTGCATGGTGACCAGGGAATGAGATGTAAACTGAGATGCACAGCACACGGAGAAGGTTGATGAAAAAAAAGTGGATTTATGATAAATGTGGATGTAGGGAACAGCTTTGCTCAAGGCCAGGAGATGTGACAGATACAGAATGGTAGAGGGAAAGCTGTGTGTAAGGAACAGGGTAAGGCATTTGTTATTCTACACCAGGAAAGTAAGAGTAGAGTATACCCTGAGGAGCCTGTGGAGCCTTGGAAGAGTAGTAACTAGAAAAGTAACATGGTCAGCTAGGTAGCAAAGACCATCCTAGCCAGAATTTGAGGGGAATCTTGAATTATTAAAAGCTCTTCAAAAATATGGAGTGATTTTATCCTGATATATTGTCAAATGTCACTCTCTCTAGTTTTTATTATTGTAAAAAGGAAAGGACCTGAGCAGATGTGGCCATATGGTTGATTGCTATTAAACAACAGAGTTGTGAAGGTAGAGTTTCTGGGTCAGTGCAGACAAATGCTCTGATAGCAGTGACTGTGTGAATATGTATGTGTGCACCAAAACTTCCTTTAATCTTAATTGCATTATATCTCCATTGTTATTAGCATAAGAAGATATGTCATATGCTTTTGATTATTAATGCTGTACTTGTTTTGCTATAAGTCATTTGATAGGAATATAGTAGTGTGTTGAAACTTATCTCCTAGAACAGATGTTTCTCTACTTTATGATGGTACTCTGTGATGGTAAATCTATTGTAAGTTCAAAATAGCATGAAGCCAAAATGCACTTAATATACCAGGCATCATATTTCTAACTCACTGTACTGTCTCGTGTATGTGTGTGTGTGTGTGTGTGTGTGTGTGTGTGTGTGTGTGTATGAGAGAGAAAGAGACAGAGACAGAGAGACAGAGAGAGATATCTGACTGTCTATGTTATGCTGGGAACCAAACTCAGGGCTTTACACGTAGCAGGCAAGTACCCTACTAGGAGTACCAGTAGTTTATCCTCATGACCGTAACCAACTGGAACTGTGACTGGCTGTTGTCACCCCGCAAATGAAGAGAATGTTGTATTGTATTTGACTAGTCTGGGAAAATATATAAATTCCAAGTGTGGTTTCTATTGAATGTACATTAACTTAGTACTACCAGAAAGTCAAAAACCTGGGCCACCTATCATGTGCCAGTAAATTCAAATATGAACTTCATTTTAGGTAAGATATTTGCTTTTAATTTTTACTGGCTACTTATATACTCAATTATGAATTACCTGTTTGTTCCTTACCTATTTTTATTTCCAAAAATTTACTGATATTCCAAAGACTTTTAAGAAAGATACATAAATAAATAACATTCTTTAAAAAACACTTGGGTAATTTTCTAGCATATTTGTTTCTATATAGATTTTAAATTTATAAATTGTCAAAGATTTTATTTATATTTTATGCTTTTATGTTTAGAAATTTTAATATATTTGTAAGTGTATCCAACATGGACATCAACATTTTAAGTTTTTGTAATAGCATTTATCTGTTTATTTTCAGTTAAGTAATAACGTGCTTGCTTTAATTTTTAAAATTTTAAGTAAGAGACTGTTTTCTTTGATCAACTCTAAAGTAAACATCAAAATGTTTTCAATGATTTTCCAACTGTTTACACATTTAAGCAGTCTTTTTCATATGTTGCTTAAAATCCACATTTTGTATTTTGTAGCTTTGCATTTTATTATATTCATAGTTTGCTTAGACCATGTTATCTCATACAAAATATGCTACAGTATATGCTCTGTGGAGCTAGAAAGATAATAACCTTTTATATGCATATCAGTGGTCTACATGGAGACAGTCAGATTTTCTTGTTTATAACATATGAAAAAAGTAAGATTACATTTCTCATGTCTTCTTTTGATGTAGGAAGAAAATTGATACATGTCTGTCCCCTTGCATTCAGAGTGACTCTTTCATTGTTCTCTCTAGGCTTGAAAGTCGGCATCTTCCTTAATGTTATGTGTCCTTCTCCTGTTCATTTTCTCAGCTGCTCTCAAGAGCAAGACTAGACCTATGGCATTAGAAGATCTTTAGTGTTGGTAATTGTTATGTTGTTTTCAGTTTCTGCTCAACGTGAAGCATGTAGTAGATACCGCCTTATCACGAGCAGTGTGGATGTCTGCACTTAGGGCTCTAGTTGGGGAAGTTTGTACAGCAATCATGGCTCATTGTGCCTTTGCTTTCTGTTGTTCTAGTGGCCCACAGCCAACTGCAGACAAACATCGCATGGAGAATTGAGAAATAATCAATTCACGGCCTTTATAATTATCCACCATTCTGATTAGCATGATGAAAGCTCCCATCGTCCACCCTACCCAGGACAAGAATAAAGTGTATCCACACTGTGCATCCCACCTCTCAGTTACTCAGTCAGTAACTGTCTTGTGTGCCTTATATCAGATGTACTGCTGTGGGACAGTTTTCAGAAAATCTGATTTTACTCAGTGATGGCCCCTGGGTTCTAAAGTAGTTATGTGAAAGAGGCTTCAGTGGGAGAAGAGATTATTGGCAGTCCTGGTGGTGGTGCTAATGGGTATGTAGACAAAAGTATACTGGTACCTGCGACTTTTAGTCATCACCAGAAGTTCTGAAGCTCTCCATTGTTGTGAACCCATCTTACATTTAAGGAACACTTCCCTGGGGGAAATTGGTAGGACCTAGTTGGAAAAGTACCTCTGGTGTCCTGCCTGGCACATTGCTTTTCATTTGAGAAAACACGTTTCTGTGTGTCCACATGAACACAGGACTACTTGCAGGTTCCTCCTGTGTTCAGTGGCCCAATCAGGATAGCATGATGCCTTCAGTTGGAGACAGAAAGGTACTTTCTGGAACTAAGAATTCCTTTTGCTATTTGTTTAGTTTAAGTGCCTGAGCAGGGTTATGCAGGTGCGAGTGTCCACAAACATTTCTTCACCACCACCTGCAACTTTCACCCCTGAAAAAGAAACTGGCCATTTAAAAAAAAAATGGAATGCTGCACTTCAGGGAGCCCATGTTAAATACGATTTGCATCTTCCATTTAAATTCAAGCAATATCCAAGAACAAATCTGGCCAATGGTTTTGAGAAAACGAAATGGCAACACCTTCTTGGAATCTCAAATTGTTCAAGGATATGTATTTTTCCCGCTAGCAAAACAGGAAGAAACTGGAAAACATATGGACTCAGGTTGAGCATATGATGTATTTTCAACTTGAATTGGCACTTTATTCATATTTGTAGTGAGTCTTAAAATTAATTTTGGTGAAGAATTTAGATTTAAGAGAGGAAAATTTTTTGCTATCTGGGACTAAGTCAACATTTGCGGCATCTCATTAATCACTGCCTTATGTAACTGCTTTCCTACCTGAGAGAAGCCACTGAGATGAGAGAAGTTTATAATATCAATGCCAAGTACAGATCTTGCCTCTCCAAAAGGAGTTCATTAATCATCATCGAAGCACAAGAAAGAAACATACTTCACGATTCATGCCAATTTCTTAAGTAACGTTTCTTAAAAGGAAAAAAAAAATGCACCGTTTTTTAAAAATCTCATTTGAAAAGGTTTTAATTTGGCTGTTAATGTGTGGTGTTATGTAAATTTAAACTGTTCTGAGAATTCCTGTCCAGAGTGCACAGCCAGCAGTAGAATGTATTGAGTAAGAGTTGGCGCTCCTGGCTGACAGCAAGCCAGTTCAGTTTCTTGGCCTTGTTGCTTCCTGCCCGTGGGGTCATAATGCATACTCCATGCTTCAAAGGCAATGCTTGGCACCAAATGACGGGCCAGTAGCCCCAGTACCCTGACCTGCAGCAAACAGTAAAACCTTAAAGTTTGAAAATCGGTTTCAAGCCAACCATCTGTGTAATTATTAGGGCCTTCTGTGTAATTCTTTAATAGGCTTTGGCTTTCTCGTCGGTAGACTAGTCTGAGAATATCTGCCTGACTTACACCATAAGGTTAGTGGTTATGCAAGGGAGGCAACACTTCGGTCCATAGAAAATGGAATCTACCCATGGCATACAGAGTCATGCAGTGAAATAAAAAGTGAGAAACCTGGAGGTGGCGGCGCACACCTTTAATCCCAGCACTTGAGAGGCAGAAGCAGATAGATCTCTGTGAATTCCAGACCAGCCTGGTTTAGGGATCAAGTTCCAGGATAGCTAGAGCTACACAAAAAAAGAAACCTTGTTTTGAAAAACCAAAAATAAATATAAAAATAAAAAGTTAGAGGCAACTTATGAATTTTTTTTTGGACATGGGACTACTACATAGTTCAGGTTGGAGTGGCAGGAATGAAACCTTAGATTCTCTTGTCTCAGCATTCTAGGGTAGCAGACCATGTCCCTTTCTGGTATCTTTATTTTGCCATGTGTCTTGAACTCTCAGTGGTAGCGTTATTTTGGTGGTGATCAGCCCTGTGGTTAACATGTCATCTATGCAGGTCCCGTCCCGTCCCGTCCTCATCGTGTGTGCCGTATGTCCCCCCCTCCCCCCGCCATTTACTGGAGAGTGTAACATTTTGTTACAACTGTGCATTTACATCTGTTTGTTTATTTTCTAATTTACAAAACTGTTTACAACTTAGGAAAAAATGTAAGGGAAACAGTAAGTCATCATTAGATAGAAGGAAGGATAATATTCAAAATGAAAAAGAACTCATGTTGACCTCATGAAAAGAGATGCGCCAATTTTAACATCATAAATGTTTTTTGATAAAACCTGGAGTGGAAATCAAAGAGGCTCCAGTCTCTGTTTATGACCATCAGCAGCCAGGTATGGCGCAGGAATGGATTCCTGGAGGGAGTTCCTCAAACTCCTGAAAGTGAGTGGTTTTGTTTCTTTCAGAAGCTTTTCTCTTTCTTGTTTCTTTTTTTAGTTCTTTAGTCTCTGCTAGTAGAAACATCACAAAGAGACCGAGACCAAGATGTTATAAGGATATGGTTGAGGATGTAGCCTGAAGTTTCTGAGCAACACAAGAAATGGACAGGACCCACATCCAGCTACAATAGCCTGGGCAATTCTTTCTGTCCCCCTCTAAGCAGCCAGGGATAAAGAAAAGGTCATATCAATGCCTAGGGAGGTTCATTTTAAAGATCAAAATACCTTAGAAAAAGGAGATGGGGCAGAGAAGGACTGGAGGAGGTTTCTGTAAGGTGGAATAGAATCAAAGTACAGGTCGGAATTTTTCTTTCTTCAGTTTTAAAGAACACTGGCTTGGCAAGTTTGTCTTTTTCCCCTGCATTTTTTGACCTTCTTATCAGCTCTGGACTTTCTCCCCGGGGGATTTTCTCTGTATAGTCAGCACTGACTTCTTCACAGAGCCTGACACTCCCACACCCTTGTTGCCAAAGAGTCAATGAGCATTAACATGCTGGATAAATAGCCTGGGAACTTTGGCGTGAAGCCTCGGTGACAGGACACTGCCAGCCCAAACCCCATTTAACATGTGTCACCTCGGATGATAGACTAGACCTTAATTAGAAATTCCTGCTGAATCACACAGATTCTTCTAAAATTTCACCTATTCCTTAGCAAGCTATTTAGATACCATATCTGGGTCCTGTTTATGGGATCCTCCTGCTGTAGTGTGGAAAAAATTGACAATTCACTAGTCTCTTTTTTTTTGCACACTTTATTGAACACAACAACCACAAATTGTTGTATGAATAATATGAATAATCTGTAGGACCATGCATATGTTGTGACTATATAATGCACTACATGTTTATACTATTTTCAATTCTCACAATAAATGAGGAAGCTATGCTGATAATTTAAAGCATGTCCAAATTCAACAGAAGTGATAAGCCCAATTTCCATATAACCTATACACATCCTCCACATATGTGTTGAATAATTGCTAGACTCTAGACCCAGTACAACATAGATTCTGTATGGTAGCACTTTTATTGTATTTTGGGAGACTAGCATCAAGGAAAAAAAAGCCTGTGCACGCTCAATTGAGATGCAATATCTTTCTCCTGAATGTTTTGAATGTGTTACAGGTGGAATCCATGAATGTAAAACCTGGAGATACAGAGGAACAACTGTGTATGTTTTCCTATCCTCATTTAAAGAAATCAGTATTTTCAACTGATTTAGGAGTCTAGGAAGGGAATAGTCACTACATTAGTGTACTTTATCAAGTGATTCTTTTTGTATCCAGACTAGCCAGAGCTGTGGATGCTGTCAAATTTTTAGGTCATGGAGAATGTCCACTAAGAAGGACAAAGAAAAATAGCCATGGTCAAGTTGCAGAGGAAAAACACCCCTAGTTGAAACTCCCAAATAGAGAAAAGGTTAAGGCTTTGAAGTCAGGGTTTCTGGGGAGAAGCAGTCCATGCTATTGTATATGGGGCTAGATCCCAGAGGAGAGAGGGCCAGCTGAAGCTGACTAGAACCTGAGAGGGTTTCCTCTGAGAAGCTTCCATTGGCAAGATGGGGTGAGTAGGCACAGTAAATACCCTCAAGCTTCTGCTCCCTTTGATACTTCAATTCCAAGTAAGATAAAAGAATTCACGCCACAGCATCTGGACCCTTTCTCTAGTGTGCCTTTGCTGTGGTTTTAAAATTAAATAATAAAATTGTTGTGGAATTTTAGCAAATGACCCTGAACTATCAAGGCTACTGTTTGTTCTTTCTATGCACCTTTTCTGTGATGTTCTTCTATTTGTGTAGAAATGAGGGTTTGTGGCACAGTTAGGCCATTTAAAATAATTTACATATACTGACTGTTATTTCTGTCTTGGGAGTTATTAATGGTAGTGTATGTGCACATAATCCTAACAGAAACATCATCAGTCAGGTGTCTCCACTCAACTGTAGCCATATTCTTTGTAATAAATATAGTCACATTATTTTTGGAAAAATCTTAGCTTATGTAGAGACCTTGTTGGACTATTCTCCCTGTATCATTGTCCTATTATGGGAGGATGCTCTCACATGCTTCACACATCATACAGTGTGTGTGAGGCCTGATAATGTCAGTGTTTTTCTTGGCATGGTGGCATATGCCTGCCACACTAGCAAGGAGGAGGCATAGTCTGGAGGGTTGTATGTTTGAGGTCAGCCTGGGCTACATGTATGAGAACAGATCTCACAAGTAACAAAGAAGAGAAAGAAGAGGGAGAAGGAAAAAGAAATTGAAAGTGGAAAAAATGGTTTAGTGTCATCAACGTAAGGCTCAGCATTTCTCTGTTTGTGATTCATCCCTAGGAAATAAAGCGCCCACTCTCTTCAGTCCACGCTCTGTTCATTAGGAGTGATGTTAGCATCTGCCTCATCAAACTGCTGTATGTGGATCAAGGAGAGAAGGGTTTGTAGAGCCTTAGCAGTGAGCCCAGACCTTTGTAGGTTCCTGCTGAGGATGGCTTTTCACAGTCATTACACCCATTTTCAGAATCCTGGATTAAGACAGCTGTGAAAGGCAAGCTGAAACCTGTAGGGCAGGGCCACATTAGTTCCAGACACCCAAGGTTTGTGGTTATGCTTTGGTCTTGTTTATTCTGATTTTAAGGATCTAGTTCTGTTAGCACCTGGGCAACACTCTCAGCTGTCCGCTTCCTTGTGTCTCACTTGTAATGCTGCCTTGGAAACTAATTTTACAGAGATTCCAGAGCAGACCTACCTAGGTTTAAATCCAGTTTCTGCTCCTCACCTGCTCAGTGACCTTACCTAAGGCATGTATGCCTCTTTGCCCTAACATGTCTTCTTCATTCAAAGGAATATCATTGTAAGATGCGCTTCTTGGGATTTCCATTACATTTAAAAGATGGGGCTCTTAAAACAGGGTCTGGCAGATGATAAGCATTTTATAAGTCTTAGCTAGTATATTTAATGAGAAATAGTTTATTTTTCCTTGATAATGATATAAGTGTGTATGACACATAGATCAATAGAATATTTTAAAGGTTACTATAGATGAATATTTAAAGAGTTGAAAATATACTGATCAGTTAGTGCAGTAATTTCAAGGAAGGCAGCAAGCCAGGTCCTGTGCCTGTCTCAGAAGCCAGGGTACTTCTGTGTAGAAAGATGTACACCAGAAGTTAGTAGGATTGTCAGTTCCTACCTTTGGCAGTCCGTGAAATAAAGTCACATTTTACTTGTATAAATCAGCTTAACTTGTGTTGAATCTCTGCCCCTTCCTTGTTAAGACTATGTCTCATGTGGGAAAGTATGGTTTCTGCCTAGGAATGTCTCAAGGCTCAAGTCCCAGGATTGCCAGGCACCTAAAAAGCCACCACATAGATACCGCAGAGCAGAAAGTCATCCTTGATCTGAGACCCATGCACCTCTGTCCCCTTCTCCATCCAGGCCCCTGCCTTACTCCTTGGTTCTGCTCTGGCAGCTGCTCTGTTTTTCCTCTCCTTTGAAACACCCAGCAGCTTCTTTTGTAACTCAGTAATTATGGAGGGCAAAAGGAATCCGTGGCTTCTGCAAGCCTTTACTCTTTACCCTGCAGCGCTCCCTAAGGCAAAAGAAACAGAGCTCTCAGCCACCTGCATCTAAGAAGGAGAGAGGGAGGACCCCGTAGAACATGAAGCCGGAGTATTTGAGAAAATGGCCTTGCTACCAAAGATAAAGGTTTCTGATGACTGTGGAAATAGTGGAACCACAGGTTTCAGCTGCCCCTAATGGCGGCAGCTTCACAAGGGAAGGTCCCTGTCCATTTCTAAAAGGTAGACACAGCTATGGTCCTCCTCAAGGTTCCTGCTTTTGAGAAATACGACTCTTGCTTTGTTCTCCCCTGAGAACAAACACTTTAGCAGATAGGACTGTCACTAGCCAGTGGTGTGAATTGGTGAGTCATTGAACATTCTGGGATTTATCTGATACTTGGAAATTGATGGGTTGAGGGTGGTGATTTCTAATGCCTGTTCTTGTCCTGGGGAAAGCTACACATTCTTTCTGTATTCACAGAAAAAATAAGGCAGATAAGTAGAAGGAAGAGGAGAGAATGAGAAGGAAATATGGAGAAACCTGTTTTTTTTAGGGCATGTGATCCTACTTCTGAACATGGTGACTCCAGGATCCCCTCTTTGTGCTGCTGGTAGGATATATCCCCTTTCCCCAACAGTTTGGCCTTGTAGGTACCATCCACTACCCTTTGTTTCTTATTTGCCATGGAGTAGGTGTGGTGTAGAGGCGGCACTATTTGGGACAGTGGTTCTTAGTGAAGAGAGGGTGTGCAGTAATGTTTAACATGGGGTCCATGCCCTTCCTCTGGACCAGGCATCAGGTCAGGATTGGGGGTCTCATTGTTGGTCTATGAGAAATCAGCTCTGTTCTCAGCAGATATGGCCATGTGCAGGCAGGGTTCCTGAGTCAATTCCATTGGATCAAAGAGTCAATTTGGAGAAAGTGAATTTGGGAGCTGTGGTTAATGAGGGATGCATGCTACCTCAGCTACAGGGCTGATTGTATCTTTGAAGGGTAGTATTTGCTGTTTATCTTCTGAACAAAATGTTCATCAGTGGTTCCCAGGGCAGGTGGGTGCAGTGAGAGTAGTCTGCCCACTAGTGGGGACAGATATTTTATCCATGACATTGTGGAGACTTTATGGCCCAAAGTCGTAAGAACAGTCAAATTAAATTTGGTAAAGTTAGTTTTCTTGTTTTAAATAAGAAAATGCATCTCTTATTTCCTAGTCTGGCATGGACCACTTCCAACCTCTGTTTTCCTCCAATCCTCCCCTCCTCCTACACCACCAGTATTTATAAACTATTATTCAATTAATTGGCTATTATAACAATCTCAGCTCATCCAAACCTAAGTTCCTTTATTGCCTCCTCCAGGCCATTGGAAGAATAATTGCCAAAGTGGAGAAGGTACTCACTCCTCTCTTGTTCACACTCATAAGGTGATGCTCAGACCCTTTCTCCTGATTCAAAATATGGAAGACTCAGCGACCCTAACTTCCCTCTGCCTGGTTCCTTGTTTGCTCATCTCAGTTTCTGCAGTAACAGACCTCTGGTGAGCTTTCACACACACTGAATTCTTTCTTGCCATCATGTCTTAGCTCGTGCTTTTGTTTTTTTGGCTGAAATAATCTTACTAGACATCGGTATCTGGTTATCACCCATCCATCTAAACTCAACTCCAGTATTCATGTGTTCCCTCTTCCAACAACCTTTCTGAGAGAACCCCACATCTGGTAGGCCATGTGGATTCCTTTTCCAGGCCAGCACCATCACCATATTTTTTAAAAGTGATCTGGTGCATGATACTTTCTACAAACTTTCATAAACTATTATCTGGATCTGTGTCCTTCCATGTTTATGCCTTAGTATCAGGAACATAATAGGTAATCAGTCAATATGCATTTAATGCAACAGTGAAATTGAGTTTATAAAATGTAACCCTGAGGTATATTCTGAAAGTCATCTAACCTTCTTGTAAAGCTGATGCATATTTCTCCTTTACACTTGGAAAGCTATGAAGATGGCTTGATAATAAGACCAACAATTTTATTTTATTGGTGTTTATCTTTGAGGACTAGTATATATATATACATATATATATATATATATATATATATATATATATATATATATATATATATATATATATATATGGAAAGGCATTGCATTCTTATGCTGATGAGCATCTCCTAGCTTTGTTAATATGTTTCAGAGTATAAGAAAGATGAATAGAAGATTCTAAAAACAAAAATACAGAGGATGGCCTGTTTAAAAAGTGATATTTTGATAAGTTTCGCAGGAGTCTTTAACTGAAAATAAATTATCTCTATCATCTATTCAGAGCCAAATTGGAACAATAGGAATCTCATTTGGGGTCTATAATAACCGTAGCAGAGTATCACTCTCACTCTACTCACTGGCATTATAAGGAGGCATTTGCTAGTGTAGAAAGGCAAAGGAATAAAAATTTTCAGCAAAGGTAAAATACTAGCAAACTCTTCATTCTTCAGATTAGTATTCTTTTGAAGCTCTGACTACCTTGTTGGCAATTATTTTAAATCACATTATGTGTGAATCTGCCTAGTGTGTTTTCTAGCTTTAATATACTGGATAAAAGAGAATTTTATGAAGCCATTTCTTTACTATGTTTATTTCAATTCACACCTACCTCGAATTAAGAAGCCTAGAGGCCCTTTCCCCTAAACGGTATGGCAGTTACTGTACACTCAGTGGTTTCTGTGTTTGCAGAGATATTTTCAAACCCTCCCTGTAGAACGTTGTGCATATTTATTTTGCTGAGTGACTTGAGAGGGACAACTGAAATATTTGGAATGGGACAATGAAGTTCTTGCCTCCCCCCCCACTGTATGTTTCTTTCAATACACCAAACTTATACCAGCCCTTTCAATGATGAAAAAGGTCATGTGTTGAAATTACTTGTGGCCACTTGAAGGATGGCTTGGCAATAAGATCACTTACTGCTCTTGCAGAGGACCTGCGTTTGATTTACAGAACCCATTCCCAGCCACTCACAACCACCTGTAATTCCAGGTCCAAGTGGATCAATGGGCCTGTACAGGAACCTGTGTTCACATGCATATACCACTTATATACACAATCTAAAATAACAGAAATAAATCTTAGCAGATACATTTCATTTACATATCTCCAAAGGGCAAATCTGTTTTCAAGTCCTTGGATACTCTTTTTGCAATGAGAATTATCACCATTGGAGATCTGTGAGGAATCTTGACTGACTAGAACAACAGAGTCAAACCTTACAAAAGAGCTTATCTAGAGTTACCATGCATATCTATATCTTTAAGACATACATTCTTTAGCAGATTTCAAAGGTCATTAGGTTGATGAGAACTATAATAGTAAAATCCTAGGCACCTTCAGGAAGATAAGGCCAGCCTTTGAAGGCCAGGCAGTCAACAGCAAGTGTGCAGGCTGGGAACAGAAGGTCTCCCTGGTGCAGAGTCCTCACCCTCTGATTGATACCTGTCCATCTGTCAAGTGCTTTTAGTGGCTGTATTTTAAGTAGTAATGGAGTAGACTTAGAAGTTTGTAGCTGTATTTCCTTCCTTGTTACTGGCGTGTCTATTTTCACCCATTAGGTAGACAGAAGGTGCATCTGTTAGCATTTTTTCTCTGAAGCGTGGTGTATGGCAGAGCTTTGGCTTGGTTAGTACATATCCCTTCTAAGACATCCCTATGTAGCCTGTTCTGGTCGGAGCTTTGAGGCCAGTGGCCCTGAATAAAATCTCTTCACCTCTTAGTGCTTTTAATCAAATAAAAAAGTAACCACTGGGGCCCTGAAAGCAGTGATTATTGAGAGGCAGCAGCCTATGGGAAAAAACATGTTCCCCCTATAAAATCAGTTTCGGAAACTTTAAAATTGAGTAGTAGAAGATTTGAGAAAGTATCCTTTTGTGTAGTTTTTTTTCCCTAAATCCCCCTCATTTTTTAGATTTAACTCTAGGCTTCTTAGAAATAGTTGTCACATTTCTTATATAATTTTAATCTTTTGGAGAAAGAGAGTGGATGCACATTTGTGTTGATGATATGGGTGAGTACAAATTTGTTGACAAGTTCATTTTGCAAAGTGGCTTCAATGAGGAAAACATATAGCAACTCATTATTTTAAAATTGCAGAATCTCAAATACAGTGCTTTGTGTTTCGAATTTCAGAATCAGACCATATAAGCAATTATTAATATTAGAAATTAAAATTTCATTTGCTTATAGAGCTGTTTAATCCTTTGCTTGTGGACAGGTAATGATTTGAAGATCTAAATAATAATTGTTCATTCAGAAGAGAAAACAATTTCTCTCAATCAATCTGACATGCTAATTTTATTTTTGCTGATATTTATTTTAACTGGTACATAAAAATAAAGGCTATAAATATAGGTGAAGAAACATGTGTTGTATTTATTATATAATGCTTGTTATTTTAAACATTTCTCTCCACAAATTGTTATACATTTATAACCCAAGATGTTTGGAATTAACAATGCATTATTTTATCCACAGTCACCTTAGTCTACCTAATGCTAGAGT
This sequence comes from Peromyscus eremicus, assembly GCF_949786415.1. Lineage (NCBI taxonomy): Eukaryota > Metazoa > Chordata > Mammalia > Rodentia > Cricetidae > Peromyscus > Peromyscus eremicus. Next base: position 82,689,312 of record NC_081421.1, read on the forward strand.
ATAGTAGGTACAGAATGAAGCTATGGTTATAAGGATTTTTGTTCTAAGAATTGATTGGCTAAGCCATGCCTCATTTGAAATATAGAATTGACAGCATGCTTTTCTGGGAGCTCCCAGAAAAATTTGGGTTACAGTACCAGAGTGGCTAGTACCCCTTTCATAATGGGAAATAAAGGGGAGCTAGAGGAGAGTGTGTACAGTTTGCCTTCAATAAGAAGCTTCTTGGAAGGCAGCCTTGCATAGTTAGTTGTCTGATATTCCAGCCATGGGATCCCTTGCACAGAAACTTGTTAATAGTAGTAGGTGCCTTGTGTTTCTCATCCAACTCATGTTCAGGTTACACTCTCTAACCCTCATTCTGGCACAGAGAGTCTGGCCATGCGTTCTACATAATGTCACAGGGAAAATGATCCTGTGGTAGACTTTTGTTTTTCAGATAGGAAGCACAAATTTATTATACTGCTAGAACAGAAAAGACATTGAAAGGTTTATTACTTGAGGATCCTGGACAATGAGGATGAAAAGCATAATGAATCAGAGGTGAAATCCTCCAAACGTGGAACAGAGATGACAAGTTGGGCAGATATTGAGTAGTGGGTTGTGGTTCATCAGGGCATAAGCGAGAACTGGATGGTTTGTTAAAGGAGAAGGTATGTTCTTATGCCTCTAAGTTCTTATGTTTCTAAGTTCTTATCTATGGTGACTAGATGAACTATTTGTGTGTGGCATACTCCTGGAAATTGAAGCAAGAGCATCTGAGTTCTACTTTTGATACGAGAAAGTTAAATTTGAAGTCATAATGATGCCAAAGCAACATAAAATCTCACACATGCACACACACACATACACACACACACACACACACACACACACACACACAGGCCCTATATCATGCTTATATTTATATAAGCAAATTAAGAAATATACTTAAATTTATTAAAATTGTTTTAAATAATTTATCATTCAATGATAAACAGTGATTCAACCTTTCATTTATTCAGCAGGCATTTATTGAGAGACTATTGGGTACCAAACACCATACTCAGGATAAAGAGTTGAATAATTTATGTTGTTTGACCTTGGGAAGCTTATAGTCGAGTGGAGATGAAGCAGAATTGATGCATAATTTATATTTCATCTCCTAGTTCTCATGATGTGAATCCTGAAAGCTCTAGGGATTCAGTGGGACAAAGGCATATGTCTACCTGGGAATGGTAGGGGTATGCCCCAGTGACGGCTTCTCTGAGGGACTGCATGATCACGGAGCCACCAGCAGGGTCCTGTGCCATGGGAATGTATAATCTTCTTGATATCATCGTTTTTACTTAAATTTTCAGGCAACAAATATTTCATTGGAGGATTTTGTTCACTACCAACACCAACAAAATAATATTTTAAATTAAATGACTTTTGGCTAGAATATGTTGTAGTGGTAGAGATGAACTAGGTTCTAGGCTCAGTTCCTAGCTTCCAAAGACCTCCAATTTTCCAAAAGAAACAAGTATGCAAAGTTAAAATTTACATCAATAAAATGTCTCATAATTTGACAACATATTATAACTCATTACCATTATGCCATGTGTTATCACAGACGTTTTCTGGACTTGTGTATATTTTGAAAATAGAAATGGTATTTCATTGTGAACCCTGCTATAATTTGCACCATCACCACCAATGACCTACTTGACATGATTCCATGTATTATAACAGTCTTTATAACATTATTTTCCAAAGTTTCAGCTTATTGTTGAATAGTTCTGTGCATACTCGAGTTAACATAGCAAATTCCTTACTGCTGTTAATTTACACTATTTCCATTTTTATATCATAACTACTACAAAGTATAAAAAGAACCCCAGTGATGTTTTAGAAATTCATTGCTATGTTATTTAAAAGGCAATTTTAAAAATTATTTTAATATTATTTTAAGGTTGTTTTTCTCAGGAAAAAAGTTTCATTTATCAGTTAATGGACATCTAGGCTCATTTCATTTTCTACAAGTTGTTAATATAGCAGCAGTGAACATGACTAAGCATGTAGGTGTGTGGTGGGATATAGAGCCCTTTATTTGTCTAAGAGTAGTAGTGCTCGGTCATATGATAGGTCTATTTCTAGCTTTTGTGGGGGACCTCCATACTGATTTTCTTAGTGGCTGTGCTAGATTGTTAGGGTTTCATCTTTCCCTTTATTAATACCAGCATTTCTTTATCATTTGATATTTTGATGGGTTGAGATGGAATCTCAAAGTAGTCACAATTTGGGTTTCTCTGATGCCTAATTTCTTTGAACACCTTTAACAATGTTTTTTAGCCTTTCTTTTCAGAATACTGTTCAGATCTATGGCCTACTTTTTAATTGGGTGGTTTGTTTTCTTGATGTTTAGTTTTTTGAATTGTGTATTCCCAATATTAATCTTCTTTGGCGATATAGCTTGTAAAGATTTTTCTCCCAGTCTGTAGAATGCCTTGTGGGAGTCCACACAGGCTACCTAGTGAGACCTTACTCAGGATTAGAGAATCTGACCTTGCTTTACCCAGAAGGGCTGCATAAGGAGATGATTTGGTCACAGGCTTGTTTACCAGGTGTTTGGAAGAGTCTAGACTTGGCTGTACAGTGTGCTTTGATCTTGCAAGGGGGTCTTTTGCTTCTAACCTTTGTATATTATAAAAAACCCTTTTCAATAAAGGACAAGGCTGTTGGGTATTGACCCAGGCCCTCCTGAAGCTATCCTGTGTTTCTGTCTAAGTCTCTCTTTCTATCTGGTATTTCCTCATTCCTCTCTCCTCCACCTAAGAATCCTTCAACAGGTAGGAGCTGGACTCCTATACTGCCTCTTCACTTAACAATTTCCTATACTGTACAGCAGTATTTTAATTTCATGAGATCCCCTTATAGAGAGAGTACTGTTCCGAAAGTCTTTACCTGTGTAGGAAGGGCTGTTGTGAATAGAACTGTGTCCTGTTTTCTTTTTCAACGTATTTGTCATAGGTTTAAGAAGGCTACTATTTTTCACTTGTTAATTTCTTACCCTATTACTTTGCTGAAAGTATTTTTCAGATCTAAGAGACTCTTGTTGTGTCATTAGAGTCTCATGTATAGAATTTCTCATCTTCAAATAAGAATATTTTGAGTTTTTTGCTTCCTATTTGTATCCCTTTTATTACTCTCTCTTGTCATATTGTTGTAGTTAAGACTTCAAGCACTTTATTGAAAGCAGTAAAAAGAGTGGACACCATTGTTGTTTGCCTGACATTAGTGGGCATGTTTTGAATTTTTTTTCATTTATCATAAACTTGGCTATGGGTTCATGGTATACAATCTTTGTTATGTTGAGATATATTCATTCCATCCCTAACCTTCCATGACTTTTATCATGAAATAATGTTGAATTTTTGTCAAAGGCCTTTGCTGTATCTATTTAGGTGATCATGCAATTTACATATTTGATGTAATGAACTATATGTATTGATTAACATGTGTTGCATCATCTATCTCTGGAATGAAGCCAACTTGGTCAGAATGAATACTCTTTTTCTGTGATCTTGAATTTTGGTTTGAAACTTTTACACCCCTGTCTTGTTTTATATTGTTTCTTATGTCATCTTTTTCTCTGTCAGGGTCTAAAATTGTGAGCAAGAGCAGACCTATGCTATGTGTCACCTTATTCACATTCAAGGTACAAAAGAAAAGTTTATGGTCAGTTTTGACAGAAGTGAAACGTAGGAAAGAATGCATGCTTTAGCAAAAAGAGGGACAAAAAAAAGAGCTAAAAGCTGAGGAATCAACAAAAACTTTCCCTCCTATGGGCTCCTGTACTTTATAGTTTCACTGAATGACATGCTTCTTTATGGAGTGTGTATCACCGTGGTGAAGAGGACCACTCGTGTGTAGTTCTCTTTCTGTAAAGCTATAGCCGGATGCCTAAGGAATGAGGCACGTGAATGAGTTTCTTTTCCAGTTAACTTGTTTCAAAGCCAAATCTTGAAATGCCTTCCCACTCACTTGGGATAATTAAGATAAAAATAACAATTATATAACTCGGTGCTGCAAAAAATCCTTCAGAGTTTAATGCCGTGGAAGCAGTGTTCACTCCAGGCACTGTTATTCAAGGAATAATAGCCACATGGGAGAGGTATGCAAAGAAAGGAATTTCCCTTTCTAAGCATCTCACAGTTCAACACATTAGAACCTGAAGCTGGAATAAGAAGGAACAAGCGAGAGAAGACAGGGAGTGGGAAGAGGGGGTGGTAAAAGTAAACATGAATCATTATCTGTAAGAATGGCTTTTAGAGGCCACGTATTTTTACTTTTGGTTGTTTGGGGTGGGTCTGCCATACAGTGGCATTTGAAGAGTTCTCTGTGGAGACATGTGGGCAAGAAATGAAGATGTTTGTCCTATTAAATGCAATGTTATTCTAGGGCACAGAGCAGTTGCCAATTAAAATTGCGAAGATAAAGACAAGAAGGGTCAAGTTTAATCTTCATACTCTCCTTGTTCTCATTGGAGGTTCTTTACCTAATCAGTAGATTTTTTTCCCTAGAAAATTGGTTGCATGTTTACATGTATACATGAAGGGAAACCTCAACAGAGCAGAGAACAGGTAATTGTGGCCTTGCCTAGTAATTAATACACAATAGCACCCAGTATTTCCTAAAATTCTTACCTTCACATGCATTACTGTAGCTTCCAAGAGTAGTATAGCAATGCACAGTTATTATGTAAAGAGTGCAGTGTTTTCTCATGAAAAAAAATCATGCACACTGTCAATGCTTTTTAGTATTTTAAGGATGAAACCCAGAGTTTTGTTTTGTGTTTTAGACATTATAAAGTGAAGAAAACTATAGGGCACTTAGATATGTAAGTGATCTTTTTAACTGGCATTTATTTATTTACAAAAGTCAATTTCTTTGATGCATTTATCTAATGCACATTCTTATTTCTATTGTGTAACTTGGAAACAACTAATCTTTTGTTCTCTTGGTATTTTTAATAGTTATACATTCTATGTGTATACAGTGGTACACTTATGAAGCCCTTTATTTGAAAGGGAGTGGGCTTTATTTTCCTTAAAAGTGATATTGAAGAATTATGTCCAGTAAGGGAACTGAGTCAAAACAACGTTTAGGAATGCTCACATTCTCATGTAAGTTCCAAATGCCCAAGTCAAAGCTAAAAGCCATGCTTCAGCTTTCAGGTTATGTTTCTCCTGGGGGCTATCCTAATAGCAATTAATTTGCCATCTCACTTGAAAAGTTCTACTGATAAAGTGTTTGAAGGTTTAAGTGCTTGGATGAAAATTTTTAACCATACCTATGAAGCACTTTCAAGTATCACTGAATTACAAATATGAAAGTGTTGTTTTAATTTTCGGCTCTGTTTCATGTTTATGATTAATAGAGTTTTCATCATGAGGTGTCTTCTGTGAATCCCAGAAACTTGTCATAGTCTGCAAGAATCACGAGCTTTGTTTTATCTTGTGTAGCTATGTGCAACTTTGGTTGACCTTGTCTGTGTTAGACAAGATCAGAAGTACCATGCTCCAGATTATATGAACCACGGTTGAGTCTATGAGAATATAAACCCTGAGGCAATTCCCAGGACAGAATGTCAGGAAGGATGAAGTCCTCATGTGTAACTGTTCTTTCTGAGCACCCCTCATCCACAGTGCTCATAACCTGAGGTAGCCAAAAAGGGAAAAGCAAAGAGAATGTGGGTTATGAAATGTGAAATTTTGCTTAAAAACATACAGAGAGTCTTATTTGGGGCCATGACTTCAAAGATGTGGAATTTGCTCATAAATGTCACTTTGATACTGTGTTGACCTAACCTTTGTTAGATTGCTTTGTTTCATAAGATGAAATCTTACTTTAATTACTGAGCCAAAGAAGTTATTGTCTTGCTTGAGTAGTGCGTTGTAGGCTATGCTGAGATTGGAGGTAAGGGAGGAGTAGCCTTTATTCATTTTCTTCTCTCTGAGGACATTTTCTGGGAAGCTTATTATAGGGCAGTCACAGGCAGCCAAAGGTCTGGAGGAAGAGGGGACATTGTCATCAGCACAGGGGACTAGGGACATTATTTCATACAAATACACATTCATTAACAGTTGAGTATTTTCCACTGTCATCATTGCCTCTCACACATCAAATGTAGATAAAAATAAAATGGTGGTGATTTAAATAAAGTTAGTTGCAGCAACAATATTTTAGCACATAGCAAGTTGTGTTTGTTAATTTTATTCATTGAAGATACTATTTATACTCTGTGTTTCCTCTAGCATTCATGGTAAATAAAGGCTGCATATCTCCCTTTTAAAAGCAATTTAAAATGCTTTGAAGTGTAGTACTTTATCAAAGAGTCTTTAATAAAATTTGAAAATACATTTTAAGCATACTAAAAAAATAGCATAATATAGTCCCATGTACTTTTCACTAGCAATACTTACTATAACATTTTGCCTTATTAGATCCTAATTTAAAAGGTCTGTTTCCATAGTTACAAATTCTTTTTCTTGCTTTCTTTTTCTTTAACTACACAGTAGGTCTGGCCATGCAGCCTTGTCATCACCCAGAGTTGTCCCATTAAATGCATAAAAATCATTCTTTCTTTCCACTTTTAGAGACTTTCTGTTGTAGCTAGAGTTTTTCTGTCTGGCCCACAGTCAGGACAAATCTCTGTCACCCGCCAGTCCCACAGCCGCTCAGACCCAAGCAAGTAAACACAGAGACTTATATTGCTTACAAACTGTATGGCCGTGGCAGGCTTCTTGCTAACTGTTCTTGTATCTTAAATCAATCCATTTCTATAAATCTATACCTTGCCAGTGGCTCGTGGCTTACTGGCATCTTTACATGCTGCTTGTCATGGCGGTGGCTGGCAGTGTCTCCCCCCTCCTTCCTGTTCTCTCAATTCACCTCTCTGTTAGTCCCGCCTATACTTCCTGCCTGGCCACTGGCCAATCAGTGTTTTATTTATTGACCAATCAGAGCACATACAGACCATCCCACAGCATTCTGTCTTTTGATCCTTGCCACATTTCTGCTCATTAGCCCTTTCTGTGTGTTCCTTGCCCAATCAGGACAATTTCTGTGTCCCAGTATTCAGCCCCTCTTTATCAACATCTGAATTGACTCTCTCCACTTCTATCATGGGACTGTGTTGTCCTGATGAAGATAGTCATTCACAGGAAGGTCTGTGGCTTCTTAAGTGTGATTTCAGTTAAATGTCCTCCCTAGTGCCTGACCACTGTCTACTTACACATGAGCCCCAGCTTAGAGTCCCCTACCCTTGACATTTGTGACCTTATTGGTGTCAGGCTCTCTGCTCAGGGCTTCCCAGCCACTTTGCTGTCCTTTCGTAGCACGTTCTTCTCTCTCCTCTGCTAATTTCAAAACTCTGAGTGTAAGAGTCTTTACTCAATGTCACATGCCTAGTATCTAGCATAATTCATGAGGAAATGAAGCATCTGGTGATGAGCCAAGGAATGAAACAAACCTGAAGATGGATGTGTTTTAAATATATGTAACTCCAAAACATTGTGTATTGGGAAAGTACTTACAACTTTTAAAACTGCCTTCAAACTTATTGCCTCAGTCTTGTACAAAACCATCAATTTTGTGTTGTTGAAATTTGACAGAAACAGAGATGTATATTCCATAAGGATCTGTCTATTCAGGAGATAGGAAAAGGAAACAGAAGCAATTTAGAAGTCAGTAAAGGGCCTGCTCTATCTGGTATAGGTAATGAAATCACTGGACCATATAAGTGGCTTATGAGTTCATCTTTTTGATGCAATATCTCCTGACATTTCTTAGAATTTGAGAAGTAATACAGTCCTCAGATAGGTACCCTGGGTTGCTCTCCTTAATTATGTTTTTACCTATTCTTTTTGTTGTTTAATTAACAGTGATAATAAAACAGCAGCAGTCAATGCCACAATTTGTATTTTTAGTGGTTAAATCAAAGTGGTTTTAAGAACAGTTGTCATCAATTCTTAATCCCTGGAGGTGATAGGAAAAGGAGGTATTAAAATGTCTGTTTTAAAGTTCACATCAGACCCCTGCAAGGTAGTATTTTTTTTCCTAAAATCACCATTCATTGTTATTAAATTTTCATTAGTGGTCCAGGTAGGGGTTAGCAAAACAAAGTTGAATGAATTCCGGAAGTATTTTTTGTAATTTCTTAATATATAAAAAGTTATAGAAAGTAATATAATTTTTACAGAAGAAAATACAGGGCTTTTTACCATCACTGATTATATTCCACAGCTTCAAAGGGAAAACATGACCTTTCTCTGGTGAAACCTAAAAAAATACTATGCCTAGCTTCTTCCAAAAGGGACACAGCTCACAAAACAGGTAGGAACGCGGTAGTAAATAGATGTTGTTGAATGAATTGAACAGAGTTATTAGTATTTTTCTATGGAGCTGTTATTTAAGGATGCATAGGAAATACTCGGTTCCAAACAGAATAATTGCCCATTTCCTCTCACAAATGAGCTTGATAAGACCTTTTGGCTCTAACGCTGTGTTTGATACTGATTACAAGTACGTTGACACTGTAGAAAACTGCCTTTTTTTGTGTGTTTAAATTTCAGCCCAATTAGCCCATCCCTGTATTCTACATAGTGTATGCCATACATCAGTGGAGGGATGAAAGATGAGAGGCTGGCAAAGAACAGTTTTGTTGATTTCCTTGGGAGAGTTTGTTTTCAGTGAAGAGCAGTGAAATTACCAGACTATATAACAAGGTGGGAAAAGGTCACCGCTAGTAGGGTCATCAATTTTTTATGGTATACAATGTTAGTGAGAAATCAGTAGTTCAACTATAGAACGATGGGCTGTGTCAGAAGTTGATGTTTTATTTTGGGTGCTTTTATAATCTGTAATTGCATATGAACAGTCCCTGATGTTTTAATTGAGAGATGAAACAAAACCTGAAGTTCTGGTTCAGAATGTCTTTTCTATACATGACCACAATGCTTCTCAAATGTGAGAAGGGAGGATTAACTGGATATGAAAGTGTTTACCAAAATTAGAGTACGAGAATACGTGATGTCCTGTTTATCAAGGAATGAGGTCACAGACAGCGTTTTGTTCTTTATGTGAGTTTAAAGAAGTAATTTGCTATTAAGAACATTTACCTAACCTTATCCTAACATACATTGATAATAATGATAATGATATGGTGTTGAATAACATACATTGGCCACACCAAGTAACTCATATTTATGTGCATCAGTTCACATATTCAAAATTCGGTTCATGTCATCTCCTTTAGGAAACTGAGACACATACACACACACATATACACACACACACACACACACACACACTTTTACACACATATGCACATGTGCACATACATGTCCAGACTCATACACAAATGTGTATATTCATTATTCTTTGCGAATGTTATACATACAAATATTTTGATCATATCCATCCCCCACTCCTCCTGTACCTACAGTGCCAGATCCAGATCCACTCCCATCCCCCCCTTTCCACCCATTCCTCATTCTGAGTCCTCTTTGTTAGCCTTGCTTTTTACCACGGTAGACATTTTATAGATGAATCATAATTTCTTGGCACAATTTTTTATTATTTCAACATATTTTCCTTTGTAGTCCACAGTTTACACTTTAATCATTATGACTTTTATGTTTTATTATACCCTTAAAATGCAGGTACTATTTCTTTAGTATTTTTCAGATGACTAAAAGGAAGTATGTGTCTGATCATGGAGGTAGCTTATTATGATTCATTTGAACAGGATGAAATAGTAATATAATGTTGATATTTAAGTATAATTAAATTGTTTATGTAAAATCAGATGAGAAGTTAAACATTTAGTGAGAGAATTAGGCCAACCATTTAACAGTTAAGGAAGGAAAGAGGAAGATTAGGAAAAGCAGTAATTTTTAATTGATAGGGGAAGGAAAAATATTGAGGTTTTGAAGGACAAAGAAATATCAATACCACTTCTAAAATCAATATTCTATTTAAATTAAAATTTTTATTTTTAATTATTTCTTTTTTAAAAAATATACACCATTTCCCTTCCTTTTTTTCCTTCAGCCCATCCCATATACCTCTCTTTCAAATACATATCCTCTTTTTTCCATTAATTATTATAACATACACACAAACACACACACACACACACACACACACACACACACACACACACACTCCTGAATGAATAAGTACAACCTGTTCAGTTGTATATAATGTTGTTTATATGCATAATTTCAGGGCTTGCCATTTAGTATTGGATAGCCAGTTGATAGCCTTCTCCCTGGGGAAGATTGTTTCTCTTTCTCTCAGCATTTCTCAGTTGCCCATAGTTCTTTGTGTAGGGTTGAATCCCCTGTCCACTTTACATGTCTGCTGTTTCCTTGTTCAGCTTCTGTTTAGGCAGCCATGTTGTTAAGACTTCATGGTGTAGCTTCTGACATTCCTAGGAGACACAGCCTTTCACAAAATTCCATGGTTTTTTACAATCTCTCTGCTGCCTCTTCCCCAGTGTTCCCTGAGCCTCAGGTGATGAAGGTCATACTCTTATAATATGATCTCATCCAAAAGGGCCTGCCTACTAATACCATTGCTTTGGAGATTAGTCATTATATATGACTTTAAAGAGACATAAGCATTCAATCAAAGCTGGTTTGAGCTTTACAGAGTAGGAGGAGCCCTCGGACTCTTGCTTCCTCTGTTGATGAGGGGTGACTTGGGTACAAAAAGCAAAAGCATGCTTGACAGGAAGAAAGCACAGTTGAGGAGCACTTCGCTTGATGAGTTCATTTCAAATGGATTCACAGGATTAGTGTAGGAAGGGGTACTGAGATAGACCAGACCACCAAGGCTGTGTGTTATCAATGTTGGATTTCATCCTCTGTTCTCATGTGGCCTCGCAGGCATGTTCCTACCCTTCAAATTCTTAGAGCTCATTCTTATCTCAGCCTTCATGTTAGTGGTTCAGGTTGACCATTAGCCCCTCTTGCCCAAATCTGTATGGTTTTCTCTTCTAGTCTTAAGTGTCCTGCTCATCTTCCCTACACACCCCACTACTTTTTAGCTCACTGTCTTTTCCTAATTGCTTCTTTATAATATTTATATGTGATCCTACGTTTACCACTTGTCTTTTTGTCCATCTCATCTTCTACAATCCGAGATTTGAGAAACAAACATGATTAGCCATATTTATAGCTGTCTTTACATTGGCTGGGCAAATCCCTTCAAGTGAGTGACTTGTGAAATTGTTGAGTAAATGTGTGGACCCATAATACAAAGGGGAAAAGTAGGTTGTGAAGTTCCTTTAATCAGTTTTACTGTAATTTTGTTGTTTTGTCCTCTAGGTATCTCTTATGAGTAGATTTTTAAAGCTTCATTTTAGTTTCAGGACAGAAACATACTCAGTTGCTTTGGGGAAGAGCAAGGTCTATGCTGGGAAGAAGGAAAAAAAAAACACACTAAGGCGTAGGCAGTCACTCTGGATTTCTCTGCTTTCCGTGAAGGACAGGCTAGTAGACTTTGAAGAGATCTTTCTGGAAAACAGTGATCCAAGTGTCTTTTCTTCTTTGAAGTCAGCAATCACTGTTCCCTGCTGGCCTCTCTAGCCAGCACTCTTGCGTGTGCGCTGGAACAAATTTGATCAGCAAGCCTATCAGTCTCCAGTAAGAAGTAAGTACCCACTGGGCAGTTCTCTGTTTCCTCTAAGCTACTGGTATCTCTCCTGCTTGTTCTGTTTACTGTAATCTCTGGCGTGGTTGTGAGACACTTAGATGTGGCAGGAGCACAGAATGATGTAGTTTAAATGATTATAACTTTAGGCAGATAGAGCTGTGTGCAGCCACCTGCCCACAGACCCACAGAGCTGCATGTGGATATGCCAGGGCTGAGTTTCATAAAGAGACCTTAATTTTTTTTAAATTTAGCTTTTTGAAGCTTTGTCATTAGAATATACCAGTAGGGGTTACCACTTTCTCTCTAGCATTTAAAGTGATCGTTCAGAGTTTCAGTCTTGCACCACTTGAAGGAGAGTTGAGTCCCTCCTTGTCTTATTTCCAAAGTGGCACTGGCTGCCCCTCAGGGAGTCAGACCATGTTGAAACATGCATGTATAGTGGCGGGAGCTGTTGCTCAGCCACAGCCTCCTTTTCTGTGGGTTGTTTAAAAGGTGACAAGCTGTAGAGTGGTGAACTGAAGCAGGAGCAATGCTGATTCTAACTTACTCTCTGCTTCTAACCATGTAGTTGGTGTACTTATGACTTTGTTTCTTAGTTTTATAGCACAAAAACGATGGTGGTTAGACCAGATGATCCTAGTATTTGAAGTCATGCAGTAGTGTTCTTTTTGATCATTAAAGGCCTAATGAGACAGCTTAGAGTTCTGTTCCTCAAATTGTACTCCACACCTACATAGGAATGAACATTCACTAGACATCCACAGCATGTTCTCTCAGGCCTTTGGTCTGACATTAAGATTTTAGAAAAAAATTTTTTCCAGCAATAAAATGTATACATACAATTTTAAAGCACTGCACAGGAATTTACAATTCTTTGAAACTCAGTGGGCTATAATGTCTGTTTAATCCATTAAAAAATAAGTCTCAAAGTGTGTTATCATATCTTCCACTTTTAATTCACAATTCACTAAGACTTCAGTAGGCAACACCAGAGAGTGACTAATCTGTTTATGAAATTGAAGGAAGGCTTCTATGTGTGATCCTTGTTTATATATGAGCAGTGACTATTTCCTTCATTTGACTCATTATAGTTTATAAAAGGAGTCTTCTCTAGATAATTTTTTTTAAAGAAAAAAAATCATTGACGGTAAGTGTTCCCTGTGTGAACAATTAGTTCTTTAAGGCAAATTTTTTCATCAAATTATCTGCTTATGTCAGAGCAGATGGTTCCCATCCTGAGGCTCCTTTTGCTTCTCAAGGAAGACTACAAATGCAGGAAGGAACAGATCTCTCTTGGAAAGAGACCTGGAAGGCGTGGAACACAGGGGAAGCCTGGCATCCCCCACCCAGCCTAGTCTATAGAGCCTGATGCAAAGACTATTTCAGGAGGGTCCCAGATAATAATGTATTGATAATTAATTAATTTTGTATGCATGAATGTATGTGGTGTTTCTCTCTCTCTCTCTCTCTCTCTCTCTCTCTCTCTCTCTCTCTCTCTCTCTCTCGTATTTGTTTGTGTGGAGGGTGAGTGGTAGGAGGCCAGGGAAGGATATCAGGTGAGTTCTGCTTTACTACTCTGCTGTATTCTTTTGAGAAAGGATCTCTTACTGGCCTCGAGCTTGTGTTTTGGTTAGGTTGGGTAGCCAGCAAGTCCCAGTGATCTACCCTCATACCCCTGGGCTGTTGTTACAGGTTCACAGCCATGCCCAGTGTTTTTACATGGAAGCTTGGGATGCAAATACAAGTCCTCATGTGCACAGTGAGCTCTCTTGCTCACTGGATCATTTCACCAGCACCCTGTGTGTTGATTAAGGAGATTTAGTTGGAGTGATGTGAGACACTACTTACTTCACTCTAATTGTCTCAAAAGCAAGTTTCCTCATGGTGAATGTTGGTCATGAGCTTCAGACATGTATCTACAAGAAGAGATTTCAAAGCCTGCCTAAAGTTTGGAAGCCCCAGCCAAGAGACTAATAGTAAATAATAAAACACATATCTCAGGATCCTACCCAAGACTTAACTAAACTAAAAAAAATATTTTTTTTTCTAAAAATCCTGTGGATAGTAATTTAAAAATCCCCCCCCCCCCGCAAGGGAGTCCATGCCACAGGTTAAATATTTAGGGCATTATATATTTGTTATATAACAATTTGTTGTATGGAGTGAAGCAAGCCAAAATAAACATTTGGCCGGGGTTCTGACGTTGGCTAAGCCATTCTCACACTCTTCCCTTAGAGATGGTTGATTCTGTAAAGTTTGGGGAATTTCCAAGAAGGTCCAAATGTCTATGTTAAAATCGCACATGGTTAGTTTGCCGTTACTGCCTGAGGGTAGTACAGTGTGGATAATAGAGCTTGGTGAGTAGCCCTGTGATTGCACCAGCATTTCCACGTTTAATAGTTCTGGAGCAGAAAGAGAGCAGATAACTCTGAACCCACAGAGAAGTGACTTTCTCGAGTGAGTCATTGATTTATAATGGAGTGAAATGTATGATGTTGGCCATTTGAAAAGAGCAGCATTGACCATTTGTTTTTGATTATTAACAATGAGGAAAATTCTCTTTTTACTCTTATAGTTCATGTTCTGTTTGTTTGTTTTGTTTTTGTATTTCAGAAGTCCTTGATAAGTAGTCCACCCAAGAAAAATATGATTTTTAGTTTTATTTTAGAACTTAAGGATTTTTCTTGAATTATTTTTGAAAGGCTAATCTACAAAACAGGGTTTTTTCCTTCTTTGGAGTAATTCCAGATGGAGGGAGGCAGGTCAAGGGTGATAGGCCACACTGGGAGAGAGATCTTTTAGTAAGACGAATGATAAACTTGATGCCACAGGGACTGAGTTTCCATGGGGATGTGTAGGGCTTGTTTTGCCCTGGTCAGTTTTAGACAGAGTCTGGCAGGCTCTAAGTAGGAGAGAAGGACCTCCAGCTAAATCAACAGCAAATGCCTATTCCTAGAATGAGCATTGGTAAATGTAATGCACTCTTTGTTCTTGAGCTCATTTATGGAGTGTGATTCCTGCTTTGTTAGTAGATTGTACTAAGTATTAAATTGATAGCAGAGTACTGATATGAAAGTTTAACCCATTCCTCTTTTCCTTTTTAATAAGATATTTTATCTCAGTTATTGTGATTATGTTCATGACAATGTTATTGGGCTTTCATTTTTTTTTTTTTTTTTTTTTTTTTTTTTTTGTTAAAGGGGTTTCTCTTGGGAAGCAGCCATTCTTCCCACCAGTGTTGAATGCCTGCAAAGGGCAAAGTGACCATTTTCATCACACCAATCGGCTCTCATTTCATTCTTTTATCCTTCGATCTCTGTAGTTCCGTGGCTTTAACAATAGACAATGGCGAAATGGGAAGTATTAACCCATTAGAAACAAATAGCCACAGATTATTCTGGAAAGGACAAAACATATAAATTCTATTATGTCATAAGGTTACAATTTATTCCCAGAGAAAAAGCATTCTAGTTGAAGAACCCTGTACTTGCCAGTTGGTTTGAACTAAATTGAGACCAGTTGCAACGTCCTTTTGAATATGACATGGCTGAACCTTCATCTGGCCAACTTAACACATTTTTATTTTAGGAACAAGCTGAGAAACTTGCCTCTGTTAGTGTGCTGTTAGATCAACTGCCCTTAAGAAAGTAATAGCTAAAAAGATAGAGTTGGTAAAAAGGAGGAGCAAATAGCACTATGAAAGCCAAGTCTGTCATAGCTACTTTGCAACATAGAGCATTTTCCCCCAGTCAATCCATGTTCACCTTTGTATTATTTTCTATTTTAAGTGTTATTATTTTACATGTGTTATGGCAGTCCAATCTACATAAATAGACCCGAGACAACATCACTCTGGGCCTGACTTCTCATAGCCTCGTATGCAAACTGGAGATCTTTATATTATAATCTCTAATATATACTTAGATAGTGAACTGCCATCAAAGTTATTGTGTTTCCCTAAATATCTATGCATTTTTAATCATTCCTTTTTGAGACTATCTACCTTGGGCATATTGACAACAAGAGAACTCTCATTATCAGGTGTCACACAGACAGCTACAGTGAAGGTCACAATGGCCTTGCTATTTAAGGTCAGATGAGTATTTCAGGATTAAAAACGATTATTTCTTTCCTTTAGCATTTCCAGACAGGGTTTTTCTGTGTAGCTTTGCACCTTTCCTGGATCTCACTCTGTAGACCAGGCTGGCCTCGAACTCAGAGAGATCCGCCTGCCTCTGCCTCCCAAGTGCTGGGATTAAAGACGTACACCACCACCTCCTGGCTAGCATATATATATATATATTTTAAATGGTATAAAATCAAAATTGCCTAGGGAATTTACTAAATCAGATATTTTCCAAGTACTGATGATTCGCAATTAAAGAAGACAAAGTACAAATCAGAGCCTAAATTTGGATGACCCATCATGCAATCTAGACTTCAAATGAAGACTTCTCTACATTCTACTGAATCCTTTTTCACATACTGCAGTTTTTTTTTTTCTTCACGTCGGTTATGTGTATGAGAGGTGTGGTAGTAGCAATTTGATAGACTATAAAATAAGCCCTCTCTGTACTCAAGGCGTTTAGCATGCGGGAAACAAGTCTGACCAGTGCTTCACCCTGGAGAACTCACTTGGGGTGCTGCTTTTAGGGAGAGACAGTGAAATCTGTTGTTTGTGTTAAGGTGCCACCTTATAACATCTGGGAGGGAAGCGCTCCATGGAAAATTAAAGTAGGATTAAAGTCACCATCCCTCCAGGGGTTCTGTGGCACTGAAGCAAAGGGGAGATGTAGCAACTTATATTGTACCTCCAAAGCCATAGCAACTGAACTGGAGTGAAGGGCAAGTGAATTTCAGCCCTCTGCCCTCCATTGACGGGATTGACAAGAATGCATTGACTAACACTTTCTTTCCGTTTCATTAATAGCAACTCCCCTATTCTTGGTGGGGAGTAGTAGGTGATGACTGAAAAGGATTTTGAGAGCTCTATTAACTCTTTCTTGGAACGTTTCATGTAGCCTTTTTTTTTTTTTTTTTTTTTTTTTGGTTTTTCGAGACAGGGTTTCTCTGTGTAGCTTTGCGCCTTTCCTGGAATTCACTTGGTAGCCCAGGCTGGCCTCGAACTCACAGAGATCCGCCTGGCTCTGCCTCCCGAGTGCTGGGATTAAAGGCGTGAGCCACCACCGCCCGGCTTGCCTTTTTAAAGTATCTGGGAGATCCAGAACCAAAGACAGTCACTGGTCCTCCATATACGGAGTACATGCTTCCACCCAGTCACCACAGTCATTAGAATAAACACTCCTCAAGTATAATAAACAATAGCTCATGCCCCCAAATGGGTAAGAGTTGGTAATGTTTATGAGTGATTTCTCTCTGAGGAGGGAGCAGCTTTATCTATAAATGAAAAAATGACTGTGAGGTTATACATTTGTGAGCAGTATTGGTGCAATTAGGCCCCTATATAATTGAAGCTGTCTGTTCTCTGAAATGAAATATTGAACCAAAGCCCTCATTGCACATTGAAAGAAGTGCAAGGCAGGGAAGGATCTGTGTTTTTAATATCACTGATGCTATTGGCTTAGACGTGTTCCATTTGTTGGGTCTGTTTTGCAAGCCTAAATTTGAGATCAGAGACATTCTTCATATAAATGTCTCAAGAATTGCAGTCACACATCCATCACCTTTTTGCTTTTGGAGTACAAAGATAACCTTAAGATAGGAGCCTTCTACTGGGCAATGGGATACGTACACAGAAAGGGTGAGCCTCTGTAGTGATGAAATCAGCCAGTGCCCAAGAGGAAAGTAATAGGCAGAAAGGGTAGAGCTGATGAAAAAATTGATTCTTTTCCAAAACGTGATATGTTTTTTATGAAGCAGGCATCAGCTGAAAGAGAAATATTTTTTTTTTCAACTAAAAAGAGACTGACAGTGAGGGAAGGAAAGGTATGCAAGGAACAGGGGATAAGCATGTGTCTTATTCCCTCACCATCACATGTGAAGAGGAAGTTGAGAAGTACTCCATCTGGGGTTACTTCAGATGTTGACCTGAGACTGTTAGAATTAAACATTTTAATGCTAATAGTGGGCTTTACTTTTCCTTTCTCCAAAGCACGTGTAGCCTCCACACATCATTGTCATCTCTATTGTAAACAGTGTGCTGTTTGTTTTCAGGTTTGCCAAAGATGCAGGTCATTAGGAACTACACTGGGACCCCGCCCCCAGCTCTTCACGAAGGACCACCACTGCATATCCAGGCAGGAGACACTGTGGAACTTCTGAGAGGAGACGCACACAGTGCATTTTGGCAGGTACTACCCAGACAGATGAGGACTGTTTTGATCTAATGGGTGATTGACTATTGAATTCAAGACAAAACACTTGCCTTTAAAAACTGATTGAATACTTCGGTTTCAGAAACCTTAAATGCTTCGGTAGGGTTGTTGTTTATTAAACTTCCCCGTGTTGGCAAGGCCAAGATGGCCAGGAGTGTTATAACACTAAAGAAAATCTGTCAGCGCTGTGAGTCATAATTATCATTTTTATTAAAAATTCATACTTGGCTGGAACATCTTCCCAAACCTAGTACCTGTGGGTATGATCTAACATGTATGGCTTTAATATATTGAGAGAAGTCCATGGAAGATACCTGACTGACTTGCCAGTGGCCATTTGGGGCCCTGTTTGACTGTTTGCACACCCACACATGGTACCTGAAAAATCTTAGAGGCTCTCTAGGTGTTATTCATAAAATATGTGAAATGTAAGAAATAATTGATTTTGTTGGTATTTGCTGGTGATGAAATCTCTATTTGCTAATATGCCTACCTCTGCTTTAGGTATTTTTGTTGAGAAAAATATGGTATAGCATTAAGATTTTATATAGCTGGCTAACAGAATATTGTGGTTTTTAAGAGACGGTATTTTCTATATGTGTAGAAATATTTACCAATAAAGTTGAAGAATGTGTTAACTATCCACTGTACATTGAGTATAGCTGAGGAAAGGGTTGAGGTTAAGGTAGGAAGAATGACATGCAAGTGAAATTTGATCATGGCTAAAGGAAAAGGAGGCAGAGAAGGACCAAAGGACAAAGTTGCCCACTGTGCACACAAAAGTGGCATCTATCTTATTTGTCTGTAACTGTTTCACTGATCTCTTGTCTCTTCAGAATGCTCCTAGATCTAACACTTATCCCTGCCATCATTTCAACTGCTGTAGCCAATGACTTTCCTGAAATCCCAACATTTTCCCCAAGTGTCTTTCTCCTTTCACTCATCATCCTTCCCAGAATAGAAAGAGAAAAAAATTAAATGTATCAACTCTTATATCCTTCCATCTAAACACGAAACATCTTCATTTGTCCCCACAAGGTCCCCTTACTCAAGACTCTGTTCTGTTTGAATTTTCCATCTTAAATTTTCAGCTTCCCTGTCAACTGGCATATCTTCTCTAGCATATTTATATGTTCCCATTCCTCATGTTTCAAAACACACAACTCAACATTTTGTCTAGTTTGTTCTTTCAGGTTCTTTCATTCCCTCACCCTCAGAGCTAAACTCATTGGGGAAGTAGTCTGTACTCAGTTTTCATCTGCTCTTGTGCTAGTCACAATCTAGCACCCTACAAAGTCTATGCTTAACTTGTGTCAATAGTGCCACTTAGGAAAAACAAGAGCAGCTTTGAGGTATATGATAAACCATAAATATTTGAAATGTATAATTTGATAACTTTTGATGTGTGTGTATGTGTAGAGATCACTATGATCAAGGTAATTAATATACTCACCCATCTCAAGTGTATCTTATGTCCATTGATGATGTTCTTCTGGCTCCTACCCTAAGGCAACCATCATCTGATTTCAGGCTATTGATATGATTGCACTTTTTAAAGAAAAAGTTATATATTTTATAACAATGTATGTTTTCTTTTTGTGTAGATTTTTAGTATGTTGAGTGTGGGTGTGTATGGGTGTGGTATATGCACATGTGTGTATCCAGGTCTGTGGGCTACTTCATGCAAATGGAGAACAACCAGTATCCTATTCTATCACTTTCTGCTCTAGTCTCTTGAGACAGGGTCTTTCACTGAACCTGGCACTAGGCTGGCAGCCAGTGAGTCACATCAATCCCTGTCTCTACCTCCCACAGTGCTGGGGTTCCAGGTTTACAGGACCATGCCCTGCTTGCTACATGGGTTCAGAGTATGTGAGCTCAGGTCCTCATGCATGTGCAACAAATGTTCTTATCTACTGAGCCACCTCTCCAGCCTACAATTCCTGTTTTCTACAGTGAGTGTTCATCTTGTAACTACTCTTATTCTCAGTTATTCTTAGAGTTTTCTTCATCATATCCTATCAGAAGTTTTATATAAATGACTATTTTTACTTCATCCTTTCCAGGCTAGATGCCTTGAAATTTTTTTTCTTACCTTGTGGCAGTGGCTATTAACATCTGTAAAGTGTTAGGTGGAAGTGATAAGAGAGTGTATCATGGCTGTATTTCTGATCTGAGGGAAAAGAATCAAGTTCTTTATTACTTAGTATGATGTTACCTGGGAAGTAGGATAGTTTCTTTAAAGTAAAAAGTAAATTGCTTATGAGTAAAAAAGCTGCCTGCCCTTATCTGATTTTTCTTCAGTGAATTAAGGTAGTTGGTCTTTTTCCAAGAAGCTGTGTATTTTATCTGTCATTAAATTTAATGGCCTGATGGTCATAATAGTAACTGTTGTTTTAGTATCACTGGAGTCTGTAGTGGCATTACCACTTCCATTGCCCCTCATTCCATCCCCATCCTTTTCTCCTTGGCTTCTCTCCTGGTCAGCTAGGTGACTATGATGTCCACAGTTCTCAACATAGAAGTAGGTTGTGGTTTCTCGCCCTCAATCTCTCTTTCTCTCTCCTTACATCATTGATTGCTGCTCCTGACATTATCTTATTTTCTTCTTTTACTTTATTAGCAGTTTGAAGGTTTTGTTTGTAGGCTTTGTTTATTTTGTTTTGCTTTACTTTCCTAACAGACAGTAGTACTGCAATTTCTTTCTTTCTTTCTTTCTTTTTTTTTTTTTGGTTTTTTGAGACAGGTTTTTTCTGTGTAGCTTTGCACCTTTCCTGGATCTCGTGCTGTAGTCCAGGCTGGCCTCGAACTCACAAAGATCCACTTGGCTCTGCTTCCTGAGTGCTGGGATTAAAGGTGTGTGCCACCACTGCCTGGCATGTACTGCAATTTCTAAACACTACTTCTGCTGCCTCCATAGACTCTGGTGTACTTCATTTTACTTTTAGTTGGTTCAGAATACTTTCATTTCTTTGTCTGGGAATTTAGGAAATAGACTATTTGGTTTTCAGGTATTAAGGGATTTCCTGTATGTTCTTAATGTTTTTGCTTAAAAGACACTGATCTTCCCTATTGGTATGTAGAAACATAAAATTATACAGGGTAGTGGCAACTTGTGATCTTTATATTTATGTATATATTACATAGTGTTAAAGTCAAGTTAAACAGTTATCTTTGTTATGTTCTTCATTTCTAATTTCATTTCACTTCCCAAGAGAATATAGATTGTATGACTTGATCATTTTAAAATAGTTAAGCATTATTTTATGGCCCATAAAATGATCAATCTTGATGAATGTTCTGTGTGGGCATACAAGGAATATATACTCTGTCTATAAGCAGTGGAATATTCTACAAATGCCATTTAAGTAAAAATAATCGCTAATATTGCTTAAATGTTATATATTCTTATTGACTGGTTCTATAAACATCCAACTTATCCACCCTTCTACAGTCAAGTCTGATATTTTTGTAGATTCTGTCTTCCCTCTCACTTTCTCAGATACATCTTTTGGTCATGAGTTCCTCTTCATTTTAGCTTCTGAATCACCTTCAAAGTATTTCTTCCTCTCCATCTCCATTATAGAATTTTTGCTTAAATTATGACACTTGCCCTAACTTTCATGTCATATGAAATTTGGGATTACCTTAAATTTCTATTCTCACTTGTAGAATTTGTCTACTGCAGACATCTTCCATACCCCTGCAAAACTCAGATATGATTAGATAATCTATTGATGTCTCTCAGTGTTTTCTTTCTGGCCACACAGTATTCATATTTCTTTTCCAAGGTGTTTATGAACCACAGAATCAGTGCTGCAACCTTGCTACTTTTCTGACTTCTTATCTCATCGTTCTCTCATTTAACCATGTAATCCTCATCATCTTTGTGATGATTACCTTTAATTGTCAACTTCACACAACATGGAATCACCTGGGAAGAGAATCTCTGTGAGGGATGGTCTAGAGTGAGTTGGCCTTTGGGAATGTCATTGGGGAATTGTCTTGATTATGTTAATTAATATATAGAACCCAGCCCACTGTAGGAAGCACCATTCCCTAGTCAGGGGGTTCCCGAACTATCTAAGAATGGATAAATCAAGTTGTTTAACACAAGCAAATAAGTGACTATGCATATATTAGTTTCTCATTGCTCTTGGGTGTGAATGTGAGTTCCTACCTTGACTTTCCTATAATGATAGACTGTAACCTATAATTGCAAACTGAAATTCCCAAATTGCTTTTGACTGGACATTTTATGCCAGCAACATGAAGGAACCTAGAACAATCTCCATGTGCTTATACTTGCTACTTCATGGCATTTCACTAAAAGCTCCACCTGGGTTAGCATTCTTATCCTGTCTACCTTCTCACTTCCACCCTTATTATTGGACAAAACTTGGCATTTAAAAAAATCCATATAAAAGTGACAACAGAAGCATAAACAACTCATGTTTATTTTACAGTTTTTGGATACAAAGTAGATTTATATGCATATTTTACATGTATTAACACATGTATAAGTAATGAGAATTCTGGAAAAACAGGAATTTCTGTTTTAATCTTTATTTTAAACAAAAGCAGGCAGAGCCACTGAGTTGTTGATAAGCCTGCCCAAAGTCGCATAGTTACTGGGCAGAACTGGGAATAAAACCCAGAAATTCTTGACCCCAAGGCTAAGTCCTTAACTTTCATGCTGTGCTGTGTCTTCTGAGGTCCTCTCAGCACTGAATAAGCTCATGGTGCCACAACATGCTTGATGATGTTTGTGGTTAGAGCTGCAAGCTTCTTCATGCTGATTGAAATGTATTTATTTTCAGTGTCATGAAGGTCCCTGACAGTATTCCAGTCTATTTCCACTAAATAGTGACTTGTGGGTTGTTATAATGTTCTAGGTTAACAAGATGGCTCTTCTGCCTTATTTGGTATTAGTGTGATACTCAACAACTGAGGGCCAGTAGTGGCTAGACTACCAGGGTGGACACTTGGGACTGGCCCTGTCAGGAACTTGGTGGAGGCTGTGGACCACAGATACCTCCTTGGGAACTTTTTAGACTTCTGTTCACCATAGTGGTTTCAGGGTCAGCCTTTTTGCATGTTGCAGCTGCCTCTTGGGAATGCGAAAGCAGAAGCTGCCAGACCTTAAGCTTTATACCCAGAGCTGGTACAGTTACTTCTGATGCTTTGCATTGGTTTAAGCATGGAGCTCAGATACAGGGAAGGAGACTATGTTAATTGAATACCTGGAGAGAGAGTTCACTATAGAACACCCGGGTAATGGTGGACCGCAGACAAGACACTGTGGGGTTTGTCTGAGCAGTGCTAATAATAAACTTACTTTGTAAGCCGTCCTTGAGGATGCTAAAAGCCAGTCAATTTCTCATTCTAGAGACATCAATAGAAAAATAGTGAAGCTAAGCACAAATATTGGAGCTATTGGGGCATATAAGTGGTGCCTGAACCGTGGTGTGTTTGAGACCACAGTGAAGAGCATGGGGATGGCTCAGCAGGACTCCTAGAAGCCTGCACAGTGTGTGCCCATGGACATTTAACTCTATTGAAGAGGGGATTGTAGATATCATGCTTTCCTAACCAAGCTCTCTGTTCCCTATTTTTCTCATGCTTTAGATACATAGCACTTAATTATACCTTTTAAAATTTTATTCACTATTTCTTTTGCAGCACAGTTGGTTTAGGTGATGCTTTGAATATTTTTCATGGTGTTTATAGATTTATTATTTATTGTTTATCTTATTTCCTACAGCACACTGTTTTGAAAGTAGGACTATTTAGGTTTTGTTCCAGTTGACCTCATACTCATTTTACTAAGTTGTACTGCCGTCTATCCTTTCTAGGCAAAAAGAAAATTGTTATTAATTGTCAGTTCCTTTTCAGTTGCCTGGATGTGTGAAGATTTTTCTGGTGTGGTGCTAAAAAGGCACTGGAAATACCCAAGAGAGTCACAAGATAAATGGGGAGAAGCAGTGAATGACAAACTGTGTCTATGACTTTTCCTTAGTGGAATGCAGATCTAATGGTTAGGAAGAAGAGTGGTTGATGCTTAGAACAGAGAAGAACAGTTAGCACATTTGTTCCAGGTAGCAATTATGCATTGAGTGCTAGCTCTGAACTGCTCAGAAGCCCTCATGCTCCAGTATGAACTCTCATTGGTTTGACACTAGGTCTATTTTTAGAGGAATATTTCATGCTTGCTGAGAACTAGTAATAGGTTTATATTGTCAGACATATGTTAAAAATTCACCTAGCATTTCTGGCTTATATATAACATGTGCCAGCATTGTCTTATGAGTACCTATAAATTATTTAAGGGATATTTAGCTGGACTTATTGGAAGGGAGAGTAGCATAGTGAGAAATCCTGGAATGAAGTCATTTACCTGTGGCCAAATAGCTATATGGCTTGGATGAGGTCTTTCAATTTGCTATGTGGCTTAATTTTAGGTGTCACATAAAGTGGGCAGACAAGAGCCATGTTCATAGTGTTCATAACACTGATTAAAATCACCTGGGAGGGCTTTATAATACCAGCATACAGCCCTGTTTCTAAAGATTAGGATACAATGGGCTTGGTTTTAACCCAGGCTTGCAGTAAGCCCAAAATAAATCTTATGTGAGCCACTGAGTATATGATCAACTTGGTACGATTCCATGGTAATTATGGCATTATCTCCAGCTTGTCATGTGCTCATTGAATGAAAACCAACCTATTAATATTGCCAAAACCCCAAGGTGTTCCAGTGAACTCAGTATTTTTTGGCCTACAATAGAAACTAAATAAAGGCAGTACTTTCAAATTATTAGCATATAATATATTAAATTGACATATTTGTTTTCTGTATCTTAAAAAGTGATTAAAGATGCTACGTCTTCAAGGAGGCTGTCATGATTAAATAAACTTTTATTTTACAGACTGGATGTGTGGAAGGTTCATAGTAGATAACTCTCCAGTTTAATTCCATGTTTTATTAAAAAAAAAAAAGCTAGAGTATTTTTTACTTGTTGGTTTTCAGATATAAAGAATACTTCGGTTGATTTTTTTTTTATAGTTCTCTGTGTGTAGGTATGTATACAGGGTCTCCATGTACATATTTTGTTCATTTTCATACTCAAAGAAAACATATACTTTGTACCCTTCAGTATGTGACTTCCTCTAAGGGATTGTATTTTTTTTAATTGCTTCAAGAATACAGTTTCACACACCTCTTCTGATACCTTATCCCATCTCGTCTGAAATTATACATAATTAGCACCGGAGAAGCAAGTGAAGTGTTTTTCACTTCCTATGCTAGCACTTAGGAAATCAGAGCCCCCTTTGCTGAATTTTACTGGCTGTCGCCTGCCAGTGTGGTGGCCTTAAACAGGTAACTAAGGGCTTCCATTTTATTACATGAAAAGTGGGGGTGACAATGATCACTGTAAAATAAATCAGTAATATTGTAATGTAGTCACTAAATAGTATCCAACCATCCAGACAGATCTATCAGTCTGTCCATCTATTTAGTCATCCATCCAAATACATAAAAATTGCCTACAGTATTTCGTTCACTCTGTGTTTCATATTGGAAGGACCAGAAACAATACCACCAGTTTCTTATCTGAATGATCAAGACAGCTGATGCATTATTTTGAGGTTTTTTTTGCTAAGAGGTTTTCGTAAATCCTATTTTGGAAAAACACACACAGAGGTTAGCTTGTAGATTAAAGTTTGAAGTACTCACCACAAATGAATTTGCATTTGAATCTTGAAAAGGACTTTTGTACTAGTTAAGAGCTTTGGCCTATTTGTACATTTTCAAGGAGTTTTGCTTTATGAGCTGCTTTCTCTTTCAAGCCAGTCACTCCACTCATTAATGCAGAAAGTCAGATTCTATTGTAGACTGTCATGTTTTCCACACATGCCATGCCTAGAGCATACAAATTACCCTCCAAGATGTATCAGGGACTCTCTTTCCTTGAATAGATATTAGTCTCCTCTGCATTGTTATTATCACAACAGTAATTTCTGTTGAAGTAAGTGGGTCCTCGGCATTTTTCATTGTAACTTCTTTCAAACAATGGGTTGTCAATCGAGCTGTGGAAATGCACTCTATTCTGTCTCCTCTTCTGAGGGATTCATTTTGGCAGCGTCTTCCTTCTTTCTTTGTCTTTTCTTTTCCCTGGAAGCTATATAAAACTGCCTTCAAATGAAATGAATAGCAAGTAGGGAATTGGCCATTTAGGGTCACATTTCCTGGTACAGGTGTAAGGCATGCCTGTTTTCTAACAACGTGCACAACAGTTCTGTTCACACCAGCTGACCGTTGACAGCTGACCTGTTGCTTTTAAGTAATATGATATGTAAAGACAGAGAGTCTCTCCTGCTGGAGTGGCCTTTTCCTATGAGAAGTGTTTTCATAGAAAATATACAGATTATATGCTGTGGGATGGTCTGTATGTCAAGTGTGTTGCTGATTGGTCAGTAAATAAATCACTGATTGGCCATTGGCTAGGCAGGAAGTATAGGCGGGACAAGGAAAAGAATTCTGGGAAGTGGAAGGCTGAGGGAGAGACACTGCCAGCCGCCATCAGGACAAGGAAGATGTAAGGTACCAGTAAGCCATGAGCCATGTGGCAAAGTAAAGATTAATAGAAATGGGCTAAATATAAGAGTAAGAGCTAGACAATAACAGGCCTGAGCTAATGGCCAAGCAGTTTAAATAATGTAAGAGTCTGTGTGTTTATTTTATAAGTGGGCTCTGAGACTGGCGGGACTTGGTGGCGGGAGCTGGAGAGAAATTCTCCAGCAACAAATGGCGTCCAACGTGGTGGCAAGAGTTTCCACCTAAAAACTTAGAAAAAAGATTCTAAAACGGACCTAAAAACAGCTTCCTAATTGTCTCTCTCAAATAAGCGGCAGCTGCCGGTTTGAGCTACTGGCGGGTTCCTAGCGTGCGCTCTCGACCTGCAGTATGGTGGGAATGAGGCCTCTGCAAGTAGCACATTAAACTGTGTGGTGAATTTAGCCTTTGCTAGTACAAAACAAAAAAAGAGGTTTCTGGGCTACACGCTACTTTGGTAAAAGTGTAGACCCACTATTTCTGAGAGTTATGGCTCCCAGAGCTGGCGGAAAGCGGACCGCCGCCATGTTGGGAAGCTGAAGTGGGCGGAGCCAGCAGCCACTGCGCCGTTTCAGGCTTAGAAGGCTGCAGTTTAAAAGTAATAGGCTCAAGCTAATATAAAAAAATAAGCCACGTAAAGATGACTACCACACAGAGAATCTGGATTATGTTCTCTTTGATATTCGTAACTGCAGAAAAACATTTGATTGTAAAAGCTGTTGAGTTATGCCAAAATGTATATTTTAAAGGTACCTTGACTTCAAAATTTGGATATAAGGATATGTTGCTTTGGAAAAGAGTCTCTGCTCTTGTTTCCACAGAAAGCCAGAGACTATGGATTTGTTCCAGATTAAGATACATCAGGTTTGACCAGCCAAGACCCCCTGAAAGGTCTCCAATGACACCATGGCCCAGATGATTCAACATCCAGAATGGTTTCAAGTCAACTGGCTCAGATATACAGCCTCACGGACTACTCCATGATCCTAAAATTTTCTTTCTGTCTCCAGAAGATACAGCGCCCCCCTCCAGCAGGAAGTAGTAAGAGAAGCTACGCCCAAATTCCCAAATATACCAAGCTGGCTTTAGAGATGGAATTGGCTCACTCCCCCTCTAAACCCAGACATATTGCTCAAAAAAAAAAAAAATGGTTAAGAGATTCTTGTGTCCCAAATCAGAAGAGCCCTCTGGTGTGGGACAGAGAAAAAACAATATTTTTATTTAAATCAGGTTGATTATAAATACAATCTCTTTCTAAAACAAAAAGGGGGATAGTTTAGATATGATAGGATGAAAGGGTAGATTAATGAACCTACTTTTAAAGAGTAACAACTTGTTTAAAATGTTTTACATTGCTATAGATTTTAGTTTATTGATACAAATTTAAACTTAATTTTGTTATACTGTATATATATTTCTATTCTTGTTTGAGGTATTATGTTTATGTAACTCATTTAAAATTGTAATGGATAATTAAAAAATAGATTAATAGTTAGTCATCTATGATAATATTTGTAGCCATGTTAGTTAAGTCTTCTAGGTATACATAGATATATTTCAGATAGATAGGTAATCTTCAAACACTTCAAAGACCTACAGAATATGGCATTTAAAATGTTTTAAAAGTTTAGACTTTTTGGACAGTGAGACATGTCTGCTCCTGACAGCACCGATTTACTTCAGAGAGGAGGATGGGCATCGAAGACACTCCATATGGAGTTTATCTTCACCTTGACAAAAATAGCCATTTGGGCAAGAAACTGTTCTTGCCTGGACTGCTTGATCAACTGGACATGCAGGACCCATAGAAAGGTGACCACTGAACTTTGCTTCAGGTTCCTGCTTTGCAGAGAAAACTGCCAGACATTCTACAAGACACAGAAAAAAGTGAATAAGAGACTCTAGGCCTGTGGGCTGAAGACAGATGCCCCAACTTTACAAGAAAACTTTGCATGACTGTCCAGGCTCAGCTGTCTCTGTCTACCCTGCAAGACTCCCAAAAGTTGCTTGCATCCTTCTCCCATTTCTCAGGCAGTGTTATATCCTTCTGAGGTCTTTGATGTGGTTAAAGACTAGATACTTACAATTTTCCTTAGTTATAATAAAAGATAAGTTAGATATAAAACCTTAAACTTACAAATATAAGATAGATAGGATCTCTTCTTTAATATTGTAACTGTAATTCTTGCTTGATAATTGTTTTGTTATATGTAATTTTACTATGTTAAAGTTAAAACCTTCCTTTTTAAGAAAAGAAAAGGGGAAGTGCTGTGGGATGGTCTGTATGTCAAGTGTGTTGCTGATTGGTCAGTAAATAAATCACTGATTGGCCATTGGCTAGGCAGGAAGTATAGGCGGGACAAGGAAAAGAATTCTGGGAAGTGGAAGGCTGAGGGAGAGACACTGCCAGCCGCCATCAGGACAAGGAAGATGTAAGGTACCAGTAAGCCATGAGCCATGTGGCAAAGTAAAGATTAATAGAAATGGGCTAAATATAAGAGTAAGAGCTAGACAATAACAGGCCTGAGCTAATGGCCAAGCAGTTTAAATAATGTAAGAGTCTGTGTGTTTATTTTATAAGTGGGCTCTGAGACTGGCGGGACTTGGTGGCGGGAGCTGGAGAGAAATTCTCCAGCAACAATTATACTCATCAGAAAACAGATGGAGGGAGGGAGGGGCAGAGGAGGGAGGGAGGAGGGGGGCCAGCAAGCAAATATACCATCTACAATTTCTACTACAATGGAGTGCTGCCTGTGTGTTTTCTTCTCAGACTAAAATGTCTTGAAACAATGAGGATCCACTGTCCTAGATCATGAGGTTTTATTTCCTCTATTGTCATTTATGAATATCCAAATGTGCCACTGGGGGAATTTTGCAGACTAATTGGAACCAAAAGGCAATTATAAGAGTGAAATTGCAATCAGTGCCAAAATATATGTATTTTTAAGCCACAAAGAAAATTAAATAATGTAGAAAATAGTCATGATACCTCACAGCTACAAATCATGCTCTTTATTTTAAGACTTTATTATATGATCTTTATTTTAAGGACTGAAAGTGTTTTTGCACATGTTCTGATTTGTTCATGGAGCTCTCCACCAAGAGAGTAGATGGAAATTCATGTTGTTGAGAGTTGAGAGTTTTTTCTTTTTTCTTTTTTTACTCGAGTGCTAGTTGCAGAATTAGAAGCAATGTCTCCCTTGTTCTTCTGGTCTCAAGATTGTATGTTAGGTAAGAGTGGCAATCCTACCTTTTTCTTTTGTTGAAAGACTCATTTTCTATTTCTAACACCTAGGACAATGAGTTTCCAAAGTCAGTTATTTTGGCAGAAAACTTGAGAGGTAAAAATCATTGCTTTATGTTGAGGAAAGTTTTTGTTTGTTTTGCCTTGTGCCTCAGTAGAAGAGTTCTGCAAAATAACTAAGTAAATAAGTAAGTAAATATGTAAATAAATAAATAAAATCATGGGGTTCAGGAGTTCCCAGGAGGAATGAAACAGTCATTTCACTTGAAGCCAGAGGTAGTGAACCTAGAATTAAGAGGTCGTGAACTGGACGTGCACAACTTGACCAAACATGTGTTTTCTTCCTATTAAGCTAAGAAAAGAAAGAAATAAAAAAAAATAATAATTGACTGGGAAAAGTCTTCCTCATGAGATTCATGCTTTCTCAAACCTCCAGCCTTAGATATTTTACCCTCTGCCTTCATCTTTACCCTGTCTCATTTTCTTAGCTATAACCTTCTTTGCCATTATACATTTACCCTATACTAAGGCCATTTTCTTCAGGGTCTTATTTAAAAATAGTTTTTTTTTTTTAACACACCTACCACACTGCATCTTGGTCTGTTTGGCTAGAGCTTCCCAGAAAGATGAGAACCATCACTTTTTATCTGTTTCCAGGGCCTAGAAGAAAATGTGTCTCAGTATAACTATTCAGAGAGACTGTTTCTAGCATTTGTTTCTCATACATTCAAGGTCATCATTACCTCTGAGTTGTACTTCATGTCACTTGAAAGATCACTAAGGTATTCATCTTGTCAGAATGTACTCTTACCTTCCTCGTCTATGAAATGGGAGTGTTGACTTTTAAATGACTCATGGGGATTTTATGAGGTTCATAGGAAGCAAACATGAAAAGAAATTGAAAGGGAAAAAATTGTATGTCTGTAATGATTAGCAATTTTGAAGAATGTGCTTCATTTTCCAGGAGGAGAAAAATGATTTTCTGGAATTTTCACTTTTTTATCTAAATTTCATATTCATCACATTTAGTTTGTATAAAGGGGTTGGGGATTTAGCTCAGTGGTAGAGCGCTTGCCTAGCAAGTGCAAGGCCCTGGGTTTGGTCCTCAGCCCTGAAAAAAAAAAAAAAAAAAAAAGAGTTGCACTGACAATGTGGGCCTTTGGAGACTGTTTTGCCCTTCACATACTTATACTTGATTCCTGAAGTTTCTTTAACTTTTCCTTCATTATTATATGGTAAAGTAAAAATGATATTTCCTGAAGGGAATGGCTGATTTAAGTACAACATTGGTGGAGACCAGGAGCCCTTTCCAGGGAGCTGGTGGATGAGGAATACCTAGGATATCTCAAGGATTCAAACTCAAGGGTGGTGTGGTAAACAGTCAACAGTTTACAGAAAAAGAACTTGGCTCAATGAGAACTTAGCACAGTCTTAGATCAGGAGAGAAGAGAGAAGTGCAGGAAGAAGGCGAAGATGAACTTCCGTCTCTGCAACTATGGAAGTAACTGTAAAGGATTAAGACCACACTTTCCTAATAGCTCTAGAACACATAAGAATATTAGCTCCAAGAGCATTTCCTAAAACTGTGTGTTTTTTCCCTTGACCTAAAGTTCAAGTGTCTATCTGTATCCAAGTCAGAGGCAAATAGAAACATTGAAGAATTGTTTATAAACATTATCAGATCTCTCTTGTTAGGAAAACAGATTCCTAAATCCAAAACAAAACCAACTCATTTCTTTGATGTTATACGAAGTCAGCATCATGGTCTCTGTGGGGACTGAGATATTTTTCCCAAGTCAGATTCTTGCCATGAAGATATTTCTCCATGAAGCCGAAGACTCAGTTCTGATCATGCAGCACCCCTGTTGAGTGTCGGAGCTGGGTGTTAAGTCTCTCAGTTTACCTGTGCTTATGCTCTGTCTCTCAGTCCTTGTATGGACTGAGAAGCCATCAAGGCAAAATTGAACTTGTAAGTGTGTAGATACAAAGCTATTCTTAGTTAGTCAGAATATCCTGTAATCACCGACCTTTATTTTGACAGGTATTTGCCTCAAAATATGGAGTATTTTGACCCTGAGAGCATCATGGTCCCTAATTACTGGAAAGGAGAAATAGGCGGCATATGACTGTAATAGAGCAAGGAGGGCCCTGGAGAGATGATTACAGAAGATAATAGGCATTAGTAAAGGATTGTAAGAAACACTTTCCCTGGGTAATTGCCAACTGGCTTTGATTGAATAGATCATAGACAGGGTTTGCGAGAATGTTTCCAAGTGTACAGACGGTATTATGGGAATTGGCAAAGCTCCTGACACAGTGAGAGCCTAATTGTTAACTCAGGAGATGGACACTGATGGTTAGTTCTCTTACTTGCCTTTTTACTTGCATTGCTGAATTTGGCACAGAACAAAGCGTAGGTTATCCTGCACTCTGAGGAGGTAACTACCACCTAAGTACAAATTCAGATGGTGAGTCCTCTTTTAGTAGGAAGTCAAAGAGAACCTTTTAGGGATAAAGTTCTGAGAAATTCTGTCAACCTTTTCTTCGGTTATGTTACTGCCATGTACATTCTCACACAATTACTGAAAGACCATGTCAACAAAAAGTACATTCTGTGGGCTGTCAGTCTGGAATTGCCTCGGGTGTGCCTGCTGATTGTGTATCATAAGTTCACTAGAGCTTGAGCACATACATTCCCCATAAGACATTGAACCAAATGATTTATGAATTTGTAACGTATTGAATTTTAGTTATTTATGATTCAAATCACCGAAGAATCAGTGGTCATATCTAATTCTTAACAAGCCAATCCTGTATGCTTGAGTAAACAGACAACTTCATACTGAGTCAAAATGAAAGTTGGAGGAAGTCCTTATCTTCTGTCAGTAAATGCTGTCAGGTTACATGACTGATCCCTACCATCCCTGATGAACAAGTTTTGGATCCAAATCCTGTGGCGGGGGGTGGGCAACAATAACTAACTGGGAACCTATAGAACTTGTGGAGGGTACCTAATTAGAACATTTGGCCAGGATCGGAAACCTTGGGAATACTTGGGTCAATTCTCTTGCTTCATGGAAGAGGATATTGAAACTGAAAGAGGCTGAGTGACACATTTAAGATCAGAAGGCCAGAAACAAAACACCAGGCGCCAAATGCCCTGATCACAGCAAATTATTACTTCGTGAGTTCGTTGTGATCTAAAAGCCTATCAAAATCTATGAAACTACACCAAAATTGGGAAAAAAAGGTAATTGGCGTTGTCAAGTGATTCTTGAAAAGTGACCATATCTGTTCCTTTATATTCCCCACATGCCTAGCACAGTGCACTGTACACAGTGAAACATCAAACTTTTCATCAAAGTGCTAATTTTGCTCTCAGTAGGAAATAATTCATTTAAAAATGCCTAATGTTTTATGAACATTTAACCCAGAGAACTAGTACTTAGAACATTTCCTTTGTGCTTACTTCTGATTAGAATTGCCAAGGCTGCAAAAAATCATACTTGTTGTTGACCATGATTAGAAAAACATTTCTTTGGGCCTTTGTTCAGCCTGGATTAATTTAGGGAGTTATACAGCTTTTCTCCAGGTAGGATGTTTTCCAAAATGTAGCCGAATCTTGCTCTTCTTTTCAGGGTTTGTGTTGAGCAACTGCTTGCAATTTGGCTCACTAATGTGCTGGTTGAATTTAGCTTGCTAGATGTTCTTCTTCCACCAATAAAACTTCTTGTTTATTTCACCAGAAAACAAAACAAAACAAAAACCCACTGCTGTGAGAATATGGGTCAGGATTGCATCATGTACATCTTACCCAGTAAGAGTTGGGAGGGAGACCTCAAGATACAATAACCATAACCAGAACTGTCTTTTTTGTTGGAGAAATACAGAGACCTTGCTATAGACATTTCTCATATGTATTGGGGAGACTATTCCACTGGTTACACTTACCTCACATCTAACAATTGTACAAATATAGATTCTGGCTTTTTAGTGATTTTTCCCCCCTCAGGATACATTTTACAACTTTTGATTTTAAGTTGGTCTTTTTTTTTTTTTTTTTAAATTTCTGTCAGCCAAAATTCCAGAGAGGGAGCAGAGAGAAACAATTTCACATGAATTAGAAAATCTATTGAATATAATTGTGGATTTTGTCATATAATTTGGTGACTTGACCCAGTGTATGATTTCAAAGATGGGGCCCAAGGATCAAGTTTGATAAAGTCATGCAGAACTGTAAGTCAGAATTGGTCTTTATGTAGACGTAAACGAATCAGAAACAGGAATTTCAAGTCTTTATTTCACTTCACGAGCTTTTAAATCTCATACAGTAGCCAGATTTAAATACCTTTTTTCAACATGAAATTACAAAGTAGGCCACCATTCATTTCATTCTTTTGTGTGTGTACATGTACACTTTGGGATTCTTCAGAGTGACCATTCAGTACTTAACTATACACAATGGCATTGACAACTGTCAGTGTTCATTGGTAGGAAAATAGCTACCTTTCTCCCTGTTTAGGAGACAATGAATGATGAAAGAATGTGTTTACTTACAAGAAAACTTTTGTGTAAAGCAATGAACTCTCCAGAATTTATATTGCCCATTGAAATGAAAGTCCATGTTATTTTTGACTTAGTACATTTGCCTGGATACAAGGGGAATGATGGGGTTAAATACATAGGTTTAGGCATTTGTATTTAATAACATGTGAATGGTCAATTTGCAGTGAAAATTTCAAAGAATAATTTGAGAATAATTGAAAAGCAATATTATGGATGAAAGAAAAAAATGACTACTCAGCATCTTCAAAAGTCTTCCGTGCATATTAATTCCTTCATCCTTAAAACAACCTGATGAGGCATTTATGGAAGATCTTGTCATTATTGCCTCTGTGACTTGCCTATGATTGCACAGCTTTTTATAGCAGACTAGGAAACAGAGCAAGTTTTTCTGGTGCCCCCTTCCTGTGACACTACTTCTATATGCATTTTAAGAACTAGCCAGGACATGTGTGTCACAGAATGTGACAGTTACAATATGGCCACAGCTGTAGCCATGAGTCACTCTTTAGTGAATGCCAGCTTCAGACTGTTCTCCTTACTGTTATTGGTCCATTGGTTTCATTACTTGTCTTTACAAAGCTCATCAGAATGATTATTTTTAAAAAAAGTGCTTGCATCTATTCTATTTACCTATCTAATCTACTTATAGCTATCTTTTACCTACCTGTGACCAATAAACTTAATTCCTATTTTTAACCATCTGTATTTCAATAATTCATGGCCTTGTTATATGTTCTCCCCTCCCAGTGGCCAAGCCATTTATTTCTGTTAGTGGAGATATGACTGGGCAAGGTGGAAGTTGCTCTGGTGACTAGCCACAGGAGATAAACTGCTCAGTAACCTCACAGCACTGCCATGCATATGTTCTGAGTGTTTAGGGCACTGAAATGGGGGAGAATTTCCAACCTTTCATGAATAACCATGATTCTAGCCTTTTTACATTTGGCTTTCCAAATCTGTTTCAAATCATTCCGAGCTCTTCTAGGAGTGCATTAAAGCTCCAATCCAGATAGTATTAGGGGGATAAATGAGCCACAGGGAAGAGATGTCATATTTTTCTTAAAGCAATTTGTTCTTTTTTTCACAAAGTTAGAAGCCAAGCAATTTATGATTAAGATTTTTGGAGGACATCCTCCGTCATGTTAAGCCTTTCTTGTCTGTGGTTTTAAAAATGCAGTCTTTGCTATGGCATCCTGGCATGCATTAATGTGCTTCTCTCTACAGGTAGATTACAGGTTTATTTCTACTGGCAAATGTAAAGTAGCTTAAATTCATTATGATCCACTGTAGAGTCTTTTGAAGAAAAGTGAGGAATAGTTAAAACCTAAGGTCAGTTAGGAGTAAGTAAGTACCTGACTGTGCATTTGTATTTGTGATATTCAGGAATAGCAGAGAAAGTTATCAATAATTTTAGTTTAATATATTTTCTACAGAAAGCAACCTGCTTTTAAGAAAAGGGGCATTATTATTGTATTAATTATAATTTAATATTTTCTCTGTGTCTGCTTTAATTTATTTAATGAGTCATAAAGTTTCCTCTATTCTCACCATATGCAATTTATGACCTATTTTCTCAGGTCCTTTCCAAAGAAAGTATTTCATAAAAAGACTCAGACCTGTAATGTTTAATTTACAAAAGTCCCATCACATGATGCAAGGTTCCCTGCAGAATAAGTGCATACAAAGATAGCATATGGCATATCAGGTGACACATAGTACAAAACAGGAATGTTTTCAACTTGACCTTGAACATATTAAGGGACTCACAGAACAAATACCACACAGGAAAATAACTTAGGGATTATTCACTATGGCATTTGCAATAGACACAAAATAGATGACAAGCTGGTTATTTGATGCAGAATAAAATGCTCATAAATGAATAAAAGAAGAAAATTCAGGTATATGTCTTTCATCAAGGTTAGTAAAACCCTTATAGATAGATCATCACGTTAAGTACACCAAATCATTGCCTTTGAAGATGGTTTATTTCATAGTTACAGTCTGCAGTTCCATCCATGTGTAAGGGATTGACAGCTGGTCCACCCATTAGTATTAATGAATTACCAACGTGCATCCCACACACATCCACCAAGGAGACGAAGACAACCCGCCTACACACTGCTTTGTTTTGAATCCTCCAAATGTTGTAGAGTGGCTATTTCCTTAATAAATGGAAATCATTGAATATAGCATGCATTATCTCCCAGAACTCAGACAAATGTCTTACAGGATTAGAAAGGAACTCTAACTTCATTCATCTGATAAGATAGGTCACAGTACCTCTCATTTCTCTGCCTTAAGGGACATGTGGGATCCTTATACAAGTGTAACTGCACTGCTAGGGTATTTCATTAGGAGAAATTTTATAAAAAAATTAAAACACAGTTGACAGTGACCATTGGCAATCTTTTCAGGGAAATCTGTTTGGGTGCTATCTTTGAGGTGAGGTAAGAAAAAATAAACAATACTGTTCTTTTTTAAAAAAAATACTCAGAGTTTATTTAGCTTAACAGGTTCTCTGATTGAATGAAAACCTAGGATATATGCACATGTAACCTTCACCGTCCTCCAAAGAATAACCCCCAGATAACAGATAACCCAAGATAAAAAAGGACAAAGTTCTCTTCACAGAGAAAAAAAAAATCTTCACTTTTAGAAGATGTTTCCATGCCCCATTACACATCTTTGTTGGACAGCTTCTGAGCCTTGCTTTTTATTTTTCATGTTCTTTAACATGGATGAATTTTCTAGCATGTCAGTAAAAATTGGAAACTGGATCTTGCTACCATGTATTTACACCTGCTCCATTTGTGCTACTTGACCATCTCTGTTCATGACAGTGATGTTAAACATCTGGCCATTCATGTTTCCTGTGCGTCCATGAGCTTCCCTCAATATAGCTTACCAGTGTTGGTCT
This sequence comes from Peromyscus eremicus, assembly GCF_949786415.1. Lineage (NCBI taxonomy): Eukaryota > Metazoa > Chordata > Mammalia > Rodentia > Cricetidae > Peromyscus > Peromyscus eremicus. The sequence continues at coordinate 82,726,676 of NC_081421.1, forward strand.
CACATGTTACTATGTGGCCCTCAGCATTGTGCAAGACTTTAATCAGTACACCAATAGACATCTTGGCAGGAAGAAAGTTCAACTGCAGGCTCCATTTTGGTTCTGGCACATTAGAAAGTAAAGATGTGAAGCAAGGCTGAACAATATGGTTCTTGATGTGATCTCTACATTCATTTGCCATCTCTGAGATCCAGAATAATCACAACCTAAACCTTTTACCCTGACACAGTTATTAATTACTACTATTTACTCTAAAGATGTCCTAGTTTGTCTGAACATAAAAAATTATGTTTACCCCGTGTAGGATGTTTCTTAGGAAGCTACTATCCCTTCTTCAATCATCAGGACGACTTGTTTCCATTCATGCATTTTTTCCAGCTCACTTGTTCTAAAGTGGGAAAAAATTTAAAATGTAGTTGTCAGTACATCTTCATAAACTATCTAATTCAATGGACTTACTTTCTGTTTTGTGACATTTTACCTCCCCCTACCCCCATACACGTATACGCATATTCTTACACACTCATTACACAAAATGCTATAGAAAGGTCAGAGAATTTCACTGAAGGAATACCTTTGTGTAGAAACAGTCAGCCTTTTTAGTAGCTGCATATAAAGATGAAGTGTGATGTATTTTGCTGTATGTGACATCATTTGAACTCATAGTAGTCATTGGCATGGGACTATCAGATTGAGAGAAAGATACTTTAATTAGCAATCATTTATTAAATACCTGCTATGCATCCAACATCAGATTATACAAAAACAACTAAGACCTTGTAGTCAACCTCAAAGAACCTATGGCCTAGTCATGGAGATGACCATGTAGAATAATAATTGTCCATTCTACTAAGTTTGGACTACTACTTTGTATGCTATTAAGAGGATGTGAATGGGTCATGGGTGAGTTAGTTGTGGATCTAATGCAGATATGCAGCTTGAGAAATGCTTTACATAAGAGCTGAGAAAGTGGGTCATATGAGCTTTGGAAGAGGAGCAGACTGTAAGTATGAGGAGGCCTTGTGCTAGTTTTGTGCTGAGGAAGTGGATGGTATGATATTGGCCATCATTTACTCTTACAGAAATATCATTGCTTCTCCTTTGTTCTGAATTCTATAGATTGAGATCTTTTGTGTTGATCTAGTAAGGAATGGGAAATGACTAATATGACTTAGAAAAAATAATCTTAAAACTCTGCCCTTTCGTCTGATACACACACACACACACACACACACACACACACACACACACACATTTATTTTAGTGCAATTTCAAACATATTATTTTTATTTCTCTAAGAAGTATTACCCTCTTTGTTTTTCTTCTGAGTTCTGTAAGGGTATGGTTGCTTTCAGCGTTGTGGTGTACTTATATATAAAGGTCTAGGTGATGATATGTACTAAACAGCGTTCTTATTCTTTCATGTCAGACTTCCATTAAAATACCATCAAACACTCAGTAAATACAGATAAATGAAGAAACACTTCATTGCCATCTTAATTACTGTGCTTCCATCCCTCCCTAGTTTCTGAATCTTCCTTCCTGAAGACTTCTTCCTGATGATTGGTTGCGCTAGTGCCTGATTATGTCCTCTTTCCGCATTTTGTCCCATCACGGTTTTTTTTCTATGTTACTTAGATCTTACTCTGTATGATTCATGTTATCTATTTGAATAGGTTATCTGATTAGTTCCTGTAGTAATAATTGACCTATCTCCTAGTCTTTAACTCTGCTAGTATTCTCTCCTCAAATCTAGTTCACAGGTAAGTTCCACAGGTGGTGGTGTCTTTAATGCCTATGCTTCCTCTTCCAGTTTCTCTTCTCATACCATGGTACCAATTCCGTAATGTCATTCTCATCTCCAAATTCATAAGCGATTTTTCATGTTGATGGAGTTTAAAAAGTATATACTACCTTTGGCACAATACCATCATCAGTGATAAAATTTAGATGTTATAGAGGGGCTCCAGCTGCCTTTCTGTTTTGTTTTACAACACCCTCTTTGATGAAACTTATCCTTTGCATAGAGAGGTTGTATAAAGCAGTAGTAGGAACACCTGAGTTTGAATTCTGGGTCTGGTGTCTGTCAGCACTACCATCACAGGGAAATCTTATACTTTCCCTATGCCTCACTTCTCTCTTCTATAAAACTGAGGGTAGTAATTGGCTCTGCCATAAAAGATTATTGTAAGAATTAATGAAAACTTAGAACACCATGTAAAATACCGTAATAACTTTGTAAGCATCAAACCTTATTAGACTTCATCTCCATATAGGATTTAGAGATACAAAGGTCTCAAAGTCAAATAGTATGTTGACAAGTAAATGGATTGTTTTATAACTATAACCTGAAACTACATGGAAAGTCAACAGTGAAGAAAAATGTCTCTGCTTTTGCTTCTTCTTCTGGGTCCATGAGTTAATGCTGAGTACTAGATGCAATATGTAATAACCCCAAGGATCCCAAGTTGAACAACATTGTATGAACAACAACATGGTATTATCATTTTGTTCTCAATGGTATTTTCTTTTTCCAATTTAGGGACGGAATTTATCTTCAGGAGAGGTTGGATTTTTCCCAAGTGATGCTGTCAAACCATCTCCATGTGTAAGTTCTTATATTTCACTTCCTTCTTGTTTTATTTTGCTTTTGATGCTATGGTTAACTGTTCAAGAAGGTGCAAAGTATAGTGACTACCTAGATTCTCATCAATTTTATTAATATTTTATAAGGAGGGCAGGTCTTACATGAGCATAATCCCATAGATTATATTTTAATCTATGCCAAAAAATACTTCAAATGTAAGAAAAGATATGCAGGATGGAAATATAACTTAAAGTTTACAGAAATGTTTAAAGGTCCCTAGGAGAAGTAACCCAAGGCCAGAGTGTTTGTATTGGGCAAGGTTTTCTTTTCTCTGGGCATAAATGGTATGGTCTGACTTACTTCTGGTCACTCGTGTTACAGGTAGTCATTACACTTCAGTTTGAGTCTTTAAAAGGATGGTAGAGAGTAGAAAGTTCACAAATTCTTCAACTAGGGCTCTGACTACTTTTTCTATGCTTTATAATAATCCTTTCCTGTTTATTTAATTTCATAATGAATTTTTCTGAAAGTGGATAAAATGGGAATGAGTGACAATTATTCAAATAATATGAGTGAATATCATGTAAATGTATTTCTTTGTGTTTTGCGGTGTTGCTTTATTTATATATGGCATTATTTTAACATCATAATTTTCCCCACAATTTTAAAGTTAGTGAATGCAAAGTAATGAAATTTCTTTATTAATATGATGCACATGATTACTTGAGGGGAAAATGCCCTCAAAATTCTTAAATATTCTTGTTATATTCCCATGGTGTCTGTATTTCTCAACTGCACATTCTTTTTGATATTACAAGTGTAATATCTGTCACCTTTAATTTGGGAATGTAATCTTACACCATTTATCCAAGCTTAATTATTTTTGAAAAGCAAAGAGAATTAAAAGAAAAGAGTTGCTGTTCTCTTTGTTGTGATAGATAGGTTGACTCTCATAGGTACAAATAGAAGCAATAATGTTTACATAACAGTAAATGGCAAGAGATTTTTTAACATTCTGACATTTGGGAACCTGAATAAGCATTTAATATACAAAGCACTATTTTCTGTTTATATCTTACATGAATTTTAGAAATTTTGTTTTAAAGATAGTTTGGCATAAAAGCATATTTAAATTTGTTGAATGGATGTACAAAGGATAAAAAAGCAAATGTGGATCCCTCAATGCACATAGGCAATTAGTGAATGAAATCAGCTTATGGAATCTTACTGTAACTGCCTAGAAGGAAAACCATACTCAGATATTTTAAGATACTAGAGATACACAGTAATACATAGCCAGGAATAAAACAGCCAGATAAATATGAATGCTCCTATAGCTTAAAGTTAATAGATAGCTACTAAAGCAAACTACTTATGTAATGACATTATGTATTTATTTTTTAGCTATAGGACAAGCTGAATGAAAGGAAGTAGACAGATTAAAGAGGGGAAAGCATTGCATGAGCTTAAAAACTGCATCCCTTTGTATATGTTGGTTATCAGGGGGCTGTGAGTAGTGCTGTGAATTCTATTCTGAGCTGAAAATTTATTTTTCTAAGTGTATTATTCCTGTGTCTTCAAAAGTTTTGAGACATTCTAGTGGCACCCTCCAGGGTGGGAGACATAGATAAAGTAGTTAATTTATGACAATAGAGTGATTGGAGACAAAGGCTGGGCTACAACATGGTGCAAAGTTGGATAAATGTGAATCTGGCAGTTGTCAGGGCATGTTCCAGTAAAACTCCACCCAACAGAAGAGAGAATTCTTTTGGTCTTGGCTCTGGGTTAGATAAAGGAAAAGAGAGGTAGGTCCGGGGGATGGCAAGCATGAGAGAGTGCTCCCTTAATGATTCCTAAACTTAATATAAAAGTCATCCATATGTAGGGCTGGAATTCATACGAGCCCTGTGATCTAAATCATCCTTAGCAAGAAACGTAATTTAAAATGACCCAACATCAGTTGTTCTCCAAGTAAAAATACATTGTCTGTCTGGTTTTAGCTTCTTCACAGACAGCCTTCAATGGGTTGTTGCAGATAAAGTTCCAGAGAATAGAAATTCAACAGTTGGAATCATCCATTCAACGAGGAAACAGACCACCTTAGGCTAAGGTTAGCAGACACAGAATATAGAGTTAGATTCATGAAGTAGATACAGGACAAGATACTTAAATAAAAAGTCTATACTTAATGTAACTAAAAACTAAAAAGTAGATATGAGGAGATCACAACACTTTATGATTGTCTGGGCTTCTCTATAAAAGACTCAGATCTAATAATTGAAGGGAAGGCCTTAATGGGTGCATTAGATGGCCTATCAGACATGGTTGAGTAGAAAATTGGAAGAGAAATCTGAAGAAGTTTCTAAAATGAGTCCAGAGAGATTAGGCAATGGAAACTGTAAGGGAGGATGAAATAAGATTCAAATGTACCAAATAGAAGAGATTAAAGATAATTGTAGAAAAGCAATATTCAAATAAGTCATGGCCAAGAACTTTCCAGAATTTATGATAAAACTAATTTTGAAAATAAAGATGAGTAATTTAAATTCATCAACAGCTAGATATATTTTAGTGAAACTTCAGTATATTAGAGATGACATTAAGTTCAACCTGAGAGAAAATACAAATGCCTGTGAAAAGCATTGACAATTGGATTCCACACTAACAGCAGTGGCAACCAAAGCTACAAGCTTCTTTCTACTGATGGTCAGAGACTAGCTTTCCTTTTGCTAGTTCTCAGGTAACAGATTTAATGAAAAAACATGAAATACTAAACAGTCATGAAAACCTGTCTGAGGCTACTAATTAGCAAAAGATTGACATGTGAAAACAGGAGTGCTGTTGAGCTTCCTGGTTTGAATACAGGCATGGGGTTATGGCATTCTGTATGGCTAAACTTCAGATGGAAACCATACAGTTCTCTGCCTTGAAGAATTGGAGTATGGACTTTGAAGTACCACAGTACTTGTGGAAGAAAACATTAGAAAGGATGGAGTTAGGGAAGGGAGAAACCTCAAGTTCTGTGTATACACTCAAAATCTCTGATTGGGTAGTGAAGCCAGTAAATCCCTCAGCTTTGGCTAAAAGAAGTTAAATGAGAAATCATCAACTGCTTATCACAGGAGACAATCTAAAAGTTATAATTTAGCCAGGTTAACTTCCTGCTTTGAGACAAGAGACATACTATGTGGGAATACAAGAAGCCACAATTGCAGCTTGAAATATGCAAATACGATATGTAACTAGCATATCATTTACAACATCAATGTATAAAGAAGCAGGGGAACATAAATCACACTCAGAAATCAGCTATATATCCATGTTCAGAACGCAAGGAAAATATGTCCCTAATGAATGAGTAGATTAGAAACCTCAGCTTAGAACTTGAAACTGTTACTAAAGAACTGGATAGAGATTCTAGAACATGAAACTTTAATACCTGAAATAATAAAAATTAGTATGTTCAAATTTTTTTGCAAGAAAATCACTATCAATTTAGAAATTTAACTCCTACTTCATATTTCTACATCAACAAATACAGAGAAAGTGAATCTAAGTGCCCCGTCTAATTTTACAAACCACACTTCTGGTTAGGAAGGATCTATCATACATACACATATTCCCAATAAGTTATTTAAAAGCCTGACTTGTCCATAGCATAAATTTAACAATATAAGACATCTATGATGAAGGCTGAAGATGGCATTAGAGGACTATATACTTGAAGGAACTATATACTTAAAGGATGAAAAGGTATCCAGAGGTGATCTACAGCCTTAAATGTGGCACAATGACGTGTCTGTTAGAACAAAGCCCCAAAGTATACTAAAGAGAAATTAGGAGGAGTATGTGAGATGGGATCGGAGATGAGAAGATTGTTATATTATTACTTAGTTTTTAATTGTCAACTACTCTAGTAATCTTAGAAGAGAGAACCTCAATAAGAAATTGCTCATGTAAGATTGGCCTGTGATGATGTGTGTGAGATTGTCTTGATTGAGAAGTGTAAAAGAGGGCCTGGCCCTCCGTGGGCAGCGCCATCCCTAGGCAGGTGTGTCTGGGCTGAATAAAAGCTAGTTAAGTATGAGTCAGACAGCAAGCTATCAAGCTAGCCTTGGTTTCTCCTCAAGCTTCTGCCTTGTGCTTCTACTTCTACTTTCCAAAATGATGGATTATGATCTGGAAATACAAGTTAAATATGCATTCCTCCCCTTAGTTGCTTTTGGTTAGTGTTTTATTACAGCCACAGAACATGCCCACGGAAGAAGCGAAGGCTCCTCTAGGCAGTTTTGGGATGGAATAGCCCGAGTTGTTTGTCTATTGTGAAATTATATGTCACTCTTCAGTTCTTGGATATCTATCATTTTCCAGCCAAAGGAGAGAACCCAGGTAGAATATGTGGGAGTTCTTACCCACTTGTCCCCAAACCTGCAAAGTAAAAGACCCAGGAACATCATGGACTGTGTCTGTCAAAGACATGGCTGATTCATGAAGGTTTTTAAAACTCAAAATAGACTATCTATATTCTACTTTTTCCTCAATAGCTTGTAAATATCCACCTCTTCTGTGGCGTGGTAATGTATTGGGTATTTTTTGACTACTGGTGCGTATTCTTCGGCTTTCTTCATTTCCTAGTTACCACCATCAGCTAGAAGATGCTTTCTTTATTTGCACATAAAACGTAATAATTGTACTTGTGCAAGTCTCCGTATGAAAAAAAGAAAGTGTGGATATTTTCCACGATGTGATGAATAAAATGTTTCCCTTCTGGAAGCTTTTAAAACCAGAGTTTAGAATTTGTGGAAAATAGCATCTACATCCAGTGTGTACTGTTTATTGTACGTGTCTTTTTTTCTTTTCTTTTCTTTTTTGTCTTGGGGAAGGGAAGTGCTATTTGGTTTCTTTAATAACCTTTTCATTTTAGTTTTCTATGTTGGATTAAACTGTCTTGTGGTAAATATTGAAAGTTTCTAGTTCATATTTTTCTTCTATCTCTTCCCTGGAAGGTATAGTAGAAAAATGCATGAAAGAATGAAATAAAGCAAAATGAATTATTTTCTACTTATCTGACATACACTATGATTCATTCTGTGTAAAGTTGCTAGCGGATAGTTCCAGGACTGTGCTACTTAAGGGTTTTATAGAGCTGAGTCAGCTGAGTTGAGTTAATGATTGATTTCTGAAAGCTACCCTTAAGTAAACTTAATCTATTTTTGCCTTTTTATGTCCTAGGTACCTAAACCAGTAGATTATTCTTGCCAACCCTGGTAAGTATTAAAAATGTTTATGTTGCTAAGTTGAAATGCCATACTCCTAGCTCGAGGACACCTTAAATGTGTGGTTGTAAACCACGTTCCATTTCCATTTGTCCTTGCTAAAGGTGTTTTCACATGTAACAAAACATCATAATGAATTTTCATATTGCTGGCCATTCTCTATCATGATTGGATAGTGGTGTCTGTATGTGTGTATGTCAGTGCACTTGACCATAAATGTCTGTAACAGCCACAGAAAGAAATGGGATATATCCTGATGTATCTCTTATTTTGGAAAGATAAATCTCATGAAGCAGAGAAGAAAAAAATGATTATACTATCTAAACCTAAGAATTACCTTAAAAAGATAGTATCTAAAATTGTAGTTGCCAGTGTAGAATAGGGAAATAAAATATATCCATGTCTGATTTGGGTCTTGTGTGACAGTCTTTACTTGGGAAGATGTACACACACCTGTCTACTCATCACAGAAAGGGAGGCCATAACAGGTCAAAGTAATGATTGTACAAGTGTCCATCTCGGTGACCTAATGAGTTTTCACTGGAATTTCAAACAGAGTTCACAAGGAACAGGGTTGACTTAAAGCAGCCTTATCAGTGACAGTCCCACCTTAACGCAGGTGACCACTTATGAAAGTGACACCTCTGGGACTAGCTTAACAGTCTAATAATTTCTTTCCCGCCAGCTATCCAGTCTCCCTCCCCTAGCAGCTCTTCACTCCTTCCTTGACCGGTAGAAAGGGGCCCTTGAGATAATTCCAGGGTTCTGTTCTCCCAGAATCGTGACCTTTAGTTTACCTCCTGAGCCTCCTGAACCCCTCTCTCCCTCCTGAGCCCCCCTCTCTCCCTCCTGAGCCCCTCTCTCCCTCCTGAGCCCCCTCTCTCCCTCCTGAGCCCCTCTCTCCCTCCTGAGCCCCCCTCTCTTTCTCCTGAGCCCCCCTCTCCCTCCTGAGCCCCCCTCTCTCTCCTGAGCCCCCTCTCCTTCCTGAGCTTCTCCCTCCCTCCTGGAGGGAATGTTTCAACTAGGAGAAATCAGCCACATAACAGGTCTAGATGGAGCATATTTACCACTGAGATGATGGTAGTATAGGTAGCAGAATCAAAGATGGCAATGGACAGTGGTTGTTATTTTTTAGATATTTTCAACTTTAAAACTACACACAGGAAGCAGAATAATTAAGACTTCATTATATCATAATAAGTAATATATGCTGAGTATTTTATATGCGCTTACCACTTTAAGTGTTTTATTTCACATTAAATGTGAGGTTGTTAACCATTTCTCATTTCCATTTGTCCTGTAACAAAACTTTTCCCCAAATTCCTATATGGAAGATACTATTGTCATTGATTTTTTTATATTTTTATTTTATAATTAATTTAATTTTACATATCAGCCACGGATTCCCCTGTCTTCCCTCCTCCCACCCCCAGCCTTCTCCCCTCCCAATCCACCCCCTATTCCCACCTCCTCCAAGGCAAGGTCTCCCCTGGGGATTCAGCCCAGCCTGGTAGATTCAGTTGAGGCAGGTCCAGTCCCCTTCTCCCTACACCAAGGCTGAGCAAAATGTCTCAGCATAGGCCCTAGGTTCCAAAAAGCCAGCTCATGCACCAAGGACAGGTCCCGGTCCCACTGCCTGGGGGCCTCCTAAATAGTTCAAGCTAATCAACTGTCTCACTTATCCAGAGGGCCTGGTCCAGTTCCGTGGGGGCTCCTCAGCTATTGGGTCACAGTTCATGTGTTTCCACTAGTTTGTCCCTGTGCTTTTTCCAATCATGGTCTCGATATCTCTTGCTCGACTCCTGGAGCTCCGCCTGGGGGTAATGGAGGGCAAGGGTCGGGGGTGGAGGGAAAGAGAGCTTAGGGGAGCGGGAGGTCCCAGCTGGATCAGGAACAGAATGGGAGAACAAAGAAAGAGATACCATGATAAATGAAGACCCCATGGGAATAGGAAGAAGCAAAGTGCTAGAGAGGCCCCCAGAAATCCACAAAGATACCTCCACAATAGACTACTGGCAATGGTCGAGAGACAGCCCGAGCTGACCTACTCTGGTGATCGGATGGCCGAACACCCTAACCGTCATGACAGAACTCTCATCTAGTGACTGATGGAAGCGGATGCAAAGATCTACTGTCATTGTTTTTATTAAGGAAGAAAATGGTGAAGGCTGTGACACCAGTTTGCTGCAGCCCCAAGACTCTAAGTGGTACCCCTTGTTCATCGCTATCTTGCCCCTCAAATTACAAAACCTGAGCATTGCACTGGGTTGTATGTGTTTCCCTGGATTTGTGTTTGACTTTTCTGAAAATGAATGAACCTCTTTTCCCTGATATTTGTCTGTGCTCCCAGATATGATGTTATTTGAATGTATATATGAATGTAGTATCTTGAGGCTCTGTAGCACTACTTCAGTTTGCAAATGTGGGTAGCACCTAAGTATCTAATATGTATGATGTATACGTATATTTTTTTCTGATTCCTTTGTGGTATAGCCAATTTGTAGAAAGTGTATGGAATTGTCCCCAAGCCTCTCGCTGGCTCACAGCACACACATTTGCCTCCTTGTCATTATCCACAGTCTCCACTGCACTCTTCTTGGCTTTGGCCCTGAGCTTGCCAAAGAAATTCAATCAAATTGGCAGTCTTTGATACATTTGAACATCTCTGACAACAATTTCCAAATTTTTGTTTCTGTGGGATTTAAAACCCTGTTAATGACAGAAGTGAAATTTTCTTCCATACAACTAGATTTTATAGTTAAAAGGTTAATAGTTTTAGAGATAAATACTAATGTTTCCAACCAGATGGATTTTATTAGATAAGCCAGGCAGGTATATGAGAACTGTCGAGACACAAGAGGGTGGGCAGGTTTATACAAAGTTCTTCTTTTTAAAGTGTACTCTTGCTAGTATGCAAAATTCTGTTGAAAATATAACCAGTTAGAATAACATCAAGATGCCGAGACAAAGGAAACACCTTAGATATAGGAATTAACAAAGACATTTCAGAGTAAAAATTCTAAATTACATTTTCTTCCCTTGAGCAATCTAGACAGTTCATTCAAGTAGATAGTTTCATGTGAAATGTCTTCAACTTGGGAACAATTATAAACTACTCAAGTAACTTTGAATTTTAGGAATATGAGACTCAACAGCATTTGTTTATATTATCTGTTAATTATTTCCATCTTTAAAGTAGGTTTATCCTGTCAAGTAAATATTGTGTCTATAGACCATGAAATAAAATAGAAAATCAACAAGACTCCTTTCAATAGCCCATGTTTTATGCATGAAATGTATGAAATGCTGGGATGGAGTCTGAAGTTGAAGATAGGGAAGCTTCTTGAAAGTCTGAATGTGATAGATGCCAAGGCCCCTATGGCTTTTTCCCAGTGTCAAATAACCTGCATTTTTACACTGCCAAGAGACAATGTTGTTAGGTGTATTACATGGGGAAACAGAACCACACAGGGCTTTGACTTGGAAGGGCCAGGCCTAACAGAGACTGGGAGATGGCACTCTGAAAACCACTTAGATTAAGGAAAGTCTTTATATCAAAGGTGAGAAACCCCGTTTTCTTCATATAGCTTAGATCTGGCATGGAGCAGTTCCTCTCATACTGTACCCTTTCCTTAAATGCAGAAATGAGTTTAGAGAACTCTAAAGAAACTGAATAAACTGAAAAAAAATCCAAACCCCTAACATTTGGACATTTCCCAGCCCAATTATCAGATTTTTGCCAAATTAGCAGACTTCTGCACAGTGGTGTACTTTTGGACCTGCACACATAGGACCCTCACTCGTCCCTGAATTCAGCTTCCTTATATATGAACAAACAAAAAAGTGAAACCAGACATTTGAGGAAAACTTTGAAGTAAGTACATAACAAATGTTTTGTAAGAGGAATGATATGAAAATGGGAAAGCTTTTTTTCCCTATTTTTATTAAGAAATTTTTTATTCATTTTTTCATACCAATCATAGATGCCCCTCTCTTCCCTCCTTCTACTCCCTCAGCCTCCCCTGCCCCTTAACTCCTCCAAAAAGGTAAGGCCTTTTGTGGGGAGTCAGCAGAGCCTGGTACATTCAGTTGAGGCAGGTCCAAGCCCCTCTCCCTGCATCAAGGCTGTACAAGATATTCCATCATAGGTAAAATGGAAATGCTTTCAGCAATTAAGAAGATTAGGAGCTTGGGAAAATGTTGAAAAAATTTTCAAAAATATCAAAGAAAGAGATAAGATGGGAGAAATGTTTTAAAATTAAATAGTTGACATGAATTCTTGCTAGTATTCGACTTATAAGAACGTCCTAAAGAAGAATAAATGCCTAAGGGAATCAATTACTAAAGAAATAATACAAAATTTTCCAGAGTTAAATGCCATGTCTACAATTTAGAGATGCTGCTGAATCCATAAGAAAGTACATTATCATTAAAATTTTCTAATACAGAAAATACAGAATTCAAAAGTTTCCAAGAGAAAAAAATATCAGGTTACATCCAATGAGTCAGAAATTAGAATGAAATCAATTGGAAGTTAATAATGATATAATGCCATTTAATATTTAAGAGGTAAAATCCTTTCTCACTTGGAATTCTATCCCAACCAAAGTATAAATTCAGTGTTGGGTAAAATGAAGTGTTTTGTAAGTGTTGGGCTTCAAAGTATTGCATCCCATACTCTATTCATGGGAAACTTAATGATGAATTTTTACTCGAAGGCAAAGAAAAATGCAGAATCCAGGAAGGGGGCAGCAGGCCTAGCGGACAGGAAGAATCAATTAGTTTAAGTGAGTTGGGGACTCAGAAGCCATTGGATTAAGAGTGAGAACTTTGCAAGTAGAATATATAACATTAAACATGTATTGTTAGGGAGTTTTTTAGAGAATTTGGAAAGAAAACAGCCTAAAAAACAAAAAAAAGTTTGTGTTTACTTTTTACAAGTCAAATATTTTTTAACTACTACCCTGCTCAAAATGGGCCTGATGATGACTTGGCTTCACAGAAGTTATAGAAAGACAATAATCTGTCACAGAGTATGTCTGAAGAAAAGTGGCTTTCCTTCCTTATGCTCAGAGTTATAAGTTAATGAATTGTAATAAAAATACAATTGTTTAAAATATCTATGTAGAAATAAGGAAAAACAGGTTAAATATTTGACCCAAGACTTGGAGTAGAAAGCTCATATGATGGATTACTGCTTTTCATTGTAGTGTAGATTACCTTTTTAAACTATATTTTAATTATATTTACACCAATTTTGTGTATATATGTATATATACATTCATACACACACATATATATGTTATATATATATATATCATATATATTTTTTGTGGTGATGGCAAGGACAATAGGAATACTGTACTCAGAATGCTGAAGTGAGGGTTACATATGCAGGACAATTCTTTAGATGGATAGACAGGATGATTCTCTAAACCTGGATGACAAGATCAATTGTGTTGATAGAAATGTGTGTCCATGTAAGAGCATGGTCTATGAGGGACCTTATAGGCAGAAGGAAACTGAAAATCCCTAGATACAGAAGGCTGGAGAGTAGAGATGCTGAGGTTGGAAGAAATAAGGCTGATGAGGTAAGCATGAAGCAGACTCTACTAAATCCTAATAGGTCATAGGTTATCATAACTGCCTTTTAAAAACGGTGCCATTGGTACAAAATGCCAGTAATTCCCATTTATAATTGGCGCAAGATTGCCTGCACCCAGCTCCACAAACTTTGCTTAAATGTCTTCTGTATACATATTAAATAAATGGTGTAGATTAAAGGCTGGGTTTATGCTGAGTTTATGATTCGATATGTGAGTCAGTTTTCTGGGATATTAATTCATGAATAGCTTGAAAAGAGCCAATCCAAAGGTAGTTCCCTTTTAATTTCAGTTGTTCTGGATCTTTGATATTCCTTACCACTATGTGGTATGCTTAAATTTGATGCAAAGAATCATACAAGAATAATTTCACCCAGAGTTTAGGTATTTTACTATGATGGTTATTGTTTTGATGGAATTCAGCTGTGCTTAAGGCCCATATAGTCTAGAGAAACTTGAACTCTGGTTTTGAAAAAGTATCCGCTTTTGAAAAGAATTCCTTCATTACTTCCTGTTTCTCTAGAAATTTGTCAAAATTATGAACTAAGATAATTAATCTCACATCCAAATAGTATTTATTTTAAAATAGTTTAAATTATACCAGAGTCTTTTTAAAAAGATCCTCAAAAGATATTTGAAAGTATACGTAGGAAAGGTGAAGTTGTGTGTTTGTGTTTGTGTGTGTGTGTGTGTATGTGTGTGTGTGTGTGTCTGTCTGTCTGTCTGTCTGTGTATTATGCAGGGCCATGCCTCCCATAGTCTTCTTCCTATGTGTTCCTAAACTTCTCACAGCTGTCCTAAACAGTCTTTCTGGTCTAGTATCTTCTGATTCTTCTCTTTGTCTTTGTCTCTTGTGTTTATTTGATATTTACTGGTGCTCACTGGTTTTTAGGCACTGTTTATTTTGCTGATGTAACATTGTACCACATTTGTGTTTAGACATATTAAAGAGATTTTCTGAATTATTATTTAAAGCAATGTAGTTAGCATACAAGTAAAACCATGACAGATAATTATACTTAGCCTCTCTTTTCAGATACATTTATTCAATTTTTTTGTCTTCCTGTTTTTTGCCAGGTATGCTGGACCAATGGAAAGATTGCAGGCAGAAACTGAACTTATTAACAGGGTGAATAGTACTTACCTTGTGAGGCTCAGGACCAAGGAGTCTGGAGAATATGCAATTAGCATTAAGTAAGTAGGACACGTGCTTTTGTAGAAATAGATTTCCTGTGTTCATAACTGTGTAGGTCATGTGACACATCTAACACTGAAGTTGAAAACCAAGGTTCTAATTACAGCAGAAATAATGCAATTATCCAGACAGTTCATTAATACTGGAAAATATCTGTAAGGAAAATAGTAATGGGTGTTATAGGCTGTTAATTGGCATAATGGATTTCTTTCATAACATTACATTTTGTTTATTTGATATGTGTGTATTTCTAGTAAATTCTAAGAATACAAATTACTAGATTTTGTCCTTTTTTGTACTCTCAAACTGAACTTACTAAGTAAATTAAGCACAATGATTAGTCACATCCAAATCTTCTCTCACTTCAATATTGGTTATATCTTCAACCCACCTAGTAAATACATTTTGTTAATTAGCTGTCACCATTGTATTGGCATAAGTATATATTTTGTCTTCAGAATTAATTCCTATAATGTTATTGGGGCATGCCCTCTGGTAATTATTGATTTCTACTGATTAAAAACACATTTATATTCATAAGTTATTCATTGCCCACAGGTACAATAATGAAGCAAAACACATCAAGATTTTAACAAGAGATGGCTTTTTTCACATTGCAGAAAATAGAAAATTTAAAAGCTTAATGGTAAATATTGATTATTTCTTTTCAATCTATAATTCCCATTTTCTACTGGTAAGTTAGTTTAACTCTATAATTTCTTAGCAATGGTACCCATTGAAAATTATTTAAAGAGAATAATAGTGTAGGCCTTAGCAAAATCCTAATTTTCCAGGTTGAAGAATTCCAATGAAGTTTTACACTGCTCAAATACTATTGCTCATTGTAAATGAGGTTTGTAAGTTTGAGATAATATTTTAGAGTCTATACTACTCATGATTCTTAAAGCAATGGCCAACTCAATTATAACTTTCAGTTGTTTGTATGGGTGTTTGAGTGTGTTGTCTCAATGGCAAATGACATCTTTACTATGTGATTCCTCTTCTTTTGTCCTCTGTCTCTTCACTAAGCTATTTTGTGTCATTATAAATTATGGGACAGAAAAGTGTTTATTAATAAATACCTCTGACATTTAGGTATATTTCATACAAAATTTAATATAAAGTCAATTTGAAATTTGTTTATATTTTCTGCTATTATAAATTGTCTGTGTAATGATAGTTCTCATTCATTACATTAGACAAGCATTAGTAGTAATTTTATATTTTTGCTGCATACAACAGTTGATATCGCAGAGAAATTTATTTTGATTAGAATGCATTTATTAATTCTGTCAATTTATAAAAATCTTGATAATTTTATTAATAGTTATGGTGTGTATATGTCATACAGACCATACATGCATATTATATACACACTATCAACAGTAAAGAAATTTTATTTTCTTAGAAGAGGCTACAAATCTATTTTTTTCCCACTTAGGTAGTTTCTTGAACTAATAAAGAATTTAGATATATGACACAAGATACATTTGTAGCTGCTAAAATCTTTGATTAGTTTGAGAGGGAAGATTCATTGATGTAGCTATCAGTCAAATGATATATACTACATCTTTCTGGAAAATAACAGAAATCACTTAGGAATACAAATGAGTTAAAATTGAGTATAAGAAGGCTTACAAGCTCAGCCAGCTTGAATGCCTTATCTCAAAACCATTTCAAGATAGAGATCTGTGCCTTAAAGAAATCAAAACATCTTGAGCTGAGAGAGCAGGAAATAGGAGGAAATCTATAGACATAAATGGCACATTTGAAATTTAAAAGCAAAGGACAGGCAGCATGGACATGTCTTGAAAAAAATGGAAACTCTTGTCAAATCGGTAACCAAGATCCAGGCATCCTCGCTGCTGGAAGTAACTTACATGTCTTGCACCCATCAGGCTGTGAGAGAGAGCAGAGAGTGAGCTTGACCAGAGGAGGTTCTTTATATAATAAAAACCTAGAAATGATGTAGCAAGTGGGTGTACAGATGATGAATGACAGGCACAGCTCCGGCATGATGAAAGCGTGTACGGGCACTCCACATCTCTGCAAGACATGCCTGCAGAACTTCTTTAGGTGATAATGAGGCTTCTTCACAGTGTTACAGTTTATATGACACTTGAAAAAATGCTGCAGGGCCAATGATAACTGCTAGCCCTCCAGACATTGAAGGTAGCGAAGGGAACTCTCATCAGAGAAGACACACAGGAAGGATGAAAGGAATGGCCATTGGAAGGGGTCAGTCAGTTGAGATTTGTGTCGCCTGGTTCAGCCCAAGGAAGTCCTTTAGCAGGGAATGTTGGGGATGATAAACGCTAGTGGCACCATCATGAGCTGTAGATCTTCTAAAGCCATGATTATACCAAAGTGAATAGACATTCCATTTTAAATAATTTGTAGCAGAGACCATTAAAATTTATTCACTGGTCCCCAGGAAAGGGAAGTAAAGATACATGTCCCAGAGTTCAAATAAGTATCACAAAATCTGTGTATCACTCACAAATGTCACTGTTAGGGATGCATACACTTGCCTATGTTATTTTCTTTCTTTCTTTCTCTCTCTCTCTCTCTCTCTCTCTCTCTCTCTCTCTCTCTCTCTCTCTCTCTTCTCTCTCTTTTTCTTTCTTTTCTTCCACACCTGGAAATCTTTTCAGGAAAGCTCAGACTATAATGGTTCAAAAGAGGTAATTGAGAATTACCACAGAAACTAAAAAGAAAAGAAACAAGCTTAAGGATATTTGTATAAAAAAGAAAGAAAGACATGAAAGAGAAAAACCTTCTGTTATAAGCAAAGGCCTTTTGCCAGGTTTAGCAAATAACTACCAGTTGCTGAAGAAGCTGCTGAGCTAGTTGACGTTAGCACTACTTTTTGTTCATATGTTGAATAAATTTATTTTGAATCTTTATTTTTAATTTTTAGAATTGTGTATTCAATAAATTCAATAAGCAGATAATCAGTGATATTTAGGTATTATATATATTTTTAGATTAAATGTTTTACTTTTCCAAAAGACAGACTTGGATTCTCATAAAACAATTTAATAGAGCAAGGCACAATGTTTAAGGTAGAACTCACAAAGAAGGGCATGTAACCTTATTTTGAATCTTAAAAGACTCAGTCATGGTAGTTTTAAGACAGTTCAAAATAAAATGACTCAACTGATCTAAAATAGCTTACAAAATAGGACATGCATGTGTGCTAGAGAACTTAAGATAGAGGTATGCTATAGACCTAAGCTGGGAAATGCTAAGTGGATACTTGCCAAGAAGCAGTATTTCATATGATGGTAACAGATTCTTTCAGAAGATGGAAGAGGTTCTAAGATGTAGGGGGTGTCTTAAAAAAAAAGGTCATACAGTCTGTAGCAGACACAGTTTATTGTGTTGTATTACATTGCACAGTTCCCATTGCTGTAAGTATTGGTGTGTGGATTTCAGCCATTCCCCAGGAGTAATTCAGTATCTCAATATCTGTGTTACATTATGTTCTTCTGCATATGAACCACAGTATAGTGCAGAATAAAATATTTATCAGAAAGAATATGAAACACAAGCAGACTTGAAAGCTTATTTTAAATTAGCTGATGTCTCATAGAGAGGGCTGTGTTTGGTGCTCGGGACCAGAGCTTCTTCCCTTGGGTTTCAATAGCCTGGTTAATCAAACTCTTTGTTTTTTCTTCGTCATTAAGTTTCAATCCTAAATGACTTTCAGATTCCAGATTACAAGGCATTAATTTTGTTCTGATTTTCAATTATGCCAGAGAAGCTATGTCCAAATGCTGCTTGTAAGCCATCTCTACTGCCGAATTTCCTTGGTAATTGGAATGGCTGGCCCACACTCATTATTTCTGAGTTGGATTGTTGACACCACTGTGTCAGCTGTGATAAGGGAAGCTTAGAGATTTCTTTTGTTTAGAATCATCTTATTTGCTTGTTGTACCTGAAGGTCAATGACTGCTAAAGCAGGGGTGGATTAGACTAAACTACAGAGAGCAGAAAGCCAGGAATTGGAAAAGATCCACGGTGGCACTCCTTAACTCTACTCAGGAGCGTCTTAGGGAGATTTACCTGCTTAAGACTGTAAAAATGTAACTAAAATACCGTCCACGCTTGGCCAGATATTAAAGACTGTTTGCAGTTTACTAAACTGCCTGACCCAGGTTCTTTTTTTTTTTTTTTTTTTTTTTTTTTGGTTTTTCGAGACAGGGTTTCTCTGTGTAGTTTTGCACCTTTCCTGGAACTCACTTGGTAGCCCAGGCTGGCCTCGAACTCACAGAGATCCGCCTGGCTCTGCCTCCTGAGTGCTGGGATTAAAGGCGTGTGCCACCACCGCCCGGCTTGACCCAGGTTCTTAGACAAGCCTTTTTCTTTTCTTTTTTTCTTCTGTAAAAATATTAAATGACTGAAAAATCCTTTTATTCAGTTCAATAATTCAATAGTTTATAGCCCACTTCTCATTAATCTTAATTAATAATGATTTATAACAAAATTTATAAAATTTATATTCTCTCTCATAAAGTTAAATTGAAGTTCAAAGCTATTGAACTACATGATTCATTTCAGATTTGTATTTATATTGTCAAGCAAACAGCACATCTTAATTGAAATGTAAAGACAAGGGGAACAGCTCCTTGGTATCACTGTTATCAGTGATGCCATATGCAAACACGTAGTTTTCCTTAAGTCTTTTATTTCATTATCTAAAAGAGACTGATTATATTTCACTAAGCACATTTTAACCTCTGAGCTGTGCTTGCCAAACCATGTCAAAAATCAGTATAATGCAAATGCCATATTCTCATATTGGTAGCCATTTCTAAGATCCAACATTCTATTTGGTGTTTTGTTTCTTTTACCCTTTGTTTTTAATGGTTAGTCAAATTCTACATCCCTTTGTTTCATCAAGCACTCCCATTCTCTGGATACATAGGAGAATACATATATACCTATATACATACGTACACACACGTACATACATACATACAAGCGTACATACATACATACACTCACATAGACACACTTTTAAGTTATAGAATTAATGTATGCAAAGACCATAGCATCTTAAGTTTAAGAAAACAGAATTGGTGGTACGTCATAGCAAATATGGCTTTCATCTGCTTCCCTTTTCTGTACTTACATTTGCTCTTTATTAATAACTTGATGCGACTGAAAGGACTCACTCTGGACAGATGTAAGTAATGTAGTAAATGAAGATAATAAATAAAAAAGAAAAGGACACGACTGCTCCTACGTGTGGTGGGGGGTAAAGTTTATTGTAGATAAAAAGGAGAGCAGAGCTAGAGGCAGAAACGTCTGGGAGAGTTCAGAGTGGACACAGGCCTGAGCTATGTGAGGAGGAGAGAGAGTGGAGATGGAGAGCCAGACCAAGAGGCCAGGAGGGTGAAGGGTAGACCAAAAATGGGCAAGTAACCAAAATGGCTGGATTATATAGGGAAGGGCAGCCTAGCCCCTGGTCTGGAGAGGTTTAGGATAGGGAGCGGGGTGTAGCAGGCCGGGATGCAGGGAGAACCGGGTGACCAGTGTCCACTTTGATATGTTAATGGGCACCTCAGCCATTTGTCCCAGGTTTGAAACTTAACATATGGACTGCACACAAGTTGGTTAACTTTACCAAGTTCCTTGCATCCATGGTTTGAAGCTCATCTCATGAGGTTCTTAGGTTAAGGTGCAAGAAGCCACATAAGGGCTTGTTACATGGAATAATGGTAGTGATTACTCATATGTACCAGGCATGATCTGTGACCTGTGTGAAATGTTTTATGGCTCTCATTTTCCAGGTGTGGGAAGTGAAAAAAAAAGAATCTTCATCTGCTTTATCCAGTGATTTAGATGTATCACTGCTTCCAATTTGTTAATGTAACCATGGTGTGTGTGTGTGTGTGTGTGTGTGTGTGTGTGTGTGTGTGTGTGTTTGAAGTCTTGTAACCCTTCACTTTCCCTTCTAGGGTAAGAACTCCTAGAGAGTGGGAATCTTGTCTTCAGCATTTTTCTGACCCCTGGCACTCCCAGCACAGTGCAGTGCACAGCACATCTTACAAAGCAGACGAGAATAAATCATTGATGATTCTCTTTTTTTTTTTTTTCAAGTTTTGAGTGGGTTCTGGCCTGATTGATTTCTTTTAGGAAATTTGAACTTAACCACGGAGTAGATGTGTTGGATCAATTGACAGTGTAATTTTTTCAAATAATGAATTGCTTCTCCAGTCTTTTTTAGGGTGCTATAACAGAAGCACTGAATAATTTATTTAAAGTAATTCATTTTTATTTTCATTTCAACTATTTATCAGCTACTTTATATCTGCCACATTCAGCTACTGATAGTATTTTCATTATGAAATTGTTATTATTTCAGTTCGTAGTAGAGTGATTCAGATTTGTGTAGAATCTGAAGCCTAGATTTTTCTGAAGATTTAGATTGAAATATGGTAGAAGTTTATATTAGGCCTTGAGCTGTTTAAGACAAATTATTTCTACACAACAATTAGAAAGAAGCCCCTGTTGCCCTCTGTCAATACTGGGAGACACTGAGAGCTGAGACTCACATTGACCCCTCATCAGCTTAAACCAGGCATGATACCGAACAGTGTCCAGTGCTTTGTCAACGTTTCTCTTAACTGTGGAAAAGTACATGTAGTATTAAGTTTGTTTTTCTGATAAGTTGAAAGAAAATGGGGGGAAGTAGAAATTGCTATCTAGTCAGGCAAACAGCTGTTCTTTTCATTTTTCTTCAGAAAGACACGTCTCTCACTAATAACAACAATAATTGCTACTCTGAGATTGAGGTTTAGCATGGCTTCTTTTCAGTACCACATCTGACTGAAGATAAACATGATACTTTGCATGCCTGAAGAATAATATAGGGTAACCATCGTGGATAAATGTCTCCAGTAAACTGGATAGTTGTCTGGGTGGGAGACAGATCCATTCAGATAGCAGGCAGAGCTCTCGTTTACACTTTCATAGATTTGGAAATGTTAAATGTTAAAATGATCATCCTTGTATTCTATATAATTATGGATTAAGGAGTTTATATGAGAATAAAAGTATCAAAACCTCTCTTTAATTGGCTCTCTTAAAGGAACTTGTGGAGTACTACAAGCACCATTCTCTTAAAGAAGGGTTCAGGACCTTAGATACGACGCTACAGTTTCCATACAAGGAGCCAGAACATTCAGCCGGACAGAGGGGTAATAGAGCAGGCAACAGCTGTGAGTATTGTAATTGAGAATACATTTTTTTCTTTCAATTTTTGGTCACTTAAGGGCATGAAAGCAAAATAACATTAAACATCCTCTTTCTGAACTTTGAAATATAGCCAATTAATATGCTAATGCAATGAACAGACACCTTTTTTTTTTTCTGGAGCTAAGCAAAGTTATAAGGACCGAGAGATTCGTGAATGTGTCGAGTTATCGGGTTTTGTGCCAAATTAAAAATTATATCCGTGTTAAAATAGCCATCAAAATGTAAGTGATATGTTAATGTGTAAAGTTTTATACTTTTTACTGGATTTTATATTAGCCATGCTCTCTTTAATTTATACATAACATGTGTGGCTGTAATGCTATTTGAAGAATAGTATCTAACAGATCTCTTCCAGTGTGCCTGGAATCCTAACTCTGCTAATGCTCCTATTTCAATCCAACATTTGAAAGGATTAACACATTTTGTCAGTAGTTTTTAAACTATACATCAGTCACTTTCTTGAAGAATATAAATAATCATGAAGGATGACCACACACAAACACACAGACATACAGCTGCATCACTCTTTCAATGAATCCAAGTCACAAACTCGCTCTGCCTCACCATTTCATGTGAAGTACTTCCCAGACATAGATGCAACCTATGAAGAGAACACTGTAATGAAAATGTAAAGAAAACACATTTTTACTCCCTTGTTAAGAAATCTTAACAAAGGAAAACAATAAAAACTACTTTGGGGGAGAAATGAAAACAATTTTACTACTGTTAGAATCCTGAAATTACGCACAACTGAAAGATGAAGAGGTAGTTCTAAAAAGGATTTGCACCAGTGTAGTATAACTTGAAGTTTACTTTTCCCCTAAAAGCTTACACTAAAGGGAGCCAGGTAATGCTCAGGTTTTCAACATCAGGACAGTTCCAAGTACTTCAGAACGGTATGGAAGTCATTTGTCACATCAGCTGAGAGGTTGTTTTTTGTTAAATTTTGTAAAGCTTCATGGTGTTTCTCATAATGGTCATTGACATATGTCCAGACCCATGTACTAAAACTAGTAAGAAGGCACTTTGTCTTGAATGTTTAAGTACCTTTGCAGTTTTACCTAGTTTGTCAACTTTATCTATTTGTAGCTCAAGATTGCCCAATTATCTGAGATTCTCACACAGGCCATACTTTTTACTCATTCAAAATGAATGTTTAGCCTAAAAGGTGGTTTTGCTACAAACTTCTTAGAAGTCTATCCAAGTTATGACTTCTGACCTCTTTTTATATGATGCCTTCTTTTAGATAAACATAAATTTAAACCCTTTCCTTTTCCTTACCTGCCTTTCCAGTGGACGGGCATAACCAAATTGCAGAAGAGGTCATCTGCATGTGGAATAGTACTTGAATAGTTTACTTGGTTCTGCAGAGCCCTGTGGAGGAGTGGGGAACAAAGACGACATTACCAGAATGGGGAAGGTTATGAATCCACTATATCCACACTTTCCTTGTTTCTATGACCAAATAATGTCAAGAAGCAACTTAAGAAAAATTTATTTTGGCTTGCAGTTTAAGGGGATACAGTCCATCACAGAGGCTAGGAATGGCAGTATGTGTTCCAAAGTGACTAGAGGGATGCTGGGACCCTCACCTACCCTCACCTTGACAGGAATCAGAGAGTTGACAAGAAGTGGAGCCAGACTAGAGAAATCAAAGCCCACCTCCAGTGAGTAACTTCCTCCAGAAGTCTCCCGAACAGTGTTGCTAACTCTCCTTACACAGCACACACTAGGTTTCAAAGGGTTGTATAAGCTTATATTTGTAGTTCTCATAGCAGCCTGCATTATGCTTTGATGCTTCATAGGTTTTTCTTGCTAACTTTATATTAAGCCTTGATTTAGGATTAGTACTTAATGAAAACAGCACATGTATTTTTTTTCTTAGCTTTTGCTGCATATTCTGTACACAACGGTTGCTTGTGGGCACTTTTAGTCTTCATCCCTGGTTTATAGCCTTGGTCATGCTGCTGAATATCTAAACATAACTTTTACTAAGCATCATTGCCTTAAGGTACAGATTTAGGGCTGGAGAGATGCCTTCACAGTTAAGAGCACTGTCTGCTCCTCCAGAGGTCTTGAGTTCAATTCTCAGCAACCACATGGTGGCTCACAACCATCTGTAATAAGACCTGGTGCTCTCTTCTGTCATGCTGGCATACATGCAAATAGACCGATCTCCCTCATGAACATTGATGCAAAAATACTCAATAAAATACTGGCAAACAGACTCCAAGACCACATCAAAACAATTATCCACCATGATCAAGTAGGATTCATTCCAGGGATGCAAGGATGGTTCAACATACGAAAGTCTGTCAATGTGATACACCATATAAACAAACTCAAAGAAAAAAACCACATGATCATCTCACTAGATGCTGAAAAGGCATTTGACAAAATCCAACACCCCTTCATGATAAAGGTCTTGGAGCGATCAGGAATACAGGGAACATACCTAAACATAATAAAGGCAATTTACAGCAAGCCAACAGCCAACATCAAATTAAATGGAGAGAAACTCAAAGCAATTCCACTAAAATCAGGAACGAGGCAAGGCTGTCCGCTCTCCCCATACTTATTCAATATAGTACTTGAAGTTCTAGCCAGAGCAATAAGACAACATAAGGAGATTAAGGGGATACAAATTGGAAAGGAAGAAGTCAAGCTTTCCCTATTTGCAGATGACATGATAGTATACTTGAGCAACCCCAAAGATTCCACCAAGGAACTGATACAGCTTATAAACACCTTCAGCAACATAGCAGGATACAAGATCAACTCCAAAAAATCAGTAGCCCTCCTATATACAATGGACAAAAAAGCAGAGAAGGAAATCAGAGATACATCACCCTTTACTATAGCCACAAATGACATAAAATACCTTGGGGTAATACTAACCAAGCAAGTGAAGGACCTATATGACAAGAACTTTAAGTCCCTGAAAAAAGAAATTGAAGAAGATGTCAGAAAATGGAAAGATCTCCCATGCTCATGGATAGGCAGAACTAACATAGTAAAAATGGCAATCTTACCAAAAGCAATCTACAGATTCAATGCAATCCCCATCAAAATACCAACACAATTCTTCACAGACCTGGAAAGAATAATACTCAACTTCATATGGAAAAACAAAAAACCCAGGATAGCCAAAAGAATCCTGTACAATAAAACAACCTCTGGAGGCATCACGATCCCTGACTTCAAGCTGTACTATAGAGCTACAGTAATAAAAACAGCTTGGTACTGGCATAAAAACCGACATGTGGACCAATGGAATCGAATTGAAGACCCTGATATTAATCCGCACACCTATGAACAAATAATTTTTGACAAAGAAGCCAAAAGTGCACAATGGAAAAAAGAAAGCATCTTCAACAAATGGTGCTGGCAAAACTGGATATCAACATGTAGAAGGCTGCAAATAGATCCATATCTATCACCGTGCACAAAACTTAAGTCCAAGTGGATCAAGGACCTCAACATAAATCCAGCTACTCTGAACCTGCTAGAAGAGAAAGTAGGAAGTAGTCTTGAATGTATTGGCATAGGAGACCACTTCTTAAATAGAACACCAGTAGCACAGACACTGAGAGAAACAATCAATCAATGGGACCTCTTGAAACTGAGAAGCTTTTGTAGGGCAAAGGATACGGTCAACAAAGCAAAGCGACAGCCTACAGAATGGGAAAAGATCTTCACCAATCCCACATCTGACAGAGGACTGATATCCAGAATATATAAGGAACTCAAGAAATTAGACATCAAAATGCCCAACAGTCCAATTAAGAAATGGGCTATAGAACTAAACAGAGAATTCTCAACAGAGGAAACTCAAATGGCTGAAAGACATTTAAGGAATTGCTCAACATCCCTAATCATCAGGGAAATGCAAATCAAAACAACTCTGAGATACCACCTTACGCCTGTCAGAATGGCTAAGATCAAAAACACTGAAGACACCTTATGCTGGAGAGGATGTGGAGCTAGGGGAACTCTCCTCCACTGCTGGTGGGAATGCAAGCTTGTACAACCACTTTGGAAATCAATATGGCGATTTCTTAGAAAATTGGGAATCCATCTCCCCCAAGATCCAGCTATACCACTCTTGGGCATATACCCAAGGAATGCTCAACCACACCACAAGAGCACTTGTTCAGCTATGTTCATATCAGCGTTGTTTGTAATAGCCAGAACATGGAAACAACCTAGATGCCCTTCAACTGAAGAATGGATAAACAAAATGTGGTACATATACACAATGGAATACTACTCAGCAGAGAAAAACAATGACATCATGAGGTTTGCAGACAAATGGATGGATCTAGAAAAAATCATCCTGAGTGAGGTATCCCAGACTCAGAAAGACAAACATGGTATGTACTCACTCATAACAGGATACTAGATGTGGAACAAGGATGACTGGACTGCTACTCACATCACCAGGCAGGCTACCTGGAAAACAGGACCCCAAGAAAGACACAGGGATCGCCCAACGACAGAGAAATGGAATGAGATCTACATGAACAGCCTGGACAGGAGTGGGGGTAGTGAAGGGCGAGGGTCGAGGGAAAGAGAGCTTGGGTGAGTGGGAGATCCCAGCTGGATCAAAAACAGAGAGGGAGAACAAGGAATAGGAGACCATGGTAAATGAAGACCACATGAGAATAGGAAGAAACAAAGTGCTAGAGAGGCCCACAGAAATCCACAAAGATACCCCCACAAGAGACTGCTGGCAATGGTCGAGAGACAATCCGAACTGACCTACTCTGGTGATGGGATGGCCAAACACCCTAATTGTCGTGCTAGAAACCTCATCCAACTACTGATGGATCTGGAGGCAGAGATCCATGACTAGGCCCCAGGTGGATCTCTGGGAGTCCAATTAGCGAGAATGAGGAGGGTTTATATGAGAGAGAATTGTTGAGACCAAGGTCGGATAAAGCACAGAGACAAATAGCCAAACAAACGGAAACACATGAAATATGAACCAATGGCTGAGGGGTCACCAACTGGATCAGGCCCTCTGAGTGGGTGAGACAGTTGATTGGCCTGATCTGTTTGGGAGGCATCCAGGCAGTGGGACCGGGTCCTGTGCTCATTGCATGAGTTGGCTGTTTGAAACCTGGGGCCTATGCAGGGTCCCTTGGCTCAGCATGGGAGGAGGGGACTGGACCTACCTGGACTGAGTCCACCAGGTTGATCTCAGTCTGTGGGGAAGGCTTTGCCCTGGAGGAGATTGGAATGGGGGGCGCGCTGGGGGGAAGGTGAGGGGGGCGGGAGGGGGGAGAACAAGGGAATCTGTGGCTGATATGTAGAACTGAATTGTATTGCAAAATAAAAATTAAAAAAAAATAAATAAATAAATAAATAAATAAAAAAAAAAAAGAATCCCACAAAATTCCCAAATAGCCCCAAGCAACCTGCCTTTGATTGGCTTAGATGTATCTGTACACCTGTATGTTTGAAGGGCACTGAAATGGCTTTTGTCTTTTGTACTCTACAATGAGTATTTAGTTATTTTCAGGCCTGTTCTCTTAAGAAAGTTATCCAGTTTGAACCTCAGCTTTCTCATCCAAAGAATGGAGAATGAGATTGGAAACTGTATCATGTTCTTTGAGAAATCCCATCCTAATTTTATTTCTTTGTATGCATGGGAGGAGGTGGTGGAGTGTAATTCTGATGGATCATTACGCTAGCAGAAGTACAGGATTTCCTAGTTTGTGACCCCAAATCAAACCTTAAACATTTTGCCAATTCATATTTATGGAGAATTAGGTCAGTACCAGAATATAGTTGCATTTTTTTTAAATTAGTGACCATAGTTATATAAGGCAAAAGTCTCTCTCATGATGACTTACCAAGTATAAAAGGAAAAACATCAACATCTTAACCAAGTGATCCGAGTTAGTATCACCAGAAATGTGCTATTAACCTGGACCACTTTGATGGTCCCCGCTCTGCAGTTGCATAATCTCAGTCTGGCCACGTGGAAGCATCAGACAAACAGGAATTGAAAGGCATTAACAAAGAATCAGTCTGGGTTTGTAAAAATGTCAAAGTAATTAAGGGCAAAGTCTGATGATGCATTTCAGATCAAAGACAAACAAAACAAAGAGATATGATACCGGCAGAGCATGGGTAGAATTCTGATGAGGCAGGCAGCACATTTTGTGTGTGCTATCATTTATGTTGCTATAAAGGGCACGATTAGGTCAATTAGTGGAGTTTGCATTTATCCTATATATTAACTAGCTAGATTATATCAGCACAATTTTCTGCTTCTGATAATTGTGCTGTGGCTAGAACAGCGAATATCTTTGTAGGAAGAACATACTGAAGTATTTGACAGTAAAAATGTGTTATGTCTCCAGTGTGTATTCAAATGGCTCAAAAACAAGCATAGACTGGCAAAGCAAACATAGGAAGATGTTAGTATTTGGGTACTATGGATGGAGTATATGAGATGTATTTGTGCTGTTCTAGTCTCTTTCCTAAATGAATTATTTTAGAATTAAAAATGGTTGATGTCCAGAGAACCCTATCTACTGGCCATGTCCAAAGGAATCACAGGAAGGTAGCAGGATCTATTTTTCACTAGCTCCAGATGCAGAGGAACCTAATCACTGATTTGTAGAACACCTGTACACTGAGTGGTTCACAAGTAAAGCCTTGCTGGGATCTCATTACATCTGTTTATTTGTTCTTATACTCAACAAATATTTAACACTTAACCATGTGCCAATCCTTGTGCTAGATGCTGGAGCTACATAATAAATAAGACAGTCTGGGAAATGGAAACACACAAAAGACAAATAAGGTAATCATAGAATTCAGTTAGGCTTCTGAGGCCAAAGAGCATAAGCTAATGTGGCATTAGTAGGAAGGGCATATTCAGCCTGTGGGTACAGAGCAAGACTTTTTGAAAAATGTCATTTAAGATAAACTTAAAGCATCATGTGAGGTGTTGTGCTCTAACAATGCCACAGCAGAGTAGCTTTGTGAAGGTGCTAAACTGCTTTATATGACATCTGTACCACTTGTGTTTATTAATCTCAATATTGTGTATTATAGCTGTCTTATTCCTGAAAAAGTCTGACAATTTTATTAGTTATATTGCAACACAGTAAAGGATAATATTCTTTTAAGCTCCTTAAATAGACACTTAAAATAGTTGAGCTTTCTGCTGTTCTAATTCAACATGACCATATTCACCCACTCTCATCTTATGATTGCGTTATTTTATGCTCAATCTTTTGTCATCTTTCCACTGGTCATTTGTGTTTGATATCTAATTTTATTCTGATAACCTTAATATTAGTTTTAACCTCATATTAGTTTCCTAGGACAGCAATAAAAATTACCACACAATGACTTTAAGGAAAAAACAACAATAACAACAACAACAATCAAAAATTACTGTGTGTTCCAGAGGCACAGTGGCTAAAGTCTAAGTATTATGCATGTGTCTGTGGCTCTGGATGGCTGAGCAATACTTGGTATTCCTTGATGTATAGATGTGCCATTCGAATCTGGGGCATCTTCCCCTCTCCCTTCTGTATGTCCTTGTCTTTTCACTTAGAAAGGCAGTTGCCATTGAATTTAAGGCCCTCCCTAGACGGTTGGTAACATCTACAAAGACCTCTCATTTTTTTTTTTAAAGTGAAATCATATTCCACAATCAGACTGGAAATATCTTTATATGGGGGAGGGGGAGACTGCTGGACCCATGGTAATCTCATTGTGTTGATTTTAACTATTTACCTAAAATTTATCTAAAATTTACCAAACCAATTTCCACTTTCGTTGTTTCAATGGATAATAAAGAGACTTTGAAACATCGGTGCTGACAGGCCAAATGCTGCAGATGGGCATTCTTGGAGAAATGGGCTTCACATCAGTGAGGTACTTTCAGCGGGTTACAGCTTTGCCACCATGAAATGCACCCTCCTCTTGAGAGGAAGCACTGTGAACCAAGGCATGTTTTCAAGCATCTCTGCAGAGCCAGCTGTCTGAAACAGGGCCTGAAGTACTCAGTGTAGAATGTGAGAACCAGAGAATCCTATCTGATCTTCAAAATGTGTCAATTAATAGAACATGACATTATCGATACTCTTTTATATACATTATATTAACATCTTCAGTGAAGTATTCCACAAGCCTCCAGCCCTGCAAAACAAAAACAAAAACAAACACAAAACACTATGAAAGGTTTGCCCTGTCAATCAAGTCTCCACAGAATGATGCAAGCTTGGTGTAGTCCTGTGGTGATAGATTGTGTACCCTAATAAAATTTGCCTGAAGATCAGAGAACAGAACAAGCCACAAGATTAAACATAGAGACTAGGCAGTGGTGGCACACACCTTTAATCCTAGCACTCAGGAGGCAGAGATCCCTCTGGATCTCTGTGAGTTCAAAGCCACCCTGGACTACATGAGATGGACTCAGTCTAGGGGAGAAACCGAGCCAGGCAGTGTGGCATACACCTCTAATCCCAGTACTGGGAAGCTCACACTCCTTTAATCCCAGGAAGTGATGACTTGGCAGAGAAAGTTCTATAAGGTGTGAGGAGACAGGAACTAAGACTTTTCAGCAGAAGCATCCCTTTCAGCTAGAGGCTTTTTCAGCTGAAGCCCTTTCAGGTGAGGAAGCTCTTTTGGCTAGAGGCCTATCGGTTGAGGATTTTTCAGGCTAAGGAGTTGGTGAAGTAAGAGGTGGTAGCTGTGACTTGTTCCTTTTTCTCTCTGATTTTTCAGCATTTACCCCAATATTCTGGTTCCAGGTTTTTATTAAAAGACCTATTAGAAATTCATCCTACATAGTTCCTTACAACAGTGGTTCTCAACCTTCCCAGTGCTGCAACCTTTTGAGACAGTTCCTCAAGTTGTGACTCCAACCATAAAATTATTTTCTTGTTACTTCATAACTGTAATTTTGCTTCTGTTATGAGTTGTAATGTAAATATCTAATATACAGAATATCTGATATTCGACCCCCAAAGAAGTCTCAACCCACAGGTTGAGAACCGAACCACTGCCTTAGAGGAAAGAGTTTGTTTAGAGTTTCCTAGTTCATCTCACCACACAACACTGCCTCTTGGTATCTAAATCTGATGCTCTGCTCCTTACAAGCGTCAGTAGGTGTGAAGCACTTGGAGGACTGTCTGGCACGTGGGCAGCATTGGATGCTTTGGCTCTTGCAGTCACTACTGCTGTTCCTGACACCACTTCCATATGTTCCACGCTGATGCCCAGTGTGAAATTTTGTGTTAGCCTCATTTGACAAATTTAAAACACTGGTAAAGCCCTTTTACTTTCCCTGGGTACTTTGGTCCCCTACTTCCTGGGTTTCAGCTCAGCTCTCTCACTGTGTACACTATGGGATAAGTTAATTGGATCATTCTCCTGACATTTTCTTACTTTCCTCCTTCACATGTCTGTGATATCCACAGATGATTCAGTTCTCAAGCAACTAGTCAACCAAAACTGTGCATCATTATGATCAGGGCATCCTGGGCTCCTCTTTTTATTTAAGCATTTCAAGAGCTTCACTGGCTGCTCTAAAACATTTGTGTTCTAAGGGTAATGGCTCCAAAAATTAGTCATCACTTCTGGGATCCCATAAGAAAATGGCTTACAGACTTAAAGTCAACAAATTTAGATAACCTCATTCAAAGCTATCTTTTTAATATTTCATGGCTCAAAAAGCAGTACTTACATTCTTAGCAGTTCTTATCTTAGCCATGTCCAATCTTAGAAGTCTTATTTCTAAATTAAAAATTGACCTCAATGTAGCTAATACATGTAATCATCCCATATTGAATAGATTGCACTTGTGTGATAGCCCTGATTCAAGGATTTATTTGTCTAGTAGGTCTTGCCTAGAAAATATGCACACTTATCTAAATTGAGAAAATCATTTTTCTTTCTAAATAATTTCATCAGGGTTCTAGCTTTCCAAGTCAATACTGAGAGCTTTTTTCTGGCTTGATCTATTCCACGGATACAGTACTTAGGCTACTGAGTTCTAAGTTCACACATGACAACAGAAATTAACCCTGCACCTCTCTTTGGTCCTGTCAGCATTTAGAATGTGAGTAGACCATCAGCCGGAGTTTTCATTTGTCCCTCTTTTTCCTTCATTCATTTTTTCTCACATTCAGCACTTATCTGTTTACAGCTAACTCTGTAGTATACACACCTTTTGGGTGTTACACAATACAGCCTAATGCCTTAACAGTAAGTCTGAATGCTGCAGAGTTCTCCCAGGATCTAGGCACCTCAAACTTGCCAGCCTCATCAGCTCTGCAGGGAACTTTTTGAACAAATGCCTTTCATTGCGTTCTTAGAAGGTGGTCATCAGTCTTTGCTAGAACTATCACACAAATCATTCACCTTCTATCTTGAACAAAATTTTTTCCTGACATTAACCATAAATATGGCTCAGTAGAGCTACTATAGCTATTTTTTCAACTATGACAAATACATAATATCTATTTCCCCACTGTACTATGCTAACCTCAGAACATACTGTGAAGTCATCTATGTATTTAAAATAAATACCGCAACCTATTCATCAGGTATGCTGTTTTCCTTTCCCTACTGTATATCCTTCTCCTACCCTTCTTTAAATATTTATTTTACCCCTTATCATGTGAGTAACTATCAATTATCTAACCATCCTGGGTGCTGTTCTAAGAATACACTCCAATTTATCAGAACTTTGCACAATACATTTTGGTATAATTTGACTTGTTTACTAATTTTCCCCAGTGCAGAAGTCATTCTTCCCTGGAAATGGTGGTGTGTGAATGTAATCTCAGCACTTAATAAGCTGAGGCAGGAGGACTACCACCATAAATTTGAGGCCAGCCTGGTCTATATGACCAATTTCATGCTAGCTAGGGCTATATAGTAGGCCTATTTACACAAAGAAATAAAACCAAAGAACAAAATAATCCAAACAAAAAATAATAACAAAAACTATGTCACTATTTTCCAATTAATTTCCCCTATCTTTTATCCCCTTATGTCCTTAAAGAGTATAGTTCTGCAGACTTGAATTAACCCAAGAACTTGTTTTATCTTCTCTGTAGTTATTATATCTTGTTCAATATCTCTCTCCATGGATCTTCCATCCAGTCCTCATCATGACCCTGCTCTAGAGCAAGCACTATCTAAATTGCTGGGTATATAAAGCAGTGAGTGAACAGATGAACATCAGCCCTTGTGGAGTTTATATGCTGGTAGGAAAGACAAACAATGGGTTGGAAAAGAATTATATAGTGTTAGAAATTGAGAATTGCTCTGGAAAAGTAACATAACAAGGTAATGATGCTCAATGAGCTAGAGAATGGTTTGGGGTTTTAACTGGGATGGTTGGGTATTGAGCAAAATTAGAGATCCTTTAGCTGTGATACAGAACGATGGATTAGCAGTTCTTATTCTACCAGTTGACCAGGCTGACACCAACTACTAGCCCTAAAGCCCTCCTTTCTAACAAGGCCATTCATGTGACCAGAAGATTCTCTTCATTATAAGTTCCTATAAATATTCTCACACCCTATCTGTCTATAGAGCAACTAAAACCTAAAACTTTAGTCACTGAGTGTATAGATCATTTGTGCTGACTTAAGAGTTACTGAGAACAATGGGAGGTTAGGGCGTTATGCTCTCTCTACTTCCTAAATTACCTTCACAATTTGATCAATGTCAGCCAGTTGTTTTTAAGTTGTATGTTGTTCCTACAATAAACTCTGTTTTCTTTCTCATTACATGGGGCCATGATTTATGTTCATGGGTTTACAGCATGCCAGGGAAGGGTCCAATGTAAAGATCACATTCGTGTAAAGACACTCAGGAGTGTAAGAGAGGAAATAGAAGGTACATAGGCAGAACATATATGACATAAGCAATGCCAGCAGAGCGAGAGGAAGACTATTAGGAAACAAGGTGCAAGAAGTAGGGAAGGCTAGACCCTGTGAAGTCCTACAGTGCTTTAAATTTGACTTTGGAAGAAAATGGGAAGCCTTTGGAAGAATTTAAACAAAAGAGAAAGCTCGTCTGACTTCAAGTTTTAACAGCATTGTTCTGGTTTCTGTGATGAAAAGAGCACAGGAAGAATGGTCTAGGAAAACAAAGGAAGATGAAGACACATTAGGAGGTTCAGCTGGCATCCAGGTGAAGGTGACATTGACTGGGACCAAAATACAGTCACTTGGGTGACAGATTTTGAAGATGATCCAGTCAAACTTGATATATCAGATGTGAAGTGGAACATTAAGAGAAGACTTGAGTATGACATTAGGATTTTGAATCTGATGGCTAAGAGATTGGAGGGTTTTATTTTGTTTTCTGACTTCCATGAAGCCTGGCGTCTGCCATAGACTCTCACTCTGAAGTGGAGTCTTTTCATATTTGTATATAATTTCCATATGAATTTGTTTCTTCAATAACTTGTAAGCTCTTCTGAAGTCAGCGGCTCTGAATGTTCGTTTTATCTTCTTAAGTATCTTAGTGTAGTCCTTGTACCTTAACAGTTTAAGAAATATCAGCCAGTTATTTTTTTAGAGAACATGAATTTAGAATCCAATCCAAATGACCAGAAAATATATGCCTATAAATAATCTGAATCCCCAAGGTGGTGTCAACTGTCCTATTTCCAATAATGATTGGGAAGACCCTGTGCTTCTTTTCTTGTTAATTGACTATATCTTTGCATGGTGGAGCATTGAATAACATGCAACTGTTCAGTTCTTACAGTAATCTCACACATAACTTTTCTTTGTTGTATCTTTAAATTTTGTGTTCACAGAGATTTGTTCACTTAGATGTCAGCATTCAATTAAATGAAACTCATGTGAATTATCCCTATTTTTTCCAGCAATAAGACATAAAATATATAACCAAGTAAGCAAGAAGTTTTGGGTTTGTTTTCTTTGAGATAGGTAAAAAAATAGATATTTGGTAATACATCATTGGATATTACTGAAAGTCCACAAAACAATATCGGTGTTCTAAAATAAAATCAGGGTAAGGATAACAAATTTAAATTAAGCATTCATTAAATTCTCAGCATGTTTTCTGCTGTCAGGCCATCTGTACACAATCTTGGAAAAAAAAAATCCAACTTCCAGGACAGTTCATCAAAGCCTCTCACTTAGGGATTCAAGGCTTTGGGGAACCCTCTAGGCCACTGCTGGGCAGTAAGCACACATCATTGTCTTGATGAATACACTGGCCCAATGTTTGCTATGTAAGCATTTGTGTTATGTAAATTAATGTGAATCTATGTGCTGGTTAAAACTGAAAGTGTTAGATGATATCTCAGGTACCAGAGAATAATTAACAAACACTTAAGGAAAAGGTCTGTAAAATAGGTAATGGATAATTAGGTGTTAGTTCAAAAATTAGTGCATGACTTGATAACACAAACCCTTAAGAAAAGTGTTGATTGAATTTTGTTTCTAATTTCAATGTTACTATAAATTGAATACACTTTGACTTGCACATGAGCATTGGTAGCTTGGTCAAGGCAAACTACAATGTTGTAAAGCAATTCTTAGTTACCTTGATAGCAAAAATATAGATCAGATATCAAGTCATTGAACTTTTTAAAAATTCTCCTGTTAACTTGATCTTTTGTATTTCTTTTTCCTTTAAATTAAAATAGTTCTGTGTTCTTTGCCTTTATCTTCCCAGTCAAGACTCAGAACCATATGATATCTGCTAGTGACTAGCCACTCAGTTATTATGGCTATGCACATGTATGCCATTCCCAGTTTATTAACAGATATCTTTGGTTTCTGCTAGAGAATTCTAGCACTTCAGTCTATATTTGTTGAACTTGTAAATGTTGATAAGTAGTGTTATTATACTCTTCATCTTTTGTAATTGCAAGCATTATACCACTAAACTGAATCATTCATTTGATAACAATGTTCCATGAATGTCCCAGTAACAGTTAGGTGTTATGCATATGTCAAACAACCCTCCTCCAAGGTCTCACCAAGGAAGGTTGTCCTTTGTGCTGATGTGAGGTTGGAAATGTTTGAAAAAAGAAAGAAAATAGGCCTTAATTGAAGCATGCACCTAACCAATGACCATGCCACTGAAAAGGAACTCATTGTTGATTTCATATTGTGTACATGTACACAGCCATGAGTGGCAGAGACTCCTCTAGGAGCTCCCAAAATAAAGAAGTATGAGTGGGGAGGCTGCCTGTGATGATAAACAGGCAGTGAAAGGAGAGTCCAGGAGGTGACAGCCATCAACACTCCCATTTGGATGTCACTTCTCCTAGGCTCTTCCTAATCCTGTTCTAGGACATGCCCCTGCCAGTGACTCCTGTGCTAAGGTGTCTTAATAATGTCTGATAGGGTAAATTTAATGAAGAAACTTTTCATCTGTGCATGTGTGTAGAGATAGATGTATATCTTTCTAGTGTGGAGGTAAACACAGTCTATAACTTAAATCACTCTAAAGAATATATTATCAGATGCCCAGCTCTGACATTACTCATGTCTAGAGTTGAATGCATACTTTCCTAGCTTAGCATGTTATCTTCAGTAGGTGCCAGGACATTCAAATGCTGATTTTATAGCCTGAAAGAATCAAGGACCCAGAGGCAGAGAAAATTGACATATAGAAAGAGTGGCAACCATAAATCATGCTACATTGCACAGAGAAGTGGAAATCATCCCTATCAACCCTTAAAAGGCTTGGCTGAGAGATATATATGCAGTGGCAGAAGAAACTGATTAACCTTTTACTTTAAAAAGAGTCCTCAGGCAAACAGTATGGTTCATACCATGAGACGTTGGTGTTTAATAGCTGCTCAACATCTCAGAAGAGTAGTTATTGTAGGAATGCCACTGCTTTCCTTGGAAAGCCTAGAGAATAGAGTCTGAGTAGATTTTACTTTCTTTCCTTTATGTTTTGCCAGTTTTTTTTTTCTTGGAAGTCCTACTGAGC
The DNA here is from genome assembly GCF_949786415.1 of Peromyscus eremicus. Taxonomy (NCBI): domain Eukaryota; kingdom Metazoa; phylum Chordata; class Mammalia; order Rodentia; family Cricetidae; genus Peromyscus; species Peromyscus eremicus. The sequence goes on from NC_081421.1 coordinate 82,763,573, forward strand.
AGCTGAGTGAGTGAAACATGCGCTCAGACAATAGGAAGTAGAGACATACAGAACCACATAATCAAACACCCGGCTAAGATGCTTGTCTGTCGGGTGGGAGGTGTTGTACAGCACTGAGGCCTATCCTGCGGGGGATGCAGAACTGGTCTGTGCCTTCCAGGACTCATGTCTAAGTGGGGCTACATATGCAGATGTTAAACAGCAGAACCCAGAAGTGCTGTCACACGACTGAATGCCCACCAGATGGCTAGGAGAGGACAACAAAGGGCAAATAGAACCTGAGTTGGTTGTCATGGATCTTGGGAAGGCTCTGATGTAGGCTTTTGAACCAGGGAGCCCAGGGTCAGGAGAAATATTCTAGAATAAACCAAAAGTCCTCAGTTGGAAATGTAGCTGAAAGCCACAAGGAAGTAGGAAGCTGGTCCAGGAAAAAGAATGCATACGTGAACTTTCTAAAAGGTTTGGTTAGAAAAGGGGGAGAAACCAATCTAATAAATCGTCATGTGATTCCACTCAAGAGTTTGAACTTCGTAATTTTAGCAAATTGATGAGAGAATCTACATTTGGGATGAGTAGCCGGGAGGCAATGTTGAAAAAAGAAAACAGTTGAAAGCAAGAAGCAAGTTGGAGGCTGTTTGCGGTTAGCATGGCATATGTACCTGGATTGGGATAGCTAAGCTCAGAACTATGGGAGGAATAATTAAGCTGCTATCACAAAGGCAGAGGATACTCTATGTAGAGGTTGGATAGGAAGAGCCTAACAGTGTATGATTTTGCAAGGTTGTCACAAAAGTGAAGTCATGGAAAGTAAAAAAAAAAAAAAAAAAAAAGGTAGGTTTCTTAGATTTCTATCTTAATTCAGATTTCTGCTGATATGATAAAACACCATGACCGAAGGTAACCTGGCCAAGAAACGGTTTACTGTATCTTACAGTTTGCATTCTATCATCACTGAGGAAGGTCAGGGCAGGAACTCAAGGCAGGAACCTGGAGGCAGGAACTGGTACAGAGGCCATGGAGGAACGCTGCTTACTGACTGGCTCCTCCTGGCTTGCTTGTAGCACTCAGGACCATCACCCTGGGTGGCACCATCTACAGTGAGCTGGGCCCTCTCACATCAATCACCAACTAAGAAAATGTACCCCAGCCTTGTCCACAGGCCAGTCCAGTAGAGGCGTTTTTCTGACATGAGATTCCTTTCTCTAAACTGACTCTAGCTATGTCGATTATAGAAAACTAGCCAGCAGAGTTAAAATGGGAAGATGGTAAGTTTAGTTTTTGACAAGCGAAATCTGAGGTTATGCTGGTCTTCGGAGTAATGTCATTGAAAATGTTTGAAGTCACAGGATGGAGCTAAGAGAGCCAAGGTCTATCTAAGAACCTGTTATATTAATCAGGGCAGTAAATGAGCATGACAGAGCCAGTAGAAGGGAGGAATATACCATTTTATTTCATTTATTTTTAATTATGTGTATGTATGTATGTTTGCTGGTATTTACATATAGATGTGGGGCCCTTGGAGGCCAGAAGACAATGTCAGTCCCCTAGAAGCTGGCACTCTAAGCAGTTGTGAGCTATTCAATGTGACAGACAGGAACTAAACTTGGGTTCTCTGCAAGAGCTGTGAGTGCTCTGAGCCACCGTGCTGTCCCTCCAGTGTCCTAGAATTATACTATTTTAGATCTAATTGAAGAAGTTTTGAATTCTACCTACTTGATTGTAATACAAATAATTTTAAGGTACTTCAGGTTAGATAAGAGAAAGCGAGAACCCACTACAGTCCTGTAGATGTAGACTCACATTTTTTGGTAAACCATTACCTATATTCAAACATTTTAGATTTTCTGATTGTAGACTGGTTATCTGTTTAATTTGTCTACCTACTGTTGAAGTTATTTAAATGGCACTTAATTCTATTGTCATTGATTTCTCATTTCTTCCCTTTTGAGATAAGTTATCTCTTGTAATATTTCACTCTTAGCTCTTAGCTTATATTACTTTCATTAGATTTTTTTTTTGAGAAATGCAGTCTCTTTTTTATGAATGGAATTGGACCAGAGAAGGAATCAAATAGAAAACAGTCCAAGGGAAAAAAAAATCCCATTACTTGTCAGTGCAACGTGTAGAACATGGCTTCTAATCTAAGTTCTCACAGACAAGGGATAGGAGTCTAGCAATTTTGACACCACGTGTTTGTCCTTAGTGAGATTAGTTATGGGCTGATTACTTTATTAGAAATGTCGTCCTCTCTTCTCTCTGGCAGAGGGTACATCATGACCTCCAGAGGGTAAAAACAAGAGGCTGGGAAGATCGCTCAGTGGGTCAGAGCACTTGGTATGCAAGCACAAGGACCTGAGTTCAGATCCCTAGCACTGACCTAAAAGACTGTGTGGCCAGCCACATATAAGCCTGCAAACCTGATGCTGTTAGAGACAGAGACATAAGGACTGATGGACTTTGCTAATTGACTGCACCGTAGTCCCAGGTTTAGTGAGAAACCCTATCTCAGGGGAGTAAGGTGAAGAGTGATAGATAGCAGGACAAAACTCTGTTTTCTGTATACATGCACACTCATACATCATACCACATGCACACACACACACACACACACACACACACAGAGAGAGAGAGAGAGAGAGAGAGAGAGAGAGAGAGACAGAGACAGACAGAGACAGAGACAGACAGACAGACAGACAGACAGAATGAATTGTCATTTATATTGCATAGTGGTAATTGAACTTATCATATTATAAAATTAACTGTGATGGCATGTAGCAGTGTATTTTTTTTAACTGAACAAGCAGATGGAATAGAAAAAAAATGTGAGACCATTCATGACACAAGAGAGTCAGACATCGTTCCCTGTGTGTATGAGGGCTTCACAGTCAATGATTTCAAGAACAACTGAACTCCTCACAATTCCCTCAGCCAGTTTGCTTGTCTGGAGTCTGATAATAAACTTAGTAGGTCACTGCGGCTGTTGGGATCCTAGAGAGCCCACTTTCAGATAACAGTACTGGCTTGTAGCATTAGGCAACTCCCTAAAGAGAGGTATATGGAAAGACATACTGTCTCATCCCAGTTTGCTCAACCCATTTTTTATTACACCTTTGATGATAATGTTTTAGGTTAGATACAAGTAACAGAAAATCCAAAACTATTGTCTTAATCAGGAAAGTCAGTTTATTTCTCTAGCCTATAAAAACGTAGAAATAGCTCAGAGTTAGCCAAAAGGACAGGTTACCTGTGCTCCAAAGAATCTTAATAATTCAGCTTCCTTTGAGTTCATTCTCTATCTTCCTTGAGGTAATATTTTCCCTTTTTATGGACTAAAATGGCAACTTGCACATATCAGAAAGCAAGACAGAATACTCTAAAAGGAAAGATCCCAAGAGTTGCTTCATGATGTTTTTGCTTTTAATAGCTTTGGTCAGGACTATATAGTTTTACCAAAATGTAAGGGAGATGGGGAAATGAACTCTTCCTGCTGGCTGAACATAGTTGAATTTAACTGTCTACTAAATGGATGAAAGGGAAAATAAATATATGAATAAAGATTATAACCCAGGTCTTCCTTGCCTGTTCTCATGGAACCATGGAATCAGCAAGTTAAATGTTAGAGGTGTGTGAGCCACAGTGTTCATTGAAAAGAGTTGTGCAGCTGAGGTTAAGAATAAGGACCATAAAGCCATATGTGAATCCAGATTTTCTCAGATGCAAAAGAAAGAGAGCATCAGTGTCTTCCTCTTGTTTACTGTAATGACTTAAACTATTGATATACTTAACTTATTGTGCAACAGTAACTAACACTTCAGGACTACTTGACAATGAATACAATCAACTCTTATTGATGCCATATAGTGAACAACAACAACAAAAAATAATGAGTGCACAATTTCCAGTATCTTTGTTGTACCCCCCCTCAACTTGATTTTCCAGGATAAGATTCAAGGTGGCTTTCATTTCTAATTGTATTTTTCTCTATTGAAAATAAGCTGTGATATGCATGCTTGATTGAGGGAAGGGAAAGTCTTAAGAAATTGTCTGAATTTAACTTAACAAATGTCTTGGATTTTCCATGGTGTCTTTATGTGTCATTGACACAGCCCTATAGGCTCTTATCTGTACTGTTTTTGTAAGCTCTTACTTATTCATATTGTTTTTGATTAGGAACATATTTATATCAATAAATATTCCTTCCTGTTATTGTAACAAATGGGAACCAAGCCATATTTGGATGGATGGGGCTCGGGTGGCAACATGGAGTGGGTTTGCTGTTTGCCTATAAAATGATAGACAGCTCTGAATTGCAGAACTACTGTCAATCAAAATGTAAAAGTCTGGCATGTTTTTCATTCAGAAATGGTGACAGGAGAACAGTGGGTAAGAAGCACAGCTTGGTATTGCAATTTGGATGTGACAATTTTCTTGTGATTACAAACAACAAAGTCATTGTATTGAGAGGTTTTTGTGCCAACTCTTAAATGCTCTTTTGCTTCTTTTTCTTTCCCTCTCTAAGCCCCTCCTCTGTTCTGTGGCTTTTCTTTTGTAACTCCTCCAGACTACAGCTTTGTTCCCCCTTCCTCCACTCCTTTCTGGTCAGGTACTGCTTTCTGCTTTTATATGTCTCTACAGCTCGCTTCTGTGTGCAAATGCAATGATTGGGCTTCTGTGTATGGCTTCCCATGTAAATACATCTCAAGCACAATTCCCAGAGTTCCATTGTCACTGTGTATTTCATTCTTCTCCACCATAGAGTCATTATTTGCCATGACATTCCGTGTGTGTGTGTGTGTGTGTGTGTGTGTGTGTGTGTGTGTGTGTGTTAGCTGTAAGTTTCAATATGTCATCCTATATTGCATCATGTCTCCATTCAGAGAGGTTGGAAATGGGTCAGGGAATGGAAATTTAAAAGGAGATGAAATACTCTGAAAAATCATCCATCTTTTCTGAGGACTGGAAATCATAGTGGAGAAAAAATCAGTGTTTGCTCATTTCCATGAAGAAAATAAAAAGGGCCCCAAACTCTCAACTTCCCCTCCAAACAGAAGCATAAGATTCAGTATGCATTTCTTAAAATGATGACCCTTGTCCACCATTTCTACAGCTCTTTACCTGGTGTCCAGGCATTGTGATCTGAATTTCTCTTGTTACCTGGAGAGTTAAATGACTATTTATATGGCACTGAGGCTAGATAAAGTACGTTTTCTTGTGGGTTTTTTAAAAATTAACCTGTAAGTCCCAACAGAACATAGAATTCTGAAATAGACCTTAGAAGTCAGCTAGTACAAACCTTTCATTTTATAGATGAGAAAAATGTGGCCTAGAGGGGTTGAGAGGCCTGTGCAAGGTCACACAGTTAAGTCTACAATTGGGTTTCTCCATCACAGGGGTGTTTTTATGTGCACTGACTTTAAGAACAGTGCCTTGGCAATGGGACCATTTTCAGTAAGGAAACCATTAAAGTGGTTTGTGTCCTGAATGGTAAAATAAAATGACCTATTTTTACTCCCTTTACAGTTCTGAAATCTACAGTATTGCCTTTCGTTTATCTTATGATGGACACCTGGAGACTTAAAAAAAGGCTGTCATTATAAAGCCATGAATGATAGGCCTGAGGTCCCTGTTGCCAAGTGGATGGACTTTTCCAGGGTAACATGGGTCATTATGAGCTACCTGAGCACTGGGAACTGTTATAATACAGATGGATGGTGTTTCCATTTGTTGCTTTTTCTTACACTTAAGTTCCTTTACCATTTAAGATTTATAAAGTCCCACCAATCTCTGGTGAGTGATTCTCAGAATCAGTGCACATATAATTGAAAACACTTTATGACCCCCACAGAACAACAGGTGGAAACATTACTAAAAGCCTGTTATGAAGCACTGGAGACCAAAAATCACATTTAGCCTGAATGGAGTTTCCCTTTCAGACAGGGCAGACTCCTCTCCTGCCACCTAGGACATTAAAAAAAGAAAGAAAGAAAGAAAGAAAGAAAGAAAGAAAGAAAGAAAGAAAGAAAGAAAGAAAGAAAGAAAGGAAGGAAGGAAGGAAGGGAGAAAGAAAGAAAGAAAGAAAGAAAGAAAGAAAGAAAGAAAGAAAGAAAGAAAGAAGAAAAAAGAAAGAGGAAATACTGAACAAAGGAGAAGAAGACATGGTACTTTTATGCCTGGATTTTGATTAGACATTGCAGTAAACATCCATGAAAAGAGGATTTTGTGTTCTTTCAATGAAAACTGTTTCACATCTTCACATATATGAAAATTTTATATGAAACAATAATTGAGTTCATCCCTGGATGGTTTAAACATAAAAAGCTTGGCTTGGGTGGGGGTACAGCTTACTTAGACATGATGATGTTAATTTGACACACTTTCATCAGTGCCCAGAACTCAGTTGCTCCAAGTTTAGCCAAAGAAGTTACCGGGTAAAAACCACAGAAGCTTCACTTCAGAGGTTCTAGTGAGAATCAGAGTACAGTGCCCTCAGTTGCAAATTTATGTTAAAGTTATCTCAAATTTATTCACAAAGTCATTTAAGTTATTAGCCAGGTGGACTTTAGCTTTACAAAAGCTTTTCTTAAGAGCGTCAAAAGCAGAACAGTGGTTATTTAAGTGTCTGGAGTGAACTTGCTCACATCTGATTGGATTGAAACAGCAATTGTGCTGTGTTCAAACTCCACTATCATTATCACTAATCTGCAATGAAGTCGCAGTTCTGCATTTGATAGCACCAATAGCAATGGTCTGATGAGGTTCTGATGGCTGGCTGCAACCAACTGCACACTGACTCAGACTCTGCATTGTTTCTTTACAGTGCTAAGTCCCAAAGTACTGGGCATTGCCGTCGCTCGGTATGACTTCTGTGCAAGAGATATGCGGGAACTCTCCTTATTGAAAGGGGACATGGTGAAGATTTACACAAAGATGAGTGCAAATGGCTGGTGGAGAGGAGAAGTCAATGGCAGGGTGAGTTGTCCCTATGAATGTGTTGGTTCTTCATGAGTGTAAAGGCTGAACAGTCACTGGCAGCTCTCCTGTGGTAGAACTTCTCCTCTCAGGAGCCTGGCTGCCAGAGACTGGGGCATGCATTTTTGTTTAAAATGAGTTGGGTCAATAATGTACGGGCCTGACAAGTGGGAAGACTTGAGGAGCATTTCAGATTTTTTTCAGAAGCTAAGTGCCAAAGCATGCAGTTTATATGGAGCGCCAAGCATTTCTAAAAGCTCCTGCTCCCACTTGGAAAGAATGGGATAGAGTACCTCTGTAATACATCTTGTCCTACAACAGAGGTGGGAATCATGGTGTTGAGCCCCATATTGCCCTCATTTGTGTATTAGTTTGTGTTCTAGTGGATTAGAACTCTGTTTAAGTTTATTTTCTTCCTTAGTTGCTATCACTGTCTCTATGAGGCCTATTCTAGCTGATAAGCCAATCATCCTCACCTACAGTGGGCATAAAACCCCAGCTTAATTAGAGTGTTAGGAAAATGAGGAAAATTCTGTCTGTAGAATCCTTTGAAGCAGCAGAGGTGTTGATATGTTGGTTGTTTTCCTTCATAGGTGGGCTGGTTTCCATCCACATATGTAGAAGAAGATGAGTAAGGTCCCACCTGCACCAAAATCTCCAAGAAGGGATAAAGAGAAGCCTGCACTGTGTTATGAGTTAACTGAAGTATTTAGAAAGCAGCATTTCTGGCTGCTCAACACCTCCCTTCTTTTTTTCTCCTTAGTCTTAATGCTGGGATTTCTAAAGATGCTGGTCCTGACAGATTAATGGCTTGCCTAGAGCAGTGCAAGAAACAGCCTGCCAGTCTGTCATTGTCAGGGACCGGGGCAAAACCAAAAGCTTTTCTTCCCCAAAGAGCCCTGCAAATACATCAGGTCAGGGTTCTCCTACTTCATTGGGTCAGGCACCATGGATGCCAGCCATTAGGAAACGTTTCATGCATATTTACTTTGTTCTTACAGCTTTTGATGATACAAAGAAACAGAAGTTTAATTTTGCTTTTTCCCAGCATGAAGAAAAAGTAGAGTTCTGCCATCTGGGAATGATCCAGCTTGCTGGAAAGATCCAGCATTTCTTGTCTTAAATTGTTCAACAGGTGACTCATTGCCTGGCAAACACTTTTATCCCCAGATGTTACTTGCGATCAAATGAAAGCGGCTCATGCTCAGGTTTGCATCGTAAGTGATAAATTACAGAGGGGGTTTTAATTATTTATTTGATGTCCTGATTGTATTTCCACACTTCTTTATAAAGAAGAAAAAGAAAAGCACATGAAAGGAAGTGTCTTTGTATTAAAGCCTCACAACTTTCATGATTTCATAGGGTGTTTTGGAAATGTCATGCTTGACAAAGGGAGCTTGGCTAGGCAGGTCCTGCTTAGTTGCCAGGAATCCCAGTGAGGTGGAGGTGTTTACAGAGACATATCCAGGGCTGTAATCCATAGGACATCCTTGTAGAGCAGCAATACTGTTAACACGAACCTTTCCCTTCCCCTTGGAAAGATCCAGGGCTTATTTTCCAATTTCCATTCTTTTTTATTTTTTTAATAGTAGCACAAAAGAGCTTTATTGAGGATTTGGGAAGGAAAAGTCCATTGTTTCTAAGAGAGAAGGAAAGACACCAGTGTTCTCCTGGAACCTCTTTTTTCCCTTCTGAAGCCATTCTAGCCATGTCTTAATAGGTAGTGAGATCCATTTTGCCGTGCGTTTCTTTCACAAAGCCTTCACTGTGTTCTGTAAGGGGTCTAAGTAGCTTCCTCCTGAGATGCATGGAGTCCCTATTTGAGGCAGTCAAGTTAAAATGCTAACTTGGCCCTTTCCATGGTAGAATATCTCTTTCATAGCAGTAGCTGTGTTCTGACAAGATTCAGAAAGTGTTCCTGCTTGGAGGAAAAATATAAGTATTTTTATCGTAGACATGATCTAGAAGCTTCTCCTACCAGATTTTTTGGTCACCTCTGACATGAAAGGGCTGTGACAGCCTGTCCTCTCCCAGCTCACATGAGTGCCAGAACTTGTTCAATGGACACATCTCCCTCCAAGAGACCCCTGGTGGCTAGAACTTCTTATTTAAATAGACCCAAGATCTTTACCTCAGATTATGTAAACTGTGATTGTGTTTTAGAACAATTAAGCTTTTGTATATGTGTAAATGGTCATGAAAATGTATTTTATAAAACATATGTACAGTCAACTTGTGCTGGCAAGGTCTACTCTTGGAATGGATTCCTACCCAGAAAGTCTTATCTGTGTCTCGGGGATGTTTTGTCTGTCACTGTCAGCAAGTGTCGCTCTGGAGAGTACAGCTTCCCACAGACTGAAAGGCTCCTGTGGACAGTATTGTAGCATGTATTGTTTATTTCAGTCAATAGACTCCATGCCTCACAAGCGGTATGTGGTCTTCCTGTTGCATTTCATTGGCCTCAGAGTTTCATAGCAGAGGACAGAAGAGCCTCTTTTCATGACATCACCAATGGCAACTGTGTCTACATTTAGTACTTTGTATTGGAGATTTTAAATGCCACAAGCTGTGTAGATTTCTAATACCAAAGACAGAAGTAAATGTTTTCCGTGGACTTTGTCTTGCCTGTCTGTAGCCCCTGTGTAATATGGTGAATTGGAATGGTATTTTACTTTGTAATATTTTGTAAATATGTCAATAAAATAGTTAATACTTGCATTAAGAGGATTTGTCTCTTTTTATTTTTGTGTGTATATGTATGCACGTGTGTGCTGCACGTGTGTGTGGGGGGGGCACATGAATGTGTGTACATGTGTGGTGCTAGGGATAGAACCCAAGGTCTTCTGCATTTTTTGCAGATAATCTACAGTTTCTTGAGTGTTGAAGATTCTTTCCTTTGTATGGTCCTGTAAGACATACAACAACCTCATAATTATCAAAGGAGTATTAACCCTGATTTTAGTGTGATTAGCTCAGGATTGCTATCAAGTCTATGAAAAAAAAAATCTTAAGATAAACACAGTATTTACCAGTACCATCTATTCCATATGTCGGTGAGGTGCTACCTGGTGTTCTAAAGCCCTTATGTGCAGTTAAAACTGCCTCATTAGCTCCTCTCATCTATGTTTTCAGATGAGAAAACAGAGGCATGTTAGTAGGTTACAACATTCCCGGGGCCACATGGCTAGTAAGCGTGTGACAAGAGATGGGGCAGCTGGCTGTGGCCAGTATAACCACTGCACCATACTGCCACACTTTGTAAGGAAAGAGAAAATTTAGGAGTGTTTTGAAGCTTGCAGTTCCAAGAAAAAGCATTTGATATTAAACAGTGATCCAGATAGTTTAAAATATGTACAGAATTCCAATTTATCCGGCTCCTCCTAGTCCCTGAAACTCCTCTTATGCAGAGACAAGTTTGGTCATCATCATTATCACTGTCAATATGAAGTAAACAATTGGGTAGTTGCTATACTAACTCTTTAATTCTTTAGACACAATTCAGGCTCATTTATTAGATTGAAGTGGAAAGTTTGTAGGGTCTAAATGAATCCCACTGGAAAAGGAATTGAATGAACTGGTGTTATAGGAAGACAGAGGTTTTGCACTAATTAGTTGTGGGTTCAAACCCTAGCTCTGCCACTGACTCTCCAGAACAGATGTTTCTTCATTTATGATAATAACGATTATAATGAGAGCTGAAGAAGAGACATCATATGAAAAAATGCTATTTGTATGGGCTCTGGTACATAGTAGGTATTCAAAAAAAAATCTTGGTCTCTAGCATAATTGCCATCAGAGAGGCTTCATCCAGCAACTGATGGGAGCAGATAGAGAAACCCACAGCCAAACATTAGGAGGAGCTGAGGAATCCTGTGGAGGAGGGGTAGGAAGGATTATATGAGACAAGGGGGTCAAGGGAACCACAAGAAAATGGCCCCAGAATCAACTAACCAGGGCTCATGGGCATCATAGAGACTGAACCAACAATCAGGGAGCCTGTATGGTTCTGACCTAGGTCCTCTGCATAGATGTTGTGGTTGTGTAGCTTGGTGTTCTTGTAGGACATCTAACAGTATTAGCAGGGGCTGTCTCTGACTCTTTGCCTGCTTTTGGGACTGATTTCCTCCTATTAGGTTGCCTTATTTAGCCTTAATGTGAGTGAATGTGCCTAGTCTTACTCGACTTCATATGCCATGGTTGGTTGATAGCCCTGGGAGCTGGGAAGCCTCCACTTTTTTGAAGGGAAAGAGAAGAGGAATAGATATGGGAGAGAGGGGAGGTAGGGGAAAGGGACTGGGAGGAGAGAAGGGAGGTGAAACTGTAGGAATATATATATATATATATATATATATATATATATATATATATATATATGTTTATATATGTACATATATATTATATATTAACAGAAAAAATCTTGGTCTCACCCTTGCTTCAAGAACCATAAAACATGTACTCTGATGCCAAATTATGAGCTTGCTGTCTTTATTCTGAATACAATGGAGAGAGTAGGCTTTGTTTCTTACCCACAGCTTAATTTTCAGCAAATGATAGGCAGACTAAAAGATGTATGTTCAGGGAGATTAATATGCAAACCCATAAACAAGCTCAGAAGTGGCATTTAACAGATCCACATGATTTTTAACTAAGAAGACAGAATATTCACTCAGCTCAGACTCATTTAGACTCTGTCCATGTGTCACTTCAGTTTGCACTAAAGCTAGCTTTATGGGATTGCTTGGACTCTGATGAAAATGTGATACACCTGTCTGGTCTGGCAGACTCTAGAAGGCATTTCTTTTAAGTAATGAACACATGCCAGAACAGAGGTCAGAATGAATCTTCTCTCTCATTAGGTGCCATTGATTAGACTAGATTTTTTTTGAGGGGGGAGGGGGCTGTGACAGAAAAAACGAAGTCCTTTCAAAGCACTCTAGATCCTGACTTAGAAAGTTCCAGAATTTCTGAGCACAGTGTGACTGCAATTAATATTACAGGCACATGGCCAGATGGCAAGAACTCTCAGTGCCAAGTTAGAATGCATACAAAGTCACCTCATATCCTATCTCATGAGTCTTGAGCAAGATGAACTCCAAAATAGCCCAGTGTCCAAGCTGGGATCTGGCTTGTCCATGACGTGACAATAAAAGGTACTGGCAAAGTAAAGGCTCAGACCTACATTTCCTGACTCCGAGTCACATAAATGTCCTCTGAAGTACCTGAGATACTCTTAATTTTCTAGTTGATGCTACAGTCCCTCTGGCTTTTCTTCTGGCAATCACCCTGTAGGAAGCTGCTGGGGCCCTAGCTCAAGTAAAACTATTTCAGAGTGAGGGGTTTTTGTTTGTTTGTTTTTGATTTTTGTTGTTTTTTGAGACAAGGTTTCTCCATATAGCCCTGGCTGTCCTGAAAATAGCTCTGTAGACCAGGCTGGTCTTGAACTCACAGACATCTGCCTGCCTCTGCCTCCTGAGTGCTGGGATTAAAGGCCTGTGCCATCACTCCTGGCTCATAGTGATAATTCTTGCCACTCTTGCTGCCAGAATGTGTTGATGAGTTTGACGATCAGTAGACCCTAACACAACTCTTGAATCTGATCAAGGAGTGCTTGCAGATTTTTCTAGTGATCCACAAGACCTCTTTTCAGAGAGGAAAAGAGAATTTGTGTACACTAGTCATCTGTTGTGTGTTATCTCATTTATCCCACACAATCATTCTGAGAGTCCATGAAAGATTGTTCTAATCTTGGAATCCTGAGATCTCTAGTTCTGGTTCTGTGAATCTTCTAACACTGGAGTTTTTCACTAAGGCTTTGGACTGTTTCAGTCTTTCACATGACCCATCTCTTTTTTTAAGATACAGCAAATGAGTGGTTGGGGATTTGAGTTTAGACCCAGCCGAGCTGTCTCTTCTATGTAACCAGCTGTCTAAGGTTGCAAACGTTGCACACACTGCTCATCCTTCTTCGTCTCCCATGGTATAATAACATGACGGCAGCAGCTGGCAGCAGAGGACTGGATAGGGTAATATGTGTAAAGTGTGTAGAGAATTGTCTGGCAGACATGCAGCAAATGAAAGAGATTTTTTAAAAAATTTTAATTTGGCCACTATTTTAAATATATACTCATACAACCAAATGTCACAAATTTAAAATGTTGACTTAGATAAGGAAATAAAAGTTCTCTTTGAATGTGTTTTTAGCCTTTGGAAGAAACATCTCGAGTTAACTTCACATCAGAAATGCCTTAAAAAAAAAAAAACTATGCACAAGCGGAGTGCCAATCAAATGCTCTACTAGAGCATGGTGTATCAGTTATCTACTGCTATGTAACAAATTACCCCAAAACTTCACAGCTGAGGACAACATTTACTATTGTACCATTTCTATGGGTCAGGAGCCAAGGAGCAGATTAGCTGGTTATTTTCAGCTCAAGACTTCCCATGAGGCTTCTATCAAGGTGTTAGCCAGAGTTACAGTTACTTCCTAGCCCAGCAAGGGGAAATGTCTCCTGTGTGGACTTCACAAGGCTGCCTCATGACCTGGCAGCTTACTTCTCCCCAAATAAGCATCCAAGGGAAAGTGTGAGAGCATGCCAGATGACAGCTCCTGTTCTTACCGCATTCTCAGAAGTGACATCCCATCACTTCCGCACTGGGTTATTAAATCCAGCTTCCTCTCCAGGGAAGGGATTACACAAAGACAAATACAGAGGCCTAGGGGTTCTAGAGGAACTCCTGATGGCTGCTTGCAGCAGATAGGTGAGCTGAAATGTCTTGAAGTCCAATAGGAAGTCTGGCTGAAAGACATGGTTATTTTGAAAAAAAAAAAAAAAAAAAAAAAGATAAATCTGTATTTTAGGTCTTAGTAAAAGGCAACCCTTTGAGGTCTCCTTAGAGCTATATTTACTGAATAACACACTCACTCAATACCAGTTTCTACAGAGGAACAAGGATGGATGGGATGGGGGAGAGCTCTCCAGGAGGACTCAGGTCTTTTCTTCTTTCTCATTTAGGAAATTCCCTTCCTGTGGTCCAGAGTGTAGGAAGAAGGAAAGTTACTCAGTATGTAACACATGGGATCTGTATCATATTTAAGGAAAGGAAAATAGAAACATTAACTGGGCATGCCTAGGAAGGGACCATTGAAAATTTAAAACTATAAATTCTCCAAGTTTCTGGAAAAAATCACTTCTTCCTCTCCTTATTCATTCAGCAGATATTCTTTGAGTTCTTTCTATGTACAGTTCAGTTCTAGACATCAGAACACAACCACAAACCTGACACAATTCCTATATTTGAGGAGCTTATATACTTATAGATTACAAACAGGAGTAAACAGGAATAAACCAGAAAAATACGTAATGTGAGATACCGCTAAGTATTATTATTGGGAGGAGACACACATACACAACACACACACACACACACACACACACACACACACACACACACACACACACAATGAGGAGAGTGTTATTTGGCATAGGTGACCAAAGATGTCTCTATGAGTTCTATGAAATTTTTGTTTAATTTGGAAATCTAATTTAAGTGATAAAAGAAAAACAGTATGAATATCTGAGTGCTGAGTGTTTGGAGACCCTCAGGGGCCCAGAGCAGCTGGAGAAGGTGAGAAAGAGAAGAGGATAGCGGAAATGGAATATGGTAGATGTCATGTTGAGTTGGGTAAAAACAGCGGGAGGGACTTAAGGGGGCTGTGAACTCGTTTACATTTCAGAAAATTCACAGTGGAAGTGAAACTAGGCCGGTGACATCAGCACCGCTACCATCCCCCAAACTCCTGTGTGCCTAGGACCGCCATGGTAGCGTAGCTACAGGAACTCCTTATCTAAAAGTTCTAGAGGCTAAAGTCTGAGGTTCAGACACCAGCAGAGCCAAGTCACTAGCCCACTGAAGGATGCGCATGCGCATGAGCAGAGCCTGCGCCTAGAGGCTCCCTTGTAGAGTTTCTTGACTTGTTGCAGCACAGATCTAATTTGCAGCGTGTGTGTGTGTGTGTGTGTGTGTGTGTGTGTGCGCGCGTGTGTGTGTGTGTGTGCGCGTGTGCGTGTGTGTGTGTGTGTGTGTGTGTGTGTTTTCAAATCCCCACTTCTTAAACAGGTATGAAGTCACATTGCAATAGAGTCCCATGCTACTGCATTATGACTCATCATAATGAGTTGTGAGAAAGCAGGTCACATTCTGAGAACCCAGGAGTTAGCTTGGACATATGAATTTGGAGGGTAGAGCACAGTTCAGTTTATATCTATTCTCTTCCTTTTTTCAGATTATTAGAAACCTTTTTTAAATGCAGGTATTTTAACAGCAATTGAAAGGGCCAAAGTGCATGGGAAAAGGGAAGTGAGCCTAAGAGAGGTTTTCCTTTTTATCAGACTGCACGGAGTACCTGTCAGTCTGGCTCAGCCCCACCATAACAAAGGTGGAGAGCTGGAAGGTAAAACCAGCTCTCCTGGAGACAGCACTGCTCCACCTTTGTATTCCTCAGCTTCTCAGGCCAGCATTTCCCCTAGAGAATTACCTCGTTCTCTCTCCCCATGTGTCAGGATCACACATCCTCTTGCCAGCAGGGGAAAGTTCCTGGGTATTTGTGTGAGTGAGCTCATTAGGAGCAAGCACCCCATTTAAATGAATTAATGAAACACTCCTAAATTCTGTGCAAATTAGGCCTGCATAATATGTCGAAGGGAAGAAAACTGTGCTGTGGTTCTACAGGAAAGTGGGAAATGCCCTCAGCATTTATTACACTTGATGATTAGATATTGTTGCTTAGTGGTTTGAAGGAGAAAATTTGCATTAATAAAATCTGAAGCAATGAATGTAAATTTGCATTGAAAAGATGTTTCTTTTACCTTTATTCAGCTTACCTGGTCTACTCATTACCTGATTTAGGTTTTGTTTTTCTATCTTGTTTTTAAGGTCCTACCTGAAATAGGACATTGAGTGGATATTGAGGAGGGGCAGACAGAAGATAAAGGTGGCAGATAAACCCTCAATTAATAACCCTGGAATGATGCATGTGATTATTTAACATCACTTCAAAACTGTTGAACAGAAATGTCCTGAAGAAAATCTAGTGTCCCTTCTTGAGACTTCTCAGCACAACCCCAGATACAATTCAAACCATGCAATGAAACCTTTTCTTTTAGTTCATATAGATTGTATTTTGTTGTTGTTATTATCCTCTGCTTATGAATTTTTATGGTCACCTGGCCAGCTATTTTTAAGACAATTAGTTTCATAGTTCTTAGGATGTATATATATTTCACTGCTGCAGTTCTGCAGTAGAGCTTATGAGGAGAAGAAAGGCTCACCAGACTGAGCAATACAGCAAACCAGGTCTAGTCTCACCTCTTCTGCTAACAAACCGAAAGGTTGGGAGGAGAATCCCAACTCTCTCTGAGGCTGTTTCCATGTTTCCTTGTTCCCAGAGCCAGAGCACCAGCTCCAGTAACTCTTGTGTCAGCTCTTCTCGAATGCCATCACTGAACATCGGGACATTCAGTGAATAACCCGGCTAGGGGACATTCACATGGAGCCGTATTTGTAGATGGGATAGAGAATTGAGGTACAAATGAAACTTTGAAAGGCAGATGGTTTGAATTGCTTCCTTCTTAACATCACCATCTCTTCCATCTCACTCCGAGTTCAACTAGATCTCATCTAGGCCAATGTCTAGAAATGGTGTCACCCACAGTGAACTGGGTCCTGCTGTATCAATAACACTCAAGCCAGTTCTCAGAGATAAGCCAATGGAACAGCCTGAAAGTACAAAATTACTTGAGACTCTTTTTAGGTGATTTTAGGTTATATCGAATTGACAGTTAATGCTCACTAGGACATCCTAATGCAGAATAATAAGAATGTTACAATAGTGGGGAATGAAACAAGATTTTATCTGTTTATTCAAAGTATCGTCATGGCTTCTAGGTGTAAGCTTCACTAATGGGAGAGACAAGAGCATAACCAGGGAGGCCAGGTAACCACTATTGTGTAGCCCAGGTAAGAAATCCCAGTGCTTCATATTATATTATATCACTTTATATTGTATTTTATTATACTACATTATATTATAACTTTGCCTGTGACTTAAATATAGGTTTATAAGATAAAGAAACATGGGAATTTTTCCTCATTTTTTATTCTTTCACCATGTTCTCTGAGGATCCAGTGTTAACTTTTGTTCAAACAGTGATCTCAAAAGCATGAGACAAAAAATGTTTTATAAGTGATGCCGGCATTTTTGGTTTATGATACTTTCTTTGTGCCATGATATACATGGTTAATTGTGAGCAGCTGACTGAGGGTAGGGATGATAAATCAATTGATCACTTATATGCATGTTAAACTTGACTTGTCTGTTCAACATTGAGTTAAAATGTCAGGTAGAAAGCTTGGTATAAGAGAAAAAGCTTGGTTTGAGGAGAGAGGTTGGGGTAGAAGAAACACAGAAGTGTTGCATATTTGAAGTTATGGGACTAGATGAAATTTTCTTAGCAAATGGTTATAGGAGGACAAGTAAGCCCTTGGGTACTTCACTATTTAGAATAGGTTAGGAATATTTCAGCAATGGAGATAATTAGAGTAGACTGTCTACCAACTTTCCCCAACACACCTACTCATCTACTTATATCTGCTCCAGCATCCTCAGCTGTTGCTATGGGAACTGTGTCTGTGCTCTGCAAAGCCCCCCATTTCTCTTTCTCATGGAACCTATTCTTCTGAGCTCTAGGACATCATGGCAAACTGTTCCTCCTCTATTTTGCAATTCAAACAATTCATTTCTATCTCAAACTCTTCCATAGGACACAAATATCTTCCTTTAAAAAAATTAAAAGAGCATCCCCTTTGTCCTCTCCATGGTTTTTTTTTTTTTCTTTAAATTTTTTATTGATAAGAAACATTAGCTTAGAGATTCATGGTAACCACTGACTTACACAGATCGTTAAAGGCAGAATGATGTCCAGGTCAGCAGTGGCCAGTGAGTGTTCAGGCTGCCAACATCTATTAGTTGAGTCTATCAAGATCTTTAGAAGTAATGATATTGTTATTTGATGAATCCAGTGATTAATAGCGAGCTGAGTGCTAAATACAGACAATGTGGAACTACTTTTATCCTCTCTAAATCAAACTCCCCCCAAACAGCTTGCTTAAGTTGCTACCATTGATTTCTGCTCTTTTGTCCTCGCTCAGGCTTGCTCCCCTCTGGCTTTTGATTTCAATACTCTGTAAAACCTTCTTCCAAAGCTTCCACACAGCCCTATCCAAAGGTCAGCTCTCAGCAGCATTTAAATTGCTGATGATCTCTTTCCTTCTAGAAAATGCTTCACCTAGCTTCCAAAAGAGCTTGTTCTTATTCTTTTTCTCATCTTACTAGCTGCTATTTGCTGGGCTTGAGAGATATTCAATCTTGCTTGTGAACTCCACTGAATTGAGAAACACCTATGAGATTACTAAAGTGTACCTCTGGAAGTGACTGTGAGGGAACGCATTTTCAGAGAGAATTAAAAAGGGTAGCCCTTACCTGAATCTTGGTGTTATCATTCCATAAGCTGAGAACTGAACAGAATGAGGAGGATGAAGCGTGGGCACACATACTCTACTTCCTGGCACCATACTATGAACTGCTTTGCTCTCTCACACCCCTCTTGCCGTGACATTCTGGAAAAATGACATTAAATAACCCACATCTCTTACTCTCATAGAACATGATACAGTAGAGACGGATAATGGTATTTTAGAAGACCAGTGAAGACAGTTTCTCAAGAAACTGTGGGTGTTCATTTGGTCACGGTAGGCTTAAGATAAGTGGCCCGGGAGTTGTGATTAACCACTGAATTTGGCAGTTATCAAGTTGATGGTGAGTTTTAGTGGAGAAACAGAAATGGAAATATTTGGAATGGGTTCCAGATCAAATTCTAAGTTCTAGAAAGTGTATTCAGCCCCTGACAAAACACTTGAGGTGGGCCCATCTGCCCTTACTTTTTCTGAAATATTTTTCTGTGCTCTTTGTTTTGATGGTGCTCCTTAGGAAGAACTCTTTGTTTACCCTGTCTAAATCACTTCTCATTTGTCACATTCCCTCACAGGCCCATCTTGTTTTTCGCCACAGCATTAGCATACTATAATTATAAAGTTAGTATTTTTAAAAATATCCTCTACTTTATCACTGTCCCACTATTCTTTAAGCCTCATTAAAGCTGTTTGGGCAATCTTTGGATGGAGTTTCTAGAATGTCACTGGTACAATATACTGATTTTTTTGGAGTGGAGGAAATTTCTTTCTCTGGGGTGGTGCTGCATTGAGCCACATCAATTTGGTAGATAGAATTACATTTCCCAGAATTGCATCAGCTTTATGACTCCTAAGTAGAGTTGCTAAAATAGGTTTTGGAAAAATGAAGTAAAGTAGTAGTTACAGAAGTTCTCACAGCCAAGGCTATGGAAAATGGATAGGATTAAAAGTACCAGAATGAGCCTGTATGGGTTTGAGCTAGGTCCTCTGCATAGATGTTATTATTGCATAACTTGTTATCCTTGTGGGACTTCTAACAATGGGAGTGAGGGTTGTCTCTGACTCTTTTGCCTGCTTTTAGGGCCCTTTTCCTCCTGCTGGGATGCCTCACCAGGCCTTGATATGAGAGTATGTACCCAGTCCTATTGTAACTTGTTATACAGTATTTGGTTGATATCCCCAGGAGGCCTGCTCTTTTCTGAAGGGAAATGGAGGAAGAGTGGATCTAAGGGAGAGGGGAAGTCAGGGGAAAGGAATGGGAGGAGTGGAGGGTTAAATAAATAAAAATTACCAAGAAGATTCTAGATTGCCGCTTCTCTTATCCCTTTTTCTTTTTTCTTTTTTCTTTTTTTAAAATATTTATATTTATTTATTTATTATGCATACAGTGTTCTGCCTGCATCCCTGCAGGCCAGAAGAGGGCACCAGATCTCATTACAGATGGCTGTGAGCCACCGTGTGGTTGCTGGGAATTGAACTCAGGACCTCTGGAAGAACAGCCAGTGCTCTTAACCTCTGAGCCATCTCTCTAGCCCCTTACCCCTTTTTCTTTTATTAATAGTAATAATAATAATAATAATAATAATAATAATAATAATAATTTTTTGGTTTAGCTCTTTTATATGGCTAGTTGACCTAACTCATTGACTCACGAGTTCAGATATTTAGTTATGGATTCACAAAGGTGAAAGGGCACAGAGTTCACAGCCTACAACAGCTTTACCAAGGTTTCTTTTTGCAGTCTTAGTAGCCCCATATGTTTCCCCGAAGGCCAGTGTTTCAGGAGAACTGGCCAGTAACTTCATTTACTTTCTTTCAACACTCCCTTTTCTAAATCTTCTACAGAACTTCCCACAATTATATAAAGTTCTAATTTTATAATGGGTTTCTCTTAGAAAATAATCAGAATGGTTCTAGTTTTCTGATTAAAGCTTGATTATTTAGATTGTGCATGGGCTCTGCCATGCGGAATTCTTCTACTCTTCAAGGCTGATCTAACCATAGGCTCTGACTTTGCCTAACCTGTGAAGAGCAGGGACCTTCCTTGAGTGCTGAATGTGGCACCATTCCTAAAGATAATCAGCTTGCTCTCTGATTACATTGGATCATTTCCATCACGGGAGGCAGAGCTTATTCTTACTCTTCTCTAGATGCGGATTTGTCTTTTAGGCTCACAGTACTGCTGCCCAAACCACCATCGAATAGACTTACAGAATGTCCTACCCCTAGCCCACAGGGCATTATTTCTAACCAAGCCATTAATTTTCTAACAAATTAGGTATAACAATGGTCTGTGTGGATATAATTTACTTGTATTACCATAAGTGAAAGCGGATGGCCTGGTAAACTTACACACTCGTATATGGTCCATCTGTCTGGCAATGCTGCAGAGATGGAGTGATATATTCCAATATGTAGTATATACTGCGGATCATCAATCAATATGCATCCTTTTTCCAGTGGAGGTGGGGACCTGTAGATAAAAGTAGACTACTAGAGATGAACATGAGAAGGTGATAGCACTCCCTTGGCTCCAGTCTGTGTCCTTATCTTCCTGTATGCCACAACGTGATGAATCCCCACCACGTGTCCTCAACAGCATGTCTTTTCTAATGTGACACACTGAAATATCTCTGAATTCATGAGCATAACGTAGTGTCTGTCAAGTAAATAACAGAAAGTTGGTATTGAGGAGTGGAGTAAATATGGCCGTGAAAAGCCTGACTGTGTTAATTGTTTGGCCTGTGGAAAGGATTTGTGGTCAGAGTTTGGAGAAGTTGGGAGATGCACACTAGAAAAGCTTTAGGATGCTGCATGGTCTATTTAATGGAAAATTCTTGGGAATTTTAAAGATATGAGTTCTAATAGAAATGTGGACAGTAAAGACCATATTCACACAACTTCTGACAGGAGCAAGGCCTCTCTTTATAGATGGCCTCTAGGAAATTCTTGTTATATTATAGAAAATAATATGGCTATATTTTAACTTCATTCTGAAAATTTGAGTGAGACTGAATTCAAAAGTAATGGATGAGTTAGAGAGATGGCTCAGTGGTTAGGAGCAGTGGCTGATCTTCCAATTCCCAGCACCTATATGGTGGCTCATGATACTGTAAAACTGTAGGTCCAGGGTATTCAATACCTCCTTCTGACCTCCACAGACACCAGGCACATAAATGATTCACAGACATACATGCAGGCAAAACAGCTATACATATGAAATTTAAAACATAAAAAGAATAATGGACTAGTTCGTTTGTTGGAAGAAATTTTAAGTAAGTATAGCACTCAGGCTTGTGTCAAGGATATTGCTTAGTGCTTGTGGTGCTTTGGATAAAAATATCCCCCATAGGCTCAGGTATTTGAGCACTTGGCCCCCAGTCGATGGTGCTCTTTGAGAATGTTATGGAACATTTCAGAGGTGGCACCTGAAAATTCACCACTGTGGGTGGCCTTTGAAGTTAGAGTGTATCACCTGACTTGCTATTTTCTCTGTCTGTGTCCTGTGTGTGGATGAGGATGTGATCAGCAAGCCTCCTGCTCCTGTTTCCATGCCTTCCCTGATTCAAAGTTCCTATGGCTTCCTGCCATGACGAACCCTATCCCTCTGAAAACCTAAGACAAAATAAGCTCTTTAATTCTTTTCTAAGTTAATTTTCATATAGTATTTTATCATAGCAACAGAAAAGCCACTAATACACTGCTTCATGCAGGGTTGCTGTGAAAAATGTGGGCAAAACTAGAACAGGGTTTCAAAATAATGACTTTTGACCATGAAAGCAGTATACTTAAACAAGTGGACAAAATGGCTGTCATTGTTAAAGAACTTGGTGCTGTTAGAGGGAATGGTAGATTTTGTAGTAGGACAATAGAAAAATAAATTCCCTGAAGGCAAGACTCCACTCCTCAGAAGCTCCTGAGTATAAAAATACAAACTCATTTGAAAGTCTTTCCTTTGAAGTAGTGGTTCTCAACCCTCCTAATGCTGCAACCCTTTAATACTGTTCCTTATGTCATGGTGACCCTCAACCATAAAATTAGCTTGTTGCTACTTCATAACTATAATTTTGCTACTGTTATGAATCTTAATATAAATAATTTTAGAGATAGAATTTTGCCAAAGGGGTTGTGACCCACAGATTGAGAACCACTGCTTTAAAAAGAAACATTTTCATCTCAAATAGGACCCATTAAGAAAGTGTTTTCACAGGTTTGGCTATACAAACACTTAGAAGTCACTGTAACCATGAGACAAGTACAGAGAGTCAATTTTCTTTTTTTACTACATGGGTTCTAAAGATCAAACCCAGGTTGTCAGGCTCTGTGGCAGGCACTTTTACTCCATGGACCCATGGCTACTTCTTAACTTGGTGGCAGAATTGAACACTATACACTTAGTGCTAGCTTTTCAGACATTCAATATAAGAATGTAAGAATGGCTTGTACCAAATTCCAGAAAAAAGCCTGCAAGTCCAGGCAATGTGCATCAGAATAAAATTCTTTGCATGGGTCTCCTAAGCAAACTATGTGTAAGGTTTTGAAGATGAACATTGAGTTGTAATAGAGTCCTCAAGATATTAGGCATGCAAGGAATTTGGAATCTTTGTCAAGGAAAGCTGCAGACACTGAGAAGAGCCAGCACAGAAGAGAAGAGAGTCCATATGTGCTGCAGGTGGCAGGACCATAGAAGTGGGGCTAAGCCCATTTCAGTTCACATGAGAGCACTATACAACCACTCCAGATCCTATCCATGGAGATGCAAGACTAATTGGGGTGTATTGTAAGAAAATAAAAAAGAGTAAAATAAAAGTATGTTGTATTGGGTTTTAGTCTTGCTTTCTCTTGCTCTTTTTCTATTCATCCCTTTGGAATGGGGAATAATTGTCATGTACCACTGTATACTAGAAGTGTGTAACTGTGAAAAGAATACAAGAGTTCATAGCTAAAAGCTTCCCTTGAGTTTCTCAGAAAAGACAATGAGCTTTGAGGGGCATTATTAATACTTTAGGGACTAAAGGTATTTCATACCCAGAGTCCCCTATGTGGATTATGAGTAGAAAGTTTGAATCTAAAATTCGCCCCCTGCCCCATTCATGTTTGAGGGACTGACTCCCTAGCTGGTGGTACTTGTTTTTTCATGCCCAACTTTGGATTGATGGGTGGAGGAGAGGCCACCAAGCCTTTGGAAGGTGGGACTAGCTAGCTGCAGACTGTAAGTAGGAGTGTGGGTTGAATGTAGGAGCCTGAGTCTTACTTATTTTTGTCCAATTTCTCATATCTAGGACTACTGTGTGATTCATGTCTGCCACAGGTTCCAATCACCATGAGCCCAGCAACTCCATTATGCCAGATATGCAGTGACAGGTGGAAATTCCTGAAACCGGGGGCTGAAAAAAAACCCTTGTTTCTCTTAACTAGCTTCAGTCAAGTATTTTGTTGCTGAAATACGAAAGTAATGACTACATCTTACATGTCAGTATTTAAGTCACAGAATAGAAAAAAATAGGCATGTAATTCAGATAGAAATAAGAGTTGGATAAAGGAGTATATAAGATTTCTTTTATATCTTCGAGGGGAAGAGGTCATATATTTTCAACTAACTTTATCATGTTCTACATTTTGCTGTTATCTGTAGGTATTAAATATGCTAAAAAAAAAAAAAAAACAGGAATACCAGGAAGTCTGCTGTAAAGCAGTCTTTCATAGAAATAGTTGTATAAAAAAAGATCCAAACAATGTTAATTTTTTTTTGGCGCTGGTGGTGGTGGTGGTGGGTTTGAGACAGTGTTTCTCTGTGTAGCTTTGTGCCTTTCCTGGAACTCACTTTGTAGACCAGGCTGGCCTTGAACTCACAGAGATCTGCCTGCCTCTGCCTCCTGAGTGCTGGGATTAAAGGCGTACGACACCACCACCTGGCTGAACAGAGGTAATTTTAATAGACAGAAGGGGATTGCACTCCAGGACAAGAAACTACAGGAAACTGATGACTACTGAGAAAGAAGAATTAGGCTTGCCCTGGGATAAGCCCCCTGATTGGTTGTCCAATACAAAGTGATCAGCCCTGCCTGAAAGCCATATATATATATATATGCAAACAAACAAACACAAAATGTGCAGAAGTTTGTGTGTGTGTGTGTGTGTGAAACAATAATTATTGAAGAAAAAGAGTCTATCAACTTGAGAGTGGAGAGGACATGGAAAGAATTGGAAGAGGGGCTTTGCGATGGGCTGAATGGAGGAAAGGAAAGGGGAAAACAATGTAATTATATTTTAACAAAATGTATAAAAATAAAACATAAGTAAAATGAAAGAAAACAAACAACATGTAAAACAACAACAAGATGCTAAAGAGAAGCATTGCGATGGTAGGTTGACCTGGAATGACCGTGGTGGTTTCTCTTGGTTGTCAACATGACAGGTTCTGGAATCATCTAGGAGAGAGAAATCCAGAGAGACGTGAAGTGTAACACCTACCCTCAGAGTCGATGTCACTTTCCAACAAAAAGCCCAGACATAAAGAGGTCCTAGGACACAGCAGTGCTGCCTGCCTTCCTTGGTATCTTCCTGAGCCAGTATGCTTGATGCTGCTGCCAGCATCCTCACTGCCAGCATCCTCACTGCCAGCATCCTCACTGCCAGCATCCTCACTGCCAGCATCCTCACTGCCATCAGACAAAATACCATCTACTCTCGGAATGGTCCAGGCCTTCATCACCAGATATGGACTACAGAGGCTTTAAGCTTTGTAATCTGAGCAGCTGAAAGTGCTGTGTTTATCCAGCATGCAGACAGTTGGACTGTCCAGGCCTTACTGTGTAAGCCAATCCAATAAATCCTCTTTTATGAGATATATTTATACATTATATCAGTCTGTTCCTCTAGAGATCCCTACCTAATACAAGGACTTATGCTGTATGATGCTGCATTGTTTTGGTTACTTCAAGCAACACATTTCCCACAATTCTTTTCTCCATGTGTTTTCAGGTTACAACTGAAAAGTTAAGAAACTTTCATGAGATCTGGAAGCTAGAAAGGAAGCAGTGACCTTGATCTCCTAGTGAGATAACTGGTACAGAGGCGCCCAGCAATTTCTAGCTTATCCCCACCTGCCCCTTACTTCTAGCTTTTCTTTCTGCTCACTGGCTTGTTGACCAAAGGTGGTGCCCAGATCTCATATTCCTCTGTGGATTCTCAGAGGTGGTGGTTACAGAGGCAGAGAACACCTTTCCACAGGCTTTCTTCCTGACATCTGTCAGTTCTTATCAGTGCTGTAGGCTGATTATGACTTGTTTCCAGCTTCCCTCCCCAGACATTTACATCTGCTGTGGCTTGGAGTCTAACTCCTAAAACAAATCCCCTAGTGCTCACGGTGACTCTCCCTGACTGCCACACTCATTGACTCACTGAAATTATCCATGAAAATATCTGTAACTTTCGTTAACTTCTATACCTAAATGGGACTGAATAGCCTTATATTTTCATGTTAGTTCTATCCATTATCATATGAAAAATATACAAACACAGTTTGCTTTATTCTTGAGGCTGATAATAAAGAGAAGGGCAAGTATCAAATATTTCCTCAGATTCTGAGGTGTTGCTGTTGAAATAAATTTGCTTCGTGTTGGTGATCATCTTGCCTCAACCTCTTAAGTGCTGAAACTATAGATGTGTGCCACCATGCCCACAACTTTGGATATTTTTGTGTTAAGTTGCTAGGCATTGGAAAGACAAACAAAATGTCTAGTGTTTTATTAGATGCCAGGGTGAGAAGTACCCAAAACCTCAGACCATATATTTAACATGATTATTTTAAAAGAGGCAAAGGTTAAAAAACTATCCTTATTGGTGATGCTAACAATACTTTATGCATTGTACATTGTTCTAGTGAATTATTACTTGTCCTCCAACATCAAATCATCATTCATGGTTATTTGGCATTTCCTCTATATCACCTTTCTGCCTTGCTGGAGAGTAAACCTGTGTATCAAGATCCAATTATCCATCTCTTGAATCATAACTACAAAGGACAGCAAACAATGAAGGATGACATTTTGTTAAAAAAAATTTCTGAAGGGCAATCCAAGAATATTTAAAAGAAATAGAAATAAATTACCCAATAGTCAAGTGTTTGTATTTTGAGTTTGAAGTATGAGAAGAGAGTGATTTTTCTTGTGTATCTATGGGATTAAATTTCATGCAGTTTGATAGAATATACAGGAATTGCATTGGTGAGGTCCCCAGAGAAGTCCCATGGTACACAAATAATGAAGAGTTGACTAAGGAATGTGTTCACAGATCCCCAGCGAGAGCTAAGCGAAAACAGTGAACCTTGCTA
This sequence comes from Peromyscus eremicus, assembly GCF_949786415.1. Taxonomy (NCBI): domain Eukaryota; kingdom Metazoa; phylum Chordata; class Mammalia; order Rodentia; family Cricetidae; genus Peromyscus; species Peromyscus eremicus. Next base: position 82,790,406 of record NC_081421.1, read on the forward strand.
AGGCCTTTTGGGCTAGGAAGACTGGAGAACAAAGGTCAGACAAAGGAGCAAGGAGACTGCATGGAGAGCTGAAGGAGGCTAGATGGGAATTTTGAGATGGGTCACTGCCCACTTATAATCCCAGAGACTTTGACCCCTGCTGAGGAACAGTCTTTTTGTACACTATGATTATGTATTACTCTCATTGGCTAATAAAGAAGCTGACTGGTAGCTGGACAGAATAAGGTTAGGCAGCAGAGCCAGAGTAGGAGAATGCAGGGAGGAAGAAGGGCGAAGTCAGAGGAGTCACCAGCCAGATGGAGAAAGAATGAATGGGACACACAAAATGGGATAGAGGTAAGAGCTATGAGCCTTGGGGAAGCAAAAGATGAATAGAAATGGGTTAAGTTGTAATAGCTAGTTAGTAATAAGTCTGAGCTATTGGCTGAGCATTTATAAGTAATCTTAAGTCTCCATGTTGATTATTTAGGAGCAGGTGGTCAGGATAGGAAAACTCCACCAACAGACCCCTAGAAACGTTGGCTTTGACTTCCATGCCTTCCTCCCTCCCATGCTCAATCACAGGGTATGGGACTGTATTTGGTGCAGCATACACACCTGGTGCTTATAGCAGAATTGGGAAAATTTGAGAGTGGACCTAGTGCCAACAGAAAATGTCTGCTCTAGACATTGGATCTAGGTATAGGTGGAAGATAAATACCACCATTGCTAGTGGTATCTTTCCTGCTATGAATGTGCCTCATGTGAAATATTTCACTCTATAGGACACAGTCAGGCTCTATATAAGTTCTGTACCAAGGTTTGCAAGATAGTAAGTGCCCACTCAAAGAAAAAATCATTTGGCTTGAATGTTTCAATGTATATTTTGTATTTCTTATATTTTTAAGAATATAAGGACACAGGTTTTTAATGTAGCCACAGTATTTTATGAAATCAAAACTCACTGCTCTCATCGGGAATCATCCAGTTAAAAAAACCTGAATAAATAATAAAACCATTGTCATTAGGAAAATTAATTGAAGAGCATATAACATTTGATGATGCCTGCACAGTGACTCTTGGTCTTCTTAAATAAATTAAATTGGATATTGCCTTTTCCTCTTTCAACTTTAGTGTTTTCATTGAATGTCACAGCATTCTAAATATCAAATGATTCTAATGAGAAAAACAATTCAAGCCATTTTAATCAGAGAAATGGCATTCAATAACGCAGAAAGTCTACGTGGAATGATTTGTGCTGGGAATTAACAAGATTTCCCTCTGGCATAGGATAGGCAGAAGCTCAGCTTCATCTCCCTGCCCATCTGTTGGCAATGGCAGGCTGGGATTTCCCATGACTAAGAACTGGATCCCTTGATTCTGCCTGTCACTAGAAATGGTAGGTCACTGTTCTGTCATAATACCTCTGGGGTAATTTGTTTGTCCTTGACCAAACCACTTGGTTACTGTCTGCTGATGTCTGCCTTAGGATCTTGTCTGCCTTTGGTCTTTTTCCTATTCTGTGCTACTGAATAAAATTCTTGCATGAAAGGCCATAACAATCTTCTTGCACTTTCAGAAGGAAGAGGATCCTGGTTAAAAAACAAACAATTTGGGGCTGGAAAGATGGCTCTGCAATTAAAATTCCATACTACTCTTTCAGAGAACCAGGATTGGGTTCCTAATACCCACATGGTGGCTCACAACTGCCTGTGGCTGCAGCTCCAAGGGACCCAAAGCACCCTCAGTCTCCAGGGTCTCCTCCATGCATATGCTGTGCAAGTGTGTGCACAGAGTCTCACACATAAACCAAAAATCAGTACCTATTAGGAAGTTTATTTCTCAAAGTTTCTACCTTATTTCTTTCTATGTAGGAAAGTAAGCCTGTAATTCTAGAACTTGCGGGAAGTATTGGAGTGAGGAGAAGAGAGATGCATTCCTTTGTAAGCAAACTGTTCCTTTGCAGTGTCCTGTTTCACTGATGGAGTTCATATAGACTGCATTGTGTGCCATAATATTATGAAACATAAAAATAACCACATTTTATACATTTGAAAGAAATACAGCTCAGCTCTGTGAACATATGCTATATCTTTATGTGTCCTTGGAACATCACTATGAAATGTTATCTGAGAAACTTACCTATCAAATTATATACGTATATAGCATATGTTTATAAATAATGAGCATGTGTGTTTTTGCATGTGTATCTTTGTATACACACACACACACACACACACACACACACACACACACAAACACACACACACTCATGGATGCACACCTAACATGATTTTGAGGGTATGAATCCTGAGAAATAAACTTTCTAGAATAAGTTTTACCAAGAACAGTCAAACCTTGGTGTGCCATGACTCTGGAACCCAGTGTCAGGAAATTACCCTGATCTTCAGGCAAGAGGAACATCTTCATGGATGTACACAAACATAGAGCCACGAAAGTGTTCATTGCAAGAGCACCTTCCAGACTTAAAAGTCATGATGAACCTAAATATTCATTAGCTGAGAAGTTGTTGAGTAAACTTTGGCATAGCCAAACCTAAGCCAGTGCCTCAAATATCTGTTGACTGACTACCTAGTCACTATTTTCCACTTTTATCTTCTAAAAGAATCTACATTTTGTTAGGATATTCTTTTAGATACTCTTAACTCACTTACTGCTGGCCCTCAAAATTAGTGGCATTTTTTTTTTTGTTTTTTGTTTTTCGAAGAGGGTTTCTCTGTATAGTTTTGGTGCCTGTCGTGGATCTCACTCTGTAGACCAGGGTGGCCTTGAACTCACAGAGATCCGACTGGCTCTGCCTCCTGAGTGCTGGGATTAAAGGCGAGTGCCACCATCTCCCGACTAGTGGCAAAGTTTTAATGAACTGTTAATAAAAATATGTATTTAGTAAATGTTTGTTGTTGAATGAATAAATACATTAACATAAATATATATATTTGTAAAGAAATATGTTTGTTCAGACCTCGTACATACTTTTCTTCTTGCTATTAGTCCCTAAATCAGTACAACTACCCACATAGCATTTATACTGTATTTGGTATTATACGTAATCTAGGAATGCTTTGAAGTATGTAGAATGATGTTTATAGGATACATGAAAATATCCATCATGTTATGTTGGGTTCTTGTAGATATTGGCATCCAAAGTGGCCCCAAACCCTGTGGTCAGCTAGGGAGGACTGAGCATCATCTTCTGCCTTTGGACCAACTGCTGATTTGTTTAAGCCAATCTGGATATGCCTATTTTTTTCTTTTGCTGTATAGTGATTGGGTCAGGTGCTCAGGCTTAGGCAAGCTATTTGTCCATAATGCTTCTTATTAGGATTGACTTTCTTAAACTCTGAATTTCCCTGGAGCTCAGGTTTCTCTCATTAATATCTCTCAGTAGAATACAGTAAAGTGAAACTTGGAAGATGGCAGGAAGGAAACCCACTTCTCAGTGATGATGTCCACACACCTGTGTCTTGCAGCTGCCTACATCTCTGAACCCATGTGCTTCCTTATAAGACAGTGGAGGCACTAGGCACCTTGCTCACGTGAGAGCATCACAGATGCCCTTCTGCCCTCCTGCTCTACATTTCTTGTCTATGACAGCACTGTCACACATCTTAGAGGGTTGAGCATTCTCAGACACAGATGATTATTTTTGTCATGACTTCTGCCCAGAATCAAGCATCTAGTTAAAGACTCTAGTAAAGTGCATCTCAGCATTCAATTCAGATCCCACCTGCTCACACCCCAGGCCTTTGATGCCATGCCTCTGGCTTCCTTAGGAACAAAGCCTGACAAGATTCCTGACAATGGAGATTCGATTTTCAAACAAGAGGCGCTGAATAGGAGCTGAGGAACGGGAGAGCTATTTTTGACTCTGATACTTTCTAACTGTGACCGTGGGTAAATAAATTCACCCCTCAGGACCCCTGTTAACTCATCATAAGGAGAGTCTGAAATAGGTGTTCTCAGCAGGCACGTCCAATTTTAGCAGCGCTATGTATGAGTGAGACAAAATCGTTGGTAGTTTTTTACAAATTCGATCTTTATGCAACCTAAGGTCAACCCTGAAATGTCTTTATTCACATACATCTTTTAAAATATGCCCGTTAATAATTTCATACAGAGCATAAAGCATGAAAAAATAACAATTAAAATGTAGTTCTGGCAATAGCAAGGTCCAGGGCATATGATAAACTGACCTCTATGAAAAGTGCTGATATTATATCTTATTACACCCACAAACATGCAATTTCATGTAGCTGAACCTAATAAAACATTAAAATGAAAAGAAATTAAATGTGCTGTATCTATCCTAAAACATTAGCAAATTAGAAATAAACTGATATAGGAATTCATGTTTTTCTCTGACTTCATGTGTTGATGCCAAAATCATTTGAATTTTACTTCTTTTGGTGGGTATGTTATTGTATTTCAATTTCTATATAAGACAAAAAAAAGGTGTTAGAAATAACGTCTCAGCATATAACCTGAAAGCCCTTCCAGGTCATTTTCCCTGGCACAGCAGAGATTAAAATGTGCCTAATCTGCGCTCTATTATATTCTGTCCTGCCCAAGTTTAATAGGCCTCTTCATGGTGACAACCACTGAGATCTCCCAAGCACCCTGTGAAACTTGTTCTAACCTGGTGCTTTGAAAGGATAAATACAGAACCCATGTTTATGGCAATGAGCTGATAATCCACAATAGCCAAACTTGTGCTCTGCTCATTCTGGGCCAGGTACTAGGTAAAGTGCTTCGTATATATTGAGTCATTTAATCTTTACTTTGTTTTAAAATATGAACTATGGTGGCCCACTTTACAGATGAAGAGGCTGAGGCACAAAAGACTTTCTTGCCTGAGATCACCCAGGTAGCACATGGCCCAGAGGGGACCACCCTCTGCTATAACCTGATGGTTTGCTGCCATCCACAGTCACAGACAAGTTATGAATGTACATCAAGATGAGTAACATGCCCACTCACAACATTTTTATTTCTCTCAATGCACTTCTCTTTTTATCTAGAGGCAGGTCAGAATTTCCAGTTTGGGGGTGGTAAGATGGCTCAGGCGGTAAGAGAAATTTCTATACAAGCGGAAGGATCTGCATCTGATCCCTAGCACCCATGTTAAGAAGCCAGGGATGGCTGTGGGCTCATGTAACATCAGTTCTGGAGTTTAGGGAGTGGGGAGACCAGAGGATCAGTGAGGCTTGCTGGTCAGTTAGCCTAATTGAGAGACAGTGAACTCCAGGTTCAGCAAGAGACCCCATCTCAAAGGAAATAAGATGGGGAGTGATGAAAAGAAACGTACGAATCTTAAAAGGTCTTTTTAATAAAACCAAACCCAGAGACAGGTATTGGGGTGAACGCTGGAAGATCAGAGAGACCAAACAAGCCACATCTAACCTCACCTAGCCAATTCCTCAGCTGATCTTGTTTCCTCAAACTGAAAGCCTCTGAGTCCTCATCCGAATGGATCTCAGCTGAACTGCCGCTAAAACCCTAAAAGCTTAAAGAGGCTCTAGTTCCTGGTCATCACACCTTATATACCTTTCTGCTTCCTGCCATCACTTCCCGGGATTAAAGGCGTGTGTCACCATGCCTAGCTGTTTCCAGTGTGGCATTGGAACCACAGAGATCTGGATGGATCTCTGCCTCCAGAATGCTAGGATTAAAGGTGTGAGTGCCACCATTTTCTGGCCTCTGTGTCTATCCAGCAGCTGTTCTGTCCTCTGACCCCAGGTAAGTTTATTAAGGTGCACAATATATCAACCCCAATGGGGAGTGATGAAATGGGACACCTGACATCCTTCTCTGGACTTCCCACATGTACACACACACACACACACACACACACACACACACACACCCCAAAATTAATTAATGTGTTAACATAAAATAATTTCCAGGTTTGTTAGAAGCCAGTGTGGATTTTGTAAATAACTCTCTAAGATCTTAATGTATTTCATTCCTATTTGAATCTCTGTCCTAGGTACTGGGGATAGAATCTACTTGGAACTAATTCCATTGCTTTTCAAGGCTTAGATAGACAAGGGAATACCTTATTATTTAGTAAGTTTATTAACAAATTACTTCCTCTATTCTTACATTTCTAGCATTATCTACCTATTCCAAATGAAAGAATTTCTAAAAGGTGAGCCTGTATGGACTGTACCTTTCTAATGTGTGTTATTGTCTCCAAGGTGCCCCTTTGAGGAAGTGTCTTCTGATTTTGTTGGTGTTAGTGATAAAGAGCTTGAAAATCTTGTCAGTGATTGGCTCTATGAGCTGATTTAGGACAAAGAACCCTAGCTGGTAATCCATCGAGCACTCTTGTGCTGAGCACAAGAAAATACTATTGCCGTATTCAAGTACAGACACAGCAAATGAGGCACAGTCCAGGATGCCATGAGCACTTACCTAGAGTCTTGGCTCTGTGGGTGGGCACATGCAGGAGGGGATGAATCTTCTTAAATTGGGGCATTACATTTTTTTATTGACCGAAGGTTTCTCATAAAACCTTGCAGGTGGGTGATGGACTGGTTGGCTGTTTTCCTCAGATGCACTTCTGAATCCGAAAAAATTTGCATATCTTTTTCCTTAGCAAGCAAGTTATTTTAAGGGAAGAAATGTTTCACTCATTTAGCACTGTAGACTCAAGGTAAAGATTTTGTCGTTTTTTCAGGTTGGAATTTTGTAATTAAAAAAATCAAACCAAACAAACCAAACCAAACCAAAACAAAACAAAAAACACACGTTACTTGTAAGGTGACATCCACTCTCAATTTACCCATAAAATTTGTTTTAGGGACTTAATGGATTTAGGTGTCCCATCCTTAGGTCAATAGTTATTTCACTACTTTGAGAGGGCCTGAAAGGACATTATCTGATGATGTCCTTGGTGGCCCGGGCACAATGATTTGAACACATGCCCATAGTTATTCCTTTGCCTTCTTCATTCAGACTGGAGTCCTTTCACAGCCCCATCTGGAGCTCTTGGCTCAGTGCTATAGAGGGACAGATCCCTAACAGATGGTTTATCAGAGGACCTGGCACATGCTCTGTCCAAGAAAACCTTGTCTAATACTTTTGAGTTTGGGAAGCTTTAGTGGGAAGAAGTAGCTCCAAGCCTTCTGCACAACCAGGAGTGTTTTGCTTATTAGAATTTTGAAAAACATGCTCAGTGTAAATATCTAGACAGCAGCAGTTCTAAAGATCTGGCTCCATAGACTCCACTAAAATATCCTCGAAGACCAATTTTATGGCATCTATGAGATTGGGGATCAAGCCAAAACCTGTGTCTGAAAGGAATGAAGCTAATTCTAAGATGTATCAGCCATTTTGACAACTGATAGCTTAATTTAAAAATATAACTCTGATCAGCATGAGATGTCTTGACTGTTAGTACACTGCCTAAATTAATATGCTCAAGCCTACTCCTGTATAGTTTATTCATTTCATTTAATGCAATTCTTCCTATCTATTGGCTCAATCCCAAATCTTTAGAACCATGACTGAGTCCTCTAAAGAAAGATTGCAACGTGTCATCTATCCAAAGAACCTGTCATCTCTCACTTCAAAGTCTGATGCTCATTCAGCCTCTATGCCATCAACCTGCTTGGAATTAATATTACATGTCAGCTGGATCACTGCAGAGGTCTACTCTCTGGCCCATTGGCTCTTACATTTTCTTCTGTTTAGTCTAATCACAACAGAGTTGTAATCTAAGTAAGGTTGCTGAAACTCAGGTCATTGTGTTGAAATCCTCCAGCAGCTTCCATTACCCTCCGGAGTAAGCTCCACAGACCTACCAAGCCCCATGTGCATCATTTCTGTATCTTCTCTTTGCATTGTCTCTCACTGGCTTGTGCTCTAGCCACACAGGCCTCTGTCTGGCTCATCAACTCTAAGGCATCAAGGCATACATCTAGCTAGGACCTTTGAAGCTATCCACTTTGGTAGAGGTGTCTTCTTCCAGACTTCTGCCTAGGTTTTCTTCATCTTCTCTATTCTCACCTAGATCTGCTCTAAAATGCTATCTTATATCTTTCTTGAGAATTCCTTTAAATTCCATCCTTCTCCTATCACATGGCTTTACTTTCCCACCACTGTTTATCTATAGCATTTATGGCCACAAAATATACCACGTTAAATCATGTTAAACATATTGCATTCATTATATATTTTCACTTTTTAACTTTTTTTTTTCTGTTTCTCTCTGCAGGAACATAGACTGCTTAAATGTAACATGAATTTTTAAAGGTCTTATTAATAAAACCAAACCTGGTGCCAGTCATTGGGGTGAATGCTGGAAGATCAGAGAAGCAGAACAAGCCACAGCCACCTCACCTTGCCAATTCCTCTGCTGATCCTGTTTCCTCAGACTGGAAGCCTCTGAGTCATCATCCAAATGGATCTCAGCTGAACTGCTGCTAAAAGCCTAAAAACTTAACCAGGCCAAAAGCTTCTAGTTTCTGGTTCTCACACCTTATATACCTTTCTATTTCCTGCCATCAATCACTTCCTGGGATTAAAGATGTGTGTCACCATGCCTGGCTGTTTCCAGTTTGGCTTTGAACTCACAGAGATCCGGATGGATCTCTGCCTCCAGAATGCTAGGATTAAAGGCGTATGTGCCACCATTTTCTGGCCTCTATGTCTATCTAGCAGCTGTTCTGTTCTCTGACCCCAGATAAGTTTATTAAGGTGCATAGTATATTAGAGAACACAATATCACCACAGCTTAAATCAGGGAGTCTTGTCCCTTTTTTAAAAATTAGGTATTGTTTTATATTATCAGTACCAAGAATAGAACCTGAGACAGAATAAACATTCAAGTATTTTTTCAATAAGTGAATCATGTATCTCCCAGACATGTGGCACATATGCTACTCAGTAGGCATATAGTGATAAACAAGAGAAAACAGGACTCATGACCTTATTTATCTTAATATCTAATGGAAAAGAATATTGAAATTTATCAATTAATTAATTAGAGAAATGAGAAAGAGTTGAAGAATCTGAGACACTAAAAAGTTTGATCTGAGCTAGAGAATAGAGTCTGAGAACTGTGAGAGTGAAACTAAGCTCTACTGAGGTTTGGGGAGTCATGGAAGCATCTTACATAGAAGAATTGGCAAAGGCTTGTGCACATTGTCACTATTGAAGAAGTTGGAGAGATGAGGAAACTATAGGCCTCTATCTGGAGGAAGAGTGCTCCATCCTTAATTGTGGGGAATCATGGAAGGACTTTAAGGAGATGAGTGCTATATCCCTGCAATGATGGTCATAGAACGGGATTGTCTATATTAGAGAGTGCATCCAGAGCCTACTGAGATAGCATTTGGGTGGATGTGAGTAGTTAAAGAATGAGAAGAGTCAAAGATGACCCCCTGCATTCTCCCTATGTCAGGAGGAATGCATGAATAAAATCCACAATGCCAAATTATTAAGAGTGAAGGCAGAAAGAGGTGATATGGGCATGTGCACACGCAGCTCCTTTTAGTGATATCCCTATGTCAGAGCACATCTGAGCAGAAGCTATAGGTCAAGATCATTAGTTTACACGTAGATGTTATTCAAAATCTTGAGGGATATGGGGTCACAGGCAAAGAACTGAGACAACAAAGGATATCTGGGCCAGAACATTGGCTATCGCCAGCATTACCAAATTTAGTTGAATCATAATAAAAAACCTTTTGTGGAGGTAGGCAACAAACATCATGTCAAGGACACTAAGAGAAGGGGTTTTACAGAGAAGAGTGCAGTCAGTTGTTCTAATTATTAGTGAAAGACTGAGTGAGGTAGAGACTAGACGCAGATATGGAAATATGGAGGCTGATGGCGAACAGTTTCCTGGGGGTGGAGGGAGAACAGGACAGTCAGGTCAATTATTAGAAGAGAAGGGAGGTGGGGAAATGGGAGCAGAAGCAGGGGCTCTTTGTGAAAATGAGCTGTGAAGTCAGAAATGCACACTGCCAGAGAGCGAAGAGGTGGCTGGATGACTGCATTGTCTCTGAGGACAGGGAGACTTAAGTGGGCTTAAGTGTCTCCAGAGAAAGCATTGGTCAGGGAGTGGTGGCAAATAGATTATCAGCAGCATAAAGGCCAGAGAGAAAGAACTCACCGAAGGAGAATGACCAGGGCTTAAGGCAGGATTGGATTTGGCACAGCTGAGAGACAGAACAATAAGTGTATTTGAAGCCTAGTGACAAAGCAGTGGAGATGACCTTGGTTACTTAGGCTGCTCCCAGAGTGTCTTCACAGCTATAGCATGACACCTGTCTTTCCATTAACCAGGACACTAAGCCCTGGGATGATTTCCACCAGAGAGGTATAATCAAATGTCACATGAATAAATGTGTTACATGACTTAGGTGAGGGACGACTTCCTTCTTTCCTGACCCCAGAGCAAGGATCACTCTTCCTTTTAGCATACTCCTCTACCTTCTCCCCTAACTCTAACTCTTCAGCATGCTCAGATTCTCAACAGTCCACCTCTAGAAAAGGATGAAAGATCAGAAATAAAACATGTCACTCAGAGAAGGAAGCATGCATTACGCATGTGATTGACAGAACACTGTCCTGGATGCTAGAATACAAGATCACTGAAGTGTGCCCCACCCACCCCTGTTGACACAGTCAAGTCTGATCCTCTCAGTCTCACAACAGGTCTGCTTCACTGACATTGAGTCAAGGTCCTTCTGACTTGATCACAGTGCGTATCCTCCATCCATGTTTAACTCAGTCTTCCCTCTCCCTCCAGGACAGGTGAGTTCTTGGTACCAAAGCTGAACCTGCACCTTCCTCTCCTTTGAATGTGTGCTCTTTTCCTAGGGATCTCCTCAGTCTTCCTCCTCACTGTATGCAGTCCTTCACTGAAATATCACCTTTCTAATGAAGCTGTCCCTTTAGCACTCCTACTCTTTCAGTACATTTTGCACGTGGCAGCAGTCAGCTGTTCCATGGTGTAATGTCCGTTTTATTTAATCTCGCTCATTGTCATCTCCTCTGAAATTCCAGCTCTATGTGGGCAGATCGTTTGGTCTGGTTTCTGTACTGATAAGTCCCTAGCACTTAAAACAGGTAAGTGAGGGTTAATTGTGCATGAATACTCTAAGGGGATAGTGATGAGGTTGATTTGTAACTCTGGCACATAGACGTTCAGTAATTAATTGCTGAGTGGATGAGCATGTAGCCATTGGTCTTGGGTAGGAAAAAAAATAAAGAACATCTCTTTCATTTGTACAGGATGGGAGCAGGGAGTTTGAGCTTACAGATTCGAGCTAATGATTTTAAGCTATTCCAATTGGGTGGCCTCTACTTTCTTTGCAAGATGGCAAGTGAAGTTGGAAGTGTGGGTAGAGCTGAGAGGTTAACAGGAGAATGGATAGGGAAGATTCACAGTGGGCATGGGGGAGAAAACCAATATTATATGACCATAGAGACAGCAATGTTAACAGGCAGTGCCGAGGATAAGGCTGAGTCAGGGGACTGTGGGTTTATAGCAGCGTTGATGTGCTTGGTTAGGAAATGTCTTACATGAGCAATCAGCAGGCCAGGTGCAGGTGTGGAGAAAATACAGCACTTTGAATTGTGGTGTGGAACTGATGTGCCTGCAGTTATTGGAAAGAGAGTAGCTGTAGAGGGGAATCAGCAAATCTGAACTGGATTGGTAAACACAAAAGGAGTTGGATAGAGGAAGGGCTGAAGACAGTGCACTGATTCAAGTCCTAACAACTGACCTGTGAGGTTGGAGCTTTGTCTCCTGACATTAGTGTTTGCTATATATTTCATTGCTGGTACCCCCAAGGTTGACAAATGTGTCTGGTTCTATCAAACCTATATACAACTGAACACTCTATTCCTTTTTTCCCTGCATGACAGGCAAGAATGAGAAGCAGAAACATAGGGAAACAGAGCAATCTATGGTTTGGGTGATTTGAGGATTTCAAGCCGATGTGAAAGAGGTACAGATTATAGATCAAGGGGAATGTATAATTAGTTCAGTTGAGAAGAGATGCTTCTGAGATACCGAAGTGGAGATGTTAGATTAATCTGGATTGTAACAGACTATAGTGCGGGGACTAAAGATGGGCATTTCTAAATTGTATTTCAGGCAGGTGGTAAAGGTGTTCAGGAGAAAGGGACAGGAAGAGTGAGTAGAGAAGAAGCTAGGGCATGACACAGAGCTCACTTGTGTTTATGAGACATGTAGGGGAACATGTAGGCAAGGGGACTGAACAGCAAACTTCAGAGAGCTGAGAGGAAACTGGGAACGGTGTCACAAGACAAAGAGAAGAAAATTGGGGGAACAAAAAGGGAGTCAACAGAAACATGAACTACAGGGGATCGTCTGACACAGGGACTGAGAAGAGAGGCCAGAGCATCTTTATCAAATAGCTCAGAGGCAAGGAACATGGAGAAGTGGAGCTACCACAATCATAGACAAGCACTATGGATACAATAGGAATGTTTCATAAATTTTACCCCAAGCTCAAGACTCTTCAGTTTGTGTAAGTTATATATAGGAGTTGGGCTCCATGGTTATTTTTCTCCTTTTTTAACAACAAAAAATTGCCCTTCTTCTACCGAATGTTTTAATGTCAGTTCATTAAGGTCACCCTCTGAGCAACCTGATGTAAGGAAACTTTGGTCTTACCAGAAGACTCTCCTATAAAGAGAGAAAGTGTAAGCATTCTACTTTGTTTGGAAATGTCCTAATCCGGCCCCCGACCTCTCTCTCCACTGTAAGTCTGTCCTAGGAGGCAGTGGGAACTTAGGGATTTCCTAGGCCGTTACCATCATTAGCAGAAGCTTCCATACAGGACACTGAGCTACTGATGAGGCAGGATGACTATTTGTCCAAAACTGTGTTGGAAAATTTCAAGCAATCAGTGGCATCTGGACTCAATGACCTTGTTATTTTCAACCTAACAAGTCATATATCGTCCAAGGGGAGCCTCATTTGGGTTACTAATTTTGTCAGATTTCTCAGGGGCTTGCTTTCACAAAAGATTTCTTCCCTGGTTTGCATTCAGGTTTCACTCTGCTGGTCCACCGAGAGAGGAAGTAACTGACCTTGAGAGCTGGTGAATGAGTTTGTCTCTCACACTAACAGTACATTAGGCAGTTTCTGTTCTTGGGGAAGTACCCCACTACTCATTTGGAATGTTGGGGTCTAGAGTGAGGGACTAGATCTAGAGAATCATAAAGTAGGGGTCCAGGGTTTATTTTGAGGGGGACATGTTCATGTCCCACAGGAAAGGTGTCTGCCATGTTCCTTCACACTTGCATTAGTCCTTAAATGTGCTTTGTGTTTTCTGAGGCTCTTACATAGGACTTCCTCCTCATAGTGTTCCTTGGGATTCATGTCATAGTTTTGGATCTCTGATCAAACACCTGGGACAATTCCTCCCAACTCTCCATCTAAATTAGCACTCTTATCACTCCATAGCTTCATGCTGCTTCATTTATTTCTTGTTGAGTTCCTATCATTTATTATATCACATATTTACTTCCTCACTGGCGTATGATCTGGTTACCTACGGTTTCTGGAATTCAAACTCTAGAGAGTAAGGAGTTTACCTGCTTTGTTCACTGGTACATCCTCAGTGCCTGAAACTGTGTCTGAGACACAGAGGAGATCCTCAGTAAACTCTGTTTATTAAACAAAACAAATAATGAGTGAACTGTGCATATAATTTCCAAATTCCAGCTGTGAAAATGTCTCAAAGGAGATATTAGAGTGCTGTTGAAATGCATCTCAGAGGGCAGTTAGGGAATAGCTCCTAATGTTCTAGATGACACACCAGGGTGACTATGGCTGACAAAAGCTAGTAGAATATTTCAAAAATAACAAATAAAAAGGATTTTGGATACTGCCAACAGAAAGAAATGAGAAATACCTAAAGAGATAGATAAGGCAATTACTCTGATATCATTACAAGTTGTATGCATGCAATGAAGAAATGAGAAATACCTAAAGAGATAGATAAGGCAATTACTCTGATATCATTACAAGTTGTATGCATGCAATGAAACTTTGTATTATACCCCACAGGTGGGAATGATTTCTATATGTCATTTTTTAGAGGTGTATTTTAAAATGTCTTCTCCATGTTTAAAAAAAAAAGTGAGTCTTCAGATATAAAGAGGAGGGCCTAAAGAGTCTCTTCTGTTGTGCTGGCTTGCGAAGAAGCCTAGTCATTATGGGATTTGCCACTGGTGCCAAATGCTCACAGTCTTCCCTGGGCCTCTGCCCTGCTTCCCTAGTTGTCCTGTCTCCAGCATGTCAGCCAACAAACACACGTTTCTATTAAGCATGAAGGTAATTAAGTTAAAAGGCCTTAAAATTTTATTTTTTTGTCACGTGCTTCAAGTGTAACTTGGTGACATTTCAAAAATTCGGAAATCACATATGGCAGGTAGCTCATATTTCACATATGAAACAGCACCACTTGAATAAAAACTATTCTGTCATTGAAGACAGTTCTAGTGGGCTTTGCTGGATTAGAGTGTGGTGGAAAACCAGCAGGTTACTAGATATGGCATGAGAAAATGTACACGTTTGGCATCTTTGTGTATTCTTCTAATGGTACTGGGCAGGGGTGGGGAATGCTCTTACTGAAGACTCCCAGGGAATACATTTTATGGTTCTTCAGAGCCTGCTCTTACTATTAAATATTGAAAACAAAACAATCCCCTCCCCATGGTTTGTCCATTCCTCATTCTCCCCTTGCCCTAGGCATATCCACTTATCAAAACCCTTGATCCAGCAAAGTAATCTAACAATTGGTTGCCCATAGACACACACTTTTCCTCCAGGAAGAAGCAAAGTGACCTCTTTGACATTGTCTGCATAAGAAAACAAAGGAAGAACTCACTCAGAGTTTCGATGCAAACCCATTGAAAGCAGCGCTGAGAAAGAACTAGGTAGGGTGCGTGGCTCACTTGCAGGTTGAAATGTAGTATCCTCACAGGTGAAACCATAGAAAGGGATCCTTGAGCCTCCAAAAGAAAGCATCAACAGAAAAACCAGCATCATTGCTGTGTAGGCAGGCTGCTTCAGGAAATTTGTTTCCTTCTTAATCCTTCCTTATGCTCTTTTGGTGTCTTAATTCTATTTGGTAGAAATATTTATTTTAATATGTACTACTTGTAGCATTTTCTATTTTGTTAGGTTTTTATTATAACATTTATAACCATGAGCATATTTTATCTATATATCTGAAGTAATGATTTTATATATGTGTGTGTATATATATATATGAACATGTTATTCTAATTATTATATAAATATGTTGTTCTAGAATATAATTCTTTCTCTCTCTTTTTTTAAAATTTAAGTTCACATTGTAGCCCAGGCTAGCCTCAAACTTATAAAATTTCTCCTGCCTCAGCTCACCAAGTACAGGATTTACAGGCATGAGTCACCATGCCCAGATTACATTCTACATTATCTGCTACAAAATGGTCAGACCTGAAAACAAACATACAGGTAACATTATATAGACTGAACATGTTATATTTAGGGATATATATATATATATATATACATATATGTATACGTATGTATATATAATATGTCTGTGCATATAATATATATGCATATACATACATAGATATGCCTATGCATATGTGCATGTAATAGCAATTAGGGGAAATGATATAATTTTATTATAATCTCAAAAATAAGAGATATTCAAAAATTTTATAACAAATAATACTATCAAATATTTTCTCACAAAGTTAAGAAACTTAGACCTAAATCTTTTCCATTTTTTCTTTTTCTTTTCTTTTCTTTTTTTTTTTTTACAGCAACACTAAGGAAAACCAGGGACAGATTTTTGTTCCCATCTGTACCAGAGAAATCCAGAGGTTTTAGCCATTTGGGGGGCAGGCTGGTGACAGAGAAATTTGCTGTGAATAACTCCTTGGGGGAAGTGACACTCTGTCAGACACTACTGTATCCACCTGAGGAATTATTTCTTTCTGCCTGTAGCTTCATCTTCATCCAGGATGTTTAATAGGAAATATAATGACCACAATAGGCTCCAGGCATGAGGCTTGGTGGTAGAGCACAACACCTGTGCCTTGAAACACGGGAACTGTGCATGAAAGTCACATGTTTGCTGTTATTTTGCAGGCCTGGGTTATGTGGTCAGAAAGGAGGAAAACTCAAAAGTGATTTATTAATGTATGCATAAATTATTTCTCATTACTTATTTAAAGCAAAAAAGAAATTCTATTGCTAATGTTAATTCATTCTAGTCCTTGAATGAGTTAGGATAGAATTTCCCAGGAATTAGCATGCAAGTCATAGGTGACTGTGGTAGTTACTCTGGGTTGTCAGCTTCACTGAATCTGTAGTCAACTAAGTGTTGCATTTTTGGCCTGGTTGGTGAAGGTATTTCCTGGAAGGACAAAGAGGAGAAGCTCCTCCTCCAAGTGGGTAGTACCTTCTGGTGGAGGCTCAGATAGAAAGAAATATATGAAGGGAACACACAGTTGCTTTTGCCTGCCCACTTTTATTCCTTGCTGGTAAGTGCATTTCCCTTCTGGCTGTCATTGGTGCTATAATCTTTCACTGACATCAGAACCCAAATGTTTGACGTTTTAATTCTGGTGGAAGACTAGAACCCATCTTGGAATTCTCTAGCCTGTCAGTATCAGACTAGATCTGCTAAGGCATCTAGTCTTGTGGGCTGAACAACAACCAGGTACTAAATCTCTATAGCGTATAAGCAGCCATTGTTTGCCTACCCAACATGCATTGCCAAAACAATCTAATAAATCCTCATTGTAATATACATATTTTCTATTAGTTTTATTCCTCTAGAGGGCCTTGAATAACACTGTGACTATTTATCAAATATGCTCATTGCCGGGGATCATTTTCAAGTGACAAATTCCATGTCTGCAATAGCCTTTGTCATAGCTCTTGTCTCTTACACCTCTAAATAGACAGCCTTTCTGGTGTCACTCCAATGACCAAGGAGCAAATAGGAAAAATGAACCATCAATCAATTTAATACTAGCCTTTTCTTTCACAGAAAAAAAACTTCCACTCAGCTGATGATGACTGACATAAAAACTAAATCCACCTGCTTTATCAGTTCTTTCCAAAAGGACAGTCTCAGAGCCAGGGAAGAGAAGAAAATGTGATGTGAGATTAGTCTCACCTTTAGCTACTGGTTGCTGTTGTACTAACAATCTCTCTGTACGTGGGAAGAAAGTCAACTGTGAGAATAGTCTCTTGCTATTCAATGTGAGTTCGGTATAGAATTTGGAGACATGAACTCAAAGTAAGGTTTGTAGGAACACAATGTTTTGAGTATCCTGTTTAATATTATTAGAAACCACTGTAAAGTGAGTATAACAATATGTCTAACTCATTTGTTTATTTCTTCATTTATTAAACAAGTATAATATTAGTATCTACTAGTTCTCAAATGCATGCTGGATATTGAGCTGTGACTAAGTTATAGGCAAGTTCTTGTTGCCTTGGATCCCATAAACTGGCGGACAAAACAGACATTTAATAAGTACCACATAAGTAAATCAGCAGGATGGATGTTTTACAATGAGAGTAAAGGGTATTCTGAGTACATATCCCTAGAGTAGAATAAGCCATGGTGAGGGTAGTAATTGATGGTGAGGGGATCCCTTTCTAAGAAACAGATATGTAAGATGATTCAGGAGAGTAAGCAGAATTTAGATAAACATCTATAGAGATAAGAACACGTGTAAGTCCAATGCAAGAGTGAGCGGAGGACATTTCGGGAATCAAAGTAAGACAAGAATAGCTCAGAGAAATAAGGAGTAAATTGTCACAGCATTAAACAGACAAGTTGCAAGCCAGTACTCAATAGACTTATTAACCTGTAATGGTGAAAAAATGTATAGTTATGTGATGGGAAATAAGAAGACAAAGAATTTAATTGCAAAAGTTAACTCTTTATAGAGATCTCTCTAGTGGGGCAAAATAGCCAGAATGGAAGAAGGAAAGAGGCAAGAGGTGAAGGTAGGTACTGAGTGCAGTAGTCCAGGTGAGATAACAGTGTCAGAATAGAGCTCTGGGTATGTAGGGAAGTAGTCATGTTCAACAGTCCAGGAGACAGAACTTACTTAATGGTTGATGGTGGAGAAGTAGAGGCGAAACAAAGACAGAGCCAAGGGTGAGTCTAGGATTCTGGTGTAAGTGATGTGATATGTGGGTTTTGTGGTTTCATTTCTGTTGCTGTGGTGAAATACTGTGGCAAAAAGCAACTGGAGGAGAAAGGGCTTCTTTTAGCTCACAACTCCAGGCCCATCACTGCAGAGAAGTCACAATAGCAAGAGCTGGGCACTTCACATCACATCCATAGTCAACAGCAGAGAAAGAATGGACACATACATGCTCACTTGCTTGCTTGTGTTCAGCCCAATTTCTTCTCTCTTACACAGTTCAGGATATCCTACCTAGAGATGGTGCTACCCACACTGGTCTTTGTCTTCCCACATGAATTAATGTAAGTAAGACAATACCTCAGAGACATGCCCACAGAACAATTCAGTGCCTCACTGAGAGTCTCTTCCCAGATGATTCTAAGTTGCGTTAAGCTGTCTGTGACAGTGGGACAAGATTCGAGGCATGGGGGGGGGGGGACCAGAATGGGGGAGATGGAAGGAATATGACAAAGCTTAGCTCTAGAATTGTTGAAGTTAACTTACCTACAGAGCATCTAAACAGAGACATCCAATAGTCAATTTGATATATGGCTCACACTAACAGAAATGAGTGGACATCTACTCACTGTCATCTCCAGCTTTCTCTATCTACCCATTTAAGCAAAGACAGCTAATAGTTGGGGGAAGTTACTTATGAGTTGTAAAATATGTCTGTGTCTTTTTCTACCTTCCTAACTTCCTGTTTCTACCTCTGAGAAAATTTCCCAAACAAATTATTCAGGAAAAAGATAAAAACATATATAATGAAATTCAGTTTGTAATTTCAAATTTGGAAACAATGTTCATATTTAACAGAGGTTAAATAAGTTATTAGCAAATAAATGGTTGGACTTATGGCACATAGATTCTAAAAACAGTAAATTTAGCTTTTTATAGTGGTTTAGAAAGTATTTTGTCATTTAAAACTAGCTAGCAACATTTTAAAAATCAATTCTATGATTAGAATTTTATAAAACTGATTATAGGAAACTCCCAAAAGGATGCCTGAATAGGTAAAAATAACTGGTTTGCTAAGAAGTAGAATCAAGATGGTATTTTTTGTTTTGGTTTATTAAGATGTTGTTTATAAAATAAATGTATTGAACAGCTAAGGTAAGTATGGTTTTGTTCTTGTTCCTTTTTCCCAAAAGGCAAATTAGTCTCCATCTCAGACAAACTTAGGCACTGTCCTGCTGAGCAAGGTCATGGAGTTCAGCAGCTGTGCATGGCTCACTGGACTTTGTCAACAGGGATCATGTCTCACAGATCAGCCTCAGTTGCCCAGGAGTCTCATCTCTGAGCATGGCCTAGTTTCTCCATCAGAAAATAACTCTGTGCACCTTGAGCACATTGGAGTCTCTGCTGGGTTCCTGTAGGCTTGGACTTTTAGCTCAGCTCTCTTTCATCCCAATTGCTTTCTGTTCTCAGGGGACTGAGCCCATGATTGATCTGTTTTCACCTTTTCTCTATTCTTGACTTGCCTTAGGAACCCAGTAAGAACTAATGAGCAAATGTCCAAAAACAGTTCCTACTCGATTTTATCTAAGGTTTTGTCATTTCCTCCATCACAGACCTTCTCGTTAAATATTTGCAAATTGTCATGTGGATGAAGTACCAACAGGTTCCAAAGGAAAGGTGTGCTGTAGATGGTAGGTGTCTGTTTTCACATTTCCTGTCTATTTAATTATATGCCCTTCGTGATCGACAGGGGACCTGCAGGTCTGTGCTCAGAGGGAAAACTTGTATAATGACAATACCAGCAACAGCTGAGCCAGAATGCAGAATTCTTGGGTCAGATGTCATCCGGAAATAGGTTGTGAGAAAGATCACTGTTCTGGCGGGATCCTTTGTTTTTTCCGAAAAGAGAAATGATGCCTGAGAATGAGTTGGGAAAAAACTCCAGTGGCAGTGGATAGCAAGGACAGATTTTATGCTTTGAAATAAGCTGGGCTGTGTGGCAAGGCAATCAATGCCAATGAAATAATGGAACATAAACCCTCAGAGGTAAAGGAGCTCTTTCCATCCTGGGAGGAAAAAACAAAACTGAGCAAAAGATGGATTTTAAATGTCCTTGGCTTGTGTTTATGACAAATGGAGACTGAAGCCGATTAGCTGGGTGGGTTCTCCGGGAAGAGATAAAAATGACTGAATATGTGGCCTTCCCTTTTTTCTCCACAGGAGCCAGTAAGAAAGGTGCCCTGAATGCCACAGGGGAAGCCAAGGAGAGGGAGCCCCACAGTGTAGCCAGGAAGAACATTGCTGAAATCAAAGTTCTTGTTCCAATTGTTCTCTTCCCTAAGATGGGGGTGATTTAATGTGCATTCCAGAATGTGACAGTCCCTTGGGAGGTGATGGGCTAATACCTGGGAAATTTAAGAGCTTTTTCTTCTTCTGTGTTGACTACAACACCCTCCTGGACTAGCTGCCTCACAGTGTGTCTTTATAGTTGGCAAAGTGTGGTGTGGCCTCTGTGTGTGTTCAGGTAGTCATTCTTCAATCACTTGAGATTTACAACAGAATCATAAAGATGATGCTGGGAGTTCTCATACACCTCTAATTTACCCTCTCCTAATATTAGCTTCATATCCAGCCATGGTGCAACTTTCAAAATACAGTAATTAACAGTGGTACATACTTGACTCAGATTTTACACAAGTTCCCACTTTCTATCCAGAAGCCAGCTGATGTGCTATAACATGTTACGTTCTCTGGTTTCCTTATGGTCTTCCAGGTTTACTTAGTGAAAATACTGGTCATATATTTTCATATATTTTGTGGAATGTCTCTCAACTTGGGTATGTAAGATGTTCCCTTGTTATTAAACTGGGATATGGACTTTAGGGTAGAGTGCTACTGATTGGAATGTTTTTCATGCCTCCTCATATCAGAGGGAGCTTAAGAGCAGCATCACTTAAATGCAGTGCCATTGATGTTGCTCTGGTTATGGCAGTAAGCCTCAGGTACCACCACTGTAGTGCTACTAACGTTCCCTTTTGATGCTTTTTTTTTCATAAATGAGAGATACTAAGTCAAACACATCTAAAGAGGAAGGAAATTACATCTTGTCTTCTGAGAGAGTTGTATAAACTGGCATTTCTAAGTTATGATGTAAGCGTGTGTATGTATGTGGGGGTGGGTGGGTGTAGGTCAAATGTTTTTATTACTTTTACAATAGGTTTATTTTTTTTCTGATTACCAAAGAATAAAACTGAAAATCTTAATCTTACTAGTCTTACAAAAAGTCTAGGTTTCAAACTACATATTGCAAAGTACATAATTGTGTATACACATGTGTGCATATCTGTGCTTCTTTATGTGTAAATGTTTGTATATGTTAATGTGTATAAATTTTTTGTGTGCTTTCATGTATGTGTGCATATTTATGTACGTGTACATGCATGTGTGTATGTGGACCTGTGAATGAGCCAGTGTGCATATGTGAATGTCTGGGAGTATGTATGTGCATGTATGTGTAGTGCATATATATAATTACAATCTGGATACTGATTCTTGAACTTGGTGAACACACTTTAATGCTAAGCTGTATTTGGGAAGTCTACAGAGCATAGCCTGAATCATGCTCTAACTTCTACCAGTAACAGGAGCTTCAGATCAAGTAGGTTGAGTTTCACAATTCTGTGGGTTTCTAATTTAGAAATTTCTAATTTAGAGCCATATGACAAGCAAATTATAACTGCTGTTGAGGTTGTATACATGGGGACCAGGTCTAAAGTCAGCAGCACTGTAGAAACCTCTAGATTACAGACAGAAAACACCCACTCTCACCTTACAGCCACAAGGCAGAAACCAAACCTACAAGTCTTCCATGGTGAGAACCATGACATTTAAATATTCTAGAAGGCCAGCTTAAATTTCATTAAAAAATCAGTTACTGTTTCCTGACGAGAAGAAGAGGAAGGGGAAGAGGAAGGAGGAGGAGGAGGCACTTTCTTCCTCATTGTAGGAGCCTTCAGCTGGGAGAACGATATCCCAGGATGACAATTTGGGTTAATTGCTTACACCAACTTGGGAAGAGCCAAAAATAAATAAATAAAAGCCTAGATGTGGCAGTCTCTCCCTGTCTTTGCATCTGTCTCTTTTGCCCTATGCCCTTGTTACCATGCCTCAGGGTGCCCGATGTCAAGGGGAGGGAGTGTATTAAAGCAATACTAGTGTTATTGAGTGTTTATGGGCAACTTATACCCCTAAAACTTTTCTTATCTGGGACTAGCATTATTCACTTTGGTGCTAATGCAAGCATGAAGGAGGACCAACTTCATACTTAAAAACATCTTGAGAAAATTGTCTTCCTTTTGGATAGGTTTCTTGGTTGTCAACAAGAATGGTATAAGTGGTCTTTGAATGGTTTCAGTAGCCACCAGAACCAAGGTGACTTGATAACAAGAAGGTGACTGGGCTCTATCTACAAAGTGTCTGATGCATTAGATCTGGGGTAAGGCAGTTGCACTTATAACAAATTTCTATGGGATGTGGGTGTTTGGGGCCTGAGACCATGTGAATGACTTCCACAGTCCAAGCCACTTGTGTAGACTGTTTTGCACAGGTTGCTGTGCTGACGAAGTAGATGTAATGAACTAATAAATGCAACATGCGGACAAAACAAAATTCAGTCTGCCTTGCTATGATTTCCCTCTAATTAACATCTGCTCTCTCTTGGGCTTCTTGAAAAAAAAAAGTATTTTGCTGTTTATATCTGTAACCACCAAAAGGAGCTCCATGCCAAAAAATAAAAATAAAAAATTCAATTGCCAAACATTTTGTTTGTGATGACAAAGGATTTTCCTTCTTGCTTTAATTTGGGAGCTGTTGTGTTTTGTCTGCAGTGGTGGCCTGGCCAGGTGTTGTTTTCCCTGGCGCATCTGCCAAGCTGAATGGTTATGGCTTTTCTGATCTTTGTTCACCTTGCCTACTTCAGAACCATGATATTCTAGGGCCTGGGTTTTGTCTTGTGTTGGGAATCCCTTGCAACTTAGGCTACAGCTCTTTAATTCTTGGGTAGAAATGTGTGACCTCAGCTACTCGAATCTTAAAGTTGAGTGAAATAGTGGAATGAATACCACAAGTCCTTGGCATTCTTCAGGGCTCTAATCTAAGACCTTTATCATCTCATGTACTAGAGATTTCCCAATCTTTCCTCAAGGGACCACTCTGGAAGGTAGAAATAGGACAGGAAATGAAATTGCACAAAAGGAGGGGAGAATGAAATGATACAAGATATTAAACAACTTTTTTCTTTCTGGATGATCATTATTTCAGAGGGAAATGAAATCAGGGATTTGGAATGGCAAGGGGTAAGATTTTTATCCTTATGATTTAGCACATAAGCAAAAGCAGAGCTCTTTTGGCTATCAAAGCAGCTGGTGCAGAGCTAAGGGAAGAGTTTGCTGGGCTGGGCTAATGCCTAGTGTGACCAAACAGGCACATACAGCTGAGGTTAGCAATTGGTCGGACAAGTAGGGGCAGGATTGTGGTTACAGGCGCCTGACTAAGACAGAGAGGTGAAGGTAAGAGGCCTACGTGTACTTGAGTACTTTCAGTCCTGCTTGGGGTTAGAGTGGGAATGGGAATACGAACGTGACTGTGCCTGTGGAGTGGAGAGCAGGAGTGTGTGTGTGTGTGTGTGTGTGTGTGTGTGTGTGTGTGTGTGTAGGGTGGCTGGGGAGCTGCTTCAGAGAATGGAGTAAGCAAGTAGAACCTGATGAGGCTCAAACAGGCCATCAGATAAAGCAGAGAAAACACAGCCAATTTTTAATTTCAGGGCATAGTAAGTACTGGCAACATAATTTCACTTAAAAACTACTCATCCAAAATGTAACTGTGTGTCTTGTTTTTTTTTTTTGTTTTTGTTTTTGTTTTTTTATTTTGTTAAATTCTACCACCATAAATTCAGGAGGCAAAAATTAGTGAAGGCAGATGAGTGGTGCTCTCCTGGCTTCTGCTTAAGGGTGGGGGCTTGCTGGAGCCTGTTCTTGCTTCTTGAGAGCAAAAGAAGGATAGGAGGTCCTAGTGGTCGGAATGATGCCGTCAGGCGGAGACTGTAGGTCTGAATGCTCTCTAGCTAGCCTGTAATTGTGACCCAATCAGAGCAGGAGTGAGGAAACTCATGGCTGACTACAACCAACCAACCAATGACTAGGACTCATGTCTTTTTTATTTGCTACTGTATTCATCCTTCTTAAAACAACACTGTGAAGAAGGATAGTGGCAGTTCCCATCAATTCCCCGGCACCACATAGCATATTAGACTCTATGTCACTCCTGTGATGTTTGCTTTTCTCCTTTTGAAAGAGTGCCTGGCTGAACAATTCAAAGGGAAGACGATGCATTGTGGCTTGCAGTTTGGGAGTAGCGAGTGGTGGAGATGGCATAATGGAGTTCACAATGGCAGACAGTGTGACTTATCATGTCTCCATACCCAGGAAGGAGAGAGGGAAGGCTAGAAATAGAGCTGGTCTATAACCTCAAGACCTGTCCCTCCAGCCCTAAGTTGGTGAGTTAGTCTTGTGTCCAAAAAGTTTTACAACCTCCCATAACAGTGCTGGCACCAGCAGGTCAAAAACATGAGCTTATGGGGATAGTTCACAGCAAAATCATAACATATCTCCTACCCTGTGTACATATCCAGAGCCTGGACATACCACCTCTGATTTCCTTGTGTATTTGACTATTGTTTATGCTGCATCTGTAAGAAACCACAGAAACTTTGGAACGGTTGACAGAGACTGAAGTCTTAGTCAGGGAAAGAAAAGAAAAAGTCACGTCACGGGGACTCAAGAGATCCGGCCTGCCACTCTAGGTGGCCAAACTACATGACATCTGTAGTGTAGAGGAAGCCAGTGTGCAGGAAGCAGGAGGATGAGAAAGACAGAAGCAGAGACCAACGTGGGCGGAAGGACAGTGATAAACTATGGCAGCTCCCAGTTCCTGCTGGACTCAGCTGTCCTTACAGCTGGTCTGGCTGAGTCATTCCTTTATCATTCATCCTAGTTTTATTTTATCCTTTGAGTGTCTTCTTGTTCCCCTGCCCTTGCCCTGCTAGTCCTAACATGCCCTCTCTTTCTGAAGTGTCCCATGGAGTCTTCTATCATGGCCAAAGGTGTTTATCATGTATTTCATTTTGGGTGGTGTACAGAAACAACAGAAATTTACTCAGACCCAGAGGCATGAAAGGTGAAAGAAATGCATGCTGAGGTCAAATGATGGAGAAGCAGCCTGGACTGCTCTTTCTCACACATAAGAAAGAGCGGACTCTCCTAACCCTATGGTTCTCAGAGAGTACCGAGCTACCGAGGAAAGCATGGTTGGCTTGGGCTTTGTGCTCGGGTGGCTGGAACCTCGGGGTTAAGTATGGCAATGGAAGTGTCGGCATAGGAAGCTGGACGTAGAATGGTTCTCTAGCATTGTTAGCTTCCACCGGCTTCCCACAGAAGCTACAGAACACCTGACTTACAGCTGGCGCCACAGCAGACAGAAGATGGAGTGACAGCGCCTATGGTAGTGGTTCCTACTCTCTAGAAATTAGTCTACAGGAAAAGGACCGAGTAAACAAAGAGTTTTAACTAATTAAGTAAGTTAATGGCAGGTGTGCAGTAAAGTGTGAAGGAGAAATACAAAATGAATGGGGAGGCTGGCAGAGCTGGGAGTCGATCTAGTGTTAACATTAGTTAGTTCAAGGGGAAGTTCTGACCCTTCAAAAATGTCCTTAAAGGCTGTGGGTCCTTTGCATCATGAGTATAGCATTCATCTCCAGAGCAAGAGAGACCCAAGAGTAGGGTAAATGGACTGGTCTGCAGCATGAGAAGGGGGAACAGACAGTAGCTGGCTGCCAGAGTGTATAAACTCTATTGACTTTCATGTTTCTGACACATCACTGAGGGTTAAGGTGTTTAGGATCTTCATCAACTTATTGGAAATCCATTATTCAAACCCAGTTCACATAATGGCTAAGTGCTTAATGTTGAAATGACTAAAATTGGTGAGGTGCATTCTTTACCTAGGCATAGAATGTCTTTCTACAGTCTTGTGGGCAATGTCAAGCAAGATCAAGATCCAATTTAGGGACTGTAGGAAGTCAAGAGGAGAAATAGGCATACTCAGAGAGTGAAGCTACCAATCTGAGAATGTGGCAGGCTATATTGGAGAGAAACCCATTTGGGCGGCATACATACATCTAACTTTTGAGAGGGTCTAGGCATTTAAGATAGGAAATCGAGAGAAAACTGGAATTCTACTTAGGAGAACTTGCTAAGAGTTAAACAAAACAATGTCTGAAATTTCAACCTCAGAGAAGCCATGGCAAAACCAAAGCTTGGAGGAAATGTTATTGGATGACTGGTTCCCACAACAAGGAGCTATTGGAGGAATCGATTTTTGGAGAATTGCTTCATCATAGTTCCTTTCCAGACCTGGTGGTTCAGGGCACTTTTCTGTTTTCCTTTGATTCAATGTGTTTATTTGTCAACTCAGAAACTCACAATGGCTTCAGATAAAACAACAACAGTAATTTACTAGAAGGGTATGAGAGGACCCTATGTTATCGAGGGGAGGATCTAGCCACCATGTAGCATGATTCAAGTGGATTCACAAGAGCTGCTTGTGCCCTGCTAGAGATGCGTCCATCCTTGCCTTCCTCACAGGACTGAGAGGTCCTTAGCCTCACAACCCACAGGTCGCACATTGGGAAAGAACTGATTTGGACTCGTAGTTTAAAAAGTTTAAAGAGCTGCTCAAACTGACCAGCCCAAAGAGAGTTCCCAAGAGCAGTTTGGAGGCAGATTCCAAAAGAAGGGTTTGCTGTGGGTTGACCAAACAAATGCCCTTCCAAGATTTTGTGAGGAGCTAGAAATGCTGTCTTCTTGTATCCACAATGCAGTTTTTGTTGAGACCAAAGGACAAAAGTAGCTATTTCCCAAGTGAAGACACCTTCAAGTCTCATCTTCCCACCAACAACATAATGGGAGTGCCTCCCTGCTTTTAATCCAGAGGATATAAGAGTGCCTCTTATCTCAGTGGACAGTAGATGCATACTCATAGGAACAGAAAACCAACTGGCCAGATTAGGCCCCACTTTGAACACAGCAATTGCTGTTTAATAAATCTGACAGGAACTTCTCATGAGAAAGAAGAGGGAGTCTGGGCCAAGAACCTAGCTGAGGAGTCCTATGGTGCTCACTAGGAATCATGGCTGCCCAGCCTGGCCTTGGGAGTGGGCAGGTGGGCTGTCTGCATAGTGCCCTTCATCTCTTCGAAAAGTGGTGGAGAACTAATCAGGTGGTAGCCCTGCCAGTCACTGTGTCAGCTGGCTGGGTAGTTGTTTCTGAAGTGGTGGCTGTGGGCTGGGTTCACTCCCTTGCTTTTGGAGGACAGATGTGCCAGGCAGGGATCAACAAGGGAACAGCTGGACAGCAGTGAGTCAAACGGGCCCAATGACTAGTTTAGGAGTGTCACCTCTCCATTGTTCTTTCAGTGCCCTGGAAAGGTCACACAGTGCAGCGGGTACAGAGGATCTGCCACCCCATCCTTGTAGCTTGAGTTTTCCTGCCTGGCCCACAGTCAGGACAAATCTCTGTCACCCGCCAGTCCCACAGCCACGCAGACCCAACCAAGCAAACACAGAGACTTATATTGCTTACAAACTGTATGGCCGTGGCAGGCTTCTTGCTAACTGTTCTTACAGCTTAAATTAATCCATTTCCATTAATCTATGCCTTGCCACATGGCTCGTGGCTTACCGGCATCTTCACATGCTGGTTGTCATGGTGGCGGCTGGCAGTGTCTCTCTGACTCAGCCTTCCACTTCCCAGCTTTATTCTCCTCCTCACCCCGCCTATACTTCCTGCCTAGCCAACGGCCAATCAGTGTTTTATTGATTAATTAGCAACACATTTGCCATACATCACACAGCACATCCTCAGCCTGTGTTCTCATCATCTCGGGATCCAATATATTTTGCTTAAAATTGAGTCAATAGCTTCTTCTGAGGGTATACCTTGCAGCTCCCTATCAGAGAACCCTAAATTCTCTCTGCAGGTTAGCACTCCCTTGCCAGCCCCTAGACACCCTAACTCCTTGTTAGTCAATCTTGTTGCCTCTGAAGTTTCTCTTAAAAAAAAAAACTACTAAATTCAAGTGATACGTGTTCTATTTTTGCAAGTGAGCCTTTTCTCCTTCTGCTTCGAATAAAAGAAATAGAAAATATTAAAGAGAATGAGAGAAAAGGCACAAATGCCTAGGCCGTTAACTGACAAGATTGCCTGCGGTTCTGATTTTGGTAGTTTATATAATAGCTTCAAATGCTGGTGAAGAAGGCTCAGTCTTGCCAGAAATGATCTTTAAATTAAGTATCCATTTTCTTTTAAATTATCTCTAATGGCACAGTAGAACCACATTATTTGCAGTCTAAAACGAGGGTTTGCAGGGATATTTGATCCTACTCATTTCTACTTTGGGGATCAGGCGCTCTTATCACATACATTATTCTCTCCACTGGAAATGACCCATCTTTCCTTGGTGACTTATTCTAATGTGTTAGAGGTCCTGTGGGGTGGATCAGGGTGGCTATGTTTGACGCCATGCATCCTAGCTTACTGATAACACACAGCTGGCTGTCAAGGTTACAACATTACTCATTCCACCACCTCACCTCATGTCTCACATCCATGATGCTGTGGGTTCTCAAAATAATTGGCTTAAAGGATGACATCCTACTGCTGAGGCAGAATCTTTTGTTCTTCAGAAATATCTAGAAATAGGTTCCTGATTCTTCCCCAAGTTTAGAGAATATATTCCATCCCCTGCCTATTAAACCTGCTGAAGACACAAACGTTCCCCCAGCTCTTTATGCAGCTGTACCCCCAGACCCCAGGAGGGATTCTAGTTTGCCTTCCATATCATCTTCACCAGATTTCTTTGGAATGGAATCAGAACCACTGTCTCCCTTCACTATCATGTGTGACATCCTTTAAAAGGCAGGCAGCCTGGACATCTGGGTAATTATTGGAGTAATAGAAGATGTGGCTTCTGGTCCTAGAATAAGCATGAACTTGCTGTTGTGCTCAGCTCCTGGCCCTCAGTATTGATGCCAACTGTTAGGGCATTGTATATAGATCTTTGATTTATCTCACATGAAGGAGTGTGGGGAACTTACTCAGAGAAAAGGATAATAGGAAAAGCCAGCCTTCCTAGGCAAGGTCCTAACCGTGATCCAGTGTGTGTTTGGAGACCTATGAACCAGTATGGAGAGTATCCCAATGGGTCTTCTGTACTCTAAGCTATTCAGACATATTCATGAATCA
Organism: Peromyscus eremicus; assembly: GCF_949786415.1. Lineage (NCBI taxonomy): Eukaryota > Metazoa > Chordata > Mammalia > Rodentia > Cricetidae > Peromyscus > Peromyscus eremicus. The sequence goes on from NC_081421.1 coordinate 82,819,925, forward strand.
AGACTTCTCATGAACTCCCGTGGAACTTGGAAGACTTGGAACATGGCAAGAAGACAGTGCAAAGCCCTGCCTGGAGCCTGCTTCTCTTGCTTGCATGACTGGCCATTAGGACTGTCTCATGAAGGCAGTGTGATGGCCCCTCTAGTAATTATGAAGCCCTTTATTTTCAGCATTGTTTAATGTTCCAGTAACACTATGAAGGAAATAATATTTCTTATATTTTGGAGATGAAATCCCTGGGGTTTCCAAAGCTTTCTGACTCATGAACTAGTTCTCAGGTGCTAATCTAGGACTTCTGACTTCAAGTACAATACCCTGGTTGTGCCTTCAAAGCACAGGGTTTGGAGGACATATCCCAGGAGGGTGAGGGAAGCTGAGCCATTGGAAGCACCATTGTTAGTATTTTATTTTATATTTATGTGTTTCTAGGACTAATTTAGTTTTGAATAAAAGGTTTTTGGTTCTAAAAAGGAGTTTTTGGCCAAACAACACCATTCCATAACAATGGTGAAAATGAGATTTTTCATCAGCCCTCTGTCAGGACTTTGCCCTTATTCTTTGTCCCAGCAATCGCTGCTGGAAAACATCTTTCTGAGCAGGTGACCACAAATATTCTTTCTTTGCTTGTTTCGGAGTCTGCTTCTGTTTTTGTGGACCCTTCACAGGAACAGTGTTCGGCAGTTAAGGTACCTGGCACTAAGCCAGATGCCATTCATCCTAGATCAAGGCCCTTCTTTCTTTACAAGAATTGAACCACATGTTCCAACTTGTCTCATAAATATAAAAAGAAAAGGCTAGCTTCCATTTTAATGAGTGGAAATAATTACATGTCACACACCACCTAAGCAGTTCTGTGTTTGCTCTGACTGTAATGCTGACATTAGCATTCAAAGATGCTGCTCACACTGTGTACAGATGTGGGGTTTATGGGCTGTCATGTTCCTTGTGGCCACAAGATGTCAGACTAATATGGTCATGGGTTGTAGGTGCAGGAAGGTGTCTCAGCTCCTGAAGGCCATTGATGAGTTCATTAGCTGATTAAAATCCTTCCAATAAGCTTGTTTGGAAGAGCCTAGGGAAAGTCTATGAAATGTGTCATATTGTTATCCTGTTGATGGAGACACTGAACACCACTAGCTGGTAATCAGATTAACATCAACAAATATTGATTGTACATGCTTGCACGATTAAATCTTGAATAATTAAAGGCCACCGAGTTTCCCAGCTCTCATGCGAGTGTGTGTTACCATAAGCAACATGCACTGTTTACAGAGTACTGGGCTCACACACAGAAGCAGATGCCCTTGGAAGTTGCTGCTTGAAAAGCTTATCAACTAAGGAAATGCATTTTTAAGTTGACAACTGTTATGTAAGTATGAGACTTTCTACCAACTGAAATGTATCCCATTAGCAGAGCCACAGAGCTAAACATAGGCATGTGTGCAGTGTAGGTTTGTTTACTCAGTGGTTAGGAAGATTTGTCAATTAACAGTTGATCTGACTTGCCATCCCTTGCTATGCCTTTTGTCTCCAGAATGACTTCCTATAGCAGTTTCCTTGGGGGTCTGGCGGACAGAAGCAATAATGACAAGCAAAGGTTGGAGTCAATCAATACATGGTTATTGAGTTCCTACAGAGGGCTAGGTGCTGGTGACAACCCAGCAGACCTGGAGGGCAAGGTCTCTGCCAGCCTCTTCCTTCCTCCTCATTTATCTTCCTTTCCTGATTTTTCTGTTCTGTTTCTTAACCCTTCGAATCCTGTTTACTGCTGGGCTAGACAGTGGAGGAGGAGCTTTTGTCTGTCTGTCTCCGAGAACACATTGATCTCCCACATATGGTAAACTTGGGGTTGGAGACTCAGAGACAGAATTAAAAAAAAAATGGTTTTTCCTTTTGTGAGGGACATTGTGGATGTAGAGAACACATTCAAATATTCCACATATAACACCCTGTGTTGGTGATGTAATCAAGCAGCTGTGCCATGGAGGAATTGAGTCTGCTTCGCACTGAGAGTATCGTGTGCTTTACAGAAGCAGAGAGGTAGAATTCACTAAGTGGACAGTGGATGGGAAGCTTGTAGAATTAAAATGTGTGATGGTGAGTCTGTTAGCGCAAAGCAGAGCTACTGTAGTAAGTACATAGGCAATGCAGTGACTTGTTAGGACACATGCTTGTTTTTTATATGACAATCAGAAGGTGGGCGGTCAGTCTGCCTGGAAGTTCTGATCCATTGAACCCTATCCAGGGAATCCTTATTCGGGGATCACTATTCTCCCAATTTCTCTTTCCAAGATTCCCTAGGCATTTATTCACATGAGTGGAATATCAGCTGGCTTGCTACTATGTGTAAGATTCAATCATGGGAAGGAGAGAGGTCCAGGGCAAAGACTTATATCTTGGTCAACTGATGCTGAAGTTGCCCATTTCTTATATTTCATTGTATCTGAGAATAAATGCAAGGCCACATCTACCTACAAAGCAGACAAGGAATTATGTTTTGTTTTAAATGAGGTGGCTGTGTATTTATGACAAAGGGATGAATGTACTGTGGGAAATAATGAGCAGCCTGCCCTAGCAAAGGTGAGTGGAAGGGAAAAGTCTGTGGCAGAACTTACATGTGGTATAGTACAGCTGGATCACAGCTCATGGGACTTACAAAGCAGGACCAGGGTGTGGAGAAGTCAGAATGTTACATTACTGAAAGCATTTAAATAAGGTTGGTGAGCTGTGCTTTGTGTTTGGGGAAGACTCTGGTACCTAGAGTTGAGTCATAATGGAATAGTTAGAGTATAAACAGATGGTGGTGTGGCTCCTGGTGATCGAGGATGAGGATATCACTCAGAAGTGGGAGAGGGTCAAATGTAAAGGTCATGTGGATCTGAGAGACATTTCACCCATAATCAAGACTGAAAATGACTTGATTTCCACTGGTCACCTCAGCTAAAAACTAAGAAACCAGACAGTGTGTCTGGTGTCTGCAACATCTCTTCAATAGAAATAAACAACTATTTTCTTTGCCTAGGGTCTCTAGTCTTCACTAAATGTGTTACTCTTTAGAAAACACATTTACAGAGTGGATCCTTTATGAATGACTGCAAATACAAATAGAATAAAATAAAATAGAGTAAAATAAGAAACAGGTTGTAAGCTGGATTTACAGTTTGCTTACAATTCCCTGACACCCTGGCCAGCCCCAGATTATCTGTGTGCTCATAAAACTTTCTTCAAAGATGATTTCAAACTATTGATTTTCTAATAACTCAATCTTAACCATGTTCAGGTTTTCCCCCTATGTGTTCCCCCAGCCACACTAGCTGAAATTTGGGGTGTCTTTAAAAGAATTCTTCATTTATTCCCATAGGAATGTGTTGAATCTACTGTGTAGATTGCCATAGCTATTCCCCGAAGCCAGTTGTGTTCCCCTGCAAGTCTGAGTAACAGCTCTCCACCCATCTTTCAGATGAGCAATCTTAATCAGAGCGAGGCAAGTTCATGGCACAGCTGAGATTAGATGTGTAATCATCTAAGTCATGCTCAGCATTCTTCCAGTTCTGTCAGGCTTTCCTGGGTTGGGGACAAATGCACCAAGCTCCATATAGAGATTATAGGTAACATGGTAACATGGCCATGATAGCTATAACTGAAATGTACACCCAAGTTTATTGCCTTATATCCTCTTTATATCTACAGCAAACATATTTGTTCCAGAACAAAGAGTGCAATTTAGTCATTGAAGCTGAAGCAGGTTTTTGTATCTCTGTGTTGGGATTTAATCTTTGTACTTCATTACATTTACAGCAATGAGCAGTGTCGCCCCCCCCCCCATTATCCTGATGAGGGGGCGTAACCAGAAACAGTCTTCAGCTCTCTGTCAGTGGCTCCTTCATGCTGCCAGGTCCCTCAATGTTACTGTAGTTGTTTTCCAATCAGTGAGCAATAGCCTGTTACACTTCTATGATACTCCTTCTGACCTTGAACCATACCTCTGTAGAAATCAAGCACTCACTCTTCCCTGTCAATCTTGCTCTAAGGCTTACAACTCTTGACGGGCTTGTCTATTTATATGACTCTTCCTCTATTTCCTTTGAAGGCAACAACTAGGTTGACTCTCTCTGCTTGGAACACGGTCTGGGTCTTAACAGTTGTTCTATAAATATTTGATAAGAGAAAAGGGTTTCTGATGCAGCTTTATCCATGCATCCTCTAAATGATAGGTGTATGGCAGAACCTGCCTTCCTTTTTCCTCCTCTTAGTTTGTGTCTTTCCTGTCTGCACTGAGTCTCATCATAGGCCAGACCAAATTTTAAGTGCTTTGTATTCCCTAACTTCTGTACTACTCTGTACACTACTGCATACTTTACAGTATAGCAATTCTGTGTGTCAGCTTGAATCGGATTCTGAGTTCTTCACTACTTAATAATGTGACTTCTTGCATGACCCCCCATCCCAGCTTTCCTTGTCTGTGACATCATCATGAAAGATGATGGTACTTAGCTTGGAGGCCTTATGAATTTTAAATGAGTTAGTATATGAGAGTTGCTTAGCATAATATCAGGCAGAGGAGCAAAGCTGCGTCAAAATTAGCTGTTAGCATTAGGCTCAGGAGATAGTACACTCTATCTATCTATCATCTATCTATCAACCATCTATCTATCGATCTATTTATTTGTGTGTATGTGCGTGTGTGTAACAGCACATGTGTGGAAGTCAGAGAAAAACTTGCATGAGTGGGTTCTCTCCTTTTATCACATGAGTCTCTGGGAAGAAATTCAGACAAATGCCTTCCCCAGCTTAGCCATACCTGTGGCTTCTGAGGTGGTACTAATAAATGAATGTTTTCCTCTTTCCTATGGGCCATAGCATATAATAATTATTTGCCATCACTAATTATTCTCAATGGATCCAGGAGCACACCTAGCAATCTTGTATCATAAAGAAGCCCAAGTAGATGGAGCTATGACCACAGGGCACAGAGATACAAAGAAGGAAAGAATGAGAATAGTAGGACTTCTCTGAGTTCAAGGAGACCAACATAGGTACAATTTCTCCCATTTTCTGGACTCCAAACATTCATGGGACTGCCTGAGAGTAAGATTGGATTCTCCCTGGTAATGGATGCTGAGGCCTTCCAGACACCGCACAACATAATGGCAAGATTACAAATGTCTTACTTAGTTGGCGAAGCAGTTGATCAATAATTATTTATTGGATGCCTAGAAAAATCATTGTCTTGAAGGACTGTAGCCCCCCTCCCTTAAAAAATGGTCACACATCAGCTTTGTCCTGAGGCTAACAAAAGGGGACTAGGAAGTAGATTTCTGGCAGTGGAAGAAAGGAAGCCTTCTTGCCAGAGTGACACCAAGGTGTAGTTCATGGGCATTAGGCGGACTGTGGAGAGGAAATGATGACAAGGGTAAGACATTTTACCACATGAAGGTCTACTGACACACACCATTCAAATGGAAATGAAAACCATGACTAATTAAAGAAAATTAAAGGCTCCTCTTGCTCATTCCCACTGCAGGATAAGTTCTGCCATGCGTGGCCCAGTCAGGAAGATGAGAGAGGTCAGCATTTTCCACTTCCAAATATACATCAGAGTCACATTAAGGAGGAAGCATGCTGAGTGCTTTTAGAAGCTGAGACGTGCTGAGCAGGCTCCACCAGGAGATGGTTTAGCAACATATCCTGACGGTGGGGCCTCCCCAGGACCTCTTTGTCTACTGATTCCAGCTCTGGTTCCTGCCAAACACACTTCTTTCTAAGCTTGTGCCTTGCAAGTGGTGAAATCATCCTTAATATCATGTGAATATTGTTACAAAGAAATTTTCTCCCCTCCTGGCTGTACAGTTGTCACTTACAATATGCTATAAATAAATAATGTTTCTGTAGGAGCAATGAAAAGGAGGGGAGGACAATGTTTATCAGCTAGCATCCCTGCCTGTTAGAAGAATCTGGCTAGGAATGTTAACATGGACTAAACAGGAAAACACGCTGCTGGCAATGAACGTTCAGGAGTAACCAGCTCTGAAGGGATGCTGAAGGGGCGTCTGCCAGGCAGGCTGCCTGTAGATTGAAGGTGTGTGCTGTCTCTGGCAGGGCCATGAACAAGCTCCAAATTAGAGCAACACCTGCCCCTTGCTGCTTTGACAATGCAGGCAGCCCTGTGGGGAAATGTCTCCTGCAGGGAGACACCACAAGACTGGGGGAACTCTAGATCTCATTGAAAATTAACCATGAAGAGAAAACAAAACAAAAGATGTTCAGCTAACATCTTTTGCATCTTATAATAGTTTGATAGATTTAGATCTTTGCATAGTTTTTTTTTTTTTTTTTGTATGGGGAAAAATCTATTTTGCTCTCATTTTAATGAGCTTCTGATTTCTGTTTGGGCTTGTATCTCTTCACTAATTTGAGAAAAAAATATCAAAAAGACAAAGACATGTTTTTAAGGAAGACTGGCAAAGAGTTAAGGGGAGATGATAAGTGAAATCCACTAATAAACAAATGCTCAAAAAATAATTATCATGGTAAAAATCATGAATGGAAGGTTGGAGTTATGCCACAGAAATAAGGAGAAATGGAGAAATAAAAAAATGATACTTTTAATATAGTGGACAGAGCAAGCCTTGTCAAAGCAAGAAATGACATGTAGTCAAAGATGTAAAGGCAATGTGAAGGTCAGATATGAGGCTATCTGTAGAAAAAAGGTTACAGGAATGTTCCAGGTAGAGGAAGGGCAGGGAAAGTAATTTTCTTCTTCTTAAGACTATAACGAATACCTAAGATTATCAATTTATAAAGAAAGTTTGACTTTGGTTCATAGTTTTGTAGGCTCTAAGCCCATTGTTTCCTTTGCTTTGGGCCTGTGCCAAGCAAGGCGGCATATCATGATGAAAGGACTTGGTAGAGCAAAACTGTTCACTCCATAGTCGGGAAACCAGAAGGGAAGATGGTAAAGACAGAGAGACCCACAACCCTCTTTAATGACATCTCCACTAATCTTCATTCCACTAGGCCCTACTTCTTCAAGTTTCCACTGTGTCCCAGTACCATAAACCCAAACAGAAATTAAGCCTTTGATATCAAGTGCTTTGGGGGATGTTTGTGATGGAAATCACAGCAGGATCAGCATGGCTGCAGAGTGTGGTGGTGTGTCATAGAAGATTGAGAGCTTGATCACATCTCCGTAAGCCTGACATGGGCTCTTAAGATGATATAAGGCAATGGTTCCCTCTGACACAAGATCTCTGAGAGGACAACTAGCCAGGACGCCTGCTACTTGTGTAGTGGAAGACTCTGACTGATGTAGAGATGAAGGTGAATGTGAGCTGACAGTGGTCAACTATTCTCAAATAGTTTGGGCAAAACCACTAAGGAGTGGCAGTTTCTATCTGATAAAGTCAAAATAACATTTTTCTTTCTTATTTAATTTTATGTGTGCTCTTTTCTAGGTGGCAATACATTGAGTATTAAGAATGGATAAAGAGTGAATCAGGACAGAACAAGAGACATTTAGGTGTATGGAAATCAAGTGGGCTTGTTAGACATATCAAAGTCAGTAGGAAATATAAATTTGTTGTTATTTTTTTCAAGAGGCCTATCTTATAGCATAGGTCAATAATTAAAAAATAAGCAAAAGGGAAAAGGAGAGGAGAAAGAGGATAGAAAGGTGGAAAAAAATAGAACAATAAGTGTGTTCAGGAATTCCTTAGTGTGCTATTGGGTTTTCTGTGTTGTGTCTCTCCCATACCAAATGCATATTAACACATTGTTTCTAACAAAGGAATGTGATCAACATTTTTGAAATATCATTAACTTCTCATTGGTGTCTACTTGACCCCAACAATCTTAATTGCTTGGAACCAAAGCTTTGTGAGACAAAGGTGAGGATAAAGAATGCAGTTGTATGTTCCAATGTTAAGTATATTGGCTTTAGGGTAATTTGTGCAATTTTAAGACATGTTGATTTATGAACTAATTAATGGCACACAATGAAAATACATATAGAACTTGTTTGACTCCCAGTCTTGAAAACCTCCAAACAACAGGAAAATGGGGTTTGCATGTTAGAAAATTAAATTCAATATATATTTATGAGGCCATTCAAAATGTGGAGTCCTTTCCTCCTAAGTCCCGAGTAAGCAGAAATGTCCATGTATCAAAACCTAATTGTGCCAGAGAGCGAGGCTTGGCGAATAAATTAAGTCTTAAGCTACAAAAGACATTGGACATTAATTTTAAGGCTTATTATAGCTCTGATGATATGGGCATTAATAAATCCAGTAGGAAGAAAGAATGCAGCAAAACAACAAATAAGACGTATCTACTGGCTTTCCTTGGCAAATGCTGATTGTTGATAATTCATTTAAACTGACAAAGATATTTCTATACTCTAGGGTCATTGTTCCAGCAGCTTGTTAATGGGGATGGAATGGGGTTTTGAATATTTTATGGATTCTTAGAAGTCCATTTCTTGTTTCTGAGGTGCGGAGGGAATGGAGAGAATTTTAGGCTATGTAAAATATTCCACATTCATCTTGCAAACCTTTATTGAGCATTTCATATGATAAAGTGTTATTATAGGCTATGGATGAAGTTTAACAGGCATTCAGGGAAAGGGGTGTGATTGTAGAGCAGAGCAGAAGGAGGGTTGTCTTTAGAACCAGCCTTTGAAATCTGTGTAGATCTTTGAAAAGTCTATAGGACTTACAGATAGAAACTGTAGTTAGGAAGGAATCCGGGATAAGGGTGAAATGAGAATAAAGGCAGAAGGCTGGGAAAATGAACATGCAGTAAAAAATAATAATGTGATTATGTGATAAGGAACATAATAGAGCCAGAGGGTGGTGGGTTCCAAATATTGTGAAACTTGAAGTTGTAGAAAATGCAATTATCTAACTGACTTTTTGTTTATTTTTAATGAGCACATATTTGGTCAATGGCTTTTGAATAACACATACTGCTTATTCTCAGAGATATCTCCATTTTTGAGAAGTACTGTTTATCATAATGTAAAAATAATTTTATCTCCAAATGAAATGAATATCACAAAAAGTAAATGAAGTCTCTATGCAAACACACTGCCAGAGCACTTAGTATATTCTTGAGGGATCAGAAAAGATTTGTAGGATAGATGACTTTTGTTTTGAAGCCTGGGAATTTGAAAACAACAATATGAAATCAAATGATACTATGTTTGTGAAATATGGAGTTATTTCAAGTAGTATTTAGATTATAAAATGGAGTTGAGAGTAGCCGAGGACGAGTTTGGTTAGAAGAACAGGAGACAGACCAGACAGCAGTTAGTGAGTTGTGACAAACCTTAGCACTATCCATTGTCATCGTATTGCTGTCTATTAAGTCCTTGAGAGAGGGGCACATTTTTATATCCTTTGAAATCAAACATAACCATGCAATTTCCTTTGGCCAGTGACTATCTGTAGGAAGTCTATCTACTGCTGCTCACCTCTGCATCTGGCCCTTCTGTTGCCTTGAGATCATAAAAACAGATGTTATTATGGAGATGTAAACCCAAGCCATTGCAGAAAGGTACGACTCCTTGGAGAGTCATTGTACCCCATAACAAAATTTAAAAGCATGAAAATTGAATGCATTCCTTTGGAATACTGAGACTTTCAGACTGATTGTTCCAATCCCACCCTGTCCTAATTGAGACAAAGTGGGATGAAGAATCTAGATTTTGCTATGGAAGAAACTATGGTAATTTGGGTGTGTTATACTTTTTAAAATAATCATGTAGTGAACTATCCAACTGGCCCTCTGTATGTTCGAAATTAAACAAAAAAGAGGGGGAAATGTTATGGGAATTCTGTCTTCAGTCTGCTAGCCAATTGAGGGGGGCATTTTGGTCCAAGAGGTAGGGTTTTCATTGGGGATAGATGTGACCGAGGAAGAGCAGGCACTTCGAACGAGGACCAAAGAGCAGAGGATATAAGCGGGCGACTTGTGACTCAGTTCAGGTTCCCCATTTGTTATTGAATATTTGTGCACAGATTTTGCTTGTTAATAAATGGTAAAGAAATCATTTATCACCAGACATTCAAATAATCACAGACCAAAAATACTGGACAAACAAATGTATATCCGTGCTAAATATGTAAAATTTTTTTGTCATCATCCCTAGATAAAACAACAATTTACATATCTTTGCATTTCTTTGAGTATTAGAAATGACTTAGACTTAAATTGTGAGGGGACATATATAGTTTACATGCCAAAAATACACTATTTAATATAAGGGGCTTCAGCCTCTGTGGGTTTAGCTATTTGTTAGAAGGCAAGATTCTAGTGTCGGAAACTTGATTCTGAAGAGATAATCAGCTGATCTTATATTTAAAAATACCACTCTTGTATCAGTCTACAAGAAAATAGAAAGATGTGTTCAACAATATGAGCAAGAGGCAATGAGAGCAAGGATTAGGGCAGTGCCAGTGGGATGAAAGAGAGACATGAGAAAGAGTGTCATGAATGCATCCATAAGAACCTTTAAAGGACTCAGCTAAGAAAGATGAAGGGGATATCTAAGATGAATGCATTTCCAGTATCGAGTACTAGAACTCTCTTGTCTTTGATATAAAAGAAAAAACGTAGTAGCACAAATGGGCTGAGAAAAGAATGTATTTGGTCTATGAACCAAGTAGAAATTAAGAATTCACCTGTAGTTCAGGTACAGGGATCACTTGATTGAGATGGTAGTGGAAGCAGACAAGGAGTTAACTCATGCGTTTTGGAGGCAAAAAGGAAGAGTAGTCTGAAAAGGTTCATTGGATGGTCAAGGCCCATCTTATGAAACTGAAGGAGAATAGACTTTCTGGAGGAAGTAGCACATGTTGTGGAGACACAAAGAAGAATGAAGACTAAGAAAATACCTTTAGAACTGAAGCTCAATGTAACAACACTAGGCCTCTTCGAGGAGAGACTTTCGAGAAACATTGTTGAAATAAAACAAACTTAGGGAATCGGAGGATGACAAGATGCTGAGTATGGGGAGAACTGGGTGTAGATGAACCTCTTAACAGTTTTGCAAATATATTAAAAAAAAGAGGAAAAATTAGACTGAAAAGAAATCAGAATTAAATATAAATAAAACATGGAAATTTATGTAAAATGTTGACTATATTGATAATGGATGCAATTAATGAAGCATTACCATTGTTGAGACTTTGGCTGTTTGTCCCAGTGGGGTTTTTTGGTCAGCTTTACAGAAGCTAGAATTATCTGGGAAGAGGAACCTCAATTGAGAAAATGATTCTTTGAGGTTGCCTGAGGAAAATCTGGGGGCATTTAAAAAATACTTATTAGTGATTGATGTGGGATAGTCCAACTCCCTGAGAGCATTACTACTTCTGGGCAGGTAGTTCTGGGTTGTATAATAAAACCAGCTGACTAAGCCAGGGGAATAAACCAGTAAGCAGCATTTCTCTGTGGTCTCCGCTTCAGTTCCTGCCTCCAGTTTCCTCCCTTCAATTCCTGCCTTGGCTTTCCCTGATGATGGCAAGCTAAATAAACCCTTTCCTTTCCAAGTTGCTTTTGGTTATGGTGTTAATCACACCAATAGAAATCTACCTAGGACATTGATGTATTATATGGGTTTAGATTTAGGTCCTGCTTTTGTCAATGACAAGCTCTGTTGCAAGAAGACCCCACCAGAGTCCCAAACCCTCTTCCTAAGTTTCTTCCTGATGGAAGGCCTGCCTACCTGTCTGACTGTATCTAAGTCTTCACTCTCCCATTTAGTAGAATTAAGCCATTGGCACATGACAGAAGGTTCAGTAATCAGAGCTATCATCATCTAGATGCTTTAAGGATAATTTGGGGCCAGGCAGTAGTGGCGCACACCTTTAATTCCAGCACTCAGGAGGCAGAGGCAGGCGTATGGTGGATCTCTGTGAGTTCGAGGCCAGCTTAGGCTACAAAGTGAGTTCCAGGAAAGGCACAAAGCTACACAGAGAGAAACCCTGTCTTGACCTCCCCCCCCCAAAAAAAAAGGAATAATTTGGGGTAGGACTGAAGAATTTCTGTTCTTAGATACCAAGGCACTTGTGGAATTCTGAATTGCAGTTGATAACAAACATGTGAGATGACGATGGGTAAAGAAGCATGAAGGATGCAAGGAGTTTTTCTCATGATTGGGCTTTGTGTTAGTTACCATTACATCACTTCAATAAAATACTTGACATAAATAACTTTAGGGAGGAAGGAATTCTTTTGGATCACAATGCCAGAGGTCATTTGCCTCCATGTTTCCGAACTTCTGGTGAACCAGTACCTCATGATGTCAGAAGCGTATAGTCTGTTTACTTCATGGTGACCAGATAGCGAAGACAGAACCTGTATGCTGGCTTTCCTGTTTTGCCTTCTTAGATGAGGGTCTCTGTAGCATAAATTCTAATTGGTCTTAATAAAAACTCGGAGTTAGATATCAAGGGTGAAAGCTGAATGATCAGAGAAGCAGAGCAGTCAGCCACCAGATTTCTTCCCTCTACAAATCCTCAGACTGAAGGGGTTCGAGCTCCTGTCTCCACCTGCCTTATATTCCTCTCTCTGCCCAGCCATTTCACTTCCTGTTTCCTCCTCCCTAGTGCTGGGATTAAAGCTTGTGCCTCCCAAGTACTGGGATCAAAGGCATGAGATCCCAAGTGCTGGGGTTAAAGGTGTGTGCCACCACTGCCTGGACTTTATGGTTAACTAGTGGCTAGCTCTGTACTCTGATCTCCAGGCAAGCTCTATTTGTTAGAGAACAAACAAAAATATCACCACAGGTTTCAACCATTCACAATGAGGCCTCCTATTCTGGTTAATCCTCTCTAGAAATGTCCTTCCAGATAACACACAAATGTGCTTTACTACTCTCCTGTCCATCTCTCAATTCAATCAATTTGACAACCAAGGCTAACCACCACTGGCCTGGGCATGGCCTAGGTGGCTGGGCTATAAAGCAGGAATGGCTTGGTCATGGGAAAAGAGTGAACTTGGTTGAGAGAATGTGTGTTGTTTTCCTCTTCATGACCATCTATGGTGTCGTCCCGTTTCCCTTATTTCCCAGCCTTGCCCATGAGCACACAGAGGTGGTGCCTGGTCAATGCAAGGCATGCAAGGAGTTCTTTTCCCAGCTATGAGGATGGTGGAAATACCTCCCAAAATTCAACCTTATTTTACTAACATGACTGGATTTAAAAATCATGTAGGTGTAGCTAGAGTTTTCCTGCCTGGCCCACAGTCAGGACAAATCTCTCTCACCTGCCTGTCCCACAGCCGCTCAGACCCGACCAAGTAAACACAGAGACTTATATTAGTTACAAACTGTATGGCCATGGCAGGCTTCTTGCTAACTGTTCTTACAGCTTAAATTAATCCATTTCTATAAATCTATACCTTGCCACATGGCTCGTGGCTTACTGGCATCTTCACATGCTGTTTATCATCGTGGCGGCTGGCAGTGTCTCTCTGACTCAGCCTTCCACTTCCCAGCTTTATTCTCCTCCTTGTCCTGCCTATACTTCCTGCCTGGCCACGGACCAATCAGTGATTTATTTATTGACCAATCAGCAGCACATTTGCCATACAGACCATCCCACAGCATGTAGGAAATAAAATGCTCTCTCTCTCTCTCTCTCTCTCTCTCTCTCTCTCTCTCTCTCTCTCTCTCTCTCTGTGTGTGTGTGTGTGTGTGTGTGTGTGTGTGTGTGTGTGTGTGTGTGCTTCTAAAGCGGGTCAACAGAGACAGGAAGACCCACCCTGAATATAGGTGGTAGCATTACATGAGCTGGGGTCCAGACTACACAAAAAGGAGGAAGTGGCTACAACAGCAGCAGTCTTCTTTCTCTGTGCATAGTCTCTTCCTGATTGTGGACACAGCTCATGACCCTGGTCCTTGCCTTCCCTGCTATGATGGACTAGATCCCTTCTAATAGAGAATGAAAACACAACCCTCCTTCATTGATTTGCTTTGTCAGATATATTGTCACAGTGCTAAGAAAACCAATATCAACCCTTAATTTGATATCCAGGCCTTTGGTACGTGGGACATTTTCATACTTTATTATGTGTCTAAGTTTGGGTTATACATCAAGAAATGAGATTTTGGCAATGAAGGCTACAGAGGCATCTAATGTCTATTAAATACTTCTCTGAGAGACAGACTTTCTGTTTTTATTTAAATAACGAAGAATTTTTGGTAGCTATGGCTAGGACTGAGCCCTTAGTTAGAGAATGGAGGGCCTTTCATGCCTCTGCACAGGCTCTTCCCTGACCCTACTCTGTCTACAGATAATCTGGAGAAGCAGGAGAGATTCAGTGATCATCCTAGCTGGCTCAGGATACAGCATCCCCTGGAAACTATTAGCTCATTGCTCCTCTGCTAACATTCTGTCATTCAAGTATTTCCCTGGGAAACATCTTTCCATGAATGGTTTCTAGTACGTAAGGAATCATGGTTTCAGGGCTCACTTCTAAGTTATGTAAATCCTTGGTTCCACTTTCACTAAGCAGAGGAGACTAGCTGGTGTCACTTCACACCATGCCTATCTATATCATGTTGCAGCAGAATATGTAGTACTGTGCCCTAAATATCACAAATGGCTTCCCAGAGGAATCCAGCAGATAAATTTTAAGACTCAGACTTGCTGACAAGGAGGGGGAAATGTATGTGGTCATGGCAAAGAACTAATTGTCCGTATAAGGACAGGACGTGTTGCTTGGAATCTTAATTTTGGACTCACAACAGCCCCGTCACAGAGTGAAAGGAGTTTGTTTGACAAAAGAGAATGTTGTCTTTCTTGTAAAAGCAGACTTTTCCGAGAGCCTGAATAACTTCGCTCATAGGTCCAGGTCTTTGGTGGAGTAACAGGTGTATGGGGACTTGTCGTCTTCTTTTTCTGTCATCTTTGCAGCCTGTCTTGCTGAGCCCTCATTACATTAGGACACACAGATGTCATATCTAGTGATTTACAGGTATCTACACACCTACAATATATTGAACACCAGAAAGCAAAACGAAGTCGTGGCATTTACATTTTAATTGGGGCACCAAGGAGGGATGAAGTTTTGTTTGTATGCACACATGTATACATGCACACACACACACACACACACACACACACACACACACACACACACACACACGGAGAAAGAGAGAGATCGTGATAATTAGTGCTAAATGGTATAGAAAAGGAAAACAAAGGCAGAGAATATGATGACAAGCAGGGGCACCTTGGCCAAGTCTCTTTAGGAAGATGGCTCAGCAGCAGAAGCCTTAGTGACTTGAGGAAGGAACCACAGGAGCAGCAATAGGGAAAGTGTTCAAAACATGGAAGATACCACACATGAAAACAAGAAACCAGTACAGAGGCTTGATTGACAACGTAGAGTGAGAGCAGGGGCGGGAGCTGGGGAAAAACACAGTTCTCACTGCATCTGTTGTCCAAGATTTTGGGCTTTGTTCTTGCTTCTTGTTAGTTTTCCCTCCAACAGGCAGTGATTTTTGTTTTCTTCTTCCCTACATTGCCTGTAACAATCACTGTCCCTGGCACATGGTCAGTCCAAACCTGACATTGGAGTTGGAAAATCCTTTAAGCAAATTCTACCTTTCCACTTCGTACCTATTTCCCAGGCAAAACATTAGGACTCCTTCGGAACCCATTTCCGTATTTCCATAGGACACTAAAATTCCCAACAAGAGGGATAGCAAATGCATGAAAGGTAGTACATCACATGAGCTCCTTGGCCTAGAACCAATTCACTGTGAATGCTTGATAAATCACGAAAGGTCGGTTATAATAGGTGACAGGTCCCAGTCTACTGCATGGTCTTTTAGGGACAAGATTCTGATCTCTAACTCACAGTGCTCAGAAAACCTCCTTACTCCTCCACAGATGATTAAATTGGGAAGTCATTCTTTCTAGCTTATCACTTTAAACGTCTAGCAGGACTCCATCACTAATTAGCTCCAATCTCTCCCTTGTTAGTAGCCACCATATGGATCATAAACTAAAATGTTTCTCAAAGTAGCATATAGCCTTTATAAAAGCTCTTTTCTCTGGTCCTAAACTGCTGGCTTGAGTGAACTGGAGCTGGGTTTTACTGTTAATTAAACCCGTTCCCGCTATGTGCCAAGACAGAATGACATTGTCCTCTATGTGTTTCCGCGGGTAGTCCATATGTTTATTCTCTGTGTTAGCAAACAATTCATTGCGTGGTAGTTTCTGGTTTACTGGTTTGATTGAAAGCCGTTTGATGGTGGAAACTGCCAGATGATCCTTCTTACATCCCACCGCCTGGAGGGCATTTGCTGTAAAGCTGTTTGCCTCATTCTAATTTGTGCCATCCTTACTTGGTGGGAAGTGTGTGGGGGGGGGTTATTTAACAAAAGTCCACATGGGTTCTTATTTTATCTAAAATTGAATAAATAAGATACTTTAACTGCAATCAATCTAACTTTCTATTCTTCATTCTCCTCTGTCACAGTTGTCCTTGTGTTGAATCCGGTTGAAGTAACTTGTGGATTCACCTAAGGGAAGTTTGAATTTTACACACCACAGCATACACATGCACACACATGCACACAATTATATAAATTTATGTGGCTCACATTTATAGCTTTGTGTAGCTAAGTTATGGCTGGCTGGTCTAGCCCAAGCATAGCTTCCAGAAATAGTGAGCTGCCTGCTTATCTAATATAACAAGATGTAATAACGAAGGGCCAGAGACTACCTTTGAAATGAATGCATTGTGATGGCACTGGGTTGAGGAAGTACGTGCACCCCAGAGAGGAAAGCAGCTTGAATGCCATGGTGTTTGAAGTCAGTCTAGGAAGACTATTGCCCTCCTTAGCTACAGAAAACCATATGATCTGGTTCTGTAAATGTAACCAAATCAAAAGAGAGGTTCTTCTTTTGAAAGATACTTTCCCAAAGTTGATGAGAATTGTCAAACTAAGTACTACATTCCTGATAATGAGTTATGAAGCCAATAAAATCACTTTCAAGCTACCAATTATCAAAAACAAATTTTTGTCAATGATCATGAAAGAAATATTAGAATGGCCTTTCTGCTTGCAGAAAATTCCATTAAAACTCATGGTCATGGAAGAGGTGATCAAGAAATGTCTAGTTGAAGTTATCAGGGAAGAGACATTATATTAGTGCTTCTTTTAACCCATTATTCATTCTTTTCTGAAAAGACCCCTCAGTTATACACATACACACACACACACACACACACACACACACACACACACACATCACAGTACATATTGCATAGCCTGATACAAGTTCATTATACATGTTTATTAAGTACTTATTGAATTAATGAAAATGTGACTGGTAATGTCTTTGGGCTTATTAGCTGTATTTTCAAAATCTTCTTCTGTCTACAGTGAGGAGGTAGGTGATGCTACACCCAGGTCACCCACATACATTTGTATTAAAATGTTTCTAAGTTGGTGATTTTGGGGCTGCTGGAGTCAAATCTTCATGTTCTAAATATTTTTAGTCCAGCCTTTGCCCTTGACTGAGTGTTGATGTGAATTTCATCATTCCAACCTACTACCCTTTGTTGAGTATATTCTATCAATATTTGAATTACCATTACACAGTCCAACTAGAAAGGTCTTATACAGTCCAAGGATCAGATTGCAAGCTCTGTAATTCCAAGGCACTTTTTTTGTGCACACCATTACTCTAGGACACTGCTTTATTTTCCCCAAGGAGAATTTTAGAAATAGTATCTGACACCTCATGTGTTATTCTCTTAAAGATGACCCACAGGAACATGGTGTATGAATGAGGACCGGCATGTACATCCTATCTGCAATTAGCAAATTTAGAACAAGGAAGCATTCCTCAGAGAAACTTGGCTAGAAGTGTTTATTTTATTTTATTTTTTCAATGACAAAATTTAACTATGGTGAAAGCCCTATCATCAGAACATCCCACACACTCTGTTCAGAATATCTGTGGCAGCCTGGAATAATTTTTCCCCCAGTGTTTAGCTTTATGGTTACTTTAAGTATCAGACATTTTCTCACTCCCGTGATGTCTCTTCACACAGTGTTAGGGGGTAGATGTAAGTTATGTGTATATCCTGAATTGTGTCAATTGGAATTGAAAATATGCCAGTTTTCTCACTACAGAGTACTTAATTCACAGGAGCATGGTGTCAAGAAAGCTGCCCACTGGTTGCTCAAGAGCCCAACCGAGAATATCTTCTTTTGCTACTTGACTATAGTTCCTCTAAAAGTAATTATCCCTCAAAGTAATTGAGAAATTCAAAAGGGGCATGGAAGTGACTAAGTTTGATCCTCACTATATGACTATCTTGCAGTTATTGACTTTAATTACATTAACTATTTTTGGTAAAATTCTAGGCAGCATTTGTTACTATCCATATTCATGTCATACTTTCAGAAGGTAATCATCAGTTTTATTAGGATATGTGGGAGATTTAAAAAAGGGATTGGATCATGCTACATCATATAATCCAGGCATACATGCATCTGAGGAATTCAATGTTTCTCTTCATCTGGCGTATTTAAAATCTATGTGCCATTCACAGACTGACGTACAAGAACTTGCTTTGATGCTAAACAAAGTACAGTGATTTCAGTTCTCCGTGTACTCCACGAGCAACAGTGTGGATCTTTCCCCCTTGTCTGCTCTTTTCTTAGTAACTTAACCAGTGGTAGTGGTTTGAAAGAAAATGGCCCCCAAAGCGAGTGACACCATTAGGAAATGTGGCCTTGTTGGAAGAAGTGTGTCACTGTGGGGGCAGGCTTTGAGATCTCTTTTTCTCAGGCTTCCCTCAGTGTGACTGTCAGTCGACTTCCTGTTGCCTGCAAGATGTAGGATTCTCAGCTACTCTAGACCACATCTGCCTGCATGCCACCGTGCTCCCCACAGTGATGATAATGGCCTGACTCTCTGAAACTGTAAGCTGCCACTTCAATTAAATGCTTTCTTTATAAGAGTTGCCATGGTCATGGTGTCTTTTCACAGCAATAGAAACCCTAACTAAGACACCAGCCTTTGCCCCGTGCTCAGACTAACTAATGGACATTTGCCACAGGGGGGAAAGGTGGGAAAAGCTTGAGCTCAGTAGGGGGAACGTGAGAGAGCAGGAAGATGTTTTTGCCATTTAGCAAAATAGAAACAACAGGACCACATTTTATGAAGAACAACAACAAACATGAAACTCATACTTTCCTTAGATTGAAATAAAAATAACAGGTCATTGGCTTTCACGTCAAAATAAGAATGATATTTTTTATCTACTGCCTCTTCTTTCCCTTCATTCTTCTGACTAGGTGGTTCCCAGTGGAGCATAGTAGAAGACAGCATGAACCAACAACATTAGTGTGCAGAGACTTGTTTTTGGCTCTGCTGAACTTGTAAAGCAAGTATCAAATACACACCTATCTCCTCCATATCTACAAAACACATCAGTTTGTATATAGGCCCAACAAAGGGCTTCATGAAGCTAACAGCAACCAGGTATGTTTTCTTCCCCCCTGAATACTTAGTGAACGTGCAAAAAATATTTATCATGTGAACCTGGAGACCTAGAAATGGAGGTTAGACCTCTCTCTTGACACTTGATCATAGATATTTCCAACCACTCCTGCTGAAACACATTTCTTAGAGTCCCTTAAACTCTACCAAATAAAAAGATTTGTTTTTGTTTTGCCTTGGGAAAGCCATGAACTCCCCTACATCAAGACTTTATGATCAAATGATTCAAACTGTTTGCTTAAGAGGAACATAGAGACACTTTCCTAGTACCAAAGGATGATCAACCTTTTACACCTAACCAGCTGGACACTTGCTTCTCTGGCTGTCTCTCCATGTCACTGCCAGTGGGTTTATGTGGTTAAGAATAGTAGCTCATGGGTGGTTCAGAAGTTATCTTTTATGAAGTACTAAGGATAGCAGATGTGTCATATAGGCTCTGGGGATATCAGGCATAAAAAATAAGGAATGTGTGCAGATCATAAAAGTTGGAGTTACAAAGATTTTATTTTAGAATTTTTGAGTGATAAATAAAGCTCCAACTATTCAATTCCATAGCTCCAACATATGTTAGGAATAAACACCTAATTCATATGTTTTGGTTAAACACCTATCCAGGGAGTCTCATTAGCAAACACATTAATTAGGAGCCTGCTTACTTTTCTACTGTCAACAGTTGTTTGTTTGAGTTAACCTATTTTGCCTTCCTTAAAGAAAAGTAGCAGTAGTCTGTTGTGTGATATTTTGTTTGTGTTCTGACAAATAATGCTTGCCTGGAGCTCAGAGGGTGGAGCTAGCCACTAGTTAACCATAGAGGTCTGGAGGTTTGTACAGACAGGGAGTGACAAGGCTGGGCAGAGAGAGGAAGTGATAAAGCAGGGCAAAGACAGGATCTCAGCCCCTTTTGGGTCAGAAGATTCATAGAGGTAAAAAGTGGCTACTTCTCTGCTTCTCTGATCTTTCAGCTTTCTCCCTGGTATCTGACTCCTGACTTTTATTGATAACACTAATTAGGATCACACTCCAAATTCCCAAAACATTGTTTATGAATGTTTGTTTTCATTTAAAAGGAATTGGTTATAAATTGTTAATGGTCATAGTCAATCTGTTTCTGAAAAAGAAAGGGGGACATGCTGTGGAATAATCCTCTTGTATACTATAAAGATTTGTCACTAGAATTGGTTTAATAAAACACTGATTGGTCATTAGCTGGGCAGAAAATACAGGTGAGGCAACCAAACTAAGAATGCTGAGAAGAGGAAGGGTGGAGTCAGGAGTCACCAGCCAGATGCAGAGGAAGCACAATGATAATGCCATACTGAGAAAAGGTACCAAGTCACATGGCTAAAAATAGATAAGAATTATGGGTTAATTTAAGTGTAAGAGCTAGTTATTAATAGGCTTAAGCTACTAGCCAAGCATTTATAATTAATATAAGCCTGTGTGTGGTAATTTGGGAAGAGGCTGCTGGGTATTTGGGAGTTGCTGGTAGGACAGAAACTTCCACCTACAGTAGTCAGTGCATGAACCTACACTTTAGTTTTATAAGAAATTTAGGACCCGTGTAGGTTTTGTATTTTTCTGCATATTTTCTGATCATCAAATATTTAAAACAATAAGAACAAGTACAAAAATTAGGACTCAACATAGGTTATAGTAAACAATTGAACTATAAATTATATAATCTCTTAATGATATTTATATTTTGATTGATTAATTCTTTTATTCATTCACATAGTTGTAAATATCAACCATGGTGAGATAAATAGACATGTTCCTTTTTCCATGAAGCTTTCAATCAAATAGAAAACAGAAGTAGGATGAAAATATAAAATATGAAACAAGGACACACCCACCCATCATCTTGTAGATACAAATGTGGGTAGGATTGTATGAATATACTAAATCCAACACTCTAAGTCAGGGCTCCACAAACTACTGTTAAGAGGCTGAATCGGTCTGTCTTTTGTGTTTGTAAACTTTTATGGAACACAGCCACACCCATTTGTTTCCTTGGCCTCTGGCTATTTTTTTTTTCTGCAGTGATAGAATTGAGTAGCTACAACAGAGGATGGCAGAGCCCATGAAGCCTAAAATATCCACTACATGGCTTTTAACGGAAAAAGTTTTCCTGAGCCTTATTTCTGGGTCTCCTGGATGTTTGGGATGTCCCTGTAGTTTTAATATGTCAGTTCTGATCTCAACTGAGAGGATTCCCTTGCTGAGGAATAAGAATTCTGTAGGCTTCCTTTGAGGCTAGATAAAGACACACATGGCCTCCAACCATAGGGCCACTACAACAGGACTGTGGTGGTTTGAATGAAAATGCCCTCATAGGTTCACATATTTGGATATTTGGTCCCTAGCTGGTAGAATTATTTGGGAAAGATAGGAGATGTGGCCTTGTTAGAGGAGGTGTGTTATTAGGCATGGGATTTCAGGTTTAAAGACTCATGTGATTCCCAGTGGAATTCTCTCTTTCTGCCTTGTGGTTGTGGGTTAGTTGTTCCATTGCTCAGCTATCATAGACTCTAATCCTCTGAAACCATAAGCGAATTAAGTAATTTCTTTTATAGGCTGCCTTTGTCATGATGTTTTATCACAGAACTAGAAAATTAAGACAAGGACCATCATTCTAGATAGCTTTGGAGGCACTTGAGGCCATAACTTTTACTGCCTGCTTTGAAGACTATGTACCAAAGCATCTCTCCCCTTAACCCCCATTTGTGGAACCAGAAGCTTGTTAATGTTTCAGGGTGCTGCCAGCCAAAATGGAATAGCATGAGACAACCTCTCATATATACTCTTAATCAAACCATTTGGGTTGACTATGGTGAGAGCTCTCTGACTGACCCATTTAGCTAGTATCTGGGAACAAGCAGTAAGATATCTAATGTGATGACCCACACTCTCCATTTATCCCTGTGACCTACCCCAAACTTATAGTTATCTGCCTCTGTCTTTGTTTACTTCTTGTGGGTCTTTCATGGATCATAAGCATGGGCTCTGTTGCCCTCTGGATCCTTCTGGGGTTGACTTAGAGGCAAAGATCAGAGCTGGAAGTGCAGAAGGTTATTCCCTAGGATTCCTTCCTGCCAACATGAAGGCTGGCAGAGGCTATTCCCTCATGGATGCTCAACTGCCTCCTTCAGTTGCCAGGCTCTTTTGTTTTATTGTGATGGCTGGCTCTTTTGATGCTCCAGGCCAAGAGGAAGAGAGCTGTTTCTTCAGCCAAAAGATCTTAACATTTTTTACCAGTGTCTTTAAGCATAGTCCAAGTCAACATGGGCAGCGTTTCCCTTTGAGTACCTGTCATTTCTTGCTGGAGTCCAGTTACCTCTAGTCGTATTTGATGAAGAACTCCCTTGCTGGAAGGATAACTGTTTACATTCAAAACTCTCCCCTATGACTTAGGCTAACTCCAAAGTCATTTTTTCTCTTCTGGCTCTTTATAATCTTTCTTATAATTTGGTCTTGGGCGTGAGCATCAATGTTGTTATTTTCATAAGTCAGAGACTCAGATAGATACAGGAATTGAGGATAAACAGGAATGGAAAAGTTTGCTTTCTTGCTCTCCTTGGTGGTATCTGAGCTCTGAGTACTCTTGATGCCATGAATGGTTTATATTCCAGTTCCAAGAGATGCAAAGGGAGCCAGGGAGGAGGGACTACTGTTCTCCTGAGGGCATATGACGCCCAGATCCCATTTAGTCCTAATGTTCTATTTCACAATCAATATATCTGAGCATCATGCAGCCGTGAACATGTTTTATGTCTCCTCCTAATACAGTGCATAGCTGGGAGGTACCTTCTAGGCATAGGTTCTGAGACAGAAACAAGCTACCCACGTTCTCACATTTATAAGGACTGTGCAGAGGCAGAAGCATAAAGAAGAAGTGGAGTGTTCAATTGAGTAGCCACAGCCTGTGAGCAAGGGAGGACTTGGGAATACCTCCTCATTCCACCTTAACTGCTCTCTCAAGGGAGGACTTGGGAGGACTTGTGAACACCTTCTCATTCCATCCTAACTGCTCTCTCTCAGAGGAACCGCAATTCCGCTTGACTTCCCAGACTCACCCTCTGCCCCGAGGCCCAGGTCTAATTCAAGAGGCTCCTTTTGGGTTTGCCATTCTGACTGATTTCATTTTGAGAATTTCTCTTCTTCACAAGGCAGCAAAGTTCACATGCTTAGCTATTATGTTCAGGAAGCATCTTTTTTGGTTGTTTTGTTTTACAGATGTCATTCTGTGACATTGGTTGAATGTTCCTTTCTGTACTGTTTTCTTTTTCCTCTGTGATTCTCGGCCTTGAGATTATAAGGTTCTACCAAATAGTTTGTGGCCATATCTCAAAATACACATTCCATTTTTTCTTTCTTCTTTCTTTCTTTCTTTCTTTCTTTCTTTCTTTCTTTCTTTCTTTCTTTCTTTCTTTCTTTTCCTTCTTTTTTTTTTCCGAGACAGGGATTTTCTGTGTAGCTTTGGTGCCTGTCCTGGATCTTGCTCTGTAGCCCAGGCTGGCCTCGAACTCACAGAGATCCACCTGGCTCTGCCTCCTGAGTGCTGGGATTAAAGGTGTGCACCACCACCGCCCGGCCACATTTTCTTTTCTTAAGGCTTTATTGCCCAAGTGGATGAGATTACAAATAACCCATGTGCATAATTCCATTCTTGTCTTCAGAGGACAATTTCTTGGTGAAATGGGTGGGCCAGGACTGGAACCACCCAGAGATATGTAATGTGCGCCATTGTGTAATCTACAGACAGCTGGATCAAGGAGAAAGAAATCTTAATAAAAAAGGGGATGGGTTAGAAACCAAAGAGCACAGGTACCATTGCTTATGGTTTAGTGTCCTTTGGAAAACTGAACTTTGTAACTCGGAAATGGAAGCAGAATCAGAAATTCTCCTGTAGTCATTTTTAAACTGTTTTTCCTGGTGTCATAGCACTCCTGTGGGGCTGAGGCTTAGCTAAGTAGTAGAGGTAGCAGAATGCTTGTCTAACCATGGACAAGGTCCTGGGTTCAAATTTCAATTACACACACACACACACACACACATACACACACACACACACATTCCTATAAGGGGAAACAGATTCTACATTTGTGAACCCTAGAATGTGACATATGGATTGCACATCAGCTTTCAAGCCAGAAGACTCAAAGAATTGGTAGCACTTGCATAAAGACACACAACTTCTTAGAGGTGGTGTAACACCAGCCTAGACCCATAGATCCAATGGGCAGGTTAGCAAAGTCTTTCCTTGTGGCAATCCTGCCCTGCGGAGCTACTTGGTTTTCCACAGTTTTGAAAGAAAATGGATGTTGTACTCTTGGGCAAGGTGTATAATCCCCATCATTCTTGTGGTCTTGCCACTGTGTGGCCACTGAAGTTTGAGTTGTGGCCTCTCTCCACAGTTCCAATCTATCTTGCTATGGCCAACTTGCTCTCTGTTACTTCCAGATGGGAACTACCTCAGAGCAATTAAATCAATGGTCTAATAGAGACTCAAATAGGCGCATAGAAGTCGGAGGAGCGTGAATAAAGGACAATCTCTTATTCTGCTCTTTGGCAGCATCTGAGCCCTCTTTCACGTGTATTCATCTAATTAAAGTAATTTACTGATTAATAAAATTACCCAACAACTGCAGCATTTTAAATGAGAGCTCTCCGTAAGCAAGCATTGTTTAGTGATGTGTCTGAATGGGTTTTTTCTTCCACCTGTTCCTGACACACAATTCCTTTTGTCTCCGCTATGCTGTGACCAAAACTTAGTGTTCAGTATCTGCACAGTACTGAAACAGAGAGGCTGCTAAAAATGAGTTTATGCAGCCAATACTCAGACTTGCTAGTGGATATCAGAAAATGGTAAGGCATATGGATTTCATTAAATATTAAAATGGGTATCTCCAAAGGTCTTCCTAAAGGGGCAGAATCGGCATTCTCAGAGGATATATCCTGCAGCTTCCCTGGCAGCAGACAGCAGGGGAACTGGCGAGGGAAATGCAGAGGCAGGAATTTGCAGCAGTTCAGGTGGTATGCAAAGAAGGCCTGACATGAGTGAAATGGGGGCAGTAAGGATGAAGGGGAGGAAGTCTAGAGGAAAATATCCAGTGGAGATCAAACCATGGGAATGTGCTGATGGAAAGAGCTTGGGCAGCTCACTGAGAGGGCGGCTACAGGCACTACGAGTCTTGGAATCCCTGTGCCCAAGAATGAACCAATTCCATCTTGTCACACCCTCTGCCTCCTTTCTCCTGTCATGATTCCCCCCTGTTATTTCACATTTACTTAGCTCCTGAACTTCTTGCTTTTTAAATTGTATTTGGTATTGTCTCATATTTAAACCCCAAGGGAAAATTTCAGGAAAACTTTGATTATTTGATTATGTGTACTTACTCTTTGCCTGTTTGGGCTCCAGATGATCAGAATTAGTTTGCTTGACCTGATTCCTGTAGAGCCATGGTCTCTGGCTCCTACTCAAATCTTACCATTCCTGGCACCTCTCAGGAAAAGGTTGAATAGACCAGAGAGATGGCAGAGTTGGCTATGGAAGTAGAATCTAAAACAGGAGATGTAAGGATGGGAAAGATGGCTCAGAGATTAAGAGTGTTTACTCCTTTTGTAGAGGACCTGGGCTCGGTTTCCATAACCCACAAGGCAGCTCATAACTGTCTGCCACTCCCATTTCAGAGGGTTTAATGCCTTCTTTGGTCCCCAGGAATGCATGGGGTATAAAGACATACATGTAGACAAAAATACCCATACATACGAAACAAAAATTAAAAGATAGCAATATGAGTATATGAAGCCACTAAAGGAAGTTAATAGTAACAGCAACACTAATTAGAATGTCCAATATTTATTAAGTGCTTCTTCAGTGACATGTTCAATTCTTTTAAACAGTGTTAGATATTAATTCATTTCACTGTAAAGAAACTGAGGCACATTAAAGATAAGTTAATACTAAGATCATATACCTGTAAGTAGAGAAACTGGGTCACAAAGCCAGTGAGTTGGACCTTATAACATACATTCCCAACTACTTCTTAGGCAAGGAAAGAGGCTTGGGATCTTGATGGGTAGTAGAGGCCTATTGGAAGGGGGAAGGCCACTATGCCATTTCCCAGCATGTTCTTTCTCTGAGCTCATCAATACCACGGCTCAGGTATACCCTGTGTAGTATATCTGGATAGAAAAAGAATTGGAAACATTAGAAGATGGAGATGAGGTCTACACTCGTCTTTCCATTGCCTTGTGGGCCATAGGAATAACACCAATCCTGAAATTCAACACCTAGCTTCTTGATCCTTCAGCCACAGTTCTCTACAAAGTGGGGTGGGCTGGGGACAGACGGGAATGAGGTGTGCAAATGTACCCAGCACAGTGCCAGCTGCATAGCTGGTCCTGCATTCCTAGGGTAATGCTGGGACAGTCAGCCACTGTCCTGGATTTCCTCACAGCGGGCCCCCTCTGAGAGCAGAAATCAGAGAGTGAAGGAAACTTCTTGCACTTGATATGCTCTGTGATATATTGTTACCTTTTATTCCTCTCATGTAATGTGCTGGTAATTTCATTGCATAAGCTGGTATTTCCAACCAGTGTAATTACATTCAGAAACTGTTGTAAGAGGCCATTACTAAAGAAATCAAATGTTTCTCCTCTTTATGTAAAGTGAGGATAAAATTCCTCCTAATGCCTACTTGGGGCCCTGAGAACCTTGGCTGAAAGAGTTTTTGCAAACACAGAGCTGGGTCCGTCTCCCCCGGTCTTTATTTAGTACTTATCCCATCAGTGCCATTGGAGCATGAGGCTCTTGGGACCTGTCAGATTATCATGTCACCTGAATGACTGAGTGTTAATGTTAGAAGACAGCAAATGTCAATTGTATATTAAGGGCTCTTGTCACAAACACAAGCAAGACCACTACTTCCTCCAAGAGTCCTGTGAAAGTACAGGACATCTCCCCTCTCCCTGTAGTGAAGGAGAGATGCCAAGCCAGAATGAGTAGCCATATCACAGTAGGTCATCCTGCTGGAGGAGATTGGGGAGGGGGCTCCTCTGGTGTAGCTAGTTAATGCTGAGACATTTCTTCCCTTTCCTTCCAAACCCGCAGAGGAGCCACACAGGAGAGAGGTGAGGGCAGGGCATATACTGGATGGAAACACTTCCAGAATTGACTCTAGTTACTACGCTGATGGTTAACTTCATACACCACGAGTCCCACAGCCTTTTTCTCTACTTAAACTCTTCTACTGAGAACAGGCAGAGCAAAGACTTGCCATAGGCCCATTTGTCCCACACTTTATTAGGTCTTCAACTAAGGGCTCTAAAAATGCTCTCTACTATAAAAACAATGAAAACAGAAGCTTCCATAGCTTTGTCCAACGATGGCATGTTGCTTTTTATTTTCTGGGTTGCGATCGGTGATGGCCACTGGAGCATGTCTCACACCAGCCTCTTTTAAGTTCTGTAGGGAACTGCACTGTCATCAACGCCTCCTGAGGCACCAGTTCATTTACTAATTCCACAACTATTTATTTGTGTCTTCTGTAACGCCGGATGCCATTCCCAGGTGCTTGGAGCCCTTCTAGTGGAAAAGAGGGACAATAAACAAACAAACACTATAATGTCAGCGGGAAGAAGGTGGCAGAGAAACAAAACAAAAGAAGAGCAAGACAAAGAAGTAGACGGTGAGTGGTGAGGGAGACAGGCCTGTCTGATGAAGTGACATTTGAACAAATTCCTAAATGAATTAAGGAAATTGTCCAGAGACAAAGATTCCAGGAAACAAATGCACTGCTTTAATGTCGAGCACGCTGGAGGAAAAGGCAGGGAATGTGTCTGGAGCCAGTGCCTGACGGCTGGTTCAGTAGCAGGATGCACTGGGATAGAGTGGAGGGCTATTCCAGGGCTCTTCGGACTCCATCTGTGAGGAGAAACCACTGGCACATTGGAGAAGAGGAGAATGCAAGGCTTTCACACTTAAAAGGAAGACTGAGTGAGTGGGGAAGAGGTTGGAAGAAAGGAAGCTGGTCGGGCAGCTGCTCCAGCAGATCCTGTGGGAGATGTAACTTCTAAGACTGGATATGTGACAGCAGATTTCAAACCCGGGGGTGTGGCAAACAGGGGAATAGGAAACCGTGACTTGGGATGGGAGCAGAGGGAGGTTGGGGGAGCAGGCCCATGGGTTTGGTGTTAAACACACTTTCATTACTTTTATTGGCCTATAGGTAAATGTCACAGAGGCCTTCACAGAAAAGAGACTGTATTCTACAGAAAGGTCAAATGAAGCAAGGGCAGGTCCAGGGAGACTGCCAGTGACTCTCACAACCCTGGTGAAGGCTTGGGGTTCTGTTTCATGAATATGTACACATTTCCTCAGACTTTTTTTTTTTTTTTTTCGAGACAGGGTTTCTCAGTGTAGCTTTGCGCCTGTCCTGGAACTCACTTGGTAGCCCAGACTGGCCTTTAACTCACAGAGATCTGCCTGGCTCTGCCTCCCGAGTGCTGGGATTAAAGGCGTGCACCACCACCGCCCGGCCATTTCTCAGACATTTCTATGATTTGTAGCTTCTCCTTTAATTTTGGAATAATATTTATTGGCCATGTTTTCTGAATCAAATCCTGGTATAGGTTGATAGATACCGATTATTTACAATGAGATGGTCAGAGTATCTGGATAGAGCTGTTGTGCAGTTGTCTTATTTATGCATTAGTGAGTTTATTCACGATAGAAACATTTATTGAAAACTCGACTACTTTTAGCATAATGTGGCAGAGAAATAAGACTACAGAAGACATACTCTTGTGGGGGGGGTCACTGTACTCAATTTTCCCAGAAACCTTCACTGCAATCTTTACATAAATTCCCGTACCACTGTAAAGCATGATGTGAACCCCTACTGTGTCTCCCCTCATTTTCCCGTCTTTCCTTTGTTCAGCCCCTTTGGCTGCATATCCTTCATGCTCTTCCTAAAGCACATTCTTGCATTCTGAATCCTGTCTTTGCTGTACCTTCCAGCTGTGAGGGTCCTCCCCCCCCCCCACACACACACCAGATATTGGCAATACCAATATCTTCATTTAATTTGTATGCCCTCTGAAATGCCATTTTGTCATGAAATAATCTCAACCCCATCTCAGGTGGCATCATTACCCCCTGTCCCCAGATTCCATGTCACTTTCCACATATTGTTTCAGTGCTGTGTCCCTGTTGGCCACTCACGGGTGTGCTTGAGCTATGAACTCCAGAAAAGGAGCCTTTCATTGTCTTTTGTTGGGTCTTGGTTCTAGGTTCTAGATCATACTGAACATATAAGTCCTCAGCTAGTTGGAAGGGGCTTTGGATAAAGGGATGCACAGTGCCAGGAGGTAAGAGAGTCTTTCCTTCCTTGCAATGGCCCTCATCAACCTTGTAGTTCAATGCATGCTAATCCAAACCAGATGATGTCCCCATGCTTCCTGTTGACTTTTCCATGCTCTGATGACTTCTGAATGAAATGACTGTTGGGCAATGCTCAAGAGGCTGTCTTGTGTGTGTGCACATATGCACAAGTGTGTGTGCATGTGTGTTCATGGGTGTGTGGTATGTGGTGAGTGTGTGTGTGTATGTGTGTGCATGTGTGTGTATATCTGTGTATGTGTGATATGGTATATGTATGTGTGTGTGTGTATGTGTGTGCATGTGTGTGTACCTCTCTGTGTGTGTGTATGTGTGTGTGTGTGTGTGTGTGTGTGTGTGTGTGTGTGTGTAGGGGGGCTTGTGGATTCCAGAAGACAACTTTAAACATCATTCCTCATGTGCTATCTACCTATTTTCGTTGGGATAGAGTCTCTCACTGGTCTGGAGCTCACTAAGTAATCTAGGCTGTCTGGCCAGCCAAGCATCGGGGATCTGCCAGTTTCTTTGTCCTTAGACCTGAGGTTACAAGCTCACATCACCGTGATTCTGGGGCACATCCGACTTGGGCTTTCGAGCTTTCAAGACAGGCCCTTTACTGACTGAGTTGTTCTCCTAGCCCCACATTAGTTTTCCTAAGCTTACCATTCCCTTTCACTTCTGACAAGAACAAAAGCCCTTTCCCTCCCTGGGAAAGAGGGCTCCAACTCCGAGTTCTTGTTGAGGTGATTTTAGAACCACCATGCTCAGTGCCATAGGATATTGTAGTAACTTTTCACAACACTCTTAAAGGTTCACTTCCTAAAATTGTCACGTCTGGAGAGCCCTAGGTAAGTCAGCAAGGACAGAGACGTGATCACTTTCTCCTGCCCCTACTATTCCAGGCAGCTATCAATTCTAGCTTATTTGGGCTGATCCATTCCCAGTACCCAAATCCATTTCCATATTATTACACCAAACTGGAAATTACAGAGGCTGTGTATTTCTCTGAAAAGTCTCCAATTTGGGCTTATGACTTAGCACCGGGTTATTGGTGACATGCATCATTATTCTCAAGATACATTCTTGCTGTAGAATTTTGTCCTCAGATCCTCTGGAAGGCCACAGCTCTGCACATCAGCCTCTCCACAAGGCAGGATGTTCATTCAGTTCATGTTAATGTGCCTTTACCACAGGCTTTAAAATTAATTTTTGATCATTGATTCCTTGCATTAGCAGCCCCCTGAGCCTTTCTAGTGGGTAGAGAAACTTCACAGGGTGAGGCCGCAGAGTGAGTCAGTGGGCAAGCTGGAGTTAGAATGAACCAGGCTTTAATTAAGTAGGATCTCACAGGGCCTCAGAGAATCTGTGTTGAAGCTACAACCATGAGCTGACAAGAAAAATGAGAATTTGATTTCTTTTTTTCTCCCCCCCCCCCCGTTCTGATGCAGTTTGTTTCAGTCAAATAATTCAATTTAGGAAAACTCAAAAATTCAAGTTGGGGAATGATACATGAAACCTGTTCAATTTTTCTGATTGCTTTATTGAATCAAAAAAGTAAACAAAAAGACTTGACTATTTACCTGTTCCAAAACATGAAACTTCTCACTCCAGGAACTCTCTAAGGCTTTGGCCTAGTGTATCATTCCATTTCATTGCTTTGCCACTGAAAATAGTTGAAAATTTAGAGACTGGAATTCCTAACAGGGAGCTGGAATTGCCTGAGTGGGAGACTCCAAGAGCAATGAATGGTGTAGCCATTCAGGACTGAATGGACCTTGTCTGATTGTACTGATATTTCCTGAATGTGAAAGTTGCATTGGAGAGTTTCATGTAAATTTTCCCTATTTAATTGTTACCTTTTCCTGTGGGGTAAGAATTGTGATACCCATTTTAATCCCAGGCAACTGAGCTCTAGGGGGGCTTTGCATTAAATTGCAGTGAGGTTTTTAATTGGCTTATATTTCAGAGTTTTATTCTACATTTTCATATTCTAACAAGTTATCAACCTGAGGTCTCACTACAGTATCTGAAGGCGCTCACAGGAGTATGTATGTGAGCAATGTTTTTAAAGTTGTGAATGTGACAGGTGGCTTGGACATGAAACTCATATTAGTATTGGTGACTGATTCAACAAACAAAAATGGCAATGATACAAAAAATAATAACAGAAAAAGCAAAGACACAACTAACGTTAACTGAAGTCTTAGGATGTGTACTATGTCAAGTATTCCCCCACTTTACAATTCACCAAGTATTTCAGGTTTGTTACCTCGTTATCATTTTCATATCAGTTTCTGGAGAATGAATGCTATAATCTCATTTTACAGTTGGGAAAATTTGATGTTCAGAGTAATGCTGTTCAACAGAAATATAATGTTAGCCACTTGTGTAATTTAAAAGCCCCTAGGATCCACATTAGAGAAGGAGATAGGAACAATTAAAACCAATTATGATAATGCATTTTATTCAATCCAGTGTATCCAAAATATTATTACTCTAACATGAGATCAATATAAAAATTATTTTTAAAATGATTCACAAAATTCCTTGTATGTTTTGTACTAAGACTCTGAAGTCTGATATTCTTACAGGACTAGCTGGCTTGGACTAATCGCATTCAGGTGCTCAATAGCTGTAGCTAGGTAGCTCTTGCTGATGGTTAGTGCAGGTCTAGAGACTCCAGTGTGAATTAAGAGCCCTGTATACTCAGAGTGCTGTCCACACTCAGGAAAGCGTGAAGATAATTAGGGAGACCTTTGCTCCGAATCCTACGCTTGTGAGCTAGACTAACAATACAGATGGGACAAATAGGTGGACAAGAAAATGGCTTTGTGCCGTTCCATCCAAGTGTGCTTCAGCAGCTCACGCATTTTATTTTATTTTTCATACATTTTATGTGCAAGGTGGAAAAGGTATTGTTGAAGATCTTTCTAGCAAAATGTCTGGAATGGAGAAACCAGAGCAGGTTGTGATTCTCAGAGCCCCAAGAACTGAATTTGAACATAACATTATTTCAGAGCTTTTTTGAGCCTGGTCACATTTCCAGTGACAAATTATGACCTAGAGAGAGGTTGTTAAGTCTGCATAGTATGTTAGCATTCATTAAGATAAGCTGAGTGTTGTCTGCCTTTCAATAGAGGTAACCCTTAACACACAGGCTTGTAAATGTACATATGCCATATGCATTAAGGTGAGGATTTAACATGGACATACACTTCTATTTTGATTGCCTCAAGAATCTGATCACTAGAATTTCATTATAGTAAGAGATATGAGGGTTATTGTAGATTGTCAACCTCACAGACTCTGCAGTTACCTAGGAGACACAGCTCTAGAAATACTTGTGAGGGATCACTCAGATTAAGTGAGCTTCGGGCAAACCTGTAAGGGATTATTTTAAGCAGTACAATTGAGGTGTGAAGACGTACTTTAAGGGAGGATGGCATCATTCCCTGGGTCTGGATCCTGGACTGTGTGCAAGGACAAATCTGTCTGAACATGGGCGTTCACTGTTTCCTATCCTGGCAGCAGAAGTCATGTGACCATCTTCTTCAGGTTCCTGCCACCGGACTCCCTTGCTGTGATGTCCTCTGTCACTGAACTGTGATCCAAAACGACTTTTCTCTTCTAAGTTGCTTTTGTTATTTTATAGCAGTAACAGGGAAAATAACTAAGACAAGTGGCATGAGGACTTTGTGACCAAAATGTTAATGAGATAGAGCATCTCCTCAGAGCTTTATCTGAGACCTCTTGCTGGAACACATGCCATTCAAACGCAGGAAGGAGGTTGTTAAAGGGAACCAGAGGAGGGGCTTCTCCATGGCCCCTACATGTTCCTGTGAAAAGTATAGATAGCAAAGCTGTCAAGTTATTAAGATAGTGTGGTTAGTTGGCCTCATATTACAGTCCTTACCTGTGGCATTTTCCATTTTTAATTTATGTGAAATAAATATAAATACATGTGAAAGGGAGTTGAGCAGATGTAATTTGAAATGAAAGTGGTTGCTGGACAATAGGTTCTCATACATCTGTGTGCCTTTATGGTGCCTCCCATGACAACAATGTATTAGTTGATGATACTTTCAAAAGTTGGGATAAATTGTAGCTCTCATGCCAGTCCTATTTACATTTTATAAAATTTTTCATGTTTAAAGAAGTATACTGTTTTTCATGTCCAGAAAAAAAGATCATCATATTTACATACAATCTAATTCACAATTTAAAACATTTCACTGTTAAACTTCCTCTCTCACCCCTCTTGAATTGATTTGGATTCTGTTTTAAAAAACACTTACTGTGTTATGTTGTGCTGGGTCTGCCTGGCAGCCTGAGAACCATTGATCAGAATGTGTTTAGATTTGACTGCTTTCCCAATTATGAATTGTAATTACACAGGATGTAAACACAAGTTTAAGTGGTTGTAAAACTGCTCCAATATTTGTTACACTATTAATTTAATAAACTGAATATTTTAGTGGGTCTTCATAATTACATATCGGTGAACAGCAATGGTTTTCACAAACCTTGTCACACTAGATTGGAAAGGACCCCTCACCCCCACCCCAACACCTTTCTAAAGGGAGAGAAAAAGAGATGGAGAGTGATGACACTAATCTCTTTGCCTCTAGGTGTTTATCACACCAAGAAAGC
Source organism: Peromyscus eremicus (assembly GCF_949786415.1). Classification (NCBI taxonomy): domain Eukaryota; kingdom Metazoa; phylum Chordata; class Mammalia; order Rodentia; family Cricetidae; genus Peromyscus; species Peromyscus eremicus. The sequence goes on from NC_081421.1 coordinate 82,854,485, forward strand.
CAAAACAATTACTCAGGGCTTCATGGGGGTAAGTAGCAGAATGCTATTTCCTTGGAGGATACTTTCTTGCAGTGTTTCTCACAGGCAGAGGGAAGCTGGTTCCTCAACAGGAACAGCCCTCCTTAGGAGTGCAAATACAAACAAATAAAAATGACATTATATTGCCTGCCTGGGGGCAAAAAAAATCACCTACTTTTAACAGGCCTTCAGATGTGTGCTTCTCTGTCACTTTCTTTTATTCGAGTACGATGGCTGCCTTGTGTAATAGACAGGTAGAGTAACAGACTATGTAAGCTCTACCATAGTACTGTTAGCAAGGTGTCAGAGTACAACTTTGGCATGTGAAGTCTTTAAGGGACTTGACACATGCTTGCCATACAGGAATTTCCATTTCTATTCACATAGAGGTAAGAAATGTAATAATTATTTTTTACTCTTTCCAGTGAGTTTTTTTTTTCAATGTGGAATTTGTAATTCTAATTTAAAAAATAGTTAAAATGACACCTCTGGAAAAAATGGGACTATGTTAAGAAAATGGGGTTATTTTTACTTAGGATCCTCTGCAGTTTGCCTCAGCCAGCCAAGCTAAATCTTTAGTGCTAACATAATTGGGTTTTGTAGAATTTTAATGACCCATTTTAGCAGGTATCATTTTTGGTTAATAAAAACATCATATAATTTTAAATGTTACTACTCCATTTTAATTCATCAATCAATTAAAGGCAGCTTTTGGGTGATGGGAACAGATTGAAGGGAGCGGGATTCCAGCAGTTACTAAAGGCTCAAATGCTTTAAAACAGCCTCTAAAATTATTTAAGTCTTCTTGTAGAATTATTTCAGAACTCTCTCCAAAAATGTAGTAAGGGCACTGTTTTTTTTTTTTTTTTCCTGTAATAGAGCTTAAGTAACTGCATATTAGTCAATATTAACTTGTTTTTCCCAGATGTTATTTTCCCATTTCTAGTTAAATGCAGTGGTGTGGTTTATGCAAGAGCCAAGCCTGTGTCTTCTTTCCTGGTTCTGCAGAAGCATAATGAAGATGGTCATCTGTGAGTCACACCACACCAGGTGTTGAGAAGAGCAAAATTTCAACGTGTTCCCAAGACTGTTTGGGGAAAATTCAAAATATGAAAGTTGGCATGCTTATTTTTCTTTTCTGACATCATCTTGTGTTTGTGTGCAGTTTATGAGAGGAGTTTGTTGGCATCCATTTTAGATAACTGAAGGGGATAAAACAGCTGCTTATAACGTAAGAAAGTAAAACTATAATTTAAATAAAAAACATTCTATATGGAAATTCGTAGAACTTCCAGAACGTTTGTGTCAAACGAGTGTTTGATGCTTCCTATAAATATCAGTGAGAGGCTGGAGAGCATCGATTACTTTTGCAGAGGACCTGGATTCAATTTTCAGCATCATAACTATCTTTAACTCTAGGGGATCTGATTCCCTCTCCTGATCTCTGAGGCACCAGTGTGTATGTGCACAGACACATGCAAACAAAACATCCATGTATAGGAAACAAATAAACAAATAACATTAATTACAATCAGTGCTGATTTCCTGAGACAAAAAGAATTGTTCATAGTTAGACTTCCGTCAAAATCCCTGGGGTGTCACTTATTTGCTTTTTATTCTCATATATAATAAAAACTCTAGTTGGGGTTCCTTGGAAAAGCCTTCCTTTTTTAAACCTGGTTGCTCCTGTTGTTCCAGTTCACGGGTAAGTGGATATCAAACCCTCCTTATCAATAAAGGCTGGGAGTCAAAGTGGTAAGTAAAGAACTCACTTTCCGATTTCTGAAGCTGAAATTTTAAATCATGCTGAATGTCAAATACACACAGACAGTTTCATATGTTATAATAACACCATGTAACCCCACACTCCCTAGTGTCCTGTTCAATCCTATGAGCACTGAAACTGTTAAATAGATACTTTGCCTAGAAATATACTATAGGTGAAGCACAAAAGACCATTTTAACACAACATCACACTTCAGAATATAGGGTTTTTATAGTCCCATATTACTGGATTATTCGTGGTGGGGGTGTGTATGAAGGAAATGAAAGTAAAGACTTGATTTCAGGGTTTCTATCCAAAGACTCTTAAGACTCCGGTGAAGTCACAGGTCCAAGAAAAGGTGAATGAGACACACCAGAAACTACTCAACTGTGGAGTCCATGTGTTCTTCCAACCCTGTGCTCAAGGGTCTGCACTACCTTTGTGCTACCTGCCTCCAGGAGTTCACACCATCCTGTGTGTGAGACATCTAATTAGACTGGATCATTGCTGGGGCAAACCGAGGGGAGGGTGAAAGTGGCCCTTAGGCTGGGTGATAAGTCAATCCCACTTCACAGCAGGTAAGACAGATGACTTAACGTGCTGTGAACAGCAACATTTCTGTATAGTTGCCGTTTCGCCTCCACCAGCCCTTTTGAGTTTTATATACATCGTTAGTGGGAAAATGATGTCCTACTTTGTCGACAGTGGACAGATGAACTCATGGAATAACTGGTTACCCCACTTTCCAGGAAACAAAGCAAGAGTTGGATCCTCAAATGTGGGCATGACTTCGTACCCCCTGTTTGCTTCAGCCCTCTCTCAGGACAGAATATTACAACTTGGAAGAATCCTAGAAAGCAGAGAAAATCCCATAGGCTGACATTTCTTTAAAAAAAAATTGACTTTTTAAAGAACTCAAGAATCCAGATTAAAAAGAACATTTCATTTACGTCTGTTATATACCTAAAAGTGAATTTTTATTAAAAGTAGATCACATCACTCCAAGAAATTCAGAGAACTATATCTAAATACACTGAATGCAAGATATTCCTCATCAATTTAGATTCTTATAGCCTTATAAAGATAAAATGCAGATGAAATGATTTAAATCAGGCCTTCATTAAATTTCAGAATTAGCTTTTGGGATCCCATGGATTGAATTGTGCAGCTTCTGATGCCTGATCACTGTGACAAAGCTGTGAGTGCATAATGATAAAGTGCGCTGTCGCCAGAAACCACACAGTCTGCCTTTGGTTTGTGCTAATAAACTATAAGACAACTTAAACTCCATCTTAATAGAAGAAATCCATCTCATTAGAAGTAATCTCACACTCTGTATGCTATCAGAATTTTCATGTGTATTCTTTGGTGAGCTGGAAATATAATTTTCTATTTATGCTTCTAATGTAAATCTGCCATTTCTGGTTGGCCACTCTGGCGTGAAGCCAAAGTGCTAATTTATTTCCATCTTTCCCTATTTCTTATATCAAAAGAGGCTGTTGGTTTGAATAACAAACATTCAATCGACTTGGACGTGGGGTGGCAGGCAGAACAGGCATTACCTGCTTACCTTTTATTGCCTTCTTTGAATTGGCTTTTCTGGGAACAAAACCAATAAGACATGCTGTTCCTTCATCTAGTTTTGACTCGGGTTATTTATCAGGAGACATTTCCTCCCCCTTGGTTCAGCACAGACTGGCAGTAGGATGAAGAATTCAGCCTGGAACGAGGCTTCTGACCTAATATTGTCATAGGTTACTGTCCCGCCCAGGCACGTAGGACTTCATTGTCCTTAAGCTTCTGGCTTGGCCTCATAATTGTTTCTGATTCTGAGAGATGTTGCTGCTGACACATTCGTCACCTGTGTGGTGGCAGATGCTGGGGTAGAACACACTGTTTCAGCCCCTCCCCAGCTCTGCGGTGTCTCTCTCCCGCCCGGCTCCCTTTGCTGTCTTGTACAGTAATTGGCCTAATAAAAGGCAGAAACAAGAATTTATTACACCTTGGGCAGTACTTGAAACAGACTTTATTCTCAGGAGCAGCAGTTATGTCTACTTGCTGCTGTATATTTTGATATTTCATTTAAATACTTAGAATATATTCAAAGTCAAATTGCTAATCACTCAATTTCCCTGCTGCTGTCCTGGTTCCCCAGGTGGCCTCTTATGATACTCCATGTAAACACTGTATTTGGAAGGATACATAGATCAGCATCCCTAGAGTCACATGATCACCATAAATCTGTGAAAATAGCATGACTTAAAAATAAAAGTCTCTTAGTATCCGCCAACAGGCTTTGGCATAATCTTGGCAATCACTTAGATATTTCTTTCTGTTCTTGCAGTTATAATTTTTTCCCAGGTGGAAAATAGTCTCATATTTTGCAGACGTTGTCCAAGCTAGTGACCATCAATCCATCTTCCTGGGCTACTAGAGTCGTCAGCTGACTGTGTTCCGTCCACACAACATCAGTGAAGCGAGTGTGAAACTATTGGATGGTTGCTCCTTTCATCTAAGAAACGGCAATACAAATTCCTGATACCATTTATGCGGGAATTTTTATTCTTGAAATCTTCCATGTTAAAGCAACAAGAAAACACTTAGAATGTCCTTTGGTGGAATCTTATTACACTTGCTATATATGTAAACTGATATTCTTTGATGCCAGCACGCTCGTTGCCCATACAGAGAAATCTCTGCACAATGAAACAAAACAAAACCAAAGAGGACACAAATCAAATGTCAGTCTTTGCTGATTCGAATTAGATACATTAACAGATTGTCTGGTAACATAAATTGGCAATAATACAAAAAATCTACATCTTACAGTATTTCAAGAAAAATAACTTCATTTGAATACAAAAGGATAGATACACTTTCTCTTTCCTCTAACCACTCTCGTGAAGTGGGTGTGAGCTGGCACTGGGGGTCTCAGTGCTGCTAAAATGTACAGGGGTATGACTGGCTTGCGCTTTTGGAGGGGGTCTGTTACACATGTGTATCACTAACATCAGACAAAGAAATCTTTCAACCAACAAGGGTTACAGAGCAACTTTCACTAAAGCACAGGTTGGAAGGGATTCAGGGTGGGGTTGGGGGTGGGAGCTGAAGCAGGCCAATATGGCAGCTTGTAACAGATTTCCTTATACCCACAATGCACCTGACAGCAAAGAATGCTTCTATTTGGTTGGTCCACACACTGGGCAGAGCGGTACTAGGGTGCACCACGGTAGAGTAGCGAATGTCTTTTTTTTTTTTTTTTTTAGGTTGGTTGATCAGTTTGTTTTTGACTTTCCTTTCTGGGGGCGCTCTCACAGCCTTCCCAATCCGCAATCGGCTCTGCAGCTGGCAATGAGATTTGCAGTGATAGTAGCCACAGCTGCCAATTCCTCTGGAGTCAGTGATGAACAGTCTTGACTCCGATGTGCTGTCCAGGTCTGAGAGATATGGCTTAGTTCAGTTAGGCCCTCTTCGTTTGTACACTGTGTTGGAGTGGGTGTGCGTGTTTTCTATGTTAGTAGCAATCGCTCGGGTGGAGTTTGCTTCCCCCACAGCACAGGCCTGTTGGAGGGCTGGTGTGACCCCCCTAGAACACCAGGGGACTGGCTGTCCCCAGCAGCACGGTCAGCAGCAGCAGTGCTGGGGAGCCCCGCGGGGGGACTCCCTGGCCGGAGTCGGAGCCACAGCTGCCTGCCTCTTCACACCGCAGCTTCTCACAGAGGATGCCAGTGTAGGCGGCCGGGCACAGGCAGCGCACGTTGTTGTGACAGGTCCCTCCATTCTGGCAGTGCAAGAGCTCATTGTCGCAGACATTAGCTGCAGAACGAGGGGAGGGAGGGGGAGGGGAGGAGAAGCAGAATCAATTTAAGTTCATCTGGAACATCATGTTTTCAGCTTTAAAAAATAAATTCTCTATCGATCTCGTGTTCCCCCCTTCCCTCCACAAACTAAGCATGTGACTCCAATTTCCAAACAAATGTAGTTGGCTGCCTTTGTTTTGTTCATATTAGGCCTTTTCATATAGTTTTTTTCCCCCCCTGCAATCTTGGTGATTCTTCAGTTCAGGCTATCTAACACTGAGTAATGTAATGCTCTTGGTTTGGAAATTCTTATGTACCTGGGACCTTTTGTGACCTCCTAGTTTTTAAAGGACAAGTGCCTGATACAAGAATGCAGAACCTTGAAGTCAGATGAGTGCTCTTTAAAATGCAAAGCAGTGTTGCTAAAATGACCAACAACCTCTAAGGTCAGGACATCCATCGCCCCTGCACCAATTCCAGTCTTTTCGTACATGCAAAGAGGCCACAGGGAAGCAAGGGAATGCAGGGTTGGGATGTGAAAAAAGTAGCATGCTCCGCAGACGACAGCCAGATGGGGAGAGGGAAAGCTTGTTTCGTGGGAGGCATGTGAGGAAGAGCAGTCACATTCGTCCCTGACAGCCCATTAGGATTTTTATTGCTTTGTAAATATGGGAAGTAGAGCCCAAGGTTACCTTGATTTGGGAACAGTAATAAATGCAACGGTGAAACCCTGATTACCAAAATTTCATTACATCCATCAAGGAACAGAATCAGGCTGGAAAATCAAGCTGCAGCTCCTGACTAAAATTCATTCGCAGCCTCTGTCACACAACTTTCACCTCTAATAATTTCTCATACCTTCAAAATTCCCGTTATCCTCATTAATTCAATGTCTTGTATTCTCTTAGATAATCAAGGTTTCACTGATTTAGCAGAATGTTAAATAGAACCCAGGGAAATTAACACAACAACGAAGAGTAAGAGAGCCAAGAGCAGAGCGAACGGTTTCCAGCAACATATGCTGCTTAAGCACTTAACATATAGACCACTCTGGACAGAGGGCGGGGCACAGAGCAGAAAAAGGAGGTCTTTGTAAAGGATAGCAGATTTCATTCAAAGAAAATGTCATGGCCCAATTTCTCCAAGGATGTCACATGGATACACACACACACACACACACACACACACACACACCCCACAATGGTGCTATTAAATATAAACCATTTTTACTAAATAATCTCCTCCTTCCAAATAGTTACTCAGTAGATAGCATTTGCTTTGTCCATTAATCATACTCAATACTCATATAGTCTTCAAGAGGGGCTTCGTCCCCACACCTAAACATATGAATGCTCTTGTGTATGAATGGGTTGAGGAAAGGTGGCACTGGGCATCCACAGAGCTAATAATAAAGTGCCTAAACAGGGTCCAGTGTGACTACAATCGTCAACATTCCAGGGAGATGTAGAAGACAGGTGCATAATACATTGGTATAAATAGCACTAGTAAATTATTCATGTTTGAAGTGCTGATACACGAGGCAGTGTCACATGGATTATAAGCATCAAGCATACAAGTTGCCCCTCAGTGGGTGGCTTAGATGGAACCCACATTGTGGTATTTTGTCAGACATTTTTTTTTTTGACATGTCAAGATCTGTACCTATGAAGCATGGTTCTCAAGCACAGGGTGATTAGCTGCTTGGACAAAACAGATAAAAGTCCTGCTTTTTTTTTGTCCATTTGGAAAGTATACGAAGGTACTTGGGGTTTCATTTTGCTTACACATCAAGAAATATCTGTTTAATTGGGGCAACATGGAATAAACTGATCCAAGTAACCATTTTCATTTAAAGTTAAAGATTCTGATCATTTCTTGTTCTAGGCAGCAGATTGCAGAATGGGATATTTCCTTTCATTTGGGCACTAGACATAGGGAAATATCTGCTCCATCAATATCGATAATTGCTTGCCTTGAATAATTGAGAAGAAATCAATAGTTAATTAAATATCACTCCCCTCTTTTTTGTGAAGCTATTTTTCTTCCTCTTGGACTTGAATGTAAAGCAGCTGTTGAGCAGAGGCGCTTTTTTTGTCTGAGAAGCCAATGATTAAGTTAAAATTCAATACCTTCCCTACATGTAAATAATCTGCTAGTTGTTTGGGATGGTTGTAAGAAATTTAATAAATACACAAGGAACAGATGTAGCCCAGGATTAATCATCTCATGGACTGGGGGACTATATCTTGGGTAATATATAAACAGGGGAAAAATGGAACCTAGCATACATTTCATTATTTTAGAATTCACTGTAAAGCACGTTACATTTGGGTTCTTGATGGTGCTCATCCTATTAAAATTCAACAAGAACAGGATTTTACTGTGCATACAGTACCATCTCATGGCTGGAATCACATGCTAGAAATATACTTAAATCTAACTACAGTTCTTACCTGATGCTTATAACCTCATGCTCCATCTTCATGTCATTTAGTACCCAAATTCTGTTGGTTAATGAACAAACTAGATGGTTAAATATCAATGAGCTCTTCTTCAGCACGTAAAACCTTGTACTAAACACCATGGAGACAATAAAAACAAATACAAAGCAAGGTCTCTGTTCTCATAGAGTTCTAATTTACTTAGGGAGATGAAATGCATTTTAGAAGTGACCTAGCATTGATTTCATTAAAACGTCCTTATTAGTTGCATCGAAGTCATTTGCCAGTGCCTAGCATCCTGCCATGTTTTGTGGTTATCACTCTAACTGCCATAAATGAGTTCACAATTAGGTGGAAAATCAACAAACACAATCAGAGATATAGAAAAAGACTACAAAGTAAGTATTTGCAAAGCTTTAGGTGAACACAAACGACGGTGTCCATGTTTTGGAGATTAGAAAAAAAAAATTATAGAAAAGGAGTTGTATTTGAACAAAGATTCACACAAGGCAGATATTGGTCAAAAAACCACCATGGATGGGGAGACTTCTTGAGTTAAAGCAAAGAGAGGCAAAGGGGCCATGTAGGTTATAAAGAAATTATTTTTGAACACTGATTCCCCTTCTGGTTTTACAATAAAAACCCTACAGGTTGTCTGCTAGATTCCACCAACAATGGACCCTAGAGGGAACAGAGAAGGAAGGAGGGTGTGTGTGAAGCTATTTCCCTCTTCCTACTTAAGGGTTTGTTATAATAGTACTGCCCAGCAATGGCTCTTCATCTCAGCTTTGACATTTGGTTCCTGTGCCATCTTTACTCAGAACCAGATTCTCACTGAGCCTTGGAGATTCCTGCACCATCCTGTTAGCATCCCTCCAAGGGACTACTACAGGTGTAGGCAGACATAATCTCCCTTCAGAGATGTTGTATTAAGGTATATGAAGCCTCTTATCCACACTATTAGTTTCTGGAAAGTCCTCTTCTTTCTTGTACTTTCCCAACCCTGAGTGATAGTTACTACCTGTATGAGCAGTTGCTTTCCAAGAGTTACTTTGGTGCCATGTTCTCAATTTTTAGTCTTCAAATACTTATTGTCCCATTTCCTTTAATCATGTTACTCTGTTGAAATACCTAGAATAGCTTGTTTTCTGACAGTAACTAGACTAAGAGACACAAAGATTATCTCAGTGAATGATGAGTGGGCTGCACTTGGAAGAGGCTGAATGCATATAGAAGAAAGGAGGTTAGAATACTAGGGGCATTCTGGCTGTTACTAATCTATCTATCTATCTATCTATCTATCTATCTATCTATCTATCTATCTATCTATCTATATTGCAGAGTTTGGGAAATGGGCAATGGGAAGCTATCAAAGGCGAATAAGTTATCTAGAGTTTTGAAGGAAAAAGAAGGATGAAGTTAGACAAAGATAGACTGGTGAAAAAGACACCAGACACTCAAAAGAATGGGCTTGGGCTAGGTTGGAGCAATGGAGAGAAGGAAGGGTGCATCTGAAGGCAGTTTGCATAACAAGTATGAGTGATTTTAAGGTCACATTTGAGTATGTGGATAAGTCACAAAGAAATTTATTAAGAAAGGCCACTAAGAAAGGAGTTTAGTTAGAGAAGCCAATGAATATTTTTGAACTTCTTGACTTTGAGGAGTCTGTAAATTCTCCTAAAATATTTTGTTATTACTTGGAAAAACGACTTGGAGGTTCAGGAGACAGTTCGTTATGGAGATGGAGATGTAGAACATGGGTGGTGAAGGTCATTGTCATCAAACACAAAGTACATGATCTCATGGCGGGAGAATATTAATCATGTCAAAATGAGGAGTGTCAGAGTCTCAGCCATATGCAGAGAAAGCAACACCATGAAGAATGGTTGGAAGAAGAAAACGTCAACAAAACGCAGTGGTCACATGACTATGAGAATAATCATAAAAACACTTTCCTGTTGTGGAAGACCATCTATGAATTAACATGTGAAGTGGAAGAGGAGGAGAAGTAGGGCACTTTGAATTGGGCAGAGCACATGTGTAACGTATGTCTCAACTGATTAAATCAGCCAGGAAGGGTTTGGGAATGAGTAGAAAAAGCACAGGGAAAATTGGAGGAAATAACTAATTATGGAAGTCCTTGTACATCAGTTGACAGGAGTAGGTCCCAATATTTTGGAGATTATGACTCCCAGAGGATCTTAGGCAGTGACTAGAGTTTACTTATTTATTTATTTTTTATTGTCACAGCTGGGTACAGATAGCATGCCATGGATGGGCAGAGGCCATGGATGCTGCTAAATGTCATGTCCTATAATGACTAGGGCAGCTTCTTCTTCCACCAACAAGGAATTATTTCTCAGTTAATGCAAAGGGTAAAATACTGATGTTCTGGGTCAGAGTGCAGTCATATCAGTGGAATTAAACAGCTGCCCTTGATGTACACTGGGAAGAAGAGCAGGAAGCAGGCTTGTCAGTTCTAGATCAAAATCACATCGAGTTTTCAGAGCACAGCCATTAGAAATAAAGAAACTGCAAGCAGGTAGGTCAGAAATACTAGTGTGGATTGCCTTCTTAACATTGTATAGAGTGAAAGGAGAAGAGGACCCACAGGCATACTTGTCATGCGATTTGTTCTTTATTCCCATTGAAACAATTATACTAGCACTCATGGCCACTTTGTAAACCATCTAGACAAGATCTAGATGAGGAGACTCTATCAGTTTAGGGTAGACCTTGAATGGCAATCCTTGCAAATTGTATGTCATATGGAATGAAAGAGTCGGGAGAAACACAGTGAATGGTATTAGACAGCGCAGTGGTTTGTACTCATAAATGTACTCATAAATCATGGCTGATTCCAGGTCTAGGAGTTATAGAATCACTCCTTAGATAATAAATTTCACATTACATCTCCTAGCTATTGTGGTTTCAAACCCCACTGATGGGGCAAAGGTATCTGTTAATAGCATTTCTGAATTGCTCCATCTTCTAGAGTTCTACTGACAAAATGGAAGTCTAAATTCAAATCATCTCAGAAAAATAAAAGTAGAAACGCCAAAGGTCTAGGCTGAGAGTGAGAAACTTGTTGACATCTATAGTGTCAATTTTATCTTCCCAAGCATAGGAGACTGCTATGGTTTCAAAGTTTGGCTCCTTCAAAACTCATTTTAGTTGACATTGTATCATTCTTAAGAAATGGGACCCTTTAGAAGTAGTATCATCAATGAACTAAAGCCCATATGATGGGATAAATGGGCAGCGTTCTTTCTACCATGTGATGCCTCCCAGCATGTTATGAGAAAATACTAGAACTTTATGATAAAAAACAGAATGTTAGATATTAAATAGCTGTTATTATAAATTAGTCTGTGACATTCTGTTATGGTAACATAAAATAAACTAAAATGAAATGTTTCTATTTAATCAGGGCGCTCTTTTGCACTGAACTCTAGAATCCTTTTCATCATGAAATTCTAAGCATCCATCAACTTGTGGAGCTAGCATGAGAATGAAGACCCCAGTACTATGTTCATGTTCTTTCTATTCTGTACTACATGAAGTTGTTAAAGAGATAACAGGAGAATTTCACCTAACATGTACCTTTCCGTTATAGCTCTATTTGCTGTTCTTCTATATGGATCAGCTTCAAACTGAATTTAGTTGGTGACATTTATTTTAAGTTTATCTAAACTTTTTTATTGTTATTGACTGTAAAGAGGTGTCTTATATCAGTAAACAGGAGGCTTCATTTTTAAATGCCTCATATAACTTTTGACCTAGGATTGATGTGAACCGTTAGTTGATATATACAATTCCTTTTTTATGGTAAATTCTGAGTCAGATACAGAAAAAGCTGATACTCTTTTGGTAATAGCCTGACTTTTTTTTAGGGTTCCCTTTTACTATATTTTCCTTTTACTATTGATAAGAATAGTTTATTTATGGAATGGCCAATCATAATGCTACGTAACCTGATACCTTCTGAGGCTCCAGTATTTGGGATACTTTCAAAAAGTGTGCCCAAGAGAATCAGAGGACATTGGCAGGTAAAGTTGTATTATTGTGAGACTGGAACAGAGTTGTGTGGCCAGAAGTTGAAGTGTGGAGCCTTGGTGGAAAGGCTGAAGCCATCAGGATATTAGGATAGCTCTGCTCACAGCATTGGTAAGCAAGCCACAAAGGAGATAAACAAGCTCTCAGAATTGCCATGATTTATAAATCCATTCTGAATTTAATAGGGAGGAAGTAGGAGTGAACGCTACTTTTTCTGTTACTCCTGTTTTTCGTGTAATCTTGGATGAGGAAAGCCAGAAGGATGTCACTAAATTATGCAGAGTTTCAAGTTTTTTTCTTATTTTTGTGGGGAAGTTTTGGTGTGTATGTGAGAGAGGCATGTAGGTATACATTGTGTGTGTGTGTGTGTGTGTGTGTGTGTGTGTGTGTGTAAGAGCGTGTGATGTGTCTGTGTGTGTGTGTAAGAGCGTGTGATGTGTCTGTGTGTGCATATATATGTGTGTATAAGTGTATGTGATTTGTGTCTATGTGTGCACATGTATGCACATATAAGTATATGTATGTATGTGTCTATGTAAGCATTTATGTGTATAGGTATGTGGGGTTCTTGAACATTTTATACAACTGTTCTTTCCCAACAGCAAACTATTTTCAAAATATGAATTACCAAATCTTGATTTCTTTCCCTTCTGTTCGTCTTTCTAGAACATGTCAAAAAGCAGACCTAGAAATTGCTCCTGTACATTGTTCAAAGAGGGCAGCAGCAAGGACTTAGTGTCATTCCTTGTTCTATTCATTTTTCCTTTAGAAACTGAAAGGGTCACTTATTCCCTTATGGTCACAATGATCCATCGCATTACTAAAGAGACATTTTCTTTCTCTGTTTGTGTTTGGTTCAAAGCTATACATTTAGGCTGGCCCTGTCCGTGAGCTGCTGCTATGCTTGAGCAATGCTGGGTCTGTATTTATAGACTTGAAAGTGTCTCTTTTTGGCTTTGCTTCCTGTACTTCAAGGAATCGATGCAATGCGTTGCCATGACAGCTTTCCTTGATGGCTGTATTAATAAAGTGACCTCTACCTTCACCACCTGAACCGAGCCCAGGATCGCTGAGGGAAAGATGTTCCAAATTGTTCCCATCCTTTGCAAAGAAACGTCAAAGAGCGAATAACCTCCACCAAGCGGGGTAATAACAAAGGCATGCGTACTGCAGTGAGGACTCATTCAGGCAGCAGGGAGCTGAAGAGCTGTGATTATGACCCATTTACACAGCCTTTGTGGCTGTTTTACTAAATTGTGAGCAAGACATAAAATAGAACGTGCAGGTTAGATCCTGAGGCATGGAAGAAACTTTAGAGACTGCAGTGGAGTTTGGGGGCAAGTTCTAGGCACACCAGCTATATTCCCCATCTTTACTCACATGTGTCCATGAGAGATGGTGTATCAGGGTAGGAAAACTGGCTAGGGACCATTAATCTTGAATTCTCTTTTTGAATTGCCACACTCTACTTGGAAACATTGACCTTATCATGGACTGGCTAGTGACATCTGTCCAACTATCTTTTAACCAGATACTTTTCTGGTATTGAACATATAGTGGGCCAGACCAACATGCTGATATGTATGTACGCATGTGGCTTGTCATTTTGATTACAACTATAACATTAGGGGAAATTAACTTTTCCAAATTCTCTTGAGTTTTATTTGCATGATTAATTTTTAGGTGTGTGTGAGTGTGTGTGTGTGTGTGTGTGTGTGTGTGTGTGTGTGTATACACACACATGTGTGCAGAGGCCAGAGGCCAATCATGGGTGTTGTTACTCAGGCATCACCCACTGCTGAGGGATGTTCTGTATGTTAAATGTGTTGCTCTGATTGGTTAATAAATAAAACACTGATTGCCTAGTAGCCAGGCAGGAAGTATAGGTGGGACAAGGAGAGAGGAGAATTCTGGGAAGTGGAAGGCAGAGGCAGAGAGATGCTGCCAGCTGCCACCATAAGACGATGTTAAGATACTGGTAAGCCACGAGCCACGTGGCAAGGTATAGATTTATAGAAATGGGCTAATTTAAGATATAAGAACTAGATAACAAGAAGCCTGCTACGGCCATATAGTTTGTAAGCAATATAAGTCTCTGTGTGTTTACTTGGTTGGTCTAAGCGGCTGCAGGACTGGTGGTGAGAGAGATTTGTCTTGACCATGGGCCAGGCAGGACTGGAGAAAACTCCAGCTACAACCCACCATTTTTTTTGAGACATATTTTCTCACTCTCCTGGAACTTTCCAAGTATGCACTGCTAACTGGCCAGGTAGCTCAGGGTTCTGCTTGACTCTGCCTCCCAAGCAGAGGATTAACAAACATGTACCACCATGCCTGGCTTTTTTTTGGGGGGATTGGATTTGGGGTGTGGATTCTGGGGGTCAAATTCAGGTCATCAGTCTTACAAAGCAAGTGCTCTGTTAACATATCTGTCTCCCCAGCCCTGCATGACTATTATTAATAAGAAGCGAAGCCTATCACTACAAAAGAATACAATTAGGAATTTCTCCCTCATTTGATGAGATGTCTGAGGACAGCTAGACTTGTGTAATTTTGTGTGTTTTGATGATAGATTTGGTGTCTACCTTCATTTGATTTGTTTTGCCTGTCAGTCTAAGTTGGCATCCTATGGGAACAAGATAGTGTTTGTCTCTCACATGTACTAACAGGATAAGGTAGGGTGAGGAAAATTAAATGCTGGATTCAAGTCTCATCTCTGTGGTTAATGTGGTGGGTGAACTTGGGGAAATCACTTAACCTCTGGGTGCTCTCTCTCCTCACTTCTAAAGCAGAGATAATAGCACTTGTCCTGTTTCCCCATCTCAAGTTGTTGGGAAGCTGGAAATGGATTATATAGAAGTGTTCTACAAAGGACAAAGGACAACCCAAGTAGGATTTGTTAGTGCTCAGTTCCCTCTCCAGTTTCCCTAATGAAAGAAATTCAGGTTAGATGAGCAAAGTGCTAATTCTTCAGGGTGATGAATTTCTCACGTCTCCAATCCAAGAAACCTGAAGCGAGAAGGATAGAGAATGGCCTCCCTCAAAGCAGCATCTGTACATGTTGTGTGGATATGAATCTTGAGAGAGTCCAAGCATGTGGTTGGTGAACATTTTGTATTCAATTGCCGTGTGCTCCATAGTCTTGCAAGGTCACTTTGGAATGGCAGTGCCCATTCTCTCAGAGGTGAAATTTATACTCATTTAATGTGTGTTCATCTGTGTCAGTCAGTATACAGAAATGTGGTCTGTTTCCTGAGGAGTAAGGTTGTGTGGGGATGGGGCGGGGGGGGGGGGTGAGTAGAGAACCCAAGCTGCTTCTCCCGCTCCCCAGCTCACCTTTGCCTGTTTATTGTTGAAGGTTAGAAAGAATCAGGCACAGACTCAAATAACAGACTGAAATCTGGAAGCCATCCTGTGCAAAGACCCCTTATCACTTGCTTTAAACCTGTGTTTTCTGTCTGTGTCTGTACCCTTCAGGAACATAGGTGGTGCAAGCATGGCCCTTATGTGACAGCATCCAGTCTGCTTGATTTCCAAGCAACAAACCCAAGGAACAGGGCTCAAGGGTCTGTCAGGAACAGCGTGGAGGCTGTCAGCTCAGTGGTCAGATATGCCTCATCTTCTTAATCAGGGACAGCAGGTTTTGACCCGAGGAAGCAGCCATCCTGTTGTTGTTCATCTATTATCAGAGCACTTGTTATAGGAGTGATGTTTTCTCTTGTTCAGCCAAGGAAAACACTGCTTACAACATCATAAAAAAAGCCCCATTTATTTTAAAGAAGACATATCTGCAGGCTGTAGTATCCCAGTAGGTGTGAAAGGGATGACAAGTAACTCCAATTCAGGAGGAAGAAGCACCATCTAAATATCTTAAAGGCTTTGGCTTTATACCATGCAAAAAGCCCCAATTGATGTGGAGAAAGAATTAATTCACTGCAATTCCTACAAACCTAAGGCTGGGCACCTTTCCAAAAGTGATCTTTAATGATGTATTGAAATCCTATTTAGGTCAACACCTTCAGACACAGATATAGGCAAGGTGCTCATGAAGACAGTACTGAGAACTCACAGATTTTTCTCCTTTGGTATCAGAAAGATACTTTTCTCATTTAATGAAAAGGTGTAACCTCTAATCTGGGCTCAAGGTGAAAGATGGCTGTTATGGGAGGCATATTCATACACAAGGGCAACACACATCCAGGAATAGATCATCTTTCCCGGGAACAAGTCATTATGTCAGGAGAAAAGCAGATGCAGGCTGTTTATTCATGATGAGACGTTCATCCATGGTCTGCTCTGTAAATGCAGATCTGCACCTTCCACGTCTTATATAATGAAAGCCCTAGCTAAGGATTTGGGAAAACTTATAACCAAATATGACCCACATTTATCTCTGACTGTGGAGAGTGGAATTGATTTTTATCAGTTTAAATTCTATCTTCATACTATTTTATTCTGTCCAAATTTCCCAGAAGATATATACAGTATTTTGAACATATAAAGGTACATATATCTATACATATGTATGTGTGTTTCTTATCTCTTTACACATCTGAAAGAATTTACTGTTTTTTGAGAAATGTATAATTTACTGAAAAGATAAAAAGCAATTCAGAAGTGAATCCTGCCATCACTTTCTACAAAATTTAGAATTTGTGATATCAATACATATTTCTAGTAATGTTGTCAATTATCTTAAATGTCTCAAAATATCTTAGAAAATGAATGAGTTCCTACATGATCCAATACTCATAGCAAGTGTCCTGGCTCCTTCTTTTACCAAGCATTCCAGAGTCCCTGGCAAGAGGGCAACCAGCAGAACTTCCTGAAGCCAATGGCATCTGAGGACAGACGTCCATTTTTATTGGTAACTAGTGATGATGGAAGCAAATGGCTAAACATGGTTGATTTTGAAGACCAAGCCACAGAAACCACTGAGATGGAATGTCCTATCCCTTTTCCAGGTAGAAGAAGTCATAGTTGAATTTAAAGCAACTTGAAGAAAACTAACCTCTTTTACAAAGCTTGAGCTTTGAAGACTTCGATGTTCTACCTTTATAAATGTCTTTATCACAGGCACTCTCTTCTTGTTACATTTCCTGTTCACTGGTTATATCATGATGCAGAGTTGTCTCAGGCACTAACTTGATGCTCAATAAATATTTATTAAATACATAAAACTGGTCTAGCTTTTCCGCTGCCTCTTTATGAATGGTTCATGCCTATCGGTTACTGGTAAGCAGACAGCATGTTAACTAACTCTTAGGTCAGAGAAGCAAGGAAGTGGACAGACACAGCTTCCTGGATATGGAAAGCTTAAAGGTCAGAGGGCAAGAAATGGAACGAAGGTTTCCTTGATGACTTCATTTCAGTCCCCTGGTGTAGGAGCTAGGTGATTGCTAAAGCAAGGGTGGGAAGGCAGTCACAGGCAGTGTTTGGAAGGGAGGAGCAAGCGGAGGATTGGCAGAGGATGGGAGAAGCAAACCAGGAACACATGGGAAAATCACTTGGAGGTGTCTATCACTCCAACTCAGGGTGCATACCATGATGTGTTAAAGGTTACCATGTTTGTTTTTGTTTGTTTGTTTGTGTTTTGGAGAAAGCATCAACAATAGGGGGACAGGCACGTGAATTAAGATTTCTTCCTTTGAGGATCCAAAATATACCTGGGAATGGGGTGGAGGTGAGGAGAATCAGCAAGGATGGTCAGTGTTTGGAGATGTGGGACAAAAAGCATTCCTTTCACTTTCCATTAAGCGACACACATTAGTTTTTATTATGCTCAGAGCACTCAGAGCATTGTGAGTAAGATGATGAGGGAGAAGAGGTGTCTCAGGCCCTGAAAGAACTTGGTAACTTTTTTTGCTTGTTTGTTTTCCAATTGGGAAAGTGATTAGTTAAATTTTGAGCTCAGGCTGAAAGTCTGGATAGAGCTGCTTTATGTTAGGGTAGGAGAGAGGTACGAACCTGTTATGGGGGCATTGTAAACACGGGCAAAAGATTTTATATTGAAACAATGTAGGAATTATGATGAATAATCTATATAGACCCATGCTGTGCTGATACAAGTTTGTAAGTTATTGTACATCCTGAGAAGGAGGCAGAGGACCTACCATGAGCCTTGGATATCCAGCATTAAGAAACACAAGTGTCTAGGGCTGAAAGGAGATAATTGTGTCATTAGTTCCCGTGTGTTTGTGTGTGTGTGTGTGTGTGTCTGTGTCCATGTGTGTATGTGTTGTTGTTGTGTTTTAAAGACAGAATTTCAGTGCCTTTGAGTATTTTATAAACATAATTTGAGGTTCCTTTTTGTCAAGCTATAGTCAAATGTCTCCTTAGAGACTCAATTTTTCCGATGTATACTTGGCAAGAGAGTTCTAAATATGGTCTAAGCCCTCTTAGGATTTTTAAACAGCAGGGATATTTAAACATGAAAAATAACTACAGAATTCACACAGCAGTAACTTTTCTTAATGATTTTTTCCTCTAGGAATCACTGTAATTCACTCTTGTCTGCTGTGGCCTCCCCATCACCATAACCACCTCCCGACAATGTCAAACTAAGTCTTGAGAGGTGATTTCATAATGTCAGGATGAAACAAAGCCATTTCCTTGTTAATGCCAACGTCAAAGCAAAATGAATTGGTGTCAATAAATTCAAGGTGAGGAAAACAGCATTATGGAATCAAGAGAATGTGCAAAATGATGACAGCACTCATTTAGGGATGCCTGACTCTGAGTGAAAATGATCATTAATTTTCAAAAATGCATTTGCTACTGCACTGGAGCCCAAACATTTAATTTTTTCTAAAATACATTACTGAGGTTAAAAAAAGGACAAAGAGGTGACAGTTATGAACAAGTCGTGTGCAAATCTTTCCAGGAAAGTTAGTGTTGATCTCATCAACTCATATTGTCCTTTCACATCTGCAAATTCCAGAGAGATTCAAAATTTGAAGCATAATACTTAATTGCTTATGGTGGTGGCATCCAAAGATAAAGGTTTAAATGTGGACATCATTACTTGGGACTCTCCATTTGGGATTACTGATGCTTCCCCTTTTCAAGCCATTTTGTATGGCTGTTGTGAACAGGAAGAATTACTTAAATTGTGATCATCTTAAATTGCTTTGTAACTGCCAGGCATCATTGGAAGTCCCGCAACAATAAAAAGAGAGACCCTGCTGGGCAGTGGTGGCTCATGGCACGCCTTTAATCCCAGCACTCGGGATTCGACTCCAGCCTGGTCTACAGAGTGAGATCCAGGACAGGCACCAAAACTACACAGAGAAACCCTGTCTCGAAAACAAAACAGAGAGAGAGAGAGAGAGAGAGAGAGAGAGAGAGAGAGAGAGAGACCCTAAGAGCCATAGAAACAGTATGTGTTATGATCAGTGTGGGTCCTTCTGACTTAGTAGGTAAATCAACTTCATGGAATGTGGACTTGGTGTCTTCCAGTTCACTTTTATCATTAGTAAAATCTAGCTTCCTTGATGCCTGATAAGTTCTTGCCAACTTGAAAACAGAAAGAAAAGAAAATTGCTGTTCACTCCTACAATTCCTTCAGTGACAGAAGAACTGTTTACCCACTGAAGATGATTGGTTTTTCTTTAAGTGAGAGAAAACCTGACAAAAACCTTCACTTAAGAAAAAAGTTTCATGGGATGCTAAAAAAAGCTAGCGAGTCATGTTAAAACTTCCTCACTTCATGCAATAGAACTTACAAAAACTGACCTTCAGGCAGGAGGTTGAAGAGTATGCAGAATCCTTTCCTAATAGCTACAGGAGCTCTTTCCCTGCTGGTTAAGCAAAAGGTGTGTAAAGCATGACCTAAAAGGGGGCAGCGGTGTCTCTGAAGGATCCAGAGCGACGTTTGACAGCTCTTTCTAAGATGAACAAAGTTGTGGGGGGCCAGGAGTTGGGGGAGATACTTCAATGAGTAAAACGTGAGTGGCAAGAAGCGCTTGAAAGCTGTGCCTTTGGGGACATCAGATTCCGACAAGTAAAGAGATAGATCGTGGATTGGTTTGGATATAGTTGAGAGGCTGTGTGTATTATTTAAAGCACAGAGAACAGATGTTAGAGTTTTTGTCTAAAGCAGATGAAGCCTTACCAAGGTTAGGTTAAGCACAAATGAATGAGATTTGGGTGGAGTTGGGGAAGAGCCATCACAGGACATGTTTAAAATACCTGGTTCTACACCTTTTGCTTTCTTCCACACTTATTTTTCTTAGGTTTTGAATGTATTACCCTAATAAAACTAATGAGATTTTCTAAAATGTAAACGGCCTGAAGATAAGGAATCTGCTTGTTTTGGTTTTTGGTAGGCAATGCCCAGAACAGCACTTTGTAACAGACTGTGCTCAATGAATATCTGAGTATTTTTGAGTGAATGAATAAATGAAATCTATAGAAAAATTCATATATTACATATCTATTGCTTCCTTTTTGCTTCTAAAATAGCTTCCCAACTGTGTCTGTTCTTTCGCCCCTAAATTAAGTTGCGCAGAAGTGCTACAGCCAGATTGCGTTGCTGCTTCAGAAAGTGTTTTCACAGTACTCTCCACTCGTTCTCTCACTTGCAACCTCCAGTGGCCCCCACTGCTAATTGGATCACAGTGTAGCCAGGGTCCCTCAGGACATGATTATAATCTTTCTCTCATCTGCTTTGGCTCTATGAAACAGTCTTTCTTCTGCTAGCAAACACACATGTACACAGGCTCACACTGGTGTGCATGTAATTAAAATTGAAGTACTAGAAATTTTAATACATCATATATGTCATTTTACTGAATATTCCAGTAACTGGGCATAATAGACACTATTAGTATTAGTATGATTTCCAGTTTATGGCAACCTATGTATCTTACCAAGGACCCTTGTGGTAGACCAGAAGGTGTAAGACCAGGAGTGACACCGCTTTGACTCTTAAGCACTGTTTATGCTACTCTCCTGACCCTTTAGTATCCCCAGCTCACCCTGACTCAGTGACTCTGCTATAGGTGTGTCCTTTCCTAAACTCTTCACCCACTCTTCAAGGTTCAGTTTTTAGACAAGTTCCACCAAGAAGACTTCTCTGATTGTCCTGACCCACATGTGTCATCTCACCTTTGAAGCCACAGGGCAGATGGTCTACACAGTGAGACATTCATGGATGTGAATGAAGATGGAGTTTAAACAGCCTGGATTTAAACTTTGGTTCCATCAAACAAGAGCTGATTGTGTATGTCACTCAACCAATAATCATTTAATCAATAAAATGGTTAATTTTATATCTGATATCTTACCCCAAAACTGTTATGTAAATTAAATGAGTTAGTATGTATAGCTAAAATAGAACAATTCCTGATATATAGACAGTTCATCCATAAGTACCATGTATTATTGGGCTTTACTAATCCTATGACAAATGTTCCTTCTCCATATGCATTTCTTGTCTTCTCAAGTATAGTACAAGCTATCAGAAATAGGCCATTGCTTTCCAACTTCCATTGTCCACACTGATGAAATGCTTGTCACCAAGGAGACATTGGCTGGCATTTTTCAGTGAGGGTAGTAGATATCTTTTATTTCTGTAACCTCAGGCATATCTTTTATCTTTGATCCTAAGCATCTGTGGTTTCTGTCTGGAATGTAGTAAGAAATTCTCAGTAACTTTTTGCTTTTCAAATCATGTTTTGTCAGACAATCTCTACATTTTCAGGGCTGTGGAGGGAAGAAATCATTTCTGGAGCACAATTGAAAGTAATCTGAGTTTTCATCCCTGCCTTCAAGTGGTAAGTCCCTCCCCTCAGTGGCATTCTCCAAATTTTGCTTCTATTTCTTGACTTGTGGGAAGGAGAGTAACCTGAAGTAAAGAGTAAAGAAAACAGAATGACTTGGGCACCAGGTTTGGGCCAAGTGACAGGGAATTACCCTCATGAAGCTGCCCGGAGGGTGATGCCTGTCTTACTTGGTGGGTGTCCCTGCTCTGTTGTCTATAGATAGGCATCATGTTTACAGATGTTAAGGTCTTTCACTGAATTGTATCTTGGATTTAGCTCCTATTAGGCTACTTTACTCCCATGTAAAGGTACAGGAGAAAGAGAGGCAAACTCTGGCTTATTTTGGCAGTAGAGTCAAAGCCCTACTTTGCACCGCATTAAACACTTTTTTTTGCCACCGATGTGCTGTTTCAGATTTAGTGATCCCACTCAGGTTGGCTGATCTGATTTTCTCTTCTAGGGTTCTGATTATGTTTCTACAGGGCCAGTGAGTGTAGGCCCCTTGGTTCACCTAAAGTCCTCTGGTGCTATTCATCCCACATTCCCAGGGTATCTGCCTTCACCGCTGTGTCTGACTGTTCCTATGGATCCAATTCACACCATTCTAGACAGTGGTGCCTTTTACACCAGGTGCTCCTAACCTGTCAAAGTTTTTGAACATTTTTACATTCTGTTTAGTATCTATTTCAGGTGTAAACCAAAGTTTAATCAGGTTAATGGTGTTGCAGGTTACAACTCTTTTTTTTTTTTTTTAATGCTTGTCAAGTCTACCTACAAAGCAAATGCTCTGGTCAATAATCTAAGCAATGGCTGGCTTGGCCAGCTAGTTAATCCACTGATTGCAGAAAAAGAAAAGACTCATATGAACCTGAAAACTGCTAGATTAGAACATGGCACACCTATTTTCCAAAGACAGAGGATGTTGTGAAGCTATTTTCTTAGGACTGGAACATTCTGTTGTTGAGAGAAGGGAATGGGTTCATGAAACTCATGAGAGAGTTATAAGACACATTCCTAAGGTGTAAGCAATGTGCAATTGCTGTTGTGGAGACTTTTCAGTGGAAGTGTATACAAATTGGGCAGGGAGCTCCAAGGATGCAGGTTTTGTGAGATGTCACCTGTGCTGGTGTTTTCAATGATGTCACCTGAGTAACTGATGCTTGTGAAAGTAACCCCCTATTCATGCTCCTGTAAGTAACCTCGGGAAATCCACTGGTTTATTAAACTAGACTGAACTGGAATCATAGATTTGGTCTGTCGTTGGTGTTCTACCTGTGTCTAATAGACAGTTGTTTCTATCACCTCTTGGGAAAGTCATGCAAGAGAAGTCATGGTTAGGGAGGTTACTTGTCAGCTGAGCATCCTGAGGAGCCAAGATTTGTCTCTAGCTCTGTGACAATCCAGCCTTCACAAGTTCTCCTAAAAGCTATGTAAGAGTTTTTCCTGAACACAAAGCTGATGTTTCTGCTTGTGTTAAGAAGGGAGAAAGAACAACACACCTCAAAAGGTACTGAGTTGAGAGCAAGGCGCCCGTGTAAACAAACGTGGAAGCTCCACTTTGTTGTCACTCATTTTGGTTTTTGGAAAACATGTTTTAGAAGCCTTCTGCTTTATAGTCTATAACATAGCACAGTGTTTCTCAACCTGTGGGTCACAACTCCTGGGTGTGTGTGTGTTAGAATGACCCTTTCACAAGGGCCACCTAAGGCCACTGGAAAACACATATATTTACATTATGATGCATAACAGTAGCAAAATTACAGTTATGAAGTACCAATGGAAATTAATTTTATGGTTGGGCATCAACACAGCATAAAGAACTATATAAAGGGCCACAGCATTAGGAAGGTTGAGAACCACCGGTCTAACAAGAAAGTTTATAATTTTAAGACTACCCCAAATCTTCTAAACTTACACCAAACATTTCATTCCACCTATATTATAGGAATTATTGAATTTTAGTAAATGATGATATGAATGATGACTAAGGACACCAACTTGATAAACATGTGGCATTGACTCCCCACATTATCACCAGGACCCTTGCCTGACATGGACCAGGCAGCAAAGTGTTTGAAAATCAAGCCTTGCAAAACACAAATGTATTTTTTGACAACTTTCTGCTGAGAACCCTTGGATTTTGTTAGCTGTAATGCTTACACAGCTAAAACCCTATAATTAATATTATGGTTATTCACTTGCTATTTTAATTTCATCGTCTTGTTTGGAGGAATAAGCAGAAAAAAAACAAAGGAATCATAAATCGGCATTGTATCTTGTTCTTTCTAGAACTACATAACTCACACAACAAAACTTTATGACAAAGAATTCAGTCAGTAAAGAAGAATCATGCCCAAATTTCAAGATAAATGAATTTTTATGGCCAAGTGATAAAGCATATAATATAGATTTAGCTTACAATGCTAACATCAATAGAGCCTAAACTACATTGCCAAGAGCAACAAAGTGAGAATAATGGGAAAAGATTGAATGACCATATGAAAAAAAAAAAAAAGGTTTTCAGAGATTTCCAACCCTTTTCATTTTATTTCTTGAGAAGCCCATAATGAATTCATATTGATGTTGCTGGCTTGACTAATGACATCAAAATGCATGATCAATACATGCTAACTAGGCTAAGAATTAAGTTCAGAACATTCTTAATTGGGAACTAGTCAAGGCACATTGAAAACCTGAGCTGGCACAGGGCAAGGAGAAGGGAGAAGTCTAATTTCCTGATTGCTTTAATGATGGCTTTGATAGTTGGAGGTAGCCTTGTGCAGTCTATTACCCATGATTTAAGAAAATTGGGAAGGACTGTGAGTCATACAGACCGAGAGTCACATCCTAGATCACAAACTCACTGGCTTTGGACCTTTTTGAGTCTAGGCTCTCAGGTTGTGAAATGGGTACAGCAGGTTATTACCTGGTATGAGAGATTTGGAGATGAAAACAGATACCCATCTATAAAAAGATTGCCCACAGATGGTAATTATTTTGATTATAGAGATGTTTAAAAGAGATAGAATTGACTATGATGCATATAGCAAGCAACAAATTTTAGTTCTTCTTTTATTTAGAAGAGATATTTAAACATGATTTCTTTATATAGTACTTCTTAGGTTTAGTGATGAAAAGGAATCATGTTGATATATCCTTACAAGCAGCACAATTCTGTCAAATGATAAAAAAGAATGTGAAAGCTGCCATTTGTGTTTTGAGCACTTGGTCTGTAGCAAACTTTATTCTAAGCACTTTTTGTCTTTGACTTAGTTAATTCTGTTAATCTTATAAAGTAGACATTGTCATACAGAGGCCTGAAAAATCCAAGGTTCAAGGAAGGCATCTGAGTTATCCAGGCAATGGTTGGGATCAACCTGATGCAAGGACATGACCACTAAGCTCTTTTATCTGACTGACCATCACACTGGACATCAACTAGCATTCACAACTTGAGTTCCCATTTCTCTATCCACTAAGCAGAATCAGGCAGAAGCTGTCAGGACAAGATATCTACATGACAGAGTCAATACAAAGAAACCAAGGCATCTTGGTTCTAAACTATCTAGAAATTTAGATTTAGAACCAAGTGCAAAGGCTGGCACAGGACTCCAGAAGTTCCTGGCTCCCTCCACTTTCATTATCTGCTTTACCCTAAACACAGCACAAGCTGCCCATACCTCTCACCTAGAAAATTGTGATCTCACTTCCTCTTATCTGGCCTCCCCATTGCCACATGAAATCCATTGTCCACAGTGCTATAATACTCAGAGTTACTCTTTTTGAAATGAAAAGGCCCCAAACATACCACTATCCTCTATGCCCACTGAGCTCACAATAAAATCCACACCTCTTACTTTTCCTGGCTTCACAGATAGTGAATGATGCGATGCCTGTCTCCCTCCATCTCATCTCCGCCTCTCTTTCAACGCTCTACAGCTGTATTTGCTGCCTTCTATTCCACGAGAGAAAAGGCCTTTGCTGAGGACACCAACTGGTTCCCTATCTCCTAACACTGTCATATGAGTGCAGAGGAGAACGCATCTCCATGAGCTCAAAGTCTGTGTCTGTCCTTCTTACCTTGCTAACCCCAGTATCCAGAACAGTGGCTGACACAGTTCGTGCTGCATACATATTTATTGAATAAACTGAAGGTTATCCAATGCAGCACACATCCTTTAAGGGCCTAAAATAGCACAGAGATAATGGGCTTTGGTGAGGCTTTTCTGATGGGTTTTAATTGCACTTCTACCTCACGCTAAATGAAACTAGCTAAACTTTCCTGACCTTCTGACTTTAAGACCTGATAGCAACTGTATGACACAATTACAACCAGTTCATGGGGCTGCTGAGCCCTCTGGAGTTAAACATCAGAGAATGTGTCACAGTGGGGTTCCTGTGTGCAGTCTTGCTCCAGGGGAATATTATGCACTTGGCAATCCATCAGAAAATTCTCCTCAGAGAAGGGATCATTTCTTGGTGATGGATGGACAGTTTTCCTCATTCATTTCCACAGCCAGGCTACCTCTTAATTTCTAGTTTGGCATTAAAGTGGGGCTAAAGGGTATGTGCTGTGGAGTGCTATCCAATAATCACAGCTATTCTTTCCACAGAGGGGTGAGTCTTCTCTCTCAGGCCATACAGCTAAGATGCCAATATATACATAATTGTAAGAAGTCAATATTATACCACTAGCAATGGAGGAAACAATTTTATAGTCCAAACAGGAAACTATTGGATTTCTTTGTGTCCATCTAATTGCCAAGCTTATTCCAAAGTGCAAAATTGGTCCTGCCTGATGAAATAGTATCTCTTGGAAAGCGGATGTGAAGTCAGCTTGCTCTTCCTGAGACAAGAGCCGAGTAGCCGTGTCATGGTAAACAAAGCCACTAATGACCCAAGTAGTCTAGGGGACTAAGAGTGAGATATTAGGAGCAAGGACATCTCAGTCACTGGGCACTAGAGCACTCCTGCAGTCATGAAGCTTGTGGCAAGAAACAAAACTGGCCATCTGCAACCTTGCAACTGCTTCTGCTGCCCACACCTGCCCTCACGCTCTTTGCGCTGAGTACTACTTTTAAAGGGTTTTGTCCCTTGACCTAGGAAAGTGTTTTCTGCTCTCAATGCTCTAAAGAAATAGGAAGGAGCAGAGTAAAAGCAGTGCAGAGGTGAGTGTGGGTGTGGGTGTGCAGACGGGTGGTTGTTAGGGAGTCATACTTGTACTTCTAAGCACTGACTTCATTTCTACTTCCCAACTGTCCATTTGGATAGGTGGCAGTGGGGCAGATGTCTGACTTTTTATTTTTTGCCACCCCCAGGAGAAAATCTATAAGTAAATAATTTACTCTGCAAGTAGTACCCAGCTCTTGATCTCTGTCTTAAAATGCCACCTCCCCAGCCCCTGCCCCAGAAAAGCTCCTCTGTGACATGTTGGTGGCTTGCAGCCTCTATTCCAGTGATGTTTCAACACCCACTTCCATGTGAGAGTCATTGCATAATGGATTTTGTCAGGAGCAATTGCTGGGGATGTTGCTGAACCCTTCCCTCCACCTGTATGGAATCATTAATCTTGACTGTGAATCATTCCTAACCGCTTGACTGAATAGAAATGACCTCACACTGAAAATACAGGTTTCTGTTTTCCTCTTGGTAACTTATTTTCTACTCTGCTTTGCTCCAACTCCAGCTCCCTCTCTCTTGTTTTTAGGCTGACATCTCTGTTCAACAGCAAGGGTATTTTGAAAGCCTGTCCGACAACCATGGACTCAGAAAAGGAGACCTTCATAAAGTGTGTGTTCTATTTTGAGGCTGAATGAATAGCATAACCTGAAGCGAGTGGCCTCTGTGTTAGGAAAGCAGAACACAACACAACAAACCTGGATTGTTACAAAGGATGTGTGAATAAAAGCCGTTCTAAAGTAAAAGACTCAAATCAAATTAAATGCATCTCTCTCGCTCTCTTTGAACAATATGCTTATGTCTTTGAAAAGTTGCAAAGGAAGACAAAGCAAAGAAATGTAACTTTTTCTCCTTTGATATGCTCCAGAAATAAGAGGTAGCAGCAACATGTATGCAAAAATCCAGTAATGACATTCTAGGATGTAGAAGGAAATAATAAAATAGGCATTATGCATTGAAAAGGACTTTAAAGAGCATCCACCCAATTTCCTGTGTTGTTTTGATCCCTTCTAAGGTGACAGACAAGAGAGCAAAATTAGGCAAACATTAAATCCTATTTCTTACTAGGGAGTAATGTTTCTAGCTTGAAAATAAAGTTGAAGATTCCACATACAAAGACCACAGAAATTGGAATGATAAATCAGGTCTGCTACTTTTTTTTTGGCATGCAACAGTGTTATGCAATGAACTATCATATGAAAAACAGTAACTATGGAAATGTGGCAATGATAATTAATGGTAAGACATGACATATTTCTTTCCTTCCCCCTTCCCCCATTCCCTCAAGTTTTTCAGCTTCTAAAAGACCACTAAGTCATTTTTTTCCTCCCAGTAATTGCTTCATGAAGATTGTTAATATGTGAATTAACTGAATTTACAGGACTTTAAAAAGGAAGCAATGGACACTGCTCATTTCTGTCCATATCACAAATGACACTTATTTTTTAATCTTAAACCAGATGGTCAATGAAGGCAGTGACCTCAATAATAGCCAACATAATTACCTACTTTATTTTCACTGAAATTGAAACTTCATTGAAAATAATTTTGTCTCTCAGTTTATTTATGGTGAAAAATGCTTTTTACCTTTTGAACTTCCAGACTACTGGGCTGAATACAATGGCTAGAAATCTCCTTTAATCACTTCTAACAGCTCCCGAGTAGACTGAAGTTAAATTTAAAATGATATAAAGTTCTTCTGATCCCCCTAGACTGGCAGTCCCTAATTTTAGAAGATTGCCACTGTGGTGATATAACAGGAAAACCAATGTGTCATCCCCATTAACCTGAATAATAGATTGAAAGTAAGGGGATTCTGAAACAGCTCTCTATTGTTCTAGGTGTCTCACTCGTTGACAGTAACATATGGTGAATAAGACTCCCAAACTGTAGACAAGAATATGTTGCAGTTGTGTATATCTGCACTTGGGATATTTGAGAAAATGTGTTCTACTGTTAATGGGATAAAACATTCCACACCGAGAGTGCAACCTTTTCAAAAGATAAGGATTCTCTGATACAAAATGTCTTGAGAGAAATTTCTTCATAATACTTGTAACATACAACTGGCTGGAAATTAATGTTCTGCTTTTTAAGATAATATGGCAAAGTATGAGATCTGTAATTTTCTAATACATTAAGCAGTAAAAGTATCCTTATACATAAGTCTTCCAACATAAATAATTTATTCTGGCAGCTTATGGAAGATTCAAGCTGTAATAATTTTAAAAGAATGTTGTGATTTTTCTTGTTACAAAAATTTTAATAAAAAATAAATTATTACAAGTGGAAAAATGAATAGTGTTTTCTAGATAACTCAAAACAAGGAAACAAATTCAAGATAAATCTATTTTTATCAGATTATTACATGAATATCTAAGATAATATATGTATCTTATAGTTGATCATGATATTAAGAAATGTTCCCAGATTCTGTATGCATTGAGCTCAATGGGGTATCAAATGTAGGAATGTCAGGCACATACTCATACAGTTATATGTAGCAATTCTATGAAAGAATCATGTATTTTTGCACTGATTTTTATGGTACAATGCTGTGTGTAATTACATACACACTTAACACTTACTATTACAGAATAATCACGTAGAGATACTTTTTATAGTGGACCTCTCAGAGCCAATAACCCATCAAAACATGAATGCTATCCAAACTGGGGTCTGGTGTCTTGTACGATGTTAAGTAAGTAACTTTGGACATTGCATAGCCAAATCAACTCATTTACAGAATGACATGAACCCTAGTGGAGTCACTAACCCTGGATTAGAAGGGTCCCTCTAGCTTCAATTCTCATTGAAGATGGCAGACTAGATGAGGGGCAGTGTAATATTCAAAGGATATCCCCAATTTCAGCCAGTATTCCCAGTAAACAAACAGAACTGAGCCTTTTGCTGGGTCCAATTTCTTTTCTTGAAAACGAAGAAGTGTGACTCACTTTCCGGAGCAAGTGATCCTATTTATTCAGAATCCCCAGAATTAGAATTAGACATGTATCTACAAGAAGACTGGCACTCCACATGTCCGAATTCCATTCTTCAACCCAAAGTTTCATATTAGGGACAGAGAAACCTGCTTGCTATGTAAGGAGTTTTAATTTTGCTAACCCAAGTAGTGTTCAGGCATGTAACCGGTGGCTTATCCAACCAGCCCATTCAGTGTGTCAGAAATTCCTGTGGGTCATCCTGTCCTCTTAGTCTTTTATCTTAAGCAGAGCCACTCACTCAAGTTAAAGTTACACAGAGTTCCAGGATTCTTTCTGCTGTCCCATTTCATAGCCCTGTCTCTCATTAGCCACCCACCTCACATGAAGATGAGATGACCTATCTTCCATCAGAATGAGCCATTGTATCTTAGTCAGAGGAAACTCCTATCCCTTCTCCAAGTGGACACATCTTTCTAAACTTGACTGAGGGCTAGTCTATATCCACAAAGATCCTGTTGTCAGTATTTGCTGTCAGCATATCAAACCACCTCTACGTCTCTTCACACACCCTTCTAGAACAGATGACAAGCAGAGCATAGGACATAGAGCTGAGACAGTGTGTCTGTACCCAGCAGCTAATGATTCGATGATGAAGAGAATTCTTGCCTTTCCTTGTCTCCAGGGCAACAGAGGGAGCCTGACCATGTAAGATGGACATGGCACTGTGAAAGCTGCTACTAGAACAAAGGCTCTCCCACATATTGTTCCTACCATGTTATTCAGGGCTGTCACCTCATTTCACAGAAAAGGCTGACGTGCAACAGCAGTTAATTTCCATGTCACCACAGAGCTGCATCCTAGAGTCACTTTGCAGCTGCCCTGCCTGTCTGAGAATATTGGACCCTCAAAGTGAATCAGGAATTTATTGCTTTCCACAAGCTCTACCTTAGCTGTTGATAAAGAACAAGCCCATTGTTTTGGAAGAGAAGGGCATCTTCCTGTCCAGCATCAAGTATTCAGTTCTATAGCCCCGAGAATCTCCACACAGGGCTATTGAGCAATTGTGGATACTGACAATTCATTCCTTCTAAAAATTACCATGAGAGTGTCTGATGTTCATCAGTCTTTCTCATCTCCCCTACAAAGCTTATCATAGTCACCATAGCACAGTCCTCTGTACACAGAACTTGAAGGAGAGTGAACTTGGTGTGGAATAGAAAGGGAGAGAACTGATTTCCGAGGATTATTCATTGCTGTTGACATCTCATGACTTTGAACATGTTTTATACCTCACCAAGCCTTAGTTTTTTTCATCTATAAATTGCTGAACATGATATCCTATTTTAGGGACTTAGTGAAAATGAAATAAGATGATAAAAAAATTTCTGCCACAATGGTGGTGGTAGATATGGGTATCATTATTCCTTACATCTGAATCTGTGATTAAATATACGTAACTATTACATGTGCTCTTTTTTTGTTTTTCCTTTGGGGTGCTGATTTCTGAAGATCACTGTTGTAGGGTCTGCCAAATGGACTACTGTTTAGTGTTTGTTTATTTGAATTTTTGACAGATGTGAGTAATTGGTCAGAACACTCAAGTCATGTTTTCATGTGAAAAGATGTGTGGGGCTGGAACTTACATAGTCTCAGTGATACGATACCTCATTGTTTTACCAGCTAGGCCTACATGAAACTATTGACTGCTTCTCAGTGGTAAGCATCATTACAGTATCTCTTCTCTTTACACACCTGAGGATTCCCTTTGAGAGCTGGTCTGAGCATAACTAGTGTGTCCTGAGTGTGCAAGTGTGCATTTCATTAGTTGATGAGCCAGATAAAAAAAAGTTCACTGCACATAAAGCAGCAAATAAACATTTACTATTATTGGTAGAAGATAAAATGATGAGATAGAAAGACACACACACACACACACACACACACACACACACACACACACACACACACTGAGGGGGAGAGAGAAAAAGGAGAGAAAGAGAGGGAGAGAGAGTGTGCCCATGAGAGACAGGCAGAAGGAGGGAGAGGGAGAGGGAGAGGGAGAGGGAGAGGGAGAAAGAGAGAGAGAGAGAGAGAGAGAGAGAGAGAGAGAGAGAGAGAGAGAGAGAGAGAGGAGGGAGGGAGGGAGGGAGGGAGGGAGGGAGGGAGAGAGAGAGAGAGAGAGAGAGAGAGAGAGAGAGAGAGAGAGAGAGAGAGAGAGAATCCTTGGTTAGTCCTTGTCATCAATACTTATTTTAAGCCAGAGACTTCTTTTTCTCTTATGTGGTGCTCCTCATGTTCATGGACACTAACATTAATGAACACCTCACTGAAAGCAAACCAATGGTATAGCTGAACTGTGGTCAGAACATTGTTTCTGCTTGGTCCCCTCTCAGCAGTGAAGGACAGTTGTTTGACATGGGTCTAGTTTGTAACTCCTGTATTGAATTTTCTTAGCATTTGAGGCAAAGAGTAAGAATTGCAGTTTGACTTTACAATGTCTCTAACTCATACTAGTTTGGACAAATTAATCTCTCTAAAATTCATATTTCTCATCTATAAAATAGATATGCTAGAATATCCTTGCAGGGTTATTTGAAGAATAAATGAAATATATGTGGCACGTCCAAGCCAACTAAGGACCCAGATACACTTGTTACTGGAATATTTTTAGTGTAATTTAATTTATAAGATGGCTATAGCATGAGTGTTTTTTTTTTTTTAAGAGCAACATTTTCCTGCATGGCATATTTCTTTGCTATTTATTAGAGTCATGGCAGTTTGAAAAGAAAGACACGGTCAGCAGGAAAATCTTAAGTACATTGAAGGGGAAAATAGGACTTTTCTGTACTGACTTCTCCCTGGGGGAGCTTTGGTCATGATCTCTGCCGGTGTTTTCAAATACGCTCTTCAGTGAGTAATGATATTCTGTGGCTGGAAACTAGGACCATGCTGAGGGACAGAAAAGATCCCCAGTGAACTCCTGTCTTCTCATGAAAGCAAACATGTTTTGCAGTGTCCTTTTTGACTGTCGGCTTCTGGTTGAAGTTTTAGACAGAAATCTATGCTCTAAAGGAATGTTATTTTTTTTTTTTTTGTACTGGTGTTAAATTTGGAGCTAAGACCAGGTGGTGGCTGTCTTCCTGATGGTGGGGAAACAACAGACTACTTTTAACTTCCATTAGATTAACAAACACAGTTGACTGTGGTGTTTCACAAAATAAAATTTGAGTCTAAAATGGGACACAGATGCAAACTTTCCTTCACTGTGTAGATGGTTAGTGCTAAGTGCTGTTTTAAGATATGCAATTACACTTAGAGACATGAGTCATAGTGAATGGAAGCTTCATTCTCTCACTTCAGGGACCCAGGGGAAGGACTCACCAATCCAGAGTGGGGCCCAATGTTCAAGTACTCTGTAGAACTTCTTTAAACTTCCTGGGGATAGAATTGCAGATCAGTGATGCCTGCTACCTCATGAGGGAAGGAAAATCAGTGAAATCCTTATCTCTATGACACTTCCACTTTAAGGAAGACATGTTGAGGACACTGTCTATGAGGAGCAACCTGTTACATTCCTACAACGGACATTCACAGTTAACTATCTTGAAAATTGGCTTAAATACCAACACTTATGATTGGTATCTGCATTTACAGGTATAACAATGCTCATTGACAATTGCAAATCCTTCCTAGTTCTTCATTAAGCTTATCTACTGGCATCTACTTATAGCAGATATTACCAACAATGTTTATTATGGAGATGATTACATACCAAAAATTAGTCAGGCAGTGGCGGCACATGCCTTTAATCCCAACATCTGGGAGACAGAGGCAGGAGGATCTCTATGAACTCTAGGCCAGCTTGGTCTACAGAGCAAGTTCCAGGACAGTCAGGGCTACATGGAGAAACCCTGTTTTGAAAAACCAATACAAACAAACAAACAAAACATCAGGAATTGTTCTCAGTAGTGTTTAGGCATTTGATATAAATTTGATAACAGCCCTGTGTAGTATAATTATTATTTTTGAGAAGTGAATTCTTAGGATGGATAAGTCATAATTTTTCTCTACTATATTCATTAAAAAGGGGAATGGACAGGATTCCAACCGCTATGTGAGAAAGCTGTACAGCTAGAGTAGACCTAGCATAGTGCCTTCTTTCCTTGTGGTATTATAGGGCAAGTACGATAGCCCATGCACTAGGAGCAGGGCATTTGTGCTTTACTCTATGGCCTCATGTCTCCTCTAGTTTAAGAATCTCTTAGAAAGATCTGTGTTAAACTGACTTTTCTTATATAGTATTTATGGTAGTGCAAAGTTCAAAGGGTCAATAAACACTTGTCTCTTGTTTGGCCTATCCCTCCTACTTTGCTCTTACAGAGTCCTGCTCTTAGTATTGTTTCTCTCTCCTTTGATGAGTCTTCACTCAGCATGTATTTTCAGTGACTAGTACATTTATTCTGTTGTGGTTCAAATGAGAATGCCCCCAGTAGACTCACATCTTTGGATACTTAGATCCCAGTTGGTAGAACTATTAGAGAAGAATTAGGAGGTGTGGCCTTGTGGAAAGAGGTCTATCAATATAGGTAGACTTTAAGGTTTCAAAAGACTCACTCCGTCTTGCTCCAGTGCCATGCCTACTTGTCTTCTTCCGTGCTCTTTCCCATGATGGTCATGAATTCTAACCCTCTAAAACTGTAAGTCCCAAATTAATTGCTTTATTTTGTAAGTTGCCTTGGCCATGGTGGTTTATCACAGTAACAGAAAAAAATAACTAAGTCAGTGTCAAAGCATGGAATGATATGACAATAGTGAAGAATACAGGAAGAGAACATTTTAATTTCAACACAATTGGCTGATCCCTGACAGTGTGACCAGTATACTTATGCTGAAGGTGACAGCAACATAACCACACTGTCATCCTCCCTCCTTTTTAGAATTTATGCTTCCATTTCACTTTTACATTCTGTGGTAAGAGTGACATTGTTAAAGCTAGAGTAATTATTAACTTATTCTCCGTTACTAATGCTTTTTGATTCACTATGAAAATTCAACTTCACTTCAAGGACAGCATGACATGTGGTTAAATTGTTACTCATACTATTTTTAAAGATCTATAAGAATAAACAACCTTATTCTCTTCAAAGTAAGAGTCTCAATTTGAGGATTTTTCTAGTGAAAGACGAGAAACCTTAACTCTGCTAAAAAATAGCACATAGCGTGAACTTGCTAAGAATAGCCAAATAACCCTGCCGAAAGTCTCCCGAGGAATTCTGAAAAAAAGAAGAGACTGAATACATTTCTGACATACAAATCCTGAAGAGTGTCAATAGTCACTAAGCTGAAAATAGCATGTATTCAATAGGTCTGATGGTGGCTCAAAGGATCGCAACTGTCCCACAATCACTCCTGAGAAATTGGTTTATGTCCCAGAGGAGAGCTGAGTCTAGTTTTGGTATGTTTAGAAATCATATAATTCAAGACATGTCTAGCAGGGAGTCATTTTAGCATTACAGCATGATTTCTAAGATTCAGGACGATGCTAAAATTGATAAAGAATTACTGCTAAGGTTAGGGTACATTTTAGTGGATGAAAATTTACAACAAAGGGTTTTATTTACTTACTTGATACTAAAAGAAACTGGAAGACACTTGTTTTAGACAAAGTATTAGATAAAATGCTGCATTTATAGGTGGCAATGACAGCTCAAACTAATAACAAGGCACAATAGTTGTTAATCTCACACATTGTTTAGACTTCCATTTTTCAGAAACAAATATGACTAACATATATTTCATTTTGTTTTCATTTTTTTGAAACTTGATTGCTTATTTAAGTGTGTTAATCCAAACTGTAGATGAACCTGCAGAGGTGGATATCATTTCCTACAGTTAGATTGTCTTACTAAATGTTCTTACTGAGTGTCAGAAACCAGGCTAAGCATTTGAATGCATTGTATTATTTAGCTGTCACAGACATGCAGTAGATTCCATTTTCATCTTCATTTTACATAAACAAATTGATCATAAATGAGGCCTCAATTTTCTTCATCATGAAGTGCTGTGGAATAATGCTTTTGTACACTGGTTTAATAAAATGCTGATTGGCCAGTAGTCGGGCAGGAAATATAGGTGGGATAAGCAGACAAAGAGAATTCTGGGAAGAGGAAGTCTGAATCAGGAGACACCAGCACATTGTCCAGGGAACAGCATGTAATGGCACACAGGTAAAGCTATGAAACCTATAGATTAACAGAAACGGGCTGAGTTTAAGTGTAAGAGCTAGTCAGTAGTTAGCCTGAGCTAATGGCCAAACAATTTTAATTAATATAAGCCATTGTGTGTTTACTTGGGTCTGAGCAGCTGTGGACCAGGCAGGATACAGGAAAACTTCAGCTACAATGAAGTATTCAAGTCTGCAGCGATAACAGATTATGATGTTCCTTTATGGTGTAAGAATTTTAGCTTATTAACCAAAGTTGGAAATACTGTATTTTATTTATCACC
Organism: Peromyscus eremicus; assembly: GCF_949786415.1. Classification (NCBI taxonomy): domain Eukaryota; kingdom Metazoa; phylum Chordata; class Mammalia; order Rodentia; family Cricetidae; genus Peromyscus; species Peromyscus eremicus. Next base: position 82,890,956 of record NC_081421.1, read on the forward strand.
TTTAAAATTCTGCCATAGTCTATATAAAGTCCTTATTTCTTTATTTTAAAAAACAAGTGTGAATGCATTTTAATAACTCCATTTATTTAAAGAACAAATTGAGAATAAACAGAAATTTGTGAAGAACAGAAGATAGCTGTTAGCAGGGATGAAGGAGTTATCAAAATAAATATCCAAGATGTTGATTTTTTTAAATGATAATTGGGAGTCTGGTAACATATATTTTAGAATAATAGTCATCATATATGCTAAGGTAAAGTAAATTTGGTAGTTTAAGTTTTCAGTTCCCTTCAGAAAAATCAATTAAAAAGCAGTTAAATGATCGTCCTGGGATAGGGAAATAGATGAGATCTTCTGGGCAAACTGGGGATGGGGATGGGGGGTCCAGTGGGGATGGGGATATGTAGAGGGGAGGAGATGGGGATGGGGACATGAGGGAATATGGTGGCTGAGTTGGGGGAAGGACAGAGAGGAACAACAACAAAAGAGATATCTTGTTAGAGGGGGTCATTGTGGGGTTAGGGAGAAGCCTGGTGGAGGAAAACTCCCAGGAATCCCCAAGGATGATTCCAGCTAAGACTCCTAGCAATAGTGGAGAGGATGCCTGAACTGGCCTTCCCCTGTAATCAGATTGGCGACTACCTTAATTGTCATCACAGAGCCTTCATCCAGTAACTGATGGAAGCAGATGCAGAGATCCACAAGCAAGCACTTAGCAGACCTCCAAGAGTCCAGTCAAAGAAAGGGAGGAGGGACTATATAAGCAAGGAACTTCAAGATCATGACAGAGAAACCCACAGAGACAGCTGACCCAAGCTCTTGGGAGCTCACAGACTTTAGACCTACAGCTAGGGAGCCTGCATTGGACTGACCTAGGCCCTCTGCATATGGGTGACAGTTGTATAGTTTGGTTTGTTTGTGGGACCCCTAGCAATGGGACCAGGACCTGTCCCTGGAGCATGAGCTGGCTTTTTGGAACCTATTCTCAAGGGTTTGGTCCTGCCTCAGCTTGATATGCCATGCTTTGTTGACTCCCATGGGAGGCCTTACCCTTTCTGAGGAGTGGATGGGTGAGGTAGCAAGGAGGTGAGAGGAAGGAACGGGAGGAGAGGAGGGAGGGGAAACTGTGGTTGGTATGTAAAATAAATTTTAAAAAATTAATAAAAAATAAAATAAAAAAAAATCAGTTATAGCAGTTATGATGTTGACACTAAGTAATAAATTCCTGGATTTAGTGAATGAAAACACCTTCCAGTTTTGAAGGATTTTTTTATTTCTTTGTTTTGTTGTGTTTTGTTTTTATACTACAGAATAAATATGTAGCAATGATGTTTGAGAAAGAAGAAAGTGTTTGAATTAGATACTTTAAAATATAAGCATGTTCTGCATCTTAGCCTACTTTGCTGACCATCTAGTGACAACACTGGCCTGTAAGATGACATTGGCATCCACTGTGCTGTGGTTCTTCTTATCTCCAGCTCTAACTGGGCTGGCAAGTTGCAGCTCACCTTGCATTTCACTTTGGGTCCTGTTATGAGTTGATTCATGGCTGGAGTAAGTCTTTCTGAGAATGTATAAATATTAAAGTATGCAGTCTTCCATCCCGACTGCATTATTACAACCAACTGGGGAGTTTAGTAGAATTCAGATGCCTGGGGCTTGCCCCCAGAGAGTCGTACTTAAGTATGCCGGAGTGGGGCCAGCAATAACTACTTCATTTCAGTCTTGATTAACCTTTGTCTAGTTACTGAGATGTTCAGTGTCTTGTCACTTTCTAGTTTGGGAGGGGAACCGTGTTGTCATTCTTTTCTCCTTTGTTCTCATGAAACCAGTGACATAAAGGTTAAAGCCACCGAGAAAGAGAGATTTTCAACAACTACAGTCCTGCTCATCGCTTTTCAAGTGAGCAATTAATAATTCATAACAATTAACTGAGTTATGTGTTTCTCTTTCAATATGTTTCTAAACATGAATAGATTAAATGATAATTGCCATCAAATTTTATGTTCTATTTCATGTTCCCAATAAAAGTATATCTTTGGTAGCTCACTTTGTATTTTCTTTTGATCTATTCATAACCAAATGCAATATACTATATTAAAATATTTATTATTAACCTATCAAATATTAAACACTCTTAAATTATATGGATGAAAGAAAACAAATAGGCTACTTGTTTAAGTTTTCATGATTTTTCTTATTTTAATATGGTTTGGATTTGTAAAACACATTCTGATAAAAGCTGATGAGGCGAGGAGTAGATGAGCCCTTGACCTTTATGGAAAGTTTTCTAAGCACATATATCCTCTCAATTTTTAAACTCTCATTATTCTGTGAACATGAAGTGATAAAAAAATATACAAAACAACAACAGTGACAGCTTAAAAAAATGTTAGGCTTAAGAGTCTGTCTACTTGAGGCTAAAATACCTATTTGTCGTCTACTTCTCAAACTTTAATATCACCCACTTATCTTCTCTATTCTTTCTTTTTTTTTGCATTTTTGTGGTTAAGGCTGAGATTCTGAGCTTCTAAATATTTCCCCAGCAGTGTTCATGCTACTGGTTGAAGGATTATACTTTTATTTTTTCATTATTTATTGTGCATGTGTGTGCACACCTGAGTATATGTATATGCACCTGAGTATATGTATATGTGTATGTGTATATGTATGTGTATATGTATATGTATATGGAGGGACATAGGGAAGCCAGAATATGTCACCAAGTCCCTTGAAACTATAGTTATAGGTGGTTGTAAGCAGCTGGATCAGGGGGCTGGAATCAAACCTGTGTCCTCTGTAAAATCAGTCAGTGCTCTTGCATTGATTCATCTTTCCAGCCCAAGAATCATATGAAATACCAAAGTGGGATTGACTCAAGTAAGAAAGTTATGTAGCTTCACTGAGACTCTTGACATCAGCCTATAAAATGAGGTTGACTACTAATAGTGTTTTACATACCTTACACAAGACTATAAATGTCTGACGTAAAAAGCAATGAAAAAACATTGGTCATCATCAGTGTTATTGCATGCTAATAAGGAGAATTAATGTATGACTTAAAAAGAATGGCTAAAATAAACTCTGTAAGGTTCCAGTTCAGATGAACTTTTAAGCATGTATGTCAGAGCTGTCTATGACCAGAAAGCCAGCTAGAAAGACTGTAGGAACAGAGGTTGGAGAGGACTTGGATGAACAGTGAGTGACAGGACCATTTTTCTCATGAATGCATGGCAGCTCTGGTGGCACACATGGTATTAGGCCAGTCAACATTCCAGCGTGGATGGAATGGAGGCACATGAGTCTCCACTCCTAGATGAGGTTCAGTTGACAGTTGATGGCTGCTGGTAAAGAGTCAGTTTTCTCTTGGGATGTGGTCTCTGGCAGGTTGACTATGTTCCAGTGGATGACCCCCAACAACCATGTATATATGAGAAGCACTAATTGAACAATCATCTATCATATTATTAAAAAAAAAGAAGATACAGAGTTGGGATGGGTACATTGGGGATCTGGGAGGAGTTTGAGAAGATAAATATGACTAAAATGTGTATGTATGTATGTATGTATATATGTGTGTGTGTATCCATATATATATATATGAAGTTCTCAAAGAATGAATTCACAGTATATTAAACATTTTCAAAGTTTTATATAATTAAATAGAATCTTATTTTATATAGATACATAGCTGAGCATCCTTTAAAAATCTTTTAATTTTTATTTTAGTTAGAAAGTACATAAGTGTAATGCTGTGGGATGTTCTGTATGGCAAATGTGTTGCTGATTAGTCAATAAATTAAACACTGATTGGCCATTGGCTAGGCAGGAAGTGTAGGCAGGACAAGGAGGAGAATAAAGCTGGGAAGTGGAAGGCTGAGTCAGAGAGACACTGCCAGCTGCCATGATGACAAACAGCATGTGAAGATGCCGGTAAGCCACGAGCCATGTGGCAAGGTATAGATTTATAGAAATGGATTAATTTAAGACATAAGAACAGTTAGCAAGAAGCCTGCCACGGCCATACAGGTTGTAAGCAATATAAGTCTCTGTGTTTACTTGGTCGGGTCTGAGTGGCTGTGGGACTGGCAGGTGACAGAGATTTGTCCTGACTGTGGGCCAGGCAGGAAAACTCTAGCTACAAATGGCGTCCAACGTCGTGGCAAGAGTTTCCACCTAAAAACTGAGAAAAAAAGATTCTAAAACGGAGCTAAAAACAGCTTCCTAACTGTCTCTCTCAAATGAGCGGCAGCTGCTGGTTTGAGCTACTTATGAGTTCCTAGCGTGTGCTCGACCTGCAGTATGGCGGGAATGAGGCCTTTGCAAGTGGCACATTAAGCTGCGTGGTGGATTTAGACTTTGCTAGTACAAAATAAAAAAAGAGGTTTTGGGGCTACACGCTGCTTGGATAAAAGCATAGAGACCCACGATAGCTCCCAGAGCTGTCGGTAAAGTACCACGGCCATGTTGGGAAGCTGAGGTGGGCAGAGCCAGCAGCCACAGCTGCTGCAGTTTAAAGCAATAGATTCACAATAAGACAAATTCAGATGTAATAGTTTACAATGTGTGTAAAATATACATAGGCTTGAAAGAGACAAAAAAGGTAATATATACAGTTATATAAACAAATACATAGTTTTAAAAAATAAAGTCTTTAAAGAGACAGTAAAATTAATATAAAAAATAAGCCACATGAAGATGAATATTACACAGAGAATCTGTATTGTGTTGTCTTTGGGATTTTTAACTGCAGAAAAACATTTGATCATAAAAGATGTTGAGTTAAACCAATATGTATATTTTAAAGATATGACTTCAAAATTTGGATATATGGATACGTTGCTTTGGAAAGGAGACTCTGCTTTTGTTCCCACAGAAAGCCAGAGGCTATGGATTTGTTCAAGATTAAGATACATCAGATTTGATCAGCCAAGACCCCCTGAAAGGTCTCCGATGACACCATGGCCCAGATGATCCAACATCCAGAATGATTTGAAGGCAACTGGCTCAGACCATACACCCTCATGGACTATTTCATAATTCTAAAATTTTCCTTGTATCCCCATAAGATACAGCGCCCTCCTCCAGCAGGAAGTAGTAAGAGAAGCTACGCCCAAATTCCCAAGTTATATGTAATTTTACTTTGTTAAGGTTAAAACCTTCCTTTTTGAAAAAAAAAGGGGGGGGGAAGTGCTGTGGGATGTTCTGTATGGCAAATGTGTTGCTGATTAGTCAATAAATTAAACACTGATTGGCCATTGGCTAGGCAGGAAGTGTAGGTGGGACAAGGAGGAGAATAAAGCTGGGAAGTGGAAGGCTGAGTCAGAGAGACACTGCCAGCCGCCATGATGACAAACAGCATGTGAAGATGCCGGTAAGCCACGAGCCACGTGGCAAAGTATAGATTTATAGAAATGGATTAATTTAAGACATAAGAACAGTTAGTAAGAAGCCTGCCACGGCCATACAGGTTGTAAGCAATATAAGTCTCTGTGTTTACTTGGTCGGGTCTGAGTGGCTGTGGGACTGGCAGGTGACAGAGATTTGTCCTGACTGTGGGCCAGGCAGGAAAACTCTAGCTACAGTGTAATATTTTAAGAAATACTTCCATGTGGTCCAGAAGAGCTGAGTCAGCAGTAGTGTGGAGCATAGAGTGACAGTGGCCTCAATCACTAGGTTACTTTGGGACAGGTACTCCACAAAACTTTATGGTTTTGAACAAACCCAATGTGGACAATAGACTGGTCCATGTTATCCATTTCATGATAACACAGACACATGAACTAAGTTCATAAAGTTAACAGTACTATTTTAAAATATTTAATTGTAATTCTTAAAAATAATTACATCAACATTTCACCATTTTGTGGTGTTTCATGCCTCATTATTTTTTTGAAGTAAGTGCACAGTACAGTGTTCATCCTACAATGCTATAGAATAGGGGAAGTCTTAAAATATAACATAGAAATTACTCATAATTTGCTATGAAAATATAAGTGATCTTTTGGCCATCTGGATGACACCTACTGCTATAATTCAACAAAGGCTAACTAAATATTTACCATACTTCTTAAAAACAGAAAATGTGCAAAAGAGGGGATGAAAATCATCTGTGCATTTGAGTATGGGTGAGTCGTGACATCGTTCCTATGGGCAATATGAAAGGTCTTGGGTTTAATAGGCTCAGTCACACTCAAAAAGGAATCTAAGCAGAAGGAGTATGGGTTCACAGCACTGACATGCACTGAATTAAGGGTAATTACTAGCAATATTAAAGGTGATGGTAAAAAAAATCCCATATCTTTTACATGTTGTAAATGTATTTTTCCTGTGCCATTGGAATTGGAGTCTTGTATTACTAGTGTAATTCTCTTAGTAGTCGTTTCTGCTGATATTCAAGGTGATGGGCTCTTCCTGCAGTATGCAGCAGAATAATTCTTCCCTCTGACATGAGCAGTACTGATTATATTATGGCCACCCTGACTTCTCTTTCATTAGTTGCTGATTGTACTAAATTGATGCTAAATTGGCTTGGCTGGCTCTTAAGGCCTTTAAACAGTTGGTATCGACCATGTCTGTGATCTCATCCTGGAAATTAAATGGTCAAAGCTTTCATGTTTCTGGGAATCCTAACATTTTTTTTCTTAAGGTCAATTAGGGCTTTGTAAATATGAACCCGTTAGATCACCGCCCCCGCCCCCCGTGACAGCCATGTCAATATTTTAATGAAAAGTCTTTCTTTTTATGGTGTCTGCCAACTCTTGCTTCACATTCTCTCCATTTTATTTGCTAGCACATCTGTTTCTTTGCAATTGTTGTGTTGAGTTCGAAATAAATCAAGCTGTGGTTGTAAGGCCAAGTCCAATCTGCCTTCTTTTTTACTGATTAGGCAAAAAAAAAAAAAAGTTTTTATACTTTTTAAATAATTGAAACAAAATTGAGAGAAATAGTATTTTTGACATGTGTAATTCATATGAGTCAAATTCCAGTGCAATGAATAGCATTTATTTGGGGCATCATCACCTTCCAAATGTGAGTGTTGTTGAGATGTATGCTGACACCAGGGTTAGTGGTTGTGACCCAGATGTATGACCCATAGAGTTTACCATGGGGATTATTTAGGTATTTAGAGCAAAATTTTGCTGATCCATGGAAGAACTCATCAAAGGTTCTCTCTCAATCTGTGAAGTAAAAATGACAAAACCTTATAAAAAGCCAAAATAAACATAACCACCAACAATCATTAGAAGCTGCTGTGCTGCTTAAGTGTTTCCGCTGGGAAACGACCCCTTTAGTTCTCAGCTTTGCCATCTACACAATGAGGAAAACACTTACCTCCCTTGTAGAAGGGGATAATGTAGAAGTGCTCCCTATACACAGAAATGGCTTTATACAATTTTATTATCTTGAAATAATCATTGTTCTTACCAGAAATTGATGTGTGTACACACAGTGCAGACCCGTTGTGAGATTTCATGATCATGCAATTTCAGACCTAGAAGGTGCTTTGACGCCTTTGTGAGAGTGTCATGGGTGGCCCTGAGAGACGTGAGTGAGGGGCATAAGGGCATATTCTGTGGAGAAGTAGCAACAGTTACACCCAGAAACAAGAGTCTTGACTCCAGTGTTTGGCATGCAAGCAGGATGACTTCAGTTCAAATCTCCTGAGCCCACTTAGACCAGGCTGTCATCGAACAGGTCTCCAATCTCAATACTCCCACCCACTCCTACTGCAATGTGGGAGGCAGAGACAGCAAACCCTTCAGAAGCTCTCTAGGTAGCTAGGCTGGCCTCTATGGCCATAAACAAGGAGACCCTGTCTAAAATAAGGCTGAAGGCAAGGACTGGCACCTAAGGTGGCCCTTGGATCTCTGAACACATGCAACTCATGAGTGTGTGTGCTCTCCCCGCCTCTCTCTCCCTCCTTCTCCCACTTTGTTCCCCTCCTCCCTCCATGCCACACACACCACATCACACAGCTTTTTAAAAAGCCCCTGACTTCAGGTGTAAGCCTCATTTCCATGAATTGTATTGACTCTTGCAATCTGAGTAGCAAGAACCTTTCTACCACCTATGGTCTCTAACAAACTTCAGTTCTGCACTTATGAGTGCTGAGGACTGACTCTACTTCAATGGCGATTTTCTTCTTCAGGTTTCAAGTTGGGTGACCATATTGCTGTTGGGCTTATTTTTTTTACACGTCTTTGACCTTATCTTTTAATATACAACCTTATAAGATTTTGTTACTTTCTGTTTCTCTCATCATACACACACACACACACACACACACACACACACACACACACACTCAAACATGCATTCACTAGTGTGTAAAAAACTGGACAAAGGTGAAACCCTATATTTGTTCTACCTAAAGTAAAGGCAGTGCTGCACTTTTCATTTTCACTTGGCCTTCTGATCACCTATCAGACAGGACCTAGCTGTTGTATTTCTTTCCAAGCAACTGAGCCTGCACTTGATGAGGAGTATTGGCAGCTCACAGAGCTTTTATTGTTAAATTTGGATAGTTTGGTGGTATAGAATGCTTATGTTTGGGCATCCTTTGCATTATTAATATTCTTTTCCAACAAAGATGAAAACCAACATGATTTTCCAAATCAGTAGGCTAAGGTCTGCCCTGTAGGTGAGAACTGAAGACGCTTTTTGATTTGAGAACAAGGTAGCAGAGGCACTGGCTAGTCGGGCTGTTTTGCAATACTGAAAATGCTTGAAATTGCTCTCTATCTGTATTTGTCACATGTGGAGCTTTCATAATTCAAGAATTGCAGGTTTTGAATCCATTTAGTATAGAATCCTATACTGAGTACATTCTGAACCACTTGCTCCCACTAAGCTGGCCATGTCAGTATTTACCTCTTATGGCTCCTCTGAATGGAGCCATTAGTATGTGGAGGGATCCAACACTTTCCCCAGCATAATTCTGGACACCGTAGCCCCATCACTCAGGGGTTGCACCGGGTCTCTGATATGGTAGAGGTAGGTGGGCTTTGTCTAACAACTCCAAATCAAAAGGAAGTATCAGGGAAACAAGAACCACAACTGGAAAGCAACAGCTCTTAGCAGGACTGCTGAATCAGGAGAAATTTCCCAACTGGGGGCAGCCCTGAACTTTCTCTTCTAGCTGATAAAATGAGCCTTGGTTCCTGGGAGGATGATCCAGCATATTTGTAATGCTTAGACATTGCCACTTTCTATCTCTGTTTTCCTAACATTTTCTCTTTTCAATGACCTGAGAGTCTCTGAATGGCTGTTTAAACAGCACTGTTTTCCACCCAGAGAAGTTGGACAGCAGGAGTACCAAGAGTTCTCTCAGAGTATTTTCCGTTCATCGTTCTTATGTATGTGGGGCTCAGCTAGGGAAAGGATGCTGGTGTTTAAGTTAGTGGGAAGGAAATTAAAAGTTTAGATCCAATGAGCCATACACTTTATTGGCAAAATGAAACTTTTGGTAATAACGATGAAAGAGTTAAATAAGTAGAATTTCGTGTCTAGGACCGTGAGTGCTCTCAAGCATGACAGACACCTTCTCGTTTAGGTGACATGCTGCCTGTCAACAGATTCAATGCGCAAGGTCATCTGGTGAAATGTGAACTGGACATTTTAATGTAACACAGCAAATAGAAAGAGGCATCAACTAGAGGCAATTGAAAAATTACAAGTTAGTTTCAAGGTATTTGTCTTGGGAGGTATAATCTTCATCTCACAGAAGCAATTGGAAACATCGTCTTAATATCTCTGTGATCACAAGTTGTCAGGCCTACAGAAGTTAGTTTCCATGAAATAAAAAAGAATGAAAGAAAAAGAAGAAAACCTCCTGAATTATAATAGCAGATTTGTGATCAGAAAGCTATCAGAAAATAATAAAGGGAGTAAATTCTTAGTTACTGACTTTCCAAAGATTAAAAATAATTTATGATGTTTCTGTTTGTCTTTATTTTTCATTTTTGTTTTTGAGAAAGAGAGTGAAAACATGAAGTTGGGCATGTAGGGAGATATGGAAGATCTGGGAAGAGTTTGGGGGAGGGAAAGTAATAAGATCAAAATATATTGTGTGAAAAAATTAACAGAAAACAACATGAGTCACGTGAGAGAAAAATCTGGGGAACATAAGTGAGGAATGATTAGAGTGTGGAAGGTGATGGAGTGGCCCAACATGGTGCCTAGAGAAAACCAGACTGATATTCTTGGCATACCTGCCCTCTGCCCCATGGACTTCGTCTGAAATCAAAGCTGGAAAATTTGAGGCATCATCACTAGAATCTCTATTGACATAAGACTGTCCAGAACCACCACTAGAAAGGGCACATTCATCATTTGTCTTAACTTTCCCTCAGACCAGGGAATCTGTCATTTCTCAGTGTACCTCTCTGTCTTCTCAGACAGCCAGGGATAAGTGCTGTTGGGAAATGCTACACAGAAAGCAGTCTCTTGAATTTTACCCACATTCCTTGTCCTGTTCCCATTAACCAGCTGGTCTACTTGATTCATCCCGGCCTCAAGGTACTGAGCTGTGGTTTGAATGTGAAATGTTCCACATAGGCTCATGCATTTGAATACTAACAGCTGGTGGCACTGTTTGGGAAGGTTATGGAACCTTTAGGAGGTAGAGCCTAACTGGAGAGAAGTGACTCATTGGTGTGAGTCTTGAAGTTCTATAGCTCGATCACACTTCCTGTTGGCTCTTTGCTTGCTGAATGCAGATGTAGTGGGACTGGCTGGCCTCCTGTCCCCGCTGTGTGTCTCCGCTATGATGAGGAAATGCTTCCCCTTGGACTATAAACCCGAATAAACCTTTCTTTGCTTAGATTGCTTCTTGTCCTGTATTTTGTCATAGCAATGAGAAAAGTTATAAATACTGGCTGACACCTGTAATCTGCCAAATTATATGTTTACTCATACGCTTCAACTCTTCATGTGAAAAACATCAAGGGATCAGCTCTCCTGCATCCCGATCTTGCTATGCTTGGAGTGTTATAAAGACTAGATTTTCGGAGTATGCTTTAGTGGGATCATGACCTTTGGCCTTTGTTCAGCTAAAGCTGTGTTATCCTCTTTGGCATACATAATATTCTAGGGTAAATCCAGACATTTTTGGGACCTCGGCACCTCTGCCACCTAAATGATTGTTCAAACAGTTCCCTAACATCTGGGTTTTTACAGTTTATTTTCTAGCCTAAGTGTGCAGCAGAGTGTCAACATATAGTAAGGACTAAATGAACACTCACTGGAAACATGTGAGTGAGTGAGACGCTTGATTATGAAGCTTCCTTTTTCCATACATGCACATTTTAAAAGGGCTTATCAGTTTTGTCAAAAATATTATGAATATTTTTCACTATTGTAGATATCAGTTCAAGAGATTTTAGAAGCCTTCAGTCCTTTGTGTGACTCTGGCATCTCCATACTCTCATCTCCTAACCTTATATGTTACTCTCAGTTCTGACTCGGTGAATTAACTGAACTTCACATTGAAATCCAGTTTGCCTGTAGGGATAGGATTCCTGTAGGTCAGAAGTTCCTTTTCAGGTGCATTGGATCCAACATGGCTGCCAGTAGTCCAGACATCCCTTTGCTTCCTTATAATTTGAATGATAAATGACATATTCCCTAGTGTCTTGATAATTGACAGTTGTCAGGGTGACAACTGGAAAGAACCAGTCAAGAAGCACAAGAGAGGCAATATCTGAATTCCTAGAAAACCTTGGTCCATTCTCTAAAAAGGCATGCATATCCCTTCCTTTTATTGGCCTTTTCCTCCCTCATTTTGCTCTATTTGGATAACCTGACAGACCCACAATGTCAAGAAGTTGATTTGTATGTTTGTCTCTTACTTTTGCTATTCTTGGCCACGAAAAAGAATCCTTCCTGCCGTTTACAACTTAATTGGCTTTATTCTGATACTAGCTCTACAGTTCTGGATGGAGGGCTCAGCTTAAGGACAAATCAATCAAACAAAACCAACCAAACAACAAAACCAACCAACCAACTACCCAATCAACTAACCAACCAAATAAACAAAGAACTGGTAGCAGGGACATGGTAATCTTTATAATGCTAGTACTTGGACAATGAGGCAGAAGGATTATTCTGAATTTGAGACCAGTCTGAGCTACATGCTTATGTCTAGGCTAGCCTGGGCTACAACATAAGATCCCTATCTCAAAATAAACATAACAAAATAAAATAAATAAAGAAAGAAAACCACAAAACAATAGCAACAGAACCCACATAACTTCTTTCACTTTTTTGGTGAAAACTTTGCATCGATATATGTCAACAATTTCAGCAGAATACTTTTTTTTTTTAATCAGATAGCTTGACATTTTAACTCACATGTATTGGAAAGTAAAAGAACATTTAAAAGTTCTAAATTTACATAAGACAGTACACACTCTTAAATACTTAAATGATTTTTCATTGATAATACACTCTCAATTTCATAATGCCTTTTCCATACAGTCTTTTGTCTTGATTAAAGAACATCTCAATGTCTGGTCTTTCTAATTTATACTCCAAGTCTACATATTCTTGCGATATACCTCTTCTTTCTAATCCAAGTATTTCCTTGAAGTAGGCCTTATCCTTGTGTATCCCTATTCCAAGCAAAAGCTGGATTCCATCTCCAAGATACCCTCTTATTCAGTATTTGCATTGAAAGCTAATGGTCCTGATGGTTATTATATCAGGACCTATAAAATGGGTCTCCCCCAATTGCCCATACCTTCCCAGAACCTATTTTCTTATATGGCATGTGATTTCACATAACATAAGCTATGTAAAAATGAGTATTGGTAACTTACATAAACAATGTGTGGTTTTTACAAATCTTGTATGTGTCCTCCTGGAACGTGACATATCTCTTACTAGAGTTACTCATTCTAATGTGGAGATCTACATTCTACTTAGCTGAAACACATTGCAAATTTATACCCAGTCTTTTTAGTGCTGGGACTGAATTAACCCTTCATATGTTACAGGAAGCATTATTCTGCTGCCTCTTTTCAGCTTTGTTTTCTGTGATTTAGCTGAGACTTTTGGTTTCAAAACATTGTTATTTAAAGTTGTTTCTTTTTCTCAAACTCCTTTCCTTCCTTCCTTCCTTCCTTCCTTCCTTCCTTCCTTCCTTCCTTCCTTTTTTCTTTTCTTTTGGACAACTTTAACACTAATCTTTTTCCTACCAAACCCCAAATGTCTTATGTCTTCTTTCTCCTCCTCCACTCTGTTTTTTTTTTTTTTTGAGTAATGAGTTTATTAGCCAAGAATATCTTTGAACTCTCTATGAACCTTGGATGGCATTGAATTCTTTATCCTCCTGCATCTATTTCCCAAGTACTGGGATCACAGGTGTGTGCCACCATACTTGGCTAAAATCTTCCTGTTTATATTTTGGTTTTGGATTATTTGTTTCACTCTCTAAAGGCAATTCAGGATTGTGATTTCCAAATTTTTCATATTTTTCCAACAGAGAATACACATAAACTGTGCAGCACAGAAATGATGGACAGTTCTTTGACAGAAAGTTTACAGGTGAAACTGGAGTTCACAGATGACACACACAGACTTTTAGAATAAGTTTTGCTTCAGTCTCTTGTATCAGCCCTAAATCTAACTAAGGTGCTTTTAGAAGTCCCTACACCATCATTTTAGTCCATTAGTAGTGGCCAGTCTGGCTGTAAGATGTACACTGTGCTTTTGAATATGAAGTTTTATCTAGTTCTTTTTGATCAACATGTGATGGGAACTAAACAGTAACGATTTAATTCCTGTTGTGTATCATGAGGGCCACAGCCATCATTTCCCTTGAATTATCACAATTGCCTTGCATATGTGGTCTGATTACTAACCTTGCTGTTACATGCAGATCCAGGCTTAAGAAATCTAAGTGGTTTCTAGGGAATTCAAAGCAGTCTGTAGGATTCACAAAATCACCCAAGGAGTCCATTTTGCTTCATTCACAGGATATAAGTGACATTGTCACGATTTCATTCCTTTCTTGTTTTTTCATGGTTATTTCTGTTTTAAAGTTCAATTCCTTTAGGACTTCAGCTCCATGTTGAACCTTCTACAAGATTTCTGGCTGTTATGAGAACTATAGCCATGTGCCTGAGCCTCTCAAACTCTAGTATCTATAATATTTATTCTCAGCTTGTCACTGAGACAAGTTTCATGGACAGCCCTACTCTATTTCCTTCTTGGTTTTGTTTTCTTGTTGTCAGGTTAATTTCTCTGCTAGTAATACTGTTTCAAATACTGGGTTTGGTAAAAAACTTTCAAAGTAAGTTAAAAAAAAAATCCAAAAAGCAAAAACTTGTGTGTTCAAAGATAAATTTGAAATATATTAAATATATATGTCAAATCTAGTCTTGAGATATTCCAATCCTTCCTTTAATGAAGTGCAAGAACAATGTTTCCAAAAAGAAATCTCACCCTTACAAACCTTTCGTTAAAAGCATGTGTTGCGTCCCCTACCTCTCCTATACGATACTTTCAGTTCTTTTCCCCATGACATGAAACTTCTTGACTAGAATTTAAGAAATCATATAATCTACTTTCTATTTTTCTTTTCTTTCTTTAAAAATATTTTCTGTCATACACAGACAACACACACACACACACACACACACACACACACACACACACACACACGAGAGAGAGAGAGAGAGAGAGAGAGAGAGAGAGAGAGAGAGAGAGAGAGAGAGAAAGAAAGAGAAACAGGCATACTAGGAGGATACACACACACACACACACACACACACACACACACACACACACACTTGCCAAGTTACATGAAGACTATTTGATATTTCTCAGACAATACATTGGCTCCTGCAGTTCTGTTCACTTGCTACCATGGAAAGCACCTGTTAGTTAGTTCTTCAGTAGTTAACTCATGGGTCTCTTATTTCACGGGCCTCATTCCCCTTTGTGCATCAGTAACAAGTTTCCATGTGCACATCTCCTTTAGTTCTGATTTCGTTCTATCATAATTGTTACTCAGCACAATGACCTATGTCATGGCAGCTATCTGTTTACATCCTTGAAGCTTCTAACATTAACCCAATGCCCATACTTCAGGGGGTACTCAATACCTACTCAAATATTTTCATAGCCAGTGATGCGATGTAGTGGGTAGCCATTCCAGCTTTGATCTGGAAGTTCCAACCCCCATTGAGACTTCGGCAACTGTCACGCCTATAAGGCGGGGCCAAGGGAGGCGCCTGGAGACCTGAGATCTGGACGGGCCAGCCCTCTCTGTGGTCCGGGACCCTGGACGGTGGAGGTGGGCCAAGCAGAGCTCCAGAGAACACCGCTGGACTGAGATACACCTTCCCCAGACCCCGCGACCTACCTATCCCTTAATTTGTAAGTTACGCCATTAAATAAATCTCCTTTTAACTACGTGGAGTGAGTGGTCTTAATAATTTCACCAACATCTGGCACCCAACATTCGTGGAACCAATTCTCGAAAAAGCTACTTGCCTGTGGGCCTTGTGGGCCCCAGCTCAGGCCTGAGCTACACTCGGCTGGTTGTGGTGGAGCACACTGGTAGAATTTACTGAAGGAAGCAGAGGCAGGAGGATACCACATTTGAGGCCAGCCTAGGAGGTTTGCTAAGGAAAAGCTTCGGCCTGGGACCGAGTGACAAATGGTAGTGGGACCGTGGAGGCAGTGACTGCTGCTCCACATTGCTGCCTACTTCTCATCGTGTTGGTGACTGCGGTGATGCTGCTACCTGGGATGAAGGGTTTACTACTGCTTGTTCAGAGAAGAATTGCCAGGACCATCGTTGCCAGGACCATCGTGTTACAAGAAAGCATTGGCAAAGGTCAGTTTGGAAAAGTTTGGCAAGACAAATGGTGGGGAAAAATGGCTGTGACAATATTCTCTTCTAGGGAAGAATGTTCGTGGTTCTGAGAGACAGACATTTATCAGACTGTGATTGCTCCAAACCACAGAGGAGGAAAAAAAAAAAAAAAAAAAAAAAAAAAAAAAAAAAAAAAAAAAAAAAGAGTCTGCAGGGAACCATGACCACACCTAATAGTAAATTTGAAATCTTGAAAAGGAAGACAGGACTCCACAAAGATGATTCCACATGGACTATGATAAATCCATTAAGCCAATTTAAGCCAATTAACACCACGAAAAAATCAACTTTGGACTACAAACTGGTCAGGACAATTTCGAGATGACTAGCTGAGATGATCCAGCCTGACAGACTACTCAAGCAAGGACTTGTGACAAGCCCTGAACTTTCCTTTTATGCAGAGACTGGACAAATGATACAGGACTTGACAATTAATCCAAAAATTTTCTTTTCAAGATTCCCTAAAGATATCTTCACCCCTAGAAAGCAAAAAGAAAAAGAGAATAAGATACGAGATAGATCATTGAACCTACTCTGAGAAATAAGATAAAGAAATAATAGGATAAATAGGTAGATCACTGAATATACACTGAAGAAAAAGAGGAAGATATAAAAATGACAAAAGGTAGACTACTGAATGTATTATGGAAAGAAAAAAGAGAGAATATGGATATGATAAGATAAAAAGGGAGATTATGGAATCTACTTTTTAAAAGGAACTACTTGTTTTAAATAAGATAAGTAATGAAAAATTTTTGTTCTGAGTTTATCAGACGTTACTGGACTGGACATTGTTAATATATATAATGGAGATTTATCTGAATCTATCAAATGTTAATGGACTAGACATCATTAATGTAATTTTTGGCTGTATATATTGTATATACTTATTGGATAGTTTTTCTTGTATTAGTTATAAGCCTTTTTTAATTTTAGACAAAAATAGAGGAAATGTGGTGGTATTGTGTTCCCCAAAATATTGTGTACCTTAATAAACTTATCTGGGGTCAGAGAACAGAAAAGCCACAAGATACTTAGGCTAGAAAATGTTAGCACACGCCTTTAATCCTAGCATTCCAGAGACAGAAATCCCTCTGGATCTCTGTGAGTTCAAGGTCACATTGGAAACAGCCAAGCATGGTGACACACGCCTTTAATCCCAGAAAGCAGCCTTTAATCCCAGGGAGTGGTAGTAGAAAGCAGAAAGGTTTATAAGGTGTGAGGACCAGAAACTAGGAGCATTTTGGCTAAGCTTTCAGGCTTCTAGCAGCAGTTCAGCTGAGAGCCATTCAGATATGAGGACACAGAAGCTTCCAGTCTGGGGAAATAGGACGAGCCGAGAAGTTGGTCAGGTGAGATAGCTGTGGCTTGTTCTGTCTCTCTGATCTACCAGCATTGACCCCAATAACTGGCCTCGGGTTTGATTTTATTAATAAGACTCTCTAAGATTCATGCTACAAAATTATTTTTATTATAAAAGTGATATATGTCCAGTCCCCTCCTCTCTACACCAAGGCTGAGCAAAGTGTCTCAGCATAGGCCCTAGGTTCCAAAAAGCCAGCTCATGCACCAAGGACAGGTCCCGGTTCCACTGACTGGGGGCCTCCTAAACAGTTCAGCTAATCAAATGTCTCACTTATCCAGAGGGCCCGGTGTAGTTCCATGAGGGCTCCTTAGCTATTGGTTCACAGTTCATGTGTTTCCACTAGTTTGGCTATTTGTCCCTGTGCTTTTTCCAATCATGGTCTCAATATCTCTTGCTCATATAATTTAAAAATAAAAAAATAAAATAAAAGTGATGTATAATAAAACCTGTAAATCTCAACAATTTCAGTGGGGAAAAATTATAGAGTGTTTCTCCACACAAATGTGACTGAGTACTAATTCTGCAGAGCATCAAGCCTTGCCCCAGGTGAAAAGCCTAGTTCAGTTCTGTTCCACCTGTACTTACTGCAGCTAATGGCTGCATTCCTCTCATGGTGTATTAGAGAAAGAAACACAAAGACATTTAAATGGAAAAATTAAATGTAAACAAAAGTTTACAGGCATTTGAAAAATGGGCTTTCATATTATTAGAGAAAGCAACTCCCCTGGCTAAAAATCTACTTGAGATACAGACTAATTCACATCTACTATAGGAATAAAAGGCATTTGAAAAAATCACATGGAAATGAAAATGGACCTAACATCTAATATGGAAAAGCAATGAAGACCTAAAAGTGATATCTAATTTTATCATACTTTCAACTAGTTTAAGGTTAGTGAGTATATAGACAAGACTTAAGTGACCCATTTAAACCAGTCATTGCCAGTGAAGTCTGGAAATACATATAACAAGGTATTAATATTTGTTCCACAATAAAAACTGCTTTCTGGTCATGAACTAATGACTACTAAATGTATATTAAGTCTAGATTAATTCTTGATTAATCTTGAGAAATTGGGCTCAGTTCCTTGAACATGAGCAACCATTTCAGAACAACAAAATTTATCAGCTTAGTGAAGTCACTGATCATAGAGAAATCAACCAGAACATGATGGAGAACACAAATCTCAACAAAATAAAACCAAAGTAAGTTTAAACAAATATCAGTCAGATGTAACATTTAGGAGCTTAAAATGATCTGAGAAATGAAGTTAAAAAGTCGTGTACTGCTTTATACTTTCTGATTATTAAACAATTTTTTTTTTCGAGACAGGGTTTCTCTGTATAGCTTTGTGACCTTTCCTGGATCTCACTCTGTAGACCAGGCTGGCCTCGAACTCACAAAGATCCACCAGCCTCTGCCTCCCAGCCTCCTCCTCTCTCTCTCTCTCTCTCTCTCTCTTTTTTTTTTTTTTTTTTTTTTTCCCCGAGACAGGGTTTCTCTGTGTAGCTTTGCGCCTTTCCTGGAACTCACTTGGTAGCTCAGGCTGGCCTGGAACTCACAGAGATCCGCCTGGCTCTGCCTCCCGAGTGCTGGGATTAAAGGCGTGTGCCACCACCGCCCGGCTTCCTCTCTCTTTTTAAGAAGAGAAAAAGGGCAAGCTGTTAATCCTAGCACTCAAGAGGCAGAGCCAGGTGTATCTCTGTGAGTTCGAGGCCAGGCGAGGGAGGAGGGAGGAGGGAGGAGGGAGGAGATGCTTCTCGTAGCATCTCATTTTATGTTACTTACAAATATAGATGCCAGAAACCTAGAAGCTACATGAGTGGCAGATAGAAAATTAGATTATTTTCTGAACATAGTTTTAGTAATATCTGATGCTAGTAATTATTGTGATAGTATTTATCATCTTTAATTTTATATAGAAAATAAAATTATTGTATTGTAGAAATAACAGAACTTCTCGTAGAAATTGTCTCTAGATAGTTCCTGCATGGTGCCATTTCATTCAAAAGAGAAATAAGCACACAGAATTATAGCTGTGCTGTCTAATAGGGTAGACACAGGGCTGTTAAGTCTTGTCAGATAGGTAGTGTGGATTGAGATGTTTTGTAACTAAAGAATACCCAGCTGATTCCAAAGACCATAAAAATTGGAGTATACCTCCTTAGTAATTTTGATATTAATTATATGTTCAAATGATAATATCCTTCACATTTAAGGTTAAATAAAAATCAGCTGCTGAAATCTCTTTTACATATTTCTTTATCATTTATTTTTTTGATGTGACAGCAATACAATTGAAATGACCTCTGTGGCTTGCTCTGTTTTTTTTTTTTTTTTTTAAATCAGTCATCTCTGCTTCAGAAGACATGGTTTGTGGGTATTTCATATTCGTAAGTTTATATACATGGAAAGGGAAGTGAATGCAGAATTATAAGGCAGAAAAAGTTACAAAGAGGGCAGGAAGTGTCTGCTCTGATTTAAACGTTTCGATTCCATGTACACACCCACATGTCACCTGGTTGATGGGCTCCTTAGAAGACGTGATAGTCTCCAGAGGGGTGAGCCTGAACCAAATGGCAACTGTCTAAGGCTCACTGTGTGGAACCTAACCCCAACGTCCTAAAATCAATATTGATTCCTGTCATTTCTTTTACTGCGGCACTTCAATATGCCTTAGATTTATTACCTTCAGGATCCAGGTTAAGATTCAGTGATGGGCATGATAGCAAGTGTGGTTATAAGTTATGTAGATACTGTTGGATTTATGAACTCTGCAGTTCCAGGGTAGCCTTCAGTTCAGGAAATATATTAACCACATACACATCGCACTTCATTTTGTGGTGAGGATTTCCAAGCTGGGTTCCCTATTGTGCTACTTAATTTATGGTCTGACCAGGTATATGCATTGCCATACAATATTTCAATGTAAGTTGCACTAGCCAACAGAGGAGATGAAGGCAAGCTTCAGGGAAGCCAGCCGGACAGCTGACAGATCACTCTCCTGCACGCGGGCTGGGGCACTAAGTAGCCTTTGGAGCTTGTCAGCTGGGTGGGTCTTTTTCTGCTCTGAGATGCTGCACACACCAGCCTAGACAAGCAGAATCAGCCATGCTGCAGCAGGCAGAGGGCAGCTCCCACAGTTACTTACGTTGACAGCCGTAGTGCCAGGAATTTCCCGGCAGACACTCATCACACTTAGGCCCTGTCGTTCCAGTTTTACACTCACAAAATCCTGAGCCATTACAACGATCATGGATTGAGCCCAAAGGGTTACAATAACACTCTGTAGAAACAAGACAACACACAGGCTGGAGACACTTCGCATGGCTTAGAGGTTATCAACACAGGAGCTTCACTTACTTAGATGCATTCACTTACTTAGCGGAAGATGTCCATTAATGAAAAGCTTTGGCAAATATGCCTATTTCAGGGCCATTTATTTACTTGCTCAGCCTTCCATGGCCTCGTTTTTATGATATGGGAGGAAAACATCTGAACTCTTCCAAGGAAATAAGACAACATGCTTTCACCAGTAACAGATCATAATGGAGATTCCATTTGTTAGGGCATTTTTTAGATGGTTTAATGAATGCCATGAGAAGCGTGTATATCAAGGATAAATCAATATTCCATCAGTGTAAAATCTCTTTTAAATTATTCAAATGGGTTTATCTGCTACACTCAATATCTGAGAATGGCTGAGCATCTTAAAGTGCAATATGGATGCACTTTACTCATTTAAAGGTAGTTTTGCTTTACGATTTGGGATGGTGCCTTAACTTATTTATGTATATCCTGCTTTGAGATGAGTCCTTAAACTTTGTATTTGCTGGGCATGATCACATAGCTTTTATGTACGGTAGATGAACAACCATGAAAGAAAAAATAAATTTCACACTCCCAAATAAATCTCCACAAAGATAAACTTTGAGATGTATATCTGTCATTGCAACTTTGTTGGCAGGTCAAGGTAACCTTTGCATAGTGAGAAGCCAATAGAACGTTTCTTGGAGTCCTCACACACTCTTAGACAGGATGTTTTCGTCTCTGAAGCTGGTGTGCAAAGCTTAAGCTGGAGCTGGGAGACCTGTTTTCCCCCAGCTGGAGGCACACAGGTGGTTTGGGCAAGGGATTTCAGAGCTGCTGTTCTTTTCTTGTTCCCATGCTGTGAGATCTTGGCGGGGTTACTATCACTTTCTGTTTCTCAATTTTCTTTGTTTTAAAATAGAACCATTGTGAGGTTCTCTTGCTAAAAATTCAAATAAAATCATATAACCAACCAATCGACTGAATTATATTATTGGCAATGAGGATTCTGGGTTATCGTTATGAAGAGACCTCAAACTTTGTTATTGAGACAATTGAAAATTTCTTCAAATATTGTGGAGTAAGTACCTTACAATTATGATTTATTTTGTGTTAAGTCAGGTTTTTGAGCTCTACATTCTCATGAAACAAACATTTACAAAAATTAATGGTGTGTGTGTGTGTGTGTGTGCGTGTGTGTGTGTGTGTGTGTGTGTGTGTGTGTGTGTGTGTGTGTATAAAACTAAAACAAAATTCCAAAACATTTCTTCTTTTCTTGGCTTGGTTGGTATTTAATAACCAGGTTTTAAAGTGGCATCTTCTATTCTAATGTGTGTCTAGGAGTAGTTTAAAATCTTTTTGTGGCTTCTTAATGTTTGTTTGTACATTTGTAGTCACTAAGCTTGTGCCTAGCTCATACTGGAATGTTTCTCACTTCATAAAGTGTATACATTGACGATGAGGTATCGATATTTTGTAAGTCAGTTAGTAGAGTTACATTTGGGCAGCATGAATTCACATGGTGTTCCAGTTAGTTCACATTGATCAATGAGATAGGTTTTAAACAAAATTTAAAAATACACTCCCAGCACCTAACCCATAGTATGTCCCATGTTTGTTATAAGAAAGATGGCAAATGTAATCTTAGTCATGAAAATAAATGGTAAGGAGAAATATGTAAGCTTCTCCCTCCTCCACCTTGCACACAAATAATTTAGTTTTTCAGACTTATGAAGCTCTATTCAATGGTAGATGGAGTAATGAGGATGGCCATGGAGATTATATTTTATTACATAAAATAATAAATAAAACGCAGGGCTGTCAGATTGCAAAACAGCATGAAATACTTTGCACAGCTAAATTAAAACATTATACTACAATTTATTTATGGGCATTAAAATAATCTTGAGTTCCCTTTTTTCTGTGTAAGGTACCTCTGATCCTGTGTTTGAAGGAGAATTAAAAATAATGCATCATAACTTTGAGACATGTCTTGTGGCAACTGCTGAGCCTCGTGTTTCTTTCTGATGCAAAACTTGTTAGGGAAATTATTACCAGTGATTACTCAAGGTCAGAAACCATGCGTCCTCTAGCTTCCCATTTAATGCTCAGGTTTGTAGGAAGTAGAAGCAAGCAAAGATGCCATTTTCATGTAATTGTTGCATCACCATTAGGAAATGCCACGTATCCCTGAAGACATGACTGTGTTTGGAATTTGTGTAAAAATTGGGCAAATTCAACAGTAGCCACAATGCAGCGATCACTGTGGCAGCATGAACTAGCCAGCTGCACTGAATATTTGCCGAAGTTTCCAGTGACTTTAAAACATCTTCACAGACTCTAGGTGGATCAGAGATGTGAGCTATTCCCTCAAAGCTGGAATAGTGAATTTCACTGCCAATTGTTAAAGAATTTGCAAGGCATCTTTTGGAAATGTTTTTTTTTTTAAGTTAATGATGATGTAGATAGAGGTCAAAGTGTCTGAGATTAGTACCCAATGAGTGAGAATGTGTTAAGCAAATATCCATTCAATTTCATTAGTTCTTTCTGTACTAATAGCATTAAAATTAGTACTCAACTGCTATAGTAGGGTCTCACAAATTAAATATTCAGTCTTTCCCTGTATGGTCTTTTCGCTTTGCTTTATTTAAAGTATTTAAATGTGAAACACTTTAATTTCATGTATTTTATATTTAAAAAATGGGTTATGGTTTATTCTAGTGTTCCTATTAACTTTACCTTTTCCGTTCTTTCTCCATATTTATAGCATGATATTTATATATTCTCACAAGTGGAATTCAGCAGAATATATTCTGTCTTCAAAATATAGGCAGCTGTGCATCTTTTGGTTTTTATTAATGCCCTCTGGTCTTTGTAATCCAAGCGTTAGGAAGGCCTTGGACTTCTGTTCATAGTTAGCAGTGGAACAGCTGCTGTCATGCCTCAAGAAGCACACTAGAGGTAAAATCTAGGCATCTCCAGTTTTGCCGGCTGCGCCAGAGTGGTTAGGAGGGAGTGTACAATCTATGGAGTCGGGTTGCTCTTTGCAAAGAGTGTGCAAGTTGGATCAATCTATCTTATTTCTTTTCCAAGTATGAAAGAGGAAAAAAATCATTATTGTAATACTTACCCTACTGCTTTGTTAATAAGAATTAGATTTTTTTTTTTTTTTTAAAGTTGCAGGTCAGTGTATACTTTACCGAGTGTTTCCTGTCCTCTTGCTTACAAAGAAGCCAGGAGGTTTAAAGAACTTACCTAAGGCACACAGCTGGGGAATAGCAAGTTGGGACTTGAACCCAGCTCTCCAGCATCTAACTCCAGTGCTTTCTCCACTAATTCACAGATAATAAATAAGGAAGCACTTTGAAAAATGGAAAATACTCTAGACATAAACAGTATTGTGCATACTTGGTCCAAATAAATTCACAATAACCATACAGCTAATTAATCCTTGGCAAGAATCTCTGTGACTGTCACACCCCAGACAGAAAACAGGGATCCTAGACACACAGTTGAGTTGAAAAACTGTTTCTTTTTTCCTTTTTGATAAAAAGATCACTTGTCGCTTTCCATCTTGTATGCTCTAATTTTCCAACTTACAAACTCTGTTGAACTTAGTCTCTGGGGAAAACTTGGTCTTTAAGAATAGTGGCCTGTATACTTTCTGGTGTGGTAACAGACATCACACTTCAAACATTTTACATTTTTTAGAGGAAATTATAGCATGAAATTCCATTTACTATTTTTCTATCAGATTTCTTCACTCCACTGTTTTGAGATAGGCTGGTCTCCATTCACTATGTAGCCAAGGCCTGCCTTAAAAATCCTGATTTTTTATTTTTATTTTTGCATTCACTTGCCACTTGTACGGATTACAAGTGTGCCCATCATGCCTGCCTCTAGACTCCTTTCCTCAGAGTCAGGTCCCTCTATAGAAGCTTTTCTGAAAGGAATCAACACCTGGTCCTTTCCAGGTGAGAAGAATTAGTCATGGAGGAGGGATCTCCCACCCCAAGACCCTATTTTCTAGGGCTAATCTATTTTATAATCTAACAATTTATAACCAGAAGAAGTTTTGAGAAATTACTCTTCCTTTGGGGAACAATAGAAAAATCCAGTAAATGGAATTTCATTACTGTAGATGGAAAAGGTAGGCAAACTTCTGCATTAGGACTTGCTAGTAGCTTTCAGTTCTTAATGGCAACATTTTTATTACCAATACTTGTAGATCATCAATTATGCGTGGGTCTCCATCCCAAAGTTTCATATCTAAAATAGTTACTTATAATTTTAAAGGTTGAATGTACAATTTGAGGCAATTAAATCAGGTCAAAATTTATCAGATTTTAAGATTTCATGCAAAAAATAAAAAGAAATAAGGAAGAAAGAAAAAAGTAAAGAATGGAAAAAGAAAATCAGACTATTCTTCATCTCCTAAATATGATTTCTCATGACATCATCTTTAATGTAACAATATTAGGATTCAAATTCTAACCTCTCCCCCCACCAAATATGACTTTATCCAAATGCAAATGAATTTTCAGTTTACTTCAAGGATATTTGCTCCATTGATGATATTCATTCTGGCTCAGCTCTTTTGCAGATCACCAGCTTCTCCACCCTAACCAGATCCCCATAGCTCCAAAGGCACAGAACAAAAGCTGAAATCGTAATGGAACTGACCTATGCACACATTCTCATCGTCCAGCTGTGCAGAAGCATTTCTGAAGTAGCCCAGCCTGCATAACTCACAGTGCTGCCCTCTAGTGTTGTGTTTACAGCTCACGCAAATGACTGTGTTTAGCAGATCGATATAACTGCACCGATTGGAGTGGCCGAAGCATTCACAGTCTTGCAAGGAAGAACAGAAATGTATACAGAATGTATACAGCAGCAGAGAAATAGCACGCTACATGCTTGAGTGAAATGAGGGATGGAGAAAGGATGGCAGAATGGTATTACATATATGGGAACCAACACAACACATGGTGACAACAGGTGGTTGTGACCGGCATGGAAGTAGTGGTTGTTTCAAGCAGGATAGAAAGGTCGGACAAACACCACTAAAGATTGTTAATTCTTGGCAGACACGATGAACAGAAGCATTTGCAGGTGTACACCTTTTAAAATTTGGGAAGGCTCAGTTTCAACTGATGCAAAAGTCTAATTTTGCACATGAAAAACTTTACTGACTTTGCATCATTTTTCCTTCCATCTTTGTAATCCTAAAAAGGGGGAGGGAAGCATATGAGCGGCAGGTGTGTGGATCTGCTGATTCCCATGGCTCTTCTGTCTCACTACTTTCTTTTCTTTTCTTTCTTTCGTTTTCTTTCTCTCTTTCTCTCTTTCTTATTTTCTTCCTTCCTTTCTTTTGTTTAAGGCTTAGGTGGGGCTTTATAGACATCATGGCAAGTTCATAAGGGTTGAGGCAACTACATAATTCTTAATTTTGTTTTTCTCCAGTGCTAAGAGGAAATTCCTTTCTTGTCTCTTTCATGTCAAATACACATGATTATGTGTTATAGAAAACACAAAATACAGGGAGATTATTTCTATGGAAAAACACTTAAAATTTCCTTCACTCAAGTTTCTTACTATGTCTAGTATACCAAAGAGGAGTCAAAGACTGACTGTACCTCAAATTGTTTTTCCCTTTTCTCTATAGAATGTCAGAGATGCCCGCGAGGCTATAGGAGTGATTGCAGGATGAACTAGAGAGACATGAAGAGGATGGGAGCCGGTGGGGAGTGGAGAGTCCTTAGATTTTTCTCTCTTGCATCTCAACAAACACAAGAAATTGCTTCAATCTAATTCAACCTTTAAAAAGAAATGGTAAAAGACAATGCCTTCATTGGCATAAATAACTATTTAATAACTCATAAAATTGGGAGGGACAGTTCTGTGGGAATCAAAATATGGGGATTTTCCCAGCTGATATTTATAAGGAAAGTGAGCTATGATTTTGCAAATGGTGGTTGTCTATAAATACTCATTTCATTATTGTCTTATCTTTTATTTTACCCAATAAAGAAGCTGAATAAAGTTACTATTTGAACCCATTCATTCATTCTTTCATTCATTCAGTATTTTATAGGTGCTAATTTATTTTTTAATTTACATAAATCTTTTAAAGAAATATAACACTTTAAAGATCAGAGTAAAAATGAATATATAAATTAAGATAGAATAAGGAGAGGTGACATATACATACATATACATATGCATACATCATTATATACTATGTTTACTGTGCTTCCACTTATCAGAACAGTGTAGATTTGTTGATCTAAGATTTGCTTACTCCAATAGACATTGGGATCAAGGTCAAGATCCTGGTGGAAAGAAATCCAGTTGGCTAGAAGCAGAGGAGGACACAACACGGGAGGTGATGAAAAGTAGAAGAGAGCCATGACAATGTCAGTAACTCGTTGAATCTAGTTGCTTAAAAAAGAAGCAGGATCAAGGCAGGAATCTGGAAGCCATGTGGCTTCCTTTACTAGAAATTAATTATATAGATGTGTACAGAATAGGGCTGTGGATGAAAACAGGGAAGGACCAGGAGGAAGAAAAGGACGGAGAGAAAAAGGCTTTCGAACTTCAGCCTGAGAATGAAAGGATAGAAGTCTATTGTGTAGGTAAGAAATGCCCCATCAGTTACAACACTACCAATAGCAGTCAAGTTACACATCTTGAAGTGAATTACTTTGGAAACAAGTTACCCAACCCACAATACCAAATTACCCATCACAATATGTGATGGCACTATTTGTGAGTTCTGTTTGAAAATCAAATTATTAATTTCATAGGAGAGTTGATAATAGTTATTTAAGAAACCATAATCTGCTACACATATACTATTATAAACATGTTTCCAAAGGTAAGTAGATATTAAAAATAAAAGATATTCTAGGAAATAAACTAATGATAGCTTGATTTTTAAAGACTTTTCTAGACTGGTTCTGAAATCTTGATAAAGCTGCCTTCTCTGGCTATAATATATTTGAGAATATAAAATTAAAAGAGAATTTCAAAGTGACTTGGAAGACACTGGAATAATATATAGATAAAATACTTCATATACATATATCAATTATAACTGTATGTGAGTTCATTAAGTTGTATAGAATTTGGGTCTTGTTAATTTTGGTGTGTGATATTTTAATTTATTTGTAAATATTTTTAAAATAAAGTATAAAATTATACAAAAAGAATAACTCATACATTATTATTATACTGTCCTATTATTTTTCAGGGATCTATGAATTTACCATCCTTTACCATCCTTTACTTTTCCTACTCAAGCAGAGTCCATGAATAATCTCTAATGATACAATTTGAGTTGTACTCTTGTATTAAGAGTCCCAAGACAGGATATTAACTGTTTCTTAATTCCTTAGTTCTTCAAGTCACTGACCTACCACATCTTCTTGTTTTATTTCTTGTGAATCATAGATTATATGGTACTTTCTTAGAATCTCATTTTCTTCTATAAAGCCTTTCTCTCACTCAATCTCCTGGGAAAACATCTTAATGATTAAATCAAATTATCTACCTTACCATGCTGAAATGTTAGCAGCCACACATGGCTGGGAATATATTTCCCAACTGTTTTGAAATAAGTTTCATTGAAGTTTATACTCGTTAACTACAGTTGGGTCCTCTGGGTTACCACTCTATGTTGGATCTCCTCCTTCCACACCCATTGTTTTTGTGGTTATTTTATACATTTGCTTTTCGTCTTCACATTTTAAATATCTCAGAGTTGAAGTCCTTGGAGCTTTATGGTCTTTAGAGGCACCATTGGTATTTTTAAGAGTTAGAAATCTATCTATATGTAGATTTTAAAACCATCTGTATGTAGAACACTCCAAAACACTATTTTCCATCCTTAACCGACTCCTTAGTAAGAGAGACTCCATTCAGATACATATCTTGCACTCAACAACCTTTCATCATTTCCACTAGGACACTTAACTAATATCTTAACTTGAAGATGTTTGAAACTGAGCTGTTGGGGTCCCTTCCTAACCTTGCTGCTCAGCAGATGGCTCCATCTTAAGAAGTAACAACTACATCCTTCCAACTACATCCATTCTTAGGTTGAAATCCCAGGGTTGTCCTTGGTACTTCCTTTTTTTTTTCTTTCCCTACAACCAGTCGATGAATTGATCCACCTGGCTATGCTTTTATATTTGTGACAAAGCTGACCTCTTAACACCATCTCTGCCATCTCATCACCCATCTCAGATAACATCACCCTCATTATTGTCATCATCTCTAAGGTGCTCTTTCAGGCAGTGAGAATGACCCAATGAAAACTCATATTAGACCAGGCTACCCCACTTCTCACAGTCCTAATGGTTTCCTGTCTCATTCCTAAAAGAAAGTTCCCTGATTCTCAAATTTACTGGCCTTTGACTTCCTCTTTCCACTTTGTTCCTCACTTGTTGCAGGACCCCTCCTCAGGGCTTTTAAAACACAGCAAGCACATCTCAGGGACTGTATTGTCTATCGGCTAGGTTAGACAGATTCTTCTCCAGACATCTCCTCAAACATTATTCAGTACTTATTTTCCCACCTATGTCAAATCCCAGGTGAAAGAAAATTCTCTTAGCACTTTATCTGAAATAAGAGCCCCTCTATTTAGACACTCTCATCTTCCAATTTCTTAATCCTTTTTGATGTTCTTCTTAGCATGTATAACATCTGAATATTGCATTTTAGAAAGGTCTTACTATACATTTAGCACAAACGTGTGTATAAACCATGTCTTCTTTGTTCCCAGATATAACCACAGAACTTAAAGCATTGCCTGGCATATGCTAATCACTCAGTAATTCTATTGAATGAGAAAATAAATGAGTGAATGATGATCCCAAAGCAACCTCCCTTGGGAGACAGAGAAAACACAGAGGAAAGTTATCTTTAAATTTATTCTTCTACCATTCAAATCCCAAGAGAGTCTGACTATATCCTGCACATTATGCAGTTTAGAAAAACAGCACCACACAATAAGATATAACTGAGTTAGTGATTATATTAGCTGAGTGAATACATCTATGTACAGACCAGTTTAGCAGAAAAAAAGCAGATTTCTGCAAAGTGTTGTGCCTTTATGTTTTTAAATTTCAAATCACATTGTAATGTATAATATAACAGGCATGTGTTATTACTTCTGTAAACAGAGCTGGAGTTTTTAAAGCACACATACATGACTACATGATGTGAGGGAGCAAGCACAGGCAACAAATTTATCAAGATTCTCCTGTACCAGGCACCTTATGTGAGGAGGTAAAGTGAAAGAGGTTGAGTCATGCATGAGTGTGATTGACACTCAGAGCCAAATACTTTGTTGAGTTGGTCCCGCCTTGCATTGTAGGAAAGTCAGAAGCATCCCTAGCCTTAGAAACAGTAGAAAACCCCCCAATGTGCAACAATCAAGTATGTCTTCCACCATGGACTAGTGATCTACTAGGAAGATATTTACATCTACAATTATGTCTAGATCTATAACATACATGGTATATGTTCCATCCTGCAATGTGCTTATGATAATGAGGTACTTATTTGTGGCCAGTTAGGACTAGGGCAGGCTAGAGATGCTTCAGAGAAGGAGAGAGCTCATAGTTGGTTTTCCATGGCAACTGAGGCCCACACCCCTCTGAAGTTTTCCACAAGGTTTCTTCTGACTGAAACTGGCTGTGGAAGACCTCAGCAGATAAGAATCACAGGAAAGCAAACAGTTGGAGACAAAGTCAACTGAAGAAAAATAATGTCAGGAAGAAGAGCAGATTGCATTTTCCTTCTATGTCTTCTTTTTCCTTATTATCTTTGTAATTATAATATTACATTACCCATGCGACTATAACAATGACAACAAAATACACTCTAGGTGTATTTTTCTTTTTCAAACAAGGAAAGTCTATTCAAATCCAAAGCTGCTGAAAATTCATTTCAGTCATTCACATGTAAAGGAGTTGGGAAAGTCACTTTAGAAAAAAAGGCAATGAAATAACAATTGTGGGAATTCTTTCCCCTTCATTGAACTAACAGTGTGACACTTCCTCTGAGATCTTTCTCAAGCTGGCAATAAAGAAACTCTAGAATTCTCTTCATTTTTCTTCACTCCACTCTGTCTTGCCTCCTTATATAGCTACTGAGCATCTTCTGCACATTTGTAGTGATACATCTCTAATAGTTGGCTTCTTCATGCTTCTGAAATGTGTTTGCCACTAATTAGTGCTCTGACCTCAACAAACTAGAGGATACAGAGTTGAACTCATGTTAAGAGGCCTTTTGTATATTAAGTGTAAAAGTGAATAAAAGGGCATCAGTTCCCTCTGTCTCCTTTCTCCTTTATTTCTTTGGTTTCAGTCCATAGATTTGCATATCTTGGATGGGGAAGCTTTCTACCATACCTGTAATGACTGCTGTCTTAGAAATCATAAGCCCAGATCAACTTCTGATATTCTGAACCTACAGCAGGTTGGTTCCTACTTATTTTCTCAAATTCTCAGTCTGGATGGATTTCCCTCCAAAGGGCACTCTCAGTATTCCCAATTCAAAGCACATCTTGAGACATGAAGATATAGTTTAAACACTATCATTTTCCCTTTCCCATTTGCTGACCAACTTTCTCCTTTTCCCTATATGCTTCAAATATAAATTCACCATTGACTGCAACTTTAAAAACGGTAGAAGAAAGCTCTCCTGGTATTTTACCAAGAAGATTAAACCAAGTTCAGATTTTTGTCAAGAGATGGTTCATGGAAAATAAAATAAGAAACAAGGAAGAAGACATATGCCCAACAGCAAAGACTGGAAAACAAGACACACCTGTTACAGAGGACATTTAAAGGAAATTGGTGAAGAAATTAAAAAAGGGTCTTCATGTTTCCTGAAAAATCTTCATTCTGTGAATGACAGATGCTAGCTGGAGTGGGCCATTCATGACTTACAGATGAGCTACTGCCCATTTTAATTTAAAGAAGGTGACAGGACTATTACTTTAGAACATGATCAATACTTAAGACCAGATCTTCATGGATATTTTTTCACATTCATTAGAAACCATGTTTGGAATCATAAACTCTAAGGCATTTCTTTTGTCAAAAAATGAAATGGGCACCATATAAAGAGTCTGCCCTCTGGCTTCATAAAAAGCACCATTGAGACCCACT
Organism: Peromyscus eremicus; assembly: GCF_949786415.1. NCBI lineage: Eukaryota > Metazoa > Chordata > Mammalia > Rodentia > Cricetidae > Peromyscus > Peromyscus eremicus. The sequence goes on from NC_081421.1 coordinate 82,922,698, forward strand.
GCCAGTGGCCTTTCTTGTTTTCAACACAAAGGAGCATAAGTGTTATGCTCAAATTCCTGATCTTCCCGAGAAACTAAACTGTTATAGTTCCTACTCATACATTAGTTTTTCAGAAAACAAAATTTGCAGCATCTTTAAGTGCAGTTAAGTCTCTGAGTGAAGCCATTTTTCATAGATATAACATTCTCGGTCCTCACTGATGCATTGGCTGGAATCAGTCAACATGCCTCACCGATAAGCTGATGGGTACACTTCACAGATATTCCAGATTCATACAGTGCAATGTTTCACAACACATAACACCATGAGATCACTGTATGAATCCAAGAATTCCTACCTCGCTTGTGGTTTGCAACTTGAACAGAAGAAACTGTTGACAAAGCTAATTTGGGAGCAACTGCATAGGTTTAAAAAAATGAACAGCAAATTAGAAACAGTGAAACGTTCAAACTGTAATTAATACCTTATTACCAACCCATTCTGTGGAGCCCTAAGTGAAGAGACTATTCACATATTTTCTTCCTGGGAATCTGTTGCAATTACAAGGAAGGCATCTATTTGTCTGAAAATGGTTCAACATTGTCATTAGTAATAAAGTTTAGAAGCTTACTTTTTAGGGGGAAGGAGAAATAGCATTTAAATCAAGAGTCCAGTGAGCAAAGCTTATCCTCATTACAATATGGATGTTAGGATCCCTGAATGTCCGGCATCACAAGTAGCTGTTGTATTGTTGGGGTAATGAACAATATCAATGCCTCAGTTTATCATGTCTCTCCGTCTCTCTACATATGAACCAGCTAAACCATTTGTTGTTGTTGAACTCTCTAGATGTCAGTTCAAAGTCAAGTGGTCAACTATTCAGCTGTATTTGATCTCAGAGGCACCTTGACCATGGATCCCTCTAAAAATTGTGGGTTTTTACCCCCTCAGCGTGTACTGTTTTTGTGCTGTGTACTTTGCTAATGACAGGGTTGTCTTCCTAAGGAAGCCTGCTGTTTCTTTTCCAATTATTCGTGATGAGCTGCTTGGGTAAATAACAAGAAACAGAATAGAGGCTGAGGGTCTTTGTAGATGTTGGCAAGAAAAATTATAGTTCCACAAAAGTGGCCTCTGCTAGACAGAATGCCTTTCAAGTATTTCAAGTTTAAACTCTTAATCCAGCTGTGTTAAATTTTAAAGCAGATTCATTTGAGCTCCTTATCCAAATCCAAAAAGTACAATTGGCCTTCTGGAATGACAATCCTGAAAGTTTTGGTTCCAAGACACCAAAAACATAGCAAAATGATTAAATGGGTCCATTTCAGGATTTGAAGAAAGCATAGTCTCACTCGGATCAAAACTCAGTGAGGAGAAGTACCAAGCCTTAGGTCCTTTCCTGCATATTTGTTGCACTTCTGAATTCAGTGGTAAATACTGTGTGCCATTTCAAAGATACTCCCAGAGAACATGCCAAGGAAAAAAAACCCGCTACCCCTGCCCTTTCCTCAGAGAATTATATTAACAGGGAGGGGCTTGATCTGTATTTCTTTTTCCACATCTGTACCCAGAAACTTGAAGAAATTCATTTAGAGCAGATGATTAAGGTAATTCTATTTGCTAGTAATATATGTATCTAGGACAGTCTCAATTTCATCACTGATAGTGGACTGAAAATGCAGCCCTTCCAATTTGACTCCTCAACAAATTGCTAATATATTTTGTTTTGTTTAGTAGCTATTTCCTGGTTCCTCCTTTTGCTCATTTCCTCCTCCATCTGTATTCATTAGAGTTCAAAAGGAACATCCTGTCTAAAGCTAAGGAAGGCAGAAGTCAGTGATGAGTGTTTTATTTTTGGAGAAAGAAGGCAAAAGAACACTGCTTTCTATTTGAGATAAGCGCCTATTTATATACAAACGCATGCACATACAGGCGAGATGTCAGTGTGAATCTAACATTACCCTGCAACTTAAGGAGTTCATCATCCATTTGAAAAGTTCTATTTCTACATAATCCTACTGTCAGTTTCCTCTGTCCCATTTTCCTGCTTCCCCTTCTCTCTACTCTCCCTCCCTCCTTTCTCTCCTTCCTTCCTTCCCTTCCCTTCCTCTCCCTTCTTTTCTTCCTTCTTTTCTTCCTTCCTTCCTTCCTTCCTTCCTTCCTTCCTTCCTTCCTTCCCCTTCCTTCTCTCCTTCTTTCCTTCCTTCCTTCCTTCCTTCCTTCCTTTCTTCCTTATGATGTCATTAGCCATAAAATAATTACTGTCCTTAGAACAGACAGAAGCCAGGTATGTTTTTTTTAAAGCCAATAATAACAACAAAATGAATGTTCATTGGTAAAAGAGATGGAGGGATAATCCCAACAAGAAAATTTATTAGAATGTGTATGTATGCATCATCGTAGATATGTGAGAGAGGAGAGAGAAGAGAGGTAGAAAGAGGGAGGGAGGTGAGGGAGGGAGGGAGGGAGGGAGAAAGAAAGAGTGAGAGGAAAGAGAGAGAGAGAGGGAGAGAGAGAGAGAGAACACTAAAATTTTCAAAGTCAATATAGAGCTATAGTAAAAGAAAGCAGACCTGCTGGGAGATTCAGTGCTGCCTTAATCTATTTATCCTAACCCTCAAAACAATGGAAGCACCTGTGGGTTACTTAAGAAAAGTGAAAAGGGAAGGAAGGAGTTCGTGGTGCCCATTAACTTTTAAGATTTACACCCATGCTGTGATGACAACTAAACTCTAGGCTTTTCTTGGGAGCCTGTCAATATAAATTTGTTCAAGACTTACAAATTCTGTGCCATCTCCTCCCGCCCACCCCACCTTTACTGCAACATTGGCTGGACAATCTTTGTATTAGGAAAAAAAGATGCAAATTATGATTTGTTCAAAGACAAGGCATTCATGGTAATGCTCTATTTAGTGTTAAGATGGTATGTAGGATTTTTTTCCCCAAACATGGGATTTTTCTCTCAGTAGGAATTTTAGACGCTCCTACCTTGTTTTGGGTTAGAAACCTCAAGGGAAGAAATATTCGGCCATATCCTATTAAACTTTGGAGGAGCTGCATGCATCGGGAAAAATCAGGGCATGTTATTTTCAACTATGATGTCATTTGGTCCAAACAAAAATATATCTCTATGGACAAAGACACGAACCACACACCTGTTTTTTAAACTTGGCTGTGATGCACTTAAACAAAACATGACTTCCACACCAAACAAGAGCAAGCAATTGACGACTCCCAAAACATTGAATGGACATTATTTATATAGCTACTTCTTTAACAAAGCTTTGCATTTACTTTGGAAATAAGTAGAATGTTCTTACACAAATAACCAAATAGGGACTTCAGCAATCCAAACTGATATGTAAAGTTGGAACCTGAAGCTAGAAGATAACACTGAAGAAATCATTTCTCACTTGAAGTTTCCACTCTACCCAATTTATATTTACAGATATGAACTGGTTGCATTAGTCTTTCATGAGAGATTCTCTGTGGTATGTTTTAAGTGTGAGCCATTATCTCTGACAGGAAGTGGATCTATTTTCTGTTTTATGCATGCAATTTCTCAGAGAAAGAAAGAAGAGATCACTGATGGTTCTTGCTAAAGCACAGCACAAGGGTCCTCCAATCACATTTAAGCCTTGTATGTATACCAATACAATATTTTCATGATGTTTTTGCCTTGAACTACATTTGTAAAGTACTTGTTATAAACCAGAAGTAATCAAGGACATGTTTTTTGTTTGTTTGTTTGTTTGGTTTTTTTTGAGACAGAGTTTCTCTGTGTAGCTTTGGGCCTTTCCTTGAACTCACTCTGTAGCCCAGGCTGGCCTTGAACTCACACAGCTCTGCCTGCCTCTGCCTCCTGAGTGCTGGGATTAAAGACGTGCACCACCACCGCCTGGCTATGACATGATTTTATTTAATAATATCAATTCCATTTTAGGTCCAGAAGGGAAGGAAAGAAACCCTCCACATTTAAGATATGATGTTCTGAATCTGGTAGTTTTGTTAAGTAAAGAAGCTATTTCATGACTGAATCTCATTCATTAAAGCCAGCTCAGAAACACATCTTGTGTATCATCCTTTGGGATCACCCAGTCCTCAGGGCAGCTGTGACTCTGTCCTGCCTCAGCACATTACTGAGGGTGACCCTGACTTCTCATTGGTAATGTGGACTGGAATGAGTTTTAATAATGCTAGTTAAAATTTTATAGATCTACTTTTTGTCTCCCTGATTAGATTGGATCTCTTCAAAGAAGGACAAAGCCTTTGAGAGACCTGCAGTAAGTATCTGATAATTGAGAAATTGATATCAAGTGGCTGGGCTACTGTAAACAGGTATTATCAGATTGTTTCCTCCATCATTAGATTATAGCAAATATAATGTTCTAGCAAGACATAGAACTTTCATATTACTCTGAATAACTTGTTAGGAAAGCTGATCTCCCAGACCCATTGGTGCCACCGCCCCACTGTCCTCTGCTTTCATGCATGTGGATGCCCAAGCAAAGAAAACCCTAGTTAATATTACTACATCTATTAAAATCTATGACTAGAGAAAGAACGTATTTCTCTGCCTTTGTATCTGGGCATTGTTAAATAACCAAACACTTGGTAACATGTATGCCAAATACATGGGTGATCCATCGGATGTTGATTTTCATGTCACCATTTTGACATTGGGTAGGTACTGAATTAGTGGAATAAGTCTAATGGCTTTTGATGATCAGCTTTGGGGAGTTGTATCTTTACATTTTGAGAGAATTAGGCCAAAATTGTTTTTTTTTTAAAATACTTCAGTTAACTAGCTTGGTTTTTAGTTAGTCATATTATTAGTACCAGATTTAGTTATAAGTTTAGTGAGAGGCAAATAAAGGCCATTGGTGGGGGAACTATTGATAACTGTAATGGTTAGTATTTAATGGCTTTGTCTTGACGAAATAAACACAACCATCTAGTTTGTTACTCTGTCAAAAAACTTTTATGAAGAATTTTAAGCATTTTTTTTCAGACATGATAGTGCATGCCTATAATCTGAGCACCTGGGAAATAAAGACAGGGAAGTTTTCATGAGTTACATCCGAGCCTAGGCCGCCCAGTCAATCCTAGGCCAGCTGCAAGCTATGAAGGGGAAGTCTGTCTTAAGGAATGAAAGAAATTTAAGCAACTTTCTAAGTTTATAAATAAGTTTTAGCAATTAATTTCATGAATTAAATTTTATTCCTTATTCAAATATATTAAACATCTACTATGTTTTAGGTTAGGTATTTCCTTAGTTTTTGTGATTTTTTTTTTCTGGAAATTTGAGGTTGCAGTTTATTCTTTCTTGAACGTAACAAAAATGGTGTAGATCATTTATTTGACCTGCATGGGATTCTCGAGGTGGACATAGTTATTATCTGTTCTCTACATATATTTCTGCATAGAGTATCATTTACCTCTGTATTGTGTCACTTAGATAGTTTCCTGGGCAAGGGAAACAATTGTTGTTGCCTGATAATGTAATTAGAGAATTTTCCCCAATAGATGTTGTTATGTAAGGTTGCTAGCCTTCCTGAATGATGAACAAGTCCTTATCCAATCTTCCAATGGGGCAAATAGTATATGCTTTTTTTTTAAGTAGTAAAAGCATCCCAAGAAATCAGTATTAATATATGTGGCTTCCAAACTTTAATATCTGGTTACTGTCTATTCATATATGCTTAGATATTTGGCCAAACATGTGATTTTTTTTAGAAAACTTGATATCTCATCTTATATTTTAAAAAATACTTTGTTTTATAATTGCAAGGTCAACTTAGAAAGCAATAAAAATGATCATATTACTCTCTCATTCTTTGGCTTCTCTTAAGATCCTGGCATTAAGTTAAATATTCAATAAATACTAACAAATATTTAATCCCTAAAGGAAATTAGGCTCATTGGAAAGTATACAGAGACTATAATTGAGACAAGTTCCATCTTATCAAATCCAAATGTAATGACTCCTCTGAGAATTCTTAGCCATTGGGCTACTTGTTACAAGCAGATAAACAGTGCAGATAGCACAGTCTTATACTACACCAAAAGACCTTGTATTGTATTAAGAAAACTACTGCAGATTTATTGATTTTATTTTATTCCCCAATCAGATAGGAGAATCTCTAAGTCTCAGAGTGGTGCTTCATTATGAGGCAAAGGGCCCCGGGAGTCATAAGATGAGGAATTCAGTCTCAGCTGTACCACTTAGGAGCTATCTGGCTGTTAATTTGCCTGAATTCCATTTTTCTTATACTTAGGCAAAGATGCTGGAGAAGTGGTCTCCAAGATTTCTTTTAGCTGACCAGTTCTGTCACTCCAGCGGCTCCCTCATGGCTTAACAAGATCATCCTGAAGTTTCCAGAAGCATGAAGCCTATTGGGATGACACGTTTGCCCTTTAGAGTTCTCTCCCTAAGAGCGAAGGACTTCTGCATGCTTTGGTTGTGAGTCTTGTCACTACCACAGTAACTCCTTCATCTGAGTTTAAAAAGCACTGCTGGGGAGAGAGAACCATTTGCAGATGGTCAAACACTCAGGAATAAACTTCTGTGACACTGGGTCATATGGGACAAGAGACTGATGTCTTGCTATGCTAGCTCCTTAGCTGGAATTCATAGGCTGCCTATGTATATGATAAGGAGAATATAACATATACACCACAAAAGGCTTTAAAGATAAGCAATATGATAATATCTGCAATATCCATAGGTTACAATTATCCTATTTTTATTTTTTATTTCAAATTTTATTTTTTAAGAGCCTAGAAAATAACTATTTAGGGGAAATTTATATAAAATATGGTACATATAAACAGATCTCAGACTGGAACTCAAATTCTACCACTTTACAAGTTCTTAACTTCTCTAAGCCTAAGTTTTCTCATTGGTAAGATGGAGAAGATGGCGTCGTGTGTCATGGAAACTGCATTGCAGTGATCATCTGGTAGCTATCAACTCTTTTCTATTTGTGATTAGCGTGTAATGGAGATCAATAATATAGTATAAATGTTCTTCCAGACTCAAAGTACAAAGAAGAATGTGCTCCCCTATTCTTTTTTTTTTTTTTTTTTTTTTTTTTTGGTTTTTCGAGACAGGGTTTCTCTGTGTAGCTTTGCGCCTTTCCTGGGACTCACTTGGTAGTCCAGGCTGGCCTCGAACTCACAGAGATCCGCCTGGCTCTGCCTCCCGAGTGCTGGGATTAAAGGCGTGCGCCACCACCGCCCGGCCTATTCTTTTTTTTTTTTTTTGTCTTCATTTTTCCCAAAGCAAATTCTCCTGACCTGCCTGAAGATCATTAAGATGTAGCTTGCTCTAGAGAATAATCTGGTTCTAGACTGTATCAATGGTTCTATACTAGTTCTATACTGTTTAGAATAAAGCAAATTATCTCCCAAACTATGACAAATATTAGATTTCAACCTTTCACAATATAAGGATGGTAATTTCCACATTTCTGTTTGGAAACCCATTAGCTTAGCACATGATTCCGATAAGCAGTTTTTCTGAATTCTTTTTGTTAACAAAACCCTTGTGAAAAATTGTAAAACAATTTAGTTGTAACACTTGAAATCCATTTTCATGAACTGGAAAAAAATTATAAACTCAGAATCTGGAAGAACATTTTTTTCTCGACTTTATGCCCCAAGGGAAGGTCTCTGCACTATAAACTGAAAAGAACTATGCTAGAATTGGTAAAACTGACCACCTATTTCCGACACAATAGTGAATCAAGCTGAAAAGAAATCTTGAAGCAGAAACTAAAGAGTTTTGACTTACATAATCATGTTTTGAAGGTAAGATTGCCTTAGACTATTACATCCCATGACATTCACTAAGCAGAAATGGAAAGTGAGTTTCATTTTACTTGTGGACAGTCTTTAAGGACCGAGTAAACTGACTGTCCTTTCCAATTAAGGAGAAAATTTACTGACTTTTTCTGGAATATTCATCACATACTATCTTGTACTATGGTGTTTTAAATAACCGGGAGGCTATTTCTAAGGCCATGGTGAAGGTTTAAGGCAGGAGTTGGAAACTAGACATCATTTGATTCATGTGTAAGATGAAGTTAGATGAGTTGGTCTTCAACTATATTAACAGTACTAATGTTAATATAATATTTTGATTCTGAAACACCACCATAATATGAGCTGGTACTTGAAAGATGCTGGTGAACCATTATTAAACATGTGTCCAAGGTAATATGGAAAATTGGGTGGAAATTTTTATCACAGTCCCTTTTTGTATTTATGTAATAATCATTGCTAGTGTTACTTGGGAAATCTTGAAATAGTACTATTGATGTCCCTTAAAAGTGTCTTTAGAGGGTTCAAAGCTCTTCAGGAGAAATTCTCTTGGATCTTATCTTGCGGTCTTCACAGATATCAGCCTACTTCTGAGAAATGCAGCATCATTAAGCTGATGGGAAAGATGAATTTAATGTTATGGTAGGAGGACTATCCTTGAGATGACACAGTTACCTGTATTTTACTGCAAGCAACTATTTCAACAGATAAACAGGTTGTTTTATTCTCACAGAGTCTATGGAAGCATCTTACATGATTTGCATAGCCCACATACTGCTTTGTACTCTACAACAGCCCAACATTTATGTACTTGCACTCTGCTGTGTATGCTGGGGAGTTGTATGATGGTAGAAGAAGCACATGCTTTGATGGGGTTAGAGTTGGTGATCCTTTTTCCTCATTCACCAAGCTTATATGTTCTGCTGACAGCACAGTGAAGTGCCAGCAAAATAACTTCCATTTTTCTCCAAATTCTGTTTCTTTGTGCAGAAATGGGTTAATTCAGGGATCAAGGGGTTTCTTAACTACATAGAAATAATCTTAGCAGGAGTCAATAAATCCAGATTTCTTTTCCTTTATGTAATCGTTTCCACTTCATTTAATGCTGTGATGTTAGCTAGACAGTCCTGCTCACAGTACATTGGGAAAGTTACTTGGCCACTCTTAGTCTCAGATTTACCATTTGTAAAACAGAAGTCTATAGAAACTTGGGGGACATAGCCCTATAATTCAAATCACATATCTATGTATAACTTATCCAAAGAGGTGGAATGGTCAGTTGGTAGGCTACCCATTGTTAATCCAAGAAGACTTATAATCCAAGAAAACTTCAATTGGCACACTCTGAAAGGGGCTACTGCAGGATAGGGATTCACAGTAATCAGTTTGAGGGTTCATTATAGGAACCTTGGTATATCTTCCATCTAGAAAACATCTTATCCTACAAAGACAACTAGCAAAGGTAGAGATTTTAGCTCACACTTAAAAAGTGAATTGACATTCTAAAATTGACGAGGTGAAAGTTAAAACATAAAAAGTCAATTTGCTCAAGATGGGCAATTGTTGTCGATAAAAATTGGTAAACCTCTCAAATACTTCTTGTAAGTGGAAGATTATTACCCTCTTACTGAAATATTTGATTTTTTTTCAGGATTAAAAAGGCAGCTATGTCTTAATGTTCATTCAATTTTAGGATAACAACAAAGGTTTCATGAATATGAAATGCTAGTTACACAAATATGAAATGGATCTGTGATGAGAATACTGGGTACATGATAAACAGTCCCAAAAGGCATTACACCTGAGACCTTAGCTTTCTTCCTAGAACATCAGCAAACAGTTCAAAATTAATGTAGCGCACCATGCAATTTGCCATGTTGCTACACTAGCCTGATGATTTTTCCCTCATTACATAAAATCTAATTAGTTAAAGGGCAATTCAATGGAACTTTTATTTGGGGGATTTAGAAGTATTAAAACAAGGGGGAAAATCAAACAGACACTGCAGCTCTCTGAGTAGAGTGAACATGATTATTAATAACCCTTGGGTGGGCAAATGATTAACCTTGTTATTTTTCCTTCTCACCATTCAAATTTATACAACAAATTATCACTGCACAAAAATATTTGGATGCTGTACGGAAAACAACTTTTACAAGGTCTCCAACTGGCATCAAATGTTCTCAAGTATGAAAACATCTCTGGGCTTTCTCAACAGGCTGATGGATCCCTGCAGGTAGCATTTCCCTTGTTTAATAGTCCTGCCAATTAAATCAAATTAGAGATGAATTTTTAACTCTGTGATGAAGGCAATGCTCATTATAAGAGAAAACAGGAGAATGAGATATTTCCCTTAAGTGAATTGTTGTTTCAAATTTAATAAATGGGCCATGGGGGAGGGGGATGTCAAACAGCTCCATCACTGTTATATGCTTTGTATACCATCGCATCAGTCAAATGAAAGTTATTTAGGAGAATAATCTGTAGTATGAGTTGCAAACCATCTATTTCCCTATTTTTCTTTTGTGTTTATTTAAAAATTCCAAGTATTTTTAAAATGGACTTTCTTGATGTCATATTTCATTCTCTGGAGGATTTACCTTTTATATTTGACTAATCTATCATCTGCCTTTGTAAGAAATAATAATCGCCCCCACAAAGCTATTAAACATTAGGACAGTTCTTGCCAGCCTAATTATACTCCTTATAATATATTATTTAACATGATTAGTTCAACTCTTTGTGTTGCTGGACTGAGAATTAGATAATATATGTTAGAAGGTAATGATTAAGTTCTCACTATAAACAAAAAACACCCACAGTAAACCATCTATTAATTTGGATCATCAGCATCAACAAATGTTCACTTGAATAAAATTGTAAATTATATGTATATGAACTGCTGTCATATGAGGTTAAATAGAAACTGGTCACAAAGCTCAAATGGCTACAGATTGATTTGGGGATTCATTAATTGCTGACAGTATCATTAGTTTTTTTTTTTTTTTTTTTTCAGCCATGAGTGAAAGCACATGAAAAAGACTGAGTTTTAGATCAAGTGCTCTTGGAATGTTTGAGGAGCCTATTTCCTAGTAGATAAACAGCAGCAAGTACAAATAATCTTAATGGCAAATTTGTTTTTAAAATATTTTTAGCAGATGATCAGAATGGATAGCCACTCTGTCCATGTATCTGAATCTTAATGCTGATGGTGACAATATGAAATCTATATTGAAGTCTATTAGAGCTAAATGCTCCAGTCATTATAAAATATAGCATATGCATATGAACTTATGATTACAAGCATCAATATTTTACATTGATAATATACATCATTTATTTTCCACAAAAAAATACTTTGATGGTCAGAGCCTCATGGGTGTTTCATTTGTTACAATGGGATCTTCCTAGACAGCCATTGGGATTGTATTCATTGGTTCCTTCTTTGGCATGAAGAGAGAAGCCCTGGAAAATGCCCAGACCTAGCTAAATATCCGAGCAGCTTCCTCTTCTCTCTCTCTCTCTCTCTCTCTCTCTCTCTCTCTCTCTCTCTCTCTCTCTCTCTCTTTTTGTTTTGTTTTTGTTTTTGTTTTTCGAGACAGGGTTTCTCTGTGTAGCATTGCGCCTTTCCTGGAACTCACTCTGTAGTTCAGGCTGGCCTCGAACTCACAGAGATCCGCCTGCCTCTGCCTCCCGAGTGCTGGGATTAAAGGCGTGCGCCACCACCGCCCGGCCTCTTCTCTCTCTTGTATCTTGAATTCAACTGCCCATACCCTCTGCACCTTCTAGGCCTGGCAATGAATCATCTACTTGTGAATTCTTTCCCTGTGGAGAAGAAAAGAATCCACCAGTGCACACAAGAAGCACTGTGCAAGGCCACAAAGAAGGAACTTGCTAATGCCATTAAAGACACGTGGGAGATAACGTGGTGTTTTACGGTGTTATCATAAATCTCTTTACCTTAAAAGTCAGGCAACAGGCAAGCTAGTCATGTGTGATACTGGATAATCCCTGAATACTCTTCCAGCTTATTAGAAATTAAAACAAAAAACAAACAAACAAAAAAAAAAAACAAAAAAAAAACACCCATTGTGCTCTAAGGTGCATAGCCAGAAGTATTCAGACTGCAGACTATCGTTTTGAGTCATAGAGTTTTTGTCACAGATATTAGCAGTAAAATTTTCTCAGGTTCCTGATAATAAGGATTAGTACATTTTCCAAAGGAACAACACAGCGTCCTTTCAGGTCACCGCTGATTTCAAAAGGTAATTGTGCAAAACAAAATTGGAATTTCTTGATTCAATGTGTAAAAGGTCAACATCTGCTGATGCTCAAAGATGGGGAATGGGGTGGAGGCGGCCAAATGAGATGTGGAGTGAGCAGGTACAGTCAGAGGTCCATGCAACACACAACAACTGGCTCCCAGAACAGAAACACACCCCAGCACCAAAGAGCTGCTTTTCTACTCATCCATTTCTGAAACTCTGGGCATGCCAGATCACAAGAGCCCCTCTGGTTCCCTCTGCTTTAAAATTGCTCAAGGACAGTTGTCAAGGCCTGAAAGGAGCAGGTTGGGCTACACACGTAGACAAGTGCCAAGCACTGAAGCAGAAATATTAGAGCTGAACATGCTCTTTGGAAAGGTAGCCCCAAGACTATTTTTGTGAGATCACAAAGACAGTGCTGATATTGTGAGTCTGTGTCAAAATGGATGTCAATGCTGCTTCTGATTGTAGAGCAGCTGATTTTCATGGCTTTCAACATGTCTAATGCTAAAATATGCTTTTGATGAGTGACCATCATAAGGACCAGTCTTCTTTCCATTTACAGTCCTAACTGAGCTTTCCTTAGTATTTTATTTTTAAACCAGTGAGTCAGTAATGGCTCTAAGGTTTTTGCCATTGAATATAAAGGGCATGCTGTTAAAAAAAAAAACTGTGTGAAATTATGTTCTGAAACAGTATCATACATGTTTGTAATGAACATTTCCAGTATTAGGTAAGGCTGCACTAATTCAGACAGGAAGAAGAGTTGCAGCCCGAGCCTCTTGCGGTAGCTGGAGATGCTCAAAGCAGTGATGTTAGAAAGGGTTGTCCAGAGAGTGGAGGGAAGATTTCTCTTCAGTTGCTTGGATTTCTACTGAGAGATTTTTTTAGGAAGTTTTGGTCCCATATATATATATGTGTGTGTGTCCCTTTCTTACCAAAGAGAAAACAAAGGACTCCAGAATGAACAGACCACTGTAATTCTGGAGAGAGGAGTGGGCAGTGTGCAAACTGATTGCCTTTAATTTCTCAGGATGATTAATGATCATAAACCCACCTCTTTCAGGCCTTCACAAAACCTACATTTTAATGCATTAGAAAATTTCCTCCCTGGCTCCATGGTGTTTTCCTTGAATTTTAATGAACACACTTAGGACATTCACGGACTCTCATTCTCTGCTTCTCTCAGTTACATTAGAAATCCAAACTTGGTCCTACAGAGAGAGTGCAATCTGTTGTTGGTTACTAAATATGAAATAAGACTGTATATAAGATGAGATGTATTTATCTAAGTAGTTGCTTCTCCGTTCAGGTCTCTGTTCAGGTAGCCTTCATGTACTGAAAGTCATTAGGAGAGTTGGCATTGCACATCTACAAAAGAGCCATGCACGGGTCACTATTTTATCTGTGTTCCCAGTCACTTGTCCCTAAAACCAGAAGGAAACTCGAATTCCCGTGGATAATGCTCTATTGCATCAGAAATGGACATAAGGAAAGAGCTCTGAGGGGCTGCACAACAAAGCAAAGCTAGCCTAGGTTGGGTTTGGTGATTGTTTTACTTACTACCAATACTGGAAATGCTGGGGATACCTGCAGAGACAAAACAAAACAAAACAGTGAGGAACTGTTAGCTATACATCAGGTGACATCTTTAACTTACTGTAAAAGTCTTAGAAATGTGACACTTGGTGACTCAGATGATCAGAAATTAGTACAGAAAATTTACATAAAATATACGTGTATATGTATGTATACACACACTGCAATCTTTTGCATTGATTCTCGAACTCTTCAGCTCATCAGAATTGAAAAGTTCATGTCCACCTTCAATCAGGAGTGCAAGGATGCCTAGTGACTTCAAACATTTTGTGCTTATTTGTAAGGTTAATGAATTAATTCTATATGGTTTGGAGCAGATATGAAGCTAGGGTTTTGATCTGACCACACTGCTGAATATAAGCCATGTGCACTGGGTCTCTTTAAATCTGTTACAAGGTACATACATTAGCTGCTGAAAAATCATTTGACAGTTTATTTGATTAATTTGACATAGTCATCCTTTTTATTCCTCTTTTACTTGTCAGATATGTGGATTAAACTCTGTAATAGAAACTTAATTGAGCAGAATAATTCAAGAATACATTACATTGTTCATATTGATCATGGACTTCACCGATTATTCAGCTGCTCTTTGATTCACAAGTCATGGTAAGTTAGTGAAGCCATTTCAGAGTTTGGCTTGATGTCTTAGAAATGTGGACACACCTTAAGTCTGCATCCACATTATGATTCTTACCAACCAGTATAGTACTTTGGCCAAGTCTCAGCAGCCAGGACATCTAAATCTGAAGGGTGGATCCAACTCCTAAATCCTTACGAATCTTGAGCAAGTTTCCTATAATCTCAGTGCTTACTTAGTTTCCTGTCTCTCTATTTGTTGTGGAAATTATATAAACTGATAGATGGGAAGCATCTATACCATTATTTTGTAAGTAGTGTTCTTGCAATAGTTATGCTTACTGTCTTAGCTTGCTCGTAAAGCAGGTCTGTGGTAGATATTGCTGATTAAATATCAGGGATTTACCTCCTGACACCCAGTTTATGGTTTCTGTATGGGTGACAAGGAGATGTAGATCAGGCAGTCCTGAGTGAGGGGCCTGCATTGCTACTACTGACTAGTTAGGTGATTTTTAGCTGATCCAAGCCTGTTTCCTTATCTGCAAAGAGGCCAATCATATCTAATGCATTGGGCTACTGTGAAGATTGAACAAGATAATCCTGAAGCATGTCTGACCCAAGGTATGCAACCAGTAAGTAATAGCTGTTAATGAGTTGGTCAGTCATGTTCTTCACATCGCTGAAATGTGCTCACAGGTAGAAACTGTAAGAACTGTTAAGCTTCTATTTTAGCACTAATGTCCTAACAACTGCCCTCTTCATAACTGAACTGATCACTGTACCTTTTTTTTCTGAGACCTCTAGCTTTGTAGCCTTTAAAAATAAAGCTTTATTTTTCTGTGGCAATGTGAGAAATGGAAGACTATACGATAAAGGGTTATTATTATGTATTTAAAACCCTGGAAAGAAGAAAGGATAGAGTCTTTTCAGTTATCAGGTACACAAAAGATCTCTTTATTTTAGATGCTTGGAGTTTACTTACTTTGTTATTGTGATTTTTGCATTGTTTGTACATGTGTATATGTGTAGAGGAGGCACTTACTCCGGCCTTCACATGTAGAAGGTCAGTGTTCGGTGTGGTGTCTTTCTCTATTCCTTCCCATCATATATTTTTTAAGACAGGGTTTCACATTCAGCTTGAATCTCACAATTTTGGCTAGACAGATTTGCTAGTTGGGCCTTGTGATGTGTCTGTCTTGTGCCTGCCCTCAGTGCTAAGTTTACAAGCATGTGTCACTGGGTCAGTCTTTTATGTGGGTACTGGGGATCCGAACTCAGATTCTCAGGCTTGTGCAGCAAGCACTTTGCCTGCTGAGCCATGTCCTCGGCCCCTAAATACTTGGAGTTTATAGTAAGTACTTCAGCTTAATTGCGTATTTCTGTTCAATCACAATTGGAAAACTAAATGTCCGTATTTCAACTCTCTCCTATGAACTGAATTTAAACTGAATGTGATTTATGCAAAGGATAGCTAGGCTCTGAGCCCAACACTTTAGTCAACTATCTCTACTGCAGTGTGACATTGACTTGGTACTGAACCCCCCTTTTTTTCCATTTTTGCAAATTCCCCACTGAGTGAGGTGTGATGGCAGCATCATAATTTTAGTCTCAATTGCAGAAGCTCAGAATTTCCTTATGATTGAAAACTCTTCTCTCATGCAAGGCACTGCTTGCTTGTTGCAATCCATCAAAGAGAATGGAAGTTGAGATAGCAGGGAGAGACTCTTCATGTGTCTTCAAACTTCCACGGAGGCAGAGGGCCATGCATAAATGCAAGGTGAACTGCTCAGGGAGTTCCACCAGACACAATAATAAACAAGCTTGCGAGGCAGCTTACAGCAGCGCTTGCTTCTGTAGAATGCTTCAGAAAGATGCAGAAGTGTTTTTGGTTGTGTTCCTTTGGGGCCACAAGTACAGGAGAACCCTATTCATCCCAAGTTTTCACACAGTACCAACTATGACTATTCTGAGAGTTTATTTCCCTCATGAAGATGCTATTACCTAATGCTGGGTGCTTAGAATTCAGGCTCTTCTTCATTCTGTGCCTTGTTTTTTTCTTTTCTTTTCTTTTTTGTTTTTTTGGAGGTATTGCCAGATGAGTCATTCTTCATTCCATGTCTGTAAAAATGGTTATTGCTCAGAAAAGATTTTGAAATTGCTCATTTGAATAAAAAATTTTGAAATTGAATATATCTGAACAGTAAGGGATGTCCATTAATTTATTTCCAAGTGCTATTTTCTCCTAATGGTTCATACTTTAATGTCAAAAGCTCCTTAATTTTCATTGTTTGTGGACAGCTGAAGAACTTAGTAAACCCAGTGCATCCACTAGAAAGACCACATGTAAGCTGTGAGAAATGCTTTAAGAACTCAAAAAAAGAATGCAGGAAGGCCTAGAAGTGGAAAGCTGGTGTCTTCAAGCTCCATAAACTCGAACCCAGGGATTTGATTCCATCTTACAATGGCCAATGGAATCGTAAGTGATAGTATGACTCAGATTGTGTTGGAAGAAATTGTCTAGGCACATGTTGGCATTTTTTTTTCTTTGAAATGCTCCCTATAATGTGGTAACTTTTGTGTAAAGAATGTTTTATCTTTGAAACTGAGCTCATAAATGTTTTCTTCCCTTCTTTATCCATATTCTCATGTTGGCTGTTTTCTCTACGATCTCATAATTCTTTGTTCAGGCTTCCATGATGGATTTCTCCACTTTTCTGCAATTCAGTTGTGTTTCTCTGAGAGCACTGATGAAGCAAGTCCACTTCCTTTTCCTTTTTGTGTCCCTCATATTGTTTTGGGACAAAGTATGATACAGAAAAGTTTCACAAGACATCAGTGTATTGGTTCTGGGGACTGGAAATGTGGTTTCGTAATGCTTGGCAAGTGCTTACCATAGGGCTGTTTTACAGCCTTCTTTCTACTTTATGTCTTGTGATAAGGTCTCATTGAGTTGTTCAGTCTGATTCACTCCATGCTCCAGGAAGACTGTGGTGATATTTTATTTGTGCACCCCAATAAAGCTTATCTGAGGATCAGAGGAAAAAGCTAGCCACTACATTAAACATAGAAGTCAGGCAATGATAGCACATGCCTTTAGTCATAGCATTTGGGAGACAGAGATTCATCCGGATCTCTGAGTTCAAGGCCACACTGGGAACAGAGCCAGGCATATTGGCTCATGCCTTAAATTTCCAGCACTAGTTACCATAGAGGTCTGGAGGTCTGTACAGACAGACAGGAAGTAATAGAGCTAGGTGGAAAGAGAAAAGTGATGTAGCTGGGTGGAGAGAGGAAGTGAGACGACATGCACAGAAAGAATATAGGTGTGGGTATACAGGAAGTAGGTCTCTTTTGGGCTGAGGATTTCCAAGTGGTAAGAACATGGCTGGCTTCTTTCTGCTTCTCCGATCTTTCAGTTTCTCCCCAATATCTAGCTCCGGGTTTTTTTTTTTTTTATTAATAAGATCATTTAGCAATTCATCTTACAGAAGACCTTTATTGGCAGAACCAATACCGTGACCCCCCCCCCCCCCCCGTCTCAGGATTCCAAGTGGTTGTGATCAAAGATGTAATAGGAAGAAGTATTAAATGTACTGATTCCTCTCACCACTTTGCTATTCATGAAACTCACTGGGTCAAGTCCAGCGTTGTGCTCAACTGAAGAATTTGCCTGACATTGAATGTCTGGCCTATTTTCTTTCTAGTTTTTTGTCCATCTCTTTTATTTTAATTCCCATTTTGATGCTTTCGTTTATATTTTCCCCTAAATTACCTATGGGCAAATATAGTTTTTTTTTTTTTTTTTTAGGACACATTAGGAAATTTAAGAATTCGCCTTAATAATAAGCATATCACCTTAACGTTTAAAGTTAGATATGAAATTGAACTTCTTCATTTGAAGAACTTGAAATTTAGATATCATTAGCTTTAATGATGCTCCAGAAAAATAAATAGATGTAGTACATAATAAAAATACACTAACAAAGAAGGAAGTGGGAAACCATCACAAGCTAATTCTCAAAGGCTGGTAAAGGTTTGAGATCTTAAAGGGATTTAACAAATTGTCGTATTCAGCCTTTCATTTCACAGAAGTGTTGTAAGGAGCTGCAGACACCCAAGCTGACTCCTTCATATGCAGCACTAGAGCATGTGAATCCCAGTCTCTTTCTGAGCAGTGTAAACGCATCCTGGGAAAAGAAAATGCAGTTGTTCATCCCTTCCTATTCCCACATGTCTGTTAATCTTTATTATAATGGAATTCTGCGGAAAACAGAGACAAGAACGTAATAGAATTATATAATGTTATAAATAAAGTGATATTTTCTTCATTTTCAAACTGTTTTTTTTGGCTAGCTCTTTCTCCATCAAGCAAATTGCTAAAAGGTATGTAACTAAGCTTAGAGAAGTCAACATGGTGGAGATCTCAAGAAAAATAAATACCCAATCTGCAAAAGCAGAGTAAGTCAGTGCTAAAGCTGTAATTCCTGTGAGAACCAATGGCAGGCTTGCAGCTTTCCATCATGAGGGAAGCAACATGATAGGATTTGGTGTGCTTCAGAATGCAAGTAAAAATTACCACTGTTGTGATAGATGATTTGAAAAACCCATGGAGTAGGTGAGTAGATCATCCCCCAGTCAGACTGCAGCCACTGGGAACACTTAGTCCTAAAATGCCATAAAGAAGAGGTCAGGAATGGTACAAAAATATTCTGCAGACTCATTCATATTCCAGAGTAATTGCTTCAGTGTCTTCCAGTCTGAGTCGCTAGTCCAAGCTGTTGTTACTGAGAAGTGTGGGGTGTTGTCTCCCAGGAACTTAAAAGTGAGGGAAATTACATTGCCATCACAAAATGACACTCTAGAATTCTCGTGTAAATTATCCAAATTGAGAGTCAATGTCACCTTCCTGTCACAGGAGGGCTCTGGGAATAAAGTATACAGGGCAGGCATGAAAGAAGTGATATTAACCAGACTTCCTGTATTAATGTATCTGAAAAATGGGAGAATAAACTCATCAAAGGTGGAAAACCCAGGAAAACGGATCACCTGAAAGGCAAGGTGGCATTATGGTGTCATTGCTGCCTCAGGAAGAAAGGTGGCAACCTGGATACCCTCAGACTCCCCCTTCCTCTTTGAAGGAAGACTGACTCTGGTGGGATGTGGCTGTCAGGATGTTGCAGCCATTTAACTTCCTGCTACTGAGCTTACAAAGCAGACTTTGGAATATTATCTGATGCAACATGCAGCCTTAATTGCTGGAAAGAGGATACAAGGCTTTGAGTATTTTTACTGGTCATAAGATTTTGAGTATTTTTAATGTCATAGCAGTTATTTTGTAGTATGGGTAACAACATGGTATTTGACCACAATTTATCTTTCCATATAGCTATCTCCAAGGGGAACCTGCTGATCCTGTGCTAGCTCCCAGTGTGAATACAATAATCATAACAACTAAATGCAATGTGGTATGTCCCCAGCACTCTCTTAAATATATTAGTTAATTTAATTTTTATGTCAGCTCTATGAATAGTCAAGATAATTTTATGGATGGATAAAATGTAAATAGAAGAGGATGTGTCACTTGCCCAAGATCAACCTAGGTAACTGACAAGAAAACTTAATTTTGAACTCAGAACTAGTTTTGTAATTCTAGACCATAACCATCGCTTTATAGTCATTCTATTTATTACAGACTGAAATCTCTTATCTACCATTCTCAAATTTAAACAGAAAATGTGGAAGTGGAAAGCTTTTCCCAAAGTACTCCTGAAGCACAAGTAATGTGATATAAAGTAATTTGAAGAGAAAGCCAGTAACTATTATGTATTGTCTTCTCTTATTCCCTTGGTGAGAATAATCATATAAAATGCTTGATTGAATAAGGCTGTTGATATTCTTCCTTGAGTACTATAACAACATAATATATGGGTACTGTCTTATCATTCAAAATTCCTGAAAGTGTTACATTCAAAACCATAACTGTCCCCATGAGTTTCACATAAGAGCATGCAGGCTGGGGCTTGTGAACAGTTTGGAATTCTGCTTGTATATTTGGGTTTAGAAGTTTGTTGCATGCATAGTTGGCCCTGCACATTTAGTATCCTGGCGATTGAATAGGGGTTCTCAGCTTCAAGGGCTGGAGGTCAACGTCTAGAAGTGGTCCAGTAACCCAGACATGGAATTCTGCTCAGGGAGGCTTGTGAAAATCAGCCTGCCAGCATGCTATTTCTAGACGGTTGCATGGGTAGTGAGAACCAAAGAGCCTGTTTTACTACTGGATTTTCTCCAAGATCTCAGATGGTCTCTCTCTGTTGGAAACTGAAGACTCTGGTGTTAGAGCTGATGGACTGTGAAGGCTACATATTCCAGAAGACATAAGAAGATGGATGCAAAGCCAATCTAGCCATGCATACATTATAGGATTATTTAGGATTGCTCAATCATTTACCAAAATAACTGTTCCATAAACACTTAAAAGGACCAAGAATAAAGCATAGCCATGCTATCAAATGGCTAATGTTTCAGCTCCTGTAGCTAGACAGAGCTGAGTTTAAATCTGGCTTTTACATACATTAGCTGTGATATCTTAGGAAATCTTGCTCATTCTCTGTACCTGTGTTTCCCCATATTTCAAATGGGATAATCGTAGTTCACACCAAATGGAGATATTGTGGGGATTTAAGTCTGTAATGTATATAAAGTTTTTAATGAAGTGCAAAAGCCTAAGAAAGCAGCAATAGCTCTCATTTTAACAGTTTTTGTTAGGGAAAGTCAAGCAGTTCCATTAAGTCCAGACACACTATCAAAAATTAGAGTGAGGGAGAAAGAAAGGAATAGCTAGTTTGCACAGGAGAATTTAGGCAGGCTTCATTGATGAGTTAGCTTGAGGCAGAGTCTTGAAGGAATGAATAGAATTTCAATAAAGAGAGAAGAAAAGGTACTCTTGGAGAAAGAAATGAATTTTCTGTGGTGTTGTGATCTGTACAGACTACTGGTAAAGTTGTTCTGTACTCACTAAAAAGACTGGAATTAGAATTGGTTGATGACTGCTAAACCAGGAACTAAAATCATGGGATAGATTGGGATGCTAAAGGGAGCAGGCTGCAGAGGGATAACAAACAGGGCTGGGGAATGATGACCAGGTTCAGGGGAGACAGTTTCAATAACAGGAAATAACCATTAAAGTTCGGAGGAGCCACGAGACTTAGAGAAGACTCTCTTGTTTGAACGGGTGTCAAAGGGGAGCTCAAATCCCAGTGGAGACAGAGGCGGCCACTCAGATAACCTGAGGAGCAAACATGTGAAGTGCGTAGTCATTAGAGGAAAGATAAACCCTGGTTTAAGTTTTCATCCCACCTGAATAAGTGTGTAAAACCTGAATCATAAGAATCATAATCACACGCTTCCATACCTGAAAATTTAAAACCACAGCATCAACTTATAAGATTGGTGTGAGTCTAGAAGGGACTAATGCATTTTAAATGCTTAGGAAACTGACTGGATAATGATGCATCCATGTGTACATCTGGGACTATAGAAACTGGTCAATGCAAATTTAATATCAGGGAAAATAATAGAATAGTCATCAAATTACTTCCCATTGCTCATAGGAGTAGGAAATATTGGACAACAATTCAAGTTGGATATCCAAACAGACAAATAATGTCAACGTCAGATCAATTTAATTTTCCTTCCTTGAAGAATATTAGGCCAGGTCTTTTAGAGAAAGGTAAAAATATAGAATACAACTGAATTGACTGTGCTTTTGTCTGTGTCCATGGTTTTCTTTAGACCACACTGCATGAAATTGTTCAGATCAGTATGCCCTACAAGAGTAGAAAGCTATTGGATGTTCAACCAAATAAAAAAGTTTGGGAAATACTGAGTCAAATAGAGTACTTTGTGGCAGAAAGTATTTCTAATAATGTGATGTGAATATGTAAAAGTTAGTATAATATAATTTTCTAATTCTTTTGCATAGAATTTTAAAAGATTGTGTGTGTTTTTGTGTGTGGTGTGTGTAGGCAGGTGTTCACATGTATAAATTGGATAGATACTTGCCATGTTGCATGTGTAGAGATCAGAAGATAGCCTTAGGAGTCAGTAGTTGCCTCCCACCTTGTTTGAGAGAGGATTTCTTGTTGTTTGCTGCTTCACATCCTTGGCTATCTGGTTCATGAGCTTCTACAGCAGTGGTTCTCAACCTTCCTAATGCTGCGAACCTTTAACACAGTTCCTCATGTTGTGGTGATGCCCAACCATAAAATTATTTTTATTGTTACTTCATAACAGTAATTTTGCTAATGTTATGAATAGTAATGCGTGCGTCTTCTGATGGTCTTAGGTGACCCCTGTGAAAAGGTCCTTTGACCCTAGAGGGGTCGCAACCCATAGGTCAAGAACCACCGTTCTACAGTCTTCTATCTCCACCTCTCATCTCCACATAGGAGTTCTGGGATTACAGATGTTCACTACCATATCTGGCTTTCAGTTGTAATATGAATTACTAAACAGTCTTATTAATAAAAAAGTAGCCAGATATTGGGGTGAAAGCTGAGAGATCAGAAAAACAGAACAAGCCACAGCCACAAATTCTTACGCTAGGAAATCCTCAGCCTAAGAGAGAGCCACTTCCTGTATACTCATGCCTATATCTAATCTGTCACTACCATCTCACTTCCTCTCTCTGCCTGGCTATATCATTTCCTCTTTCTGTCCAGCTCTGTCACTTCCTGTCTGTCTGTATAGCCCTCCAGAACTTTATGGTTAACTAGTGTTGGAATAAAGGTATGTGTCACCATGCCTAGCTTTGTTACCAGTGTGGTCTTGAACTCACAGAGATCTGGATGGATCTTTGCCTCCTGAATGCTAGGATTAAAGATGTGTGCTACCATTGCCTGACTTCTGTATTTAATATAGTGGCTGGCTTTTCCCTCTGATCTCTCTGAAAGCTTTATTTATTAGAGCATAAATAAAATATCACCACGTTCAGTGGGTTCTGTGTATCATAACTCAGGTCCTCATACTTGCATATAAATTGCTTTACCCACTGAGCCATCTACTTGGTCTGTTATAGAGTTTTTCTAAGGGCAGAAGAACACAGTTGAGAAACAGATGTTGAGATATTACATTTTGTTGTAAATACGGCTTTTACAGGGAGATTATTAAGTTGCATGTAGAAAAATATCATGCTTATGTTGCATATACCATAGGGGTAAGAGTTTGGGGATTGCTACTGAATACCTTTATTCATGATCTGGACAATAGGAATCAAGAGAATCACGGTTAGGCATTATGTTGGACAGAGCATCTCTCTACTTGGAAAATAAAAATGAAAATCAAAGGGCATTCTATTTATTAAAAATAGGACAAAGATCACTAGAGAGACAAAAAGATACTTTTTCTATAGAACAAGTTTTTTAGGAGAAAAGACAAAGATCTTTATGAACATTCATATGACTTTAAAAACACTGGATCTTAAATACATGCACAATGGAAAAAAATATCATCAGAGAAGTTCTTACTTGGCATTGTTCAAGTTTATCATAGTAAAAAAGCACAGAGTAGTGTGATATATCCAGAAGACTAGGGTGATTTTATTTTTTTAATGTTGGTATTCTATACACTTCTTCCTTGGGGCTGTATGCATCTTGTGAAAGAGGCTTTGAGTTGCTCTAAAATGCAATAACTTCAAAGCTCAGGAACTCGAAGCAAGGTTCCAGTTTGAGTTGTTCCTAAATGGCAATGTAAGTGTCTTTGAAGTGGATCTTATAATGAAAATCTCCTGACTTTCTAGCTCAAACTTGTGCAGGTATACAGAATCTGACATTTTTCCTACCTATTTGTGATTCTAAGTGAAGAGATTATATATGACTGGTGGCATCTCCAGGCCACCAAAGTGGATGCTGAAGGTTTCAATCTCTTCTTTTTCATTCCAATGACTTGAAGTTTGTTAAGGAGATGTGACCTCCTAAGAGTGCCTCTTAGACAGTTGACTCACAATGCATGGAATAAAGTCATGTGAGGGTGTGTGTGTATGTGTACGTGCATGTGCTAACATATGCATGCATGTGAGAACAAGCAATATATATGGAGAACCATGAAAGTACAGGAGGTTCTGGAAAACAAAATGAAACTCAAAGAACCTTTTTTAAAATTAAATTTTATAAAAAATAGAATGGAGA
Organism: Peromyscus eremicus; assembly: GCF_949786415.1. Taxonomy (NCBI): domain Eukaryota; kingdom Metazoa; phylum Chordata; class Mammalia; order Rodentia; family Cricetidae; genus Peromyscus; species Peromyscus eremicus. The sequence continues at coordinate 82,947,125 of NC_081421.1, forward strand.
TCATTAAGGAGACAAGAAAGATTTCTTTTCTATAAGCTTTCTATAAGAAGAGAAGAGCTTGGTACTTGGGTTGAAGAACCATAGTCATTAACTAGAGGACTTCTAAGACACGTATCCAAGTAAATGACATGGAAACATTTTCACATGAAGATGGGATATGTGTTGGAAGATTGTTAACCTGGAATAAATAAACCCAAGACAAATGGAGTTATTCTAACATTTAGAAAGATATGAAGGGTCAAGATTAGGAGATATCCAACATTGAAGTTAAGAAATAAATTACATTAACAAAGCTATCTAACATAGGACAAAACTGTCTTATATAAAATTATTTTGTACACTTTGTGAAGGTGTTATGCAAAGCATATTTTGTGAATTAGCTTCTTAATCTTCTGAAAATTGCTGTGAAGGAAGAACCATTATCTTCACACCAAGAATAGGAAACAGGATGTTGGAGAGGGCAGATTATTAGAAAATACAGGAACGTGGTTTGGTCTTGTAACACACTGCCAAACTGTGAAAGTGTTTGTTGCCATTGTTGGCTGGTTTTTTTTGTTTGTTTGTTTGTTTTGTTTTGTTTTGTTTTGTTTTGAGACAGGGTTTCTCTGTGTAGCTTTGTGCCTTTCCTGGAACTCACTCTGTAGCCCAGGCTGGCCTCCAATTCACAGAGATCCACCTGCCTCTGCCTTCTGAGTGCTGGGATTAAAAGTGTGTGTCACCACCATCCGGCGGGTGTTTTAATTAAAGCCTGACATGTTAGGAAATATTTTCATTTCAAGATTTTTCGATATCATTTCTAATGTCTTTCATGAAGATTTTACTCTACTGATGACTGGAAAATTGAATTGACCCCTTAGCTACTGTTAGTCATTAGGTCTATATGTCATTTTGCTGCTTAAACACAGATATGAAAGAATTCTAGTAGTCCATAGAAGGCCAATTAAAAACAGGAGAGGGTATAGTTGAATAACCAGGGCTATAGGGAAAATTAAAGGAGGTTATGGTCACTTGGCCAGGACTAACGTGGTGGTATTTAATATGCAGAGGGATAAGGGAATTAAAAAAAATCATCCCCTGGAGAATATAGCAAGAAACTCATTTCAGGGAGGGAGCTTCTCAGAATCAAGATCTTCTTAGAGAAAGTATTATGAAAAACCAGTTATTTGAGGCACAGGGAGTGGAATAGGTACAATGGGGTGATGTAGGGTGAAGCCAATATCTTTAATAGTAGTAGACATTTTACCCACTGCCCTCCCAGTAACTTTAGCAAGGTCTGACCCTAAGCATGAACCAGAATGCTAGAAAGTGTGAACTTGGCCCTTTTCATACTCTCCCATTAAAGAATCATCAGGACCTAAAGGTAAAATCTGAGCCATTTTCACTTAGGGAGAGCCTTAAACTAAGTTTGACAGCTGTGATGATAGGAGTTCACAGGTAGCCAGACATACAAGACTGCAACAGATAGCCTCAGGAGATCCCTTCCAAAGTCAGGAGTCCATGGCTTTCAGTGACCACAGAACGCTCAGAGTCCCCATTAATAAAATCACCTAGAAAAAAAACAACATTTCTGATTAACAGAGCTTTGATATTTTAATTTTAGTAGTGAGAAGTCAGTTTCTCCTTTAACACAGAGAGAACTGGACATTCTTACAAAGGGATTCTTTTTAACCTCTGGGAGGACTCTTCTGCTTCAAAGAAATTTATCCTAATTTCCTGTCCCCACACTTCATAGCTTGTTACCTGGTCCATTACTCTGACATGTAACTCTATAAAGCTTGGGTTCTTGTGATATTGGTTTTCAGCTACGGCTTCTCCCAGCTGCTGCTTTGAAGTACCAGATAACATTCTTTGCCTTGCATGGAGTCCGTGGCTTGCTGTTCAACTTCTCATTGTCCTGTGGCTCTTCTGACTTCTTGCTGTGAGGTTCTATGCTAACCTTGCCCTTTCTCTGCTTTTTGAAGAGGGCAAACCTTAGGCTTTTCCAGGTGGCTAATCTGTCCATCCACAGAATCGTGCAGATTATTCAGGGAATAGTTCCTTTTCACCTTAAGCATGTCAAGTTTTGGTCTTTACATATCTAGGGATGTCACTGGGCTATGACATGAGTCTTAATGGTGCATCTCAGGTGGCTCCTGTGAATACAGATACTGCCTATGCTCTTTCACAGACAAAAGCCTCTTTTCTTCATGTGGCACCCTGAGGTTTACAGTCATGCTTTTTATCCAAAGGCCTCCCTTACTGAAAGAATCCAAAGCAGTCATGGCTCAATGTCTGGCATTTGGGAAAAGCCACTTATCTCACTAGGCAATATTATGGGCTACCTAGAATCGGAGGGTCCAACCTTCACTGGATAAAGCATCTTTTGGCTTACTCACTGTGAGAAATAGAAATGGAACTGTCAATATCCAAAGATTTCTGGAACTTGTTTATGTCTAGTTAGTATTGAGAATTTTCATGGCCTATGCTATTTTAATAGGCGATTAATTTGGGAAGGGAAAAATAAGCCAACTCCTGTTTCACCTATTTAGAACAAAATTACCTCTGTGATTTTAAAGAACTATTTTGTAACACAATGGGAAGGTTAGGTGACTGACTCTAACAGGTGATTACCGTGCTAACACATGCTTACAAATGGTGAAATCAGGAGTGACTCTTCTGCTGCATTTTGAAGAGGAAAGAAGCAAAATCATAATTGTAAGTGGAACCAAGGAAGGAACAGTTCATCATGCAAGGAACATGTTGCAACGGAGCAAAGTTACTCACAGGTGTTTGCTGTGCCTTTGGGGATAGGGAGGTATGAGCCTGGACTCCAAGGCCGGCCCTGATAATTCTTCTTGCATTTCCCACAGTCTGGACCTGTCGTGTTGTGCTCACATTCACATGTCAGTTTACTGTTGTCATACACACACACAGTGGCATGCAGGTTGCACTTGCACCTAGGCAGAGGAGAGACAAAGAGTTCTCTGTCAGTCAAGTTGGTCTTAGCAGTCTAGCTAGTAGGGGTCATGGGTAGCTCTCAAACCGTGCAGCATTTTTTTTTTTTTTTTTGCTATACAAAAACAAATGGTGAAACACATGGAGATTCAGGCTTGGCCCTAAGGATCTCTTCAACAAAGGTCTTTTGGAGAAGGGTCTGTTGAGATGTGTACTCATCTTCCCTCTCCATTCTGAGGAAGCCTAATACTAGTCTGTCCTACATGGGCCTGAAGCTCTCCCTGGACAGCAGTGCTCCTAAAGACTTTCTTCCAAAGCCATCCAAAATACTGTCTCCAGTGGATGGCTAATCTGTGACAGCAGAAGTCTGACAATGTCACCAGTTTCTCTGACTTTAAAGAAAGATGCTGTCTTTTTCATATCATTATGACACTTCTCATTTGTTGTAAAAACCATGACAACCATTAAAACAATTTGCTCCTCAGTATTTTTCTAAGGACTCAGCAGCTTATGATCAGGTTTTCTCATTCCAGGACTAAATAATCACAGGAACTTTTCCCTCAAGTCCTCCCCCTGGCCCTAGGGGAGGTGAGATAGCAATCTTTATACTTCCCATTCTCAACATATAGCAAGAGGTGCTTAGAATCCTAGAAAATACAGAGCGAACAAACAAACATGTATGTATGTGACAGTGATTTAAGGCCGTTAACTGTGACATTAGAACTGTGACATATTAGAGGCAACAATGGAACACATGATTTCCCTAACCTATGCCTAGATTCAAAGGCTTTGACTGAAGCTGTGAAGGCTAACTTGCTGTTTGCCAAGGCAGCAGGTAATAAAGTGTTTCACATCCTTTTCAGATCATGTCCTCTGGAAAGGTAAAACCTACATTGACAGAATGACCATGAATAGGAATGTGCCCACACAGAGCAGAATGACCATGAATAGAGATGTGTGCCCACACAGAGAGGGCCAGGGATAAAATACCAACATACGTTAGACTCAGAACTGAAATGTCACCTGTGTGTAGGTGTGTTAAAATGAGAATCTTCTGTGAACTAGGTAAGAATAACCAAACCCAAGTTTCATGAAGACAAATACTGTGGTGTTCTGTGTATTTTTTTTTTTTTTTTTTTTTTTTTTTGGAGAAAGATGTCATAAACGGGAAAAAAATAACAGAACATTTTTTTCATAGGTGGGAAATGGAATTGTTTAACTATTGTTATTTCTACAATGTCTGCATGGCAATGGCTATTCTCGCTTGATGCAAATGGGCTCATATTCATGACAAGAAAGAAAACAAATGGGTGTGACTATGACCTGGAGATCCTTGGCTCTCTTCTAAGAAGGTGTGGTTCCTGAGCAATGGCCATTCAATCAAATCTCTCTGGGAAGCCCAGGCCTCCGCTTCCTAATGGCTTTCCTGGAATGAATAATACTTCTAGCTACACGTCTCCCCCTGTGTACCTATTATTTATGATACGATGGAATGGTCACATTAAAATAATAGAAATCAAACTTAAATATATAAATAATATCTGTAGAGATTTGTATTTTCACCATCTGCCTAAAGGGAAGGAGAAAAATAATTTCTTTAAACAGACACTGTTTAATTGTGAACTAGGCCCTAGAACGATCTCCAATGCACAGGCAGTTACGTGTGCAAGTGTGTTTTATTAAGAGATCTTCTTCTTTCCTGCCATTAGCACCTTTATTTATGGACGTGTTTATACATATGGAGGATGTTTGAAATCCAAGCGAGAGAAGCAGCAGCTCCTCCTGATTTAACATCCTATCTGGTGTTAAAAATTTCAAATGAGGAAATGAACAGTGTGACCCCAAAGAATATGCTTGCTTCACATTTGAAGACTGAGAATGCAAACACTCAGTGGGAACTGGATTATCTATCCAGCAACTTTCAATGTGTGCATACTCATCGTTCTTCTTTGAGGTCCAGGCAATTTCCATTCTAAAGACATTATGTTAGCTGAGAAAGATATTCTCTGAATAACAAAAGGAGGCAAAAGGAGAATAGATGAATTGTTGCTACTATTTTTTTCTTAGATGTCTGGCAGTAAAAGACTCATTCTCACCCATCTAAAATCTTTTTATTGAGGGTTCAACTCAGTATATAACCCTTAACCAAAACTTATATACATCTCCAGTATTACTTTTCTGATCAATTAAGTTACTTTCATGTGTTGGTTTGATAATTATTACTTAAGGTTTTAGTATTTTTAAAAAATTATTAACTGAATATATGATTCTTTTATCCTCTGGAAAGAGTAGTGTCTACCTTGTACCTGGCCTTCTCCAGCTACTGCCTTGTCTTAGTTATGAGTTTCTGTTGCTGTGAGAAAACACCATGACAAAAAAACAACTTGGGGAAGAAAGGGTTTAATTCATTTTACAGCTTATAGTCCATTATCCAGGGAACTCAAGGCAGGAACTTTAGCAGGGACGAAATCTGGATGCAAAAACTGAAGCAGAAGCCAAGGAGGATCTCTGCTGACTGGTTTGGCTCCTCCTAACTTCTTGAGTTTGCTTTTGTACATACTCCAGGATCACCTGCTCAGGAGCGGCATCACTGACAGTGACCTAGGTCCTCTCACATCAATCATTACTCAAGAAAATACCTCAGACTTGCCTACAAGAGAATTTCATGGAGATGTTTTCTCATTTGGGATTCCCTCTTTCTAGATAACTAGCTTGTCTCAAGTGAACAAAAACAAAACAAAACAATAAACCTAACCAGGACACTCCTTCACTCTTTTTGATGTTTTTTACATCTATCTTTATTAACTCACCTCCTGCTCACTCCTTCCAAGGAGCTAGCTTCTCTTGTTAAAATCACCCATGTCTTCTTTACTGAAAATCCAATGGCTATTCTCAACTTGCCTTGACTTCTTCAGATGTGTTGACTATGACCCACTTGTTTTACTTGCTAGCTGTCCCTACTGTATGTCTAAGCTTATTTTCAGGACTCTGTTAGCTCTGGACAGGCTGTTCCTTTGGGTTCTAACTTAACATCATCAGCCTTGGACACTCTTGTCTAGAATTTTTCCTTCATTTCCTTGTGTTCCTAAATTTTCTTGAGTTACAGACTTTTTATCGCCAATTTACATTATCATCCTCACCAACCCTCAAATGTAAAAGTTACCTTGAAAATATGAAAACATTTCAGGAGATTTGAATTCTCTATGTCCTATGGGGGTAGGGTTCACAGAAGCCCCACCCCCTATTATCAGCAGGTAAGAATTTGTGATCAATATGTTGCGAAGCCCTCTATCTGTATCCTCATCACAGGTCTCTCCCTCTGCCCTCAGACATATTTATCAAAACGCCTTGTGGACATAAGTTTGAATGGTCCCAAACCAATCTTCTTGACTTTCCTCACCCACCCACACTTCTTTCTGAGTTTTTTTTCCCCCTCAGGAAGTATAGTTTTTGTTAACTGGACCTCCTTCCTCTCAGTTAACCAAAGATATTCTTCTCTATTGCTTTCATGCTTTACCTAGCTGGTCATCATTCCATATACCACCAAGTCTTCAGATTAATGCTCCTTCAGTATCTCTCCATCCATAGTTTTAGCAGAGATTATGTCCTTGGTGATGGCTGTCACTGTATGTGACTTAGACATGTACAAAAACTTCTAAACAGAAGTGAATGCTGCAGTTACACTTCTCTCTGCCCAACCCCAATACTAAGTTTTAACCAGTCTCTTACTCAAATACCTTTATGTCATTTCTGGCTTAGAACTTTTGTAAGATTTTGTATTATTATCAGAGCAGAATCTAAGCTCTATGGTATGCCTTCAAATACCTCTACAATTTACCTCTTTTCTCTTTTCCAGTTTTGTTGTTAAAACTTCTAACTCTATTCTTGGTTTTTTTGAGCTTACACTCATGTACTCTTAAAAGTTATTTCTTCTTCCTTCAACATTTCATTCTCCACCCCATATCTCTTCCATCTGGATAATTCTTCCTTTCAGGTGTGAACTTTGGAAGCTCAGTGCCTGGTTCTTTGTTGATATTCAAATACCATTTGTCAGTCAACTAACTAAATGCCTTTTCTACCATGTAAAATGCTGATCTTCTGTTTATCTATATGAAGCCCATGATCTCTCTGCAACAGATACAGGTTGTATTTCTGTTGCTTTTCTGTTCGTGCCCTCACTGAGAGGCAGCACTCATGTCTGCCTATTTATTGCAACAAATTCAGCATATAGCAAGTTGCTTGACACATCATAGGTGCCCAAATGTATTAGATGATTAAACAAGTAACTAGAAAATGAATAGCCTCCCTAAAGGCAGGAACTCTACATGCATGTCCTACTGTGTGTAGCATAGCAATGGATTAATAGTAGAGTTAGTAGGCACTGGACCCAATCAAGCACTCTATGATGTATGTTAAAAAATTGCCACATACTTCGTTATGAGTTTTCACAAAACACACTCCCTATTTGTCAAAGAGAATTCTATCAAATTGGTGAGATCTTATAAACTCAATTTAATTTAATTTAAACTATTGAGGATTTGCCAGATGACTGAAATTGAACCTAAGAGCTCTCCTAGAATGATCCCTGAAGATCTAGGAAAATGACACAGCTCAAGGGAGTTGAAAAATAGCATGGTATATAGCATTCTCATTGTAGAGCCTGCATTTTTTTTTAATCTTCAAGTCCTTGTGCTGAGATGGCTACCCCAGTTTAGCTGGAGCTTGGTGGAGCCTTGTTTTGACACTGGATAACATTTGTATGTCCCCAGAAGTAAATCTGTTGACCCTGGGTGGATTTTCAGCTGTTCTTCTTAGTCCTTGAAACAGTGATGTGCAAGGGCCAAGTGTTGAAAGTGCACACTGTGGCACTATGGCTTTGCCTTGTATTTGGAAATAGCTCCCTTTCCCTTTCCACAGCTCACTTTATTCTCATCACTCCCATTCCAATCAGAAGCTAAGATCCTTTATTTAGAGCCCTTGCCAACTAGACTGACTTTTCCTCTAGAGGTAAATAAATAAATAAAAGTGCATTTTAGTGTTGAGAGATTGCTCTCAATTCTTGGTGTCACAACTTCTGGCCTTATTATGGATGGAGGGCGAATTTCTGAATCCATCCCACTTGTCTCTGACAAACTCGTTGTTCATTTTCACGGTCATCCAGCTCCCACATCTACTGTCACAGGCAGGAGAGGAACTGTACGTGTGGAGATCTGTCTTTGATAATAGTCACGTACCTGGTGCTCCGATATGTGTTATTCACTGGGGTTGTTTACATAGAGAGAGTGCATATAAACATGCTGTAGATAGAACTAATTGACTTGCGTTTACCTTGAAGATCTATTTGTGTGCAAGTGACAAGTACCAGCCACTGTCAAATGAGAGCCACCCTTTCCGACTTTTAAACAAAAATAACCTCTACTCTGTGCTCCAAACTTAATGAACACCAGCGTGTTCTCACTTTCAACCAGGTCTGTACTTCCTGTATTTTAGTGACCAGCTGTCATGAGTCAATTTAATCTTGCTTATAAAATCGCTCCAATGTTTAGTTCTGTGCCACCTGCCAGTAGGTATGAAAAACCTGTGCAGTCTGCCCGGTTTTTCTTTATAACTTAATATATCTATTCTGGGCCAGAATTTCCTGCCAGCCAGAGGTCTGTATAGTCTATTAGAAATGTTTCCAGTGGCGACACCGGGACTAGGGGAAGCTTTCTTTCTAAAAAGTAACACAGAAAGCAGGACCACGCTTTGTCTTGCAGGTCTTGGATTTAATCTACTTTTTCTCCTGGAAGGATTTGTTACTAAGCAAAAGAACTTTAAGGTTTACAGACATTTCAGACACAGAGTAGGACCTTAGCAGTAAAGCCTCATGGTCATATGCCTTTGTATAATTTCCACATGTAAGACATTATTTATGTGTAAATCAGCTCTTAGTGAGCTGAGTCTCAACTCCCTTCTCTAATAGCTATTCAAAGGTATGTTTTAACCATGACCAGATCTGACCTGGATCTATCCTTCGTTACAATTCCCACTTTGGATCACCCTTGATTATATAAATTGTTTTTAGAAAATGTGTCAGCATGGAGATTGGAGCACTGCAAATATCTTTTAAAATAGGTGAACAATTATATACAATGAGTATATCTTGCTTTTCTGCCTCTGTAGCCCCTTATCTCTTTTCCCACTGATACATGAATTCTAGGCTCTCACCTCAATTTGTTATTGGAAATGAGGTTTGTAACAAAGGACCTTCCAGATTCCATGTTCTGGTGTAAGCGTTTGAAAATGTGAATCCAAATGCTGACTTTGCCACTTACTTGTTATGAACCCACAGATGAATTGATGGAAAATCTTGATTATTAACTCAGTGGGAGTTGAGATCACCATGAAAATGAGCCCTTGAGCTTGTTCAGTGAGGGAGTTTCTAGACCAGAAGATCCACTCTAACTGTGGGTGGCAGTGCTCCAAGGGCTGAGGTGTTGGACTGACTCTAAAGGAGGAATGGAGCTGAGTAGCAGCATCCCCATTCTCTGCTTCCTGACTGTGGTTGTGATGGGACCAGTTGCCTCACACTCCTGCTGCCGTGCCTTTCCCACCATGATGGGCTGTGCTTTCAAACTGTGACCCCAAATAAACCCTCTTTCCTTAAGTTGCTTTATTTTGGTGTTGTGTCACAGCAAACAAGAAAATAACTAATACAGATGACTAACTTAACAAATACACAATGACACAGAGCTAATGGGGACTGTATACTCCCAAGCACCTGACATAGTACAAAGGTGGAAACCTCATAGTAATCCCAAGAGGTTGGCACTAATCACTACAGATGATGCAATTGAATACTAAGGGGTTATAAAAACCTGAGACCGAGATGAAACAGTAATTCTGAGCATGGACAGCTTGCCTCCAGAGCTCTGCTCTTTCTTAATGCAAAGAGGGCTTCTCTCTTCCAAAGTTTCATCCAGCCTCAGTTATTTCATCAGTAAATCACAGACAACAAATGGATGTATTTCAAAGGACTCCAGTGGAGACTGAACAAAATAATGCATGCCAGCTCTTACTATCTATCACAAAAGCCTTAATAAGTATCTTTTAAACATTACTATTTCTATAATTGCTATATCTACTACCAATTGGGATATCAATTTATTCTGTAAGTATTATGACATGTATGTAGCAACATGAAAAGCCTTGCAGGTATTCAAAAAGAACACATAATCTATTGAGTAGGGAAAAGGAGACATAAAGAGAACACAGACCACAAATAGTAATAATTGGTCTTTTTAACTGTGATAGAATAGGGATTTAGGCTAATGACACCATACTCTCTCTATGTTATAGATGATGAATTCACCTTTACCCATCAGAGGGACAAACTCTACTTTTTTATTATTAAGAAATTTTCTATTCATTTTATATACCAACCACACATCACCCTCTCTTCCCTCCTCCCACCCCCCAGGTTTCCCCCAAAATCCATCCCTCATTCTCACCTCCTCCAAGGCAAGTCTTCCCAAGGGGAGTCAGCAGAACCTGGTACAGTCAATTGAGGCAGGTTCAAGGCCCTCCCCCTGTACCAAGGCTGTGTAAGGTGTCCCACCATAGGCACTGGGCTCCAAAAAGACCACTCATGTACCAGGGATGCATCCTGATCCCACGGCCAGGAGGCCCCTTAAACAGTTCAACCTAAACAACTGTCTCACCTATGCAGAGGCCCTAGTCCAGTCCCATGGGGGTTCCACAGCTATTGGTCCACAGTTCATGAGTTCCCACTAGTTTGGTTTGGTTGTCTCTGTATGTTTCCCCAAACTTTGCTATTAAAGTAAAGTGGAAGAATAAAATCTACTGTGGTTTGCCTAAGCGACTTGAAGGTAGCAGATCACCAAGTGTACTTTTTCCAGAATAAAATATGCAAAGCGCAAGTTGAAGTAGAATGTTGCTAACACTGAACTTTTTGAAATCAAGTGCATGTGAGTGGAACAGCAGAAGAGACTGGATCAGAGGGTTTGTGTCTGGATAGCTGCACAGTAGGGGAAGGCACCAGGAGTGTAGGAATTGCCTCTGCAAGTCACAAAGGCTGCTTTCCATCCAGTTCTAACGGTTCTTCTGCCGCAAGGGTTTGCCATCCTAACCAGAGGGATGGCTGCTGGGCTCTCTCTTATTCTGAGCTCTGTTCTTTAGAGAATAAGTTTTGCAAAATGATACAGACTTGATTTAGAGGCCCAAGTAATGGCAGCTATAGTTTTCTTTGAGGATATAAAACAAATCACTTCACCGATAGCATGATCTTTTGATATAAGGCTATTTGCTTGCCTCCAGAGTGACAGAACAAGGACCAGAAAGTCTTTTCTACACTTACTAAGTAAAGTGACTTAGATACCTGCATCTTAAAAACCTTTTACAAGTTTTCTTTAAACTTGCTTACAGTGAATTATCTGATTACATGAGTCACTAAGCTGTTGGTTATTTTAAGTGATATTAAAATAGTCTTTTTCTTTTTCTATTTCTAAGCTAGCTACCAAGGGTAAAGTGCCATGACTGTAAAATAAAAATAGCAGCTTATACATTTCAGATAATGCACTGTCTGAGATCGGTGCACAGAAATGATGGTGCCATGTGACCTGTTACTAAACTCATGAGCATCTAGCTAAATGTTCTCAAAGAAATATCTCATAATATCTCTAAATATCTCAAAGAAAAAAGACAATACAAAATGAATCCTGTGGCCCAGGTTGCCACTCTTCCCTGTTCTGAAGACTGGCAAGTAAAGAACACGTTAAATTAAAATTAAGATAACCCAAGGCCAAATTGTAATTAGTAGATGACTCCTGATGCTTGTTTTATTCACAGAGATGGTATGTAATTTTGGGGTCTCCAGTCTCAGATATACAGATTCCAGATATTCAAGCAGCTCTAGGCTTTGTAAGAGATACTGCAGTGTAGTGCTAGGTGCTTGGACTCTGGAGAAAGGGGTATGAACTCACATTTTTGTTCTACCATGAATCTGTTGGCTACCCCATGGGACTACTTACAGCATGTAACACAGGTTTGCTAATGAAGACTACACTCAATAGGCTTACCAGTTAGAAGGACTTTTGATGCATTCAGGATGTTTTTACACATACTCATCTATTCTGTGGCTCATACTAATCAGCTCCTACATCTCTATTTTCTTTTCATAGAATCACACAAGGGAACACTTTCTTTCACCTAGGTTTGGGCAGCTCTTGAATATGCATACTTGTTCTCTTAAAACAGGTCTTATCTGAGTAGTTGTATGAGAGTTACATTATCCGTAGCAGGCTAGACTAATAGCTCTATGAAAAGAAGTCTGAACAGCAAAACCTATGTGAAAGAATAGCACCCACTTCATCAGCCTTATTCCACACTTTAGTTTTCACTAAGAATTTTGAGAGGAAATTGAATTAGATTCCCAAGAGTAGTATGGAAAATTGGGGGGAAATGGGTTTCTTCTAATTCTCCTTTGCTGAAAAATAAGATAATATCCACTAGAAAAGTATAGACCTGACAGAAGCTTTTCTTATTCCCTGTATTTGGTGGCCTAGTTTTCTTAACCTCTAGAAAAGATGAAGTTTTAAAGGCAAAAACAATTACCAAACAAAAGATAAGAACAAACAAAAGGCAAAGACAAAGAGAGGGGGAAAAAAACCCTGTATCAATAAGAACATGATCCTACTTTGTGACTGATGACCCAAGATGCAACTACAGTCAGACCCTCATCCTACTTCATGACCTAAACTGTGCCAAATTTAGAATTAATGATTATAAAGCAAAGAAACAAAAGCTCTTGTGAAAAAATTAACAACAACAATGAACTATGAAATAGTCCAAAAGAAAGAGCATCATGAAAAAAAGCAACTAGACTGTGTCCACTGGGTTTATCAATACCACTGTTATCAGTCAGCACACAATTTCTTTTCATGGTTAAACAAACTAGATGCATGAGAACATTTAGTGTAAAGGAAAATTTTAACTAATTTAACATGGGTCAAAATCAGACTTTAGCTTCAAATGAAATATGACCAAGAAACCTGCCTGATTCTGTTTGGGTAAGTCTACTTGAGTGATGCCTACAGACTCATGTAAGACTTCTCTCTAGAATATGAGTGTTGGGAAGGGTTGTATTCTTTAGGAAGAGACTATCTACAACATACCTTCAAAAAGAATAGAGGGCCATTGGCTCTTTCTTTTCTTTTTTTTCCTTCCTTTCTCTCTTCCTTCCATTCTTTTTTCTTCCTTTTTTGTTATAGACAAGAGGTTAAGAAGTCTGTTCTTATTTATACTCATCCATGATGAGCTATTTCATCATAGGCCCAAAATAATAGAGTCAATTGATCTAGGACAGCAAAGTCTAAAACTATGAATAAAAATAAAGCTGGGCAGTGGTGGTATATGCCTTTAATCCAAGAACTCAGAATGCAGAAGCAGGCAGATCTCTGAGTTCAAGGTCAGCCTTGTCTACAGAGTGAGTTCCAGGACAGCTAGGGCTATACGGAGAAACCCTGTCTTAAACTCTGCTCCCCACCCAAGAAAAAAAAAGAAACATTTTCTCTTTTAATGTTAACTTTACCAATAATTTGTTATAATGATAGAAATCTGGTTAAAAGAGTAGGCCAGGCAAACTTTCTGGAAATAATTTCTCTGCAGTGTGAAGGATTACTCCAAGTTTGACAAATGTCCTGCATTGAATACTTTACTGACCTCACCTTCTAGCAATATCTTAGCCATAATGCATATATAAACTACATGTAGGTCTTCAATTCCTTCTTTGTAATAGAAGTTTGGGCTCATCTTCCTTATCATCATGGTAAATTTAGGTATAAAATTCCAACTTAGGGATCCAGAGGTCAGCAGAAAAGCCAGGTTTATCCAATTGTCCTGTTTCATCTCCTGCAAAATGATTGGTTCAAGTATGAGAACATGACCCAATTGCTGTTGAAATTGACCTTGGGGTCAATTTAAAGGACAGTTTCCTAATGGTAGTCCATTTCAAAACTACAGCAGCTTTATCAAAGACAGACAGGCAGGAATCGCTGCCTCTCTGTTTCATAGGTAAACAGAAAAACAACAATGGAATAGCCCCAAACCCAAAACCTCAGTCCTAAAGAGCCTGCATGTTGTGTTAACGCAAAGCCGGACTCTGTTTCCTATGGAGGCTTGCTGCTCAGCTCAATCACCCTTATCCCCTGCCCTTCTCTTCCATTAACTGTATTAAAGTAAGACAACTTTTTTTCCCTCCAAGAACATAAAACTGAGTTTATTTCAACTCTGTTTTTAGTTGCTAAACATTTCTATTCTGGTTTTAAAGGGTTATCAAAGCCATTTAGTGGAAGAGAAGGAGAGAGACAAGGTGATTTTTTTTTTTGCTTGAAAAAATACAGAGTGTTCTGCAGAATCGTGATTATCCTTTCAATGTTACTCCACTGCTTAGACCTCTGTTTCCTTGTCTGAAAAACTGGTCAATAACAGTAGCTATCTCATAAGCTTATAATGCAAAACAATCATTCTCTTTGAACCATTGACAAACAAGGTCTGCCATCCTTAGCATCCCTACCATTAAATTGATCTTCACTGCTCTTGTCAGTATTTTTGGTTATGAGATGAAAAGCTAATGAAGCACTAGGAAATATCAAGGCTTCCCAAATCTTGGAGTGCAGTTTTCTATAACATCCTTGTTTTCAGAGGGACAGTTTCCTGATACAAAAGCTTCAGATTGATCTTCCAACAACACTAATACTTCTGTGGTCCACAAACTGTAGGTCAGATATGATATTAAAATTCCAGGTTCTTGAACCAAATCTGAAGGACACTGTTAAACTCAGATCCCTGGAAGTGAAAATAAGTCATCTGAAACTAAAGCAGAAGGTTCCCGAAGACCAAAAGACCCACAGTCTTTAGTCCACTGACATGACTATAGAAAGGAAGTGACCTGCGCTTTTCCTAATAAAAGTTCTATGATGGTGGCAATAATGGTCACAATGCAGTCCTGGGCCTTGAGGCTTGCCTTCACTTGAGGGCCCTCTAGAAGAGCAGCCTACAACAAAAGCAAATGGAAATTGCTTCTCCTGCAGGACTGGAAATATCAAATGCAGAGCGTGGTGTAGCCTTTTAATCCACAGGGTAGCAAAGTAAAGGTCAATTACCTCACTTAGAGAAATGAAAGGCATGTAGTAAAAGTCAAATAGATACGGCTGTTAGATAATGTATTTCAAGCATGAAAATGAGGATTTTTCTATTGCTGGGTTATATTTAATGCCCTGGTAAACACAAGAGCTTTATGACAAAGAGGGAGATGCACGGCTGGCCGGGAATCTGCCTGACGGAGTGCCCTCTGCTCCGTGTGTGGGTCAATGTAGCCATCATTGATTGGTGTCAGGACCCTGCCGGGAAGCAGGAACAGATGCTGCTGTGGGCAGCACTGTGGGTTTAAAGCAATCAAGAAACTCTCCACAGTTCTATCCCTGTCTCTCTGTCTCTGAGTTATCTGACCTATGACCCTTGTCACTTGGGCTTTACTCTCTTCTGACACTCTTTCCGTGTCTCTGACACTGGCTGAGGCCCAGCTCTGCTCCCCTAGATGGCTGAATAAAGTTTAAAGATCTTATGTAACTGCCTCTCCCCAACCCCCAGGTGTGACTCTAGTCCAAGGTTGTTCCTCCACCCTTTCTACTCCAGAATTGAATTTTCCCTCCAAACAGTATTAATGTGTAGCCTTCTTGGTTTCTGCAAATGTGGATAATCATATTTGGATTATTAGGTTTTTCATTCTGATCACCCCTCTAGGAAGGACTCTTTCCCTTAAAGCGATCACTCAAATAAATTTCTGGATATATCTCCTTCCTGATTTTTTTTCATCTCATCAGAAACCTTCCCCAGGGTCACAGACAGTGTGCTGGACTTGGATTGAGATGTGTTTCTGCTCTTAATTCATGTTATTTTACCTGAAGAAGCATTGTGAATTTCTTGGCCACTATATCAGATGCCATAGCATTTTAGGCATGGTTCCATTTCCTTCAGCTGCACCTGCCCTTGTCTCAGACAGTATAAGTCTGCAAAATCATTCACTTTCTGTTTATTTTTTTTCAAAAGAAGCATTGACATTCAATGAGTATATGCATTAAGAAGTTATTTTAATATTAATTAATGCTATGAAATTCACTTGGTGGCTCTGTCAGAAATATCAAGAGTGAGTATTCTTTGTGGGATAGAATTGACTTTCATTCTACAAATGATACTTTAGTGAGCTTCTCATCCATGTGATAATACAAAAATGATTCCTTCTTCTCAGGAAAGTCCTGGATATGGAATAACCCAAAGGCTGATGAAATCTTTCTGTCTGAGTTAATAAGTTCTGGTTGCTCATGTAAACTCTGTGTGTGTGTGTGTGTGTGTGTGTGTGTGTGTGTATGTATGTGTATGTTGCAAATGTGAATTTCTCAAGAGTCTGAACATTCCTACCCACCTATGGGAAGTGAACACATCATTTCTCCAAAGCACTCACTCATAGGAAATTAGGAGAGTCTGTGACAAAGGAAGAGTGTGGCCTCTTTACCTCTTCCTCTTGTTGGAGCAAATGTTCAGAAGTGTCAGGCTAAGTTTAGTGCCTACCACCTGTCCTAGATTTTGGAACTATAAAGATGACGGGATAAAGGAAGGGAAAGAGTTGAGGAAATATTCTATTAGATAAGGCGATTCTTTTCAGATGAGAATGCCTGATCATACTCTGTATAGGAGGGAAAATATCCTTTGCAGAAATACAATTTTCCTAGACAATCATCTTGATACTGGGCATTAAACGGACGTTCAAGATATCATAGAGGTTTTAGTCTATCTCTATAGCTAAAGAATAAGGAAGTCATTGTGTGTGGGGGGTAGTGACTACATGACTCCCTAGGTGTTGATGAAGAAGCACCTCCACATTGATACTGGATAAAGCTTTATGGGAAATTCTCGTTATATAATAATGCTCATCCTTTATTGTCTGTGTAGTTCTTCAATGTCCCTAACACTTTCCATCAAGTGTTGCTAAATTTAATGACTTATTTTTAGGGAAGTATTTGTTCACATTTGGGGGAACAAACTAAAGCTTGATCAGCCCCATGTGAGATGGGCTGAGGGAACAGGTACCACATATCTCCAGCCCAGGATGGCCTGATAGAGTCACACATTCAGTTCTCCTGGCCTCTATGTTCTTCTGATTGAAGATCTGCTAAACTTAAGTAAATGGGCAAAGGCCGTAATCATTTGAGGAGAAGCATTTCTCAGATAGTTTGGGATGGATAAACCTGTGATCCTGAAGAAAGAGTAAGGAACATTCTTCATATGTGCTCAGGGTAGAATCTAGGGAACAGCAAGAGAGGATAGGAGGTATCCAGGACAAAGAAAAGCCAGAAAAAAACCCCAGAAATTATTTAGCATATTTCACTCTAGGTATTATGCCTATAACCACAAAAAAAAGTTTCCATGTAGGGACAGATGTAGTGGCACATGCTTACTTCTGGCATGTGGGAGGCAGAGGCAGGCAGATATCTGTAAGTTCAGACAGTTGGGTCTACATATTGAATTCTAGGCCATCCAGGGATACACAGAGAGGTCCTGTCTAAAACAGAAAAGTCCCATGGTACATAAATTGAAAATCAAAATAAAGACTTAAAAGGAAAAAAAAAAGAATTCAAGATATGAAAAATTCACTAGAAAGAACTAGAATAAAATAATACTGAATTTATATGTATTGCAATAGAACTCTTTAAAGTAGAAATGTGGAAGGCATCAATAAAGTGTAAGTCATCATCATGTGACCCATGGTGCACAGTGAGAAAAGCCTGTAGGGACAAAGAGAACAACAGGCAGAACATCTGAGAGAAATGGCCAAAAATATTCTAATTTTTACAAAGTGAAAGAAATGCCAAATGTGATAAGCTCCAAATATAAAGAAAATTGTACCAAAACTTCAGAAACCAACTGCCCCAAGTCTATGGCAGAGAACTCTCTAAATGCAAGAATAGAAGGAAAGACACATCACATTCAGATATCTCCTTGGAAACGTTATAGCTGAGAAGGCAGCAAAGCAAAGGAAAATTAAGGAAGTAAAGAAAGTAAACATGTCAACTTGCTGTCCTTTACTCAATAAATTGTCTTTAAAAAACGAGGCAAGGTAAAAAAACATGTTCAAAGACTCAAAAGCTTCAATATTTCATTCCACACTTGGAAAGGTTAATGGACGTTCTCTAAGGGCTGAGGTAGAAAAAAGAGGAGCAGTAGAAAGTGAGATGGACACACATAAATAAAGACAACTGCACGTGTGAACCATGCTGATTAACATGTGCTCTGAAAACATAAAGATAGGAGAAATTCTATGGTGGATGACTTGCTAGCCTGCCCTGGGAGTGCTACGGCAGCACCTGAGGTCAGACTAGGATGTGACAGTTTCTGTGACACACTTTAAAGTGATCCTCAACTAGCAACACACAAAGAAAGCGGGTTGAGCACATAGAAAGGAGTCCTAAAGATTTCGTTCATCTGCAGAATGCAGAATGGAATGGAGAACGCAAGTGGAACGGATAGAAATAAAATAATGAGATGTTAGCTAGAAACCTAATCATATTAATAATCATATTAAATGTAAATTATGTGAATACTCTAGTTAAAGACACATATCAGAAAGGAAGACTGATGTATATTGTCTAAAGAGTCAGGTCCTGTTCACACTAAAAGGAAGCTGAAATGGAATAGTGAGTCAGACACAGCAGGTTTCAGCTCAAAAAAAGATAACTGGGGGAAAGTGGGTAATTTAGCAATGATAAAGGATTTAACAGATCAAGGAAACAAAATAATTATCATCATTTATGACGCTAAGGATGGAGCTTCAACATATTTCTTAAAATTTTGGTTTTCTTTTCTTTAGAAATTGACAATCATCCTAGAATTCTAACATCCACATGGATAGATGAGGCCTAAAATGGCCAAAGCAATTCTGCAAAAAGAGCAAAGACTGGAGACTAACACTCTGTAGTTCCATGACTCACAAAGCTGCATTAGTTAAAACAGTGTGATATTGGTGTAAAGATAGATGAGAAGACAGAAGTGTCTAGAAATAGACACATACATATATATGGACAACTGATTTTTTTTTCACCAAAATGCAAAGGCATTTCAGTAGATAAAGGGTACTTTTTTTTTTTCCCAACACTAACTGGGTCTACAACAGTTGGTAACATAAAAATGAACTTCTATCTATGCCATTCGAAAAATGAACTAAAAGTTGATCATACAATTAAACATGAAAACCCAAAAGCATTAACTTATCAGAAGAAAACATATGAGAAAATCCAGATGACGTTGAATTAGGAAATATTTTGCCAATATTGATTTACATCAATAATGTAATCAATCCATAAGGAAGACAATGAAAACATTAAAATAATCTTTTCTCCAAAAGAAGATCATGTTCTACACATGTGCCAAACACATCCAAATACACACACACACACACACACACACACACACACACACACACACACACAGGAAAATGGGAAAAGGAGAGGAAAGGACCATGTTAACAGGCAGAAATGACAAGTATGGAAGGAAGTGTTTGAAATATACACTATTGACAAAGAAAGTCTATTTAGAATACATACCTCAATCACAAGAAGACAAACAATCTAAGTTACATAATATTTTTCTTTTTTGCATGCATGTATGTTGTGAATGTATGTACCTGTTCATATGTGTGAGTACATGTGTGAACAGGGGTGCGTGCGTGCGTGCGTGCGTGCGTGCGTGCGTGTGTGTGTGTGTGAATGTGTAGGCCTGAAATTGACATCAGGGACTTTCTTCAATTGCTTTCTCCCTTCTATTGAGGCAGGGTCTCTCATTTGAACCCAGAGCTTGCCTAGATGTCTCTCTAATCATACTTTCCAGTGTGCTGGAATTACAGGTAAGTCTCCACATCCACTCAGCAATTAAGTCAGTTCTGGAGATGTCAACTTCAGTCTTTACACTTGAAAGTGTTTTAGCCACCGAGCCATCTCCCTAGCCCTAATTTACCCAATTTACTTAAAATTAAAGGGAAAAATCTGGTTTCAAAAAATTGTTGAAGATTTTAAATAATACTCAATCAAGAAATTACATGTTAGCTCAGTAAACAGAAGAGTCTCAATGCCATGAATCATTTATAAAGTGCTAGTTATCAGAGTGTGGGACCAGCAAGATGGCTAACTAGGAAAAGACACTGCCAAGCCTGATGACTTGAGTTCAATCCCTGAGACCCATGTGGTGGAATGAGAGAACTTACTTTGGGAAGTTATCCTCTGATCTTCTATGGCATGTACATGTATGTCCATGCATGTGCTCACATGACCAAACACAAAAATAAAAATATGATTTTTTTTATGAAACCACAGTGAGATGCATTTAAACACATATGTTGGTGGGAGCATGATTTATTATAGTTAATTTAGTTGATAATTTTGGTTAGTCTCCAGAACTTGACTATAAGACTCTATTGCTGAAGCTGAAGACACCATATGCCCGAGTCTTAGAACAGAGAAATCGAGCTAGTATTAACCTTGAACCTTCATTCTACCTTTCATAGTACTGGAAAATACAATGGGGGCTACCAGAGGATAAAAACCATCATAAATCTTACCCAATGTTACTGGCTTCAAGTCTTCCTATCTGTGAGCTTTAACAAGGACCAGCCTGCCAGGATTATGCCCACTGGTACAATAGTGTCATGAACATTATAGGAGTAACCAACCACTTTCTGATTGGACTTTTGGCTCTCTCCACAAGATGGAGCCCATTCCTGGCACTGTTATTGGGCAAATAACATGTGGCTGGACAGATCAAAATTCCCAGGAGAGAATCTACTACTATTGTTCTAGTAAATAGACATAGTATTAAACCAACTCATAATGACTTATCACTATATGCATAAATTAATTAATAAATCTTTCAACCCTTATTAGAGAAGATAATTTTTGTAGTAGATAATGATTAACATGTATACCCATAACTGATTAAGTTGCAGAGAATAAGAGACTGTTGAATATTCAGCCTTAAAAGGGACATCTATATCATACCTCCTCTGCCAAAGTTCAATGATCAATGCAGAAGATGGGGTAGAAAATGTGTTAAGAGCCAGAGTAATGGATGGCCACAAGGAAAGAGTATTTTTCAGATATAATAGGACACTTGCACATATGCATTCACAGCTGTTATGACAACATACACAAGCTCAAGTCATACAAAGTCCCAGAATAGAGGGAGTAGTTGGTCACCAAGTCCCACCCCTAGCTGTTGGAAACTACTAGATGCTGGGAGAGGGAGAGATAGGGTTGTTGGTTTTACTTTAGTTTTGTTTTTAAGGTTTGTTTTTTTCAACAAGGTGAAGCCTTGGTAGGTCAGTCCCGATTCAGTGGGTAGCCCCACACTCAGAAATAATTGAGAAGCACAAATTTAACACTGTATATTAGTTTTGAAAGGGTAAAAATGGAGGACATGAAACTGGAAGGAGTGGGGAGGAGGGGGTAGATCTGGGAGGAGTTAAAAAGAGGAGTGGGAATGTGATCAAAATACATTGTATGACATACTCAAAGATTCAATGAGATGTTTTTTAAATAAAGGAACAAAAAGTTAAACTTTCATAAAACAAGAAATTTTAAAGTAAAGGGAGCTGACCAGAAATACGAAGCTACTCAAATGATAATTTCACTGAAGTGTACATAAGTCAGAAACTTCAAATTGTAGAGTGCAAACATGCAATTTTCTTTCTGTCAATTACATCTCAATAAACTGTTTATGCATGTTTCCAGACTGCCTGGAACTGAATCCTGACACGGCTGTACACCAGCTGTTTGACTGTGGGCAATTTGCTTAACCTTTTGGATCACAATTTTCTCATTCATCCGGCTGGGATGATAATCACACACGTCTCCTGAATAGTGCTGAACAAAACAAATACAGAACAGAAGAATATCAATCTATTGATATAAACCCTCAGTGAATTTCACCATTACACAGTCATTTCTGTATCCTTGGGGAGATTGATTTGAGAATCTGTTTAGATATCCAATCATCAGCTACCAACACACATGTTCAATAGAGACACAGCAGATTTTAATCTATGCCAAGAAGTCACCAGTCTCTGTTTCATGTCTATCTCCATCTATTTATTATCGTTAATTTTACTTGTGTGTGTGTGTGTGTGTGTGTGTGTGTGTGTGTGTGTGTGTTCTTCTGGAGGCCAGAAGAGGGCTTTTGATCCCTGGAGTCTGAGTTTACAGGCAGTTGTGGGTCACTTGACAACTGGACATGAGTGCTAGGAACTGACTCTGGTCCTCTGCCAAAGCATCAAGCACTTAGAAATGGTAAGCCGTCTCTTCTGCTCTCTGCTTCCATTTCTTAAGGCTCTTAAAAAAAAAAATCAATGTGAGGCGGTTAAGATGTATGCTTCCTGCTTGGAACAGGAACCAGGTCTAGAATTGCCAAGTCTCCATTCAGTGTGCAGTCCCTTTGCCCATTACGTCTGTATGACAGGGCTGATCTATCATAGAGCCTTGATGGTATTAAAGTTATTAAGCACCTATAGTGTGCTAGACACAGAGAAAACAGAGAAAAGGCATGATTTCTGCTTAGCAGCCCTTTGTAAAAGAAGACTAATGAATATATATGTATGTGTATATATATATATACATATATTCAATAGATCAAGAGAACAACATACATTTTAAGAAATTTATAAATATTTAATCAAGATTTTGTACAGTAACTGACAGAGAAACAGACTTTTTGGAATATTAAATCTGAAATCTAAATGACTGAAAAATTACAGGTTCACAACTTTCATGGGCAAATGAAGTGAAGGGTCTTGAAATGGGAACTTCATTCTCACACTATATTATTTCTTGGAATAAAGGTTTAAAGATCAGAAAGCGTTCCCGAGAGACGGTGGGTTGATTTTTATCATTTCAAACTCTATATAAAGTGTGGAAGCATTTCATTTTCTCCTAGTAGCTTTTGTGTCAATATTTTGGGAAGGATTTGAAGTATGAATTCATCCTTTTATTTTAAGTACTTTTATATATAACATTTCTCTCTCCTCTCTCTCTCCCTCTCTCTCTCTCTCCCTCTCTCTCTCTCCATCTCTCTCTCTCTCCCTCCCTCTCTCTCTCTCTCACACACACACACACACACACACACACACACACACACACACACACACACAGAGAGAGAGAGAGAGAGAGAGAGAGAGAGAGAGAGAGAGAGAGAGAGAGAGAGAAGAATATTTTGTACAAAGAGAAGAAGAGAATCTGTGTCTACAGACCTATGACCCTATCATGTTAACGTTTGGTCTTTCAAAACATCATCCTTGACTCCATACCCCTTTGTTCTTAAGTTAATTTTAGCTCTGAATTCCCAGTCTCTGGAGAGAATATGTGACAGCAAACTTTGCAATAGATGTTTGAGTCTGTGTTTAATTAAAAGTGCCCTTACATCTGCTAGGATGCCATCCTGAAAACTGTCTTCTGAGATATGAGTGATGACCTACAACTTCAAGTCCATTTCTGTAGGTAGTGTTCCATAGCAACAGCTGCCAGCTGGTACCCTGCACGTTCCTCCCTACTGTGCCTCTAAAAGGGGACCGATTTGTCCTGTGGGAGGTCTAAAATACTGGGGATTAAATTACCATCTGAGTGGACATGGTTTCAATACCATTCAAAAACATTACTTAACTCCCTGCTACATTTCTGTCCCCCCCCCCCCTCCACTAACAGAATTATCCAGGTGAGTTACAAAAGATCTTGTGTCACTGCTTTTGTTACACAGAACTGACAAGGATAGCAGAATCTTTTTCTGTCATCAGCTTACTGGGGAGAAAAACTAGAAGGTATTTTGACACAGTGGGGAACACAATACATTTGTGAACTGAAGGAAAATTGAGTTTCTGTTGAATTGTTTATGGATGCTGGAGAAAGAAGTGAGGTTAATTTCACATTGGTTAATTCTTTGGAAGGATGCAAAATAAAATAATATTTGAACATAACTGTAATATGCTAAAAAAAACAAACCCTACCCTCCCCCAAGAAAAATAAACTGAATGTAGTTTTAGACCTTTAAAATAGATTTTAAATTCCTATGAATTCAGATCCTGAAGGATTATGTTAAGTAGTTGTTACAAATTATATCCCATGCCAAGTGACATATACAAAACTATGCAAAAATATGACAGTTCATTGAAGATTCTGTCTATCCTGTATTATGGCTACATTTGAATTCGTATATTTAAGCATCATTATAGCACATAGGGTAATTGACTGTAAAAGATGCATATGTAAAAATTATGTTGGTTTACCTATATGCAAATGAATACACATATTCTATGTGCATTTTTAAATTATCTCTTAAGTTCTAGAAAATTTCAGGATCCAGCTGTTTCTCATGGGCCCTGTGCTGCAAAAAAATAATGTACATTATCACTACTTCATTTCCTGATTTGTAATTCTTTGACTGTATTTCATCGCAAGGGACCATTCATTTTCTTTGTTGTAGGAAGTATAGTTTCTACTTCAGGCTAGCATTATAGAGTCATAGAGTGAGTGAAGACAAGATCCTGGGATTGGCTTAGACCAATCTTCATAATTTCACAGAAGAATTGCGCTCCAGGGGTCCAGACAGCACAGGTAGTCTCAGTGGTCTTTCATGTAAGCTCTTTGTAGTAGAAATGTAATTCATGCCACAGATCCAACCCACACCATGTAGATAAGTTTAAATGTTCTAGCTATCTCCATTAAAAATCAGTACGTACAATTCGTTTTAACAATGCATTTAATCTATCTAAAGCAAATGCCATTTCGATATTTGTTCTAATGCTTCTTAACAAGCATGTACAGCGGTGCACGGAATAAAGTTAGTTCACCTCCCACTGAATCTATAGGTGCTGTATTTGATAAACTACTTTTCTAAAGATGGACAGAAGACTTACCACTCTAAGCCACTCTGTTCTTTAAAGGGAAATTAATGATACCTGCCAGACTCAATAAGCATTCAAAACTATTAGCACATTGCCTGGTGGGGTACAATGGCTCAATCAATGTCAAGAGGAAGGAGGGATGCTGATGACGCTTGGGACGAAAGCAGGGGTAAGTTTTGCCCAGCTCTCTAGGCTCACTTGAGAGTTGATATACACCATGTTGGAGACATTGCAAATGGTTGTTGACTTCCCTTACAAAAGTGTAGGTGAGCCGGGCGGTGGTGGCGCACGCCTTTAATCCCAGCACTCGGGAGGCAGAGGCAGGCGGATCTCTGTGAGTTCGAGGCCAGCCTGGGCTACCAAGTGAGTTCCAGGATAGGCGCAAAGCTACACAGAGAAACCTTGTCTCGAAAAACCAGAAAAAAAAAAAGTGTAGGTGAAACTTAGTGAGGTGATGAAATGTAGTCTCAACACGGTAACTTACTTCTTCAACACATCTGAGTGAAATATGAAAGAAAAAAGATTTTGTCATTGAAGGTTTTCACCGCAATGCCATCTATGAAGGAAGTGGAAAATGACCAAAAGTTGAATGATGAGTGAAGAGATGAAGTAAGTAAGTACAGTAAATGAAAATTCAGAATACAAAATGGTAAGTGTGCTATAATAACAATATTGTAACATATGTATTGATGTGATGAAGATGTGAAAGATAATTTGCAAAAATAAAAATAAAAATAGGATTATTTTAAGGTGAGTTAAGTCACGCTTTAATGTTACATAATATTTTGAATAAAATAAGTGGAAACACTTTGCTCCAGAAACATGCATAGATTTCTCTTGTTCAGTTAATCAAATGTTTAGGATCTATTTTTTTTGTTGTTATTTTTCTTCATTGGACACTGCCATGAGGCAAAAAACAAGGGAAGAGCTACACTTTTCTTTCCCCAAGATATTGCTAACAACACAAAATATTGGTGCGCAAAAGTGTTACTAATTACTATTGAATCTTATTTGATAATAAAAAGGCATGTGATGTCCCAGGATATATGTATGAGTAACTTTACAGCATGATAGAATGCTGTGTGGAATTGGGCTCAGGTAAGAGGCAAGAGGGAAAATAATGACCGCTATGGAATGGTGCCTCGTGGTGGAGATTAGCTTTTCGCTTTGAAGGACAGGCAATTTTGTATAAATGGCAAGAGGGGATCTATATTTCAGAACGTAGAAGAGTGAATGAAAGTATGGGGTGAATGGAATGAATCATGAAAGAGACTGGGATCGTTAGCAAGTTTCCTTTTTGGAGGGAAAAGATAGTGGAATAATTATTCTTCGTGCTTGATTACCATTTATTAAGTGTTAACTGCAGGTGAGTAAGGAGATGAAATTTAGCACAGTGTTGCAAGGAGCATCCATTGCGATTCACATCTCCCTTGTCCTGAATGAGGACTGGAGTGGACTGGATGCGGGTCCTTGTGACAGTCCACCTCTCACAGCTCTCTCACCCTAACACAGCAGCAAAGCCCTACCCCTTCACACACCAAGGTGCACTTCTATATATCGGTGTTTGCAGTGGGGGCTTTCCACTCTTTCAGAAAATAACACTAACATTAAAACTTTCCTTTACTCCTATTTTGTTGAAATTAAAATTCATTAAATGTCAGTTTGAGAGGCTTTGTTCTATTAATTTGTATTGACAAAATAAATAGAAAGTGTTATTCGAATCGTTGGGCAATTCTAAAGAAGCAGCAGTGTGGGATTCTCACAATGGATCTGACTAATGTCCCTCCAGGAAACCAAACTTTTGTATGACAAGAGAAAACATCAGAGAAGCTCAGGGACAGAGTAGAGAGAGTAGAAGATGCCCTAAGACCGACCCAGACCCAGAAAGTTCTGAGCTCATCCTCAGGAAACCAACACCAATCAAAACAGATAGCTAAAAAAAAAAAAAAAAAAAAGATACAAAAACAAACAAATCTAAAAGGCCTTGAAATTTCATCTGCCCTTATTCTATTTTTGCTCCAAACGAAAATAGCATCATTTGCCTTGTGATTTACAGTTTACAAAGTGCTTTAACATAATCCCTATGTTTAAGCTTCACAACAACTCCGCGATTTTTAAAAATATATTTTTGTTAATTATTTGAGAATTCCATACTGTGCATTTTGATCATTCTATAAATGATGTAAGACTCTCAGAGGCAGAGGGACCTGCTCATATATTTTCCCCCTAAGTAGCACAGAGGATGACTCAGGTCGCCAGGCTCAAATCTCTTGTTAGTTTTCCTCCTCTTGTTGGGATACACACCATGATATCACCTGGAAAGGGTTTGTTTTAGTCTATGCATCCTGATCACTGTCCATCATGGAGGGAAGTCAGTACAGGAACTCAAGCAGGAGCAGAGACAGGAACCTCCAAAGAGAACTGCTTTCGAGGTTGCTCCTTGTGGCTCAGCCTGCTCCCTTATACAGCCCAGGACCACCTGCCCAGGGATGGCAGTGCCCATAGTGGTTGGGTCCTCCCACATCAATCTATATTTAAGAAAATGTCCCACATGCTTTTGTATTTGTATTGACAGGCCAAACTGATGACAGTGTTTTCTGAACTGGGGATTCCACTTCCTAGAGGCTCAAACTTGTATCAAGTTGACAAACAAACAAACAAACAACCCTAACCAACACAGTTCCTTCTCTTTCCACTGCACAGCATCATGTATCTGGCTTTAAGTGTTCAAAAATAGCATTCATGCAGATTTATTTTTCTACTTAGGTCCATCAGTGAAGTAGTGGTGGCAGATGAGGAGTAATTGGCAAGCATCCAGCCTTCTTGTCATGAAGCCACTAAAACAATTCTGCATGCATCCAGGGTTTGGAGAGTTGGTATTCTAAAGGGTACATGGGCCTCTTCTCCAAAACTTTTCAGATTACCTGCCAGTACATCTAGACTCTCCACCATTCCAGTTATTCCTTCAATAAGATGGTAGCTTTTTCTGTAAAGGCAATCACATTACTAATGTGGAACTATGGCACACAGACTTGGTAAAACTTAGAAGAGAACAAGAGAGAAAGGGAGAGGAGGAGAAGGAAGGCAGAGAAGGGAAGAAAGAGACAGGAAAAGGAGGGGTAAAGGAGTGGAGAGTGCTCTGAGGGAAGTCAGTACAGGAACTCAAGCAGGAGCAGAGACAGGAACCTCTGAGAGTCCAGTGGGTGGGCTTTGTGGGCTATCCACAGTCTCTGTGGTGATCACGCAAGAGTCCCGAGGGGGTGAGCGGTGAAGGTGAGATGACGTTTCATCTTCCTCAAACTGTGCTTAGGGCTCTCTCCCTTTCTATGTCCATGTTATTATCATATTCAAACAAGCCTGATCTTGTCGAATGCTCTGTAGACCCATCCTCTAAGGCCCACACTCTAAGATTCTACAAATTAGCTTTCACAGAAGGCAAGATGCTAACTTGATATGGCTCCACAATTGTTAAAATAGTAATCTTTCACGGGGTCATTACAGCCAGATGGTGCCTGGATTTTTTTTTCCTCCCATACAAACATTTTATCCTGACTATCAAAATTAATATCAGTTTTCAGCAGAGGGAGGAGCTGTTGGTAAGGACTAAAATATTTGATTTTTCATACCCATTTCCCAGATCATTCACTTTTTCCTTCCTAGAGCTATGTGCTCTTATAATGCAGCATAAGAATTTAATTATCCTTAAAAATGATGTAATGAATAAAAGAGTTACAGAAGTTAAATAGAACTTCCACTAACAGTAGACATATGCACAATTCATACTAATTTCTCACATTGCTAATGTTCTTAGGCCTTTTGTCAAACATGGCAAGAAAAACTAACATTTGCTGGTGATCAGATCTTAAGAGAAATGTCTAAATTCCTTGAGCGAAAACTCATGTTACTTGATCCTTCTACCCTAAACAAATTAGCACAGGACTTTATATATAGCACATACACAGTAAGTGTTATCTAGCTTATACTGATGATCTGAGTGATTAGGAATGTAAATTAAGCTTTAGTAGCATTATTATTTTTCAAATACTTTAAAAAACTAAAATATTTATGCATTGCTTATGAATTAGAAATTACCTGTCTATTATCATAGAAATTAAATTACTTGATTTCCTTGCCCTAAATCTTCCAGTGGATTCTCAATCTCTCAAATTAGCCTGTAAGATGTAATTAATATGCCATCTATCCAACTCCTGACCTCAATTTCTACTCAGCCCACTTTGAGATCTTCTCAATGTGTTTCTTGCTTATCTTCTGGGTCATGACCCTTGCTATTTCTCCTTTAGAAACATTTCCCCCTAGGTATTTGCACACTTTATTCATATCCATCACGTGCATGACCTGATATTCTACCCTTGGAATAACCCTTTCTGACTACCCCTTCTAAAGTGGCTATATTCTTGATCTTTTTCTCTAAACCTAATTTGCTTTTATTTATGGTATCACTGGTAAAAAATATGTTTATTGTTTTGGTTGTGTCAAGTTTAGTATCTGACATGTTGTATACCCAGTAAAACATCTGAGAAATCCCACAGAGAATTGGTGTTTTCTTATCAGTCTTCTGGGCAAGGCAGTCCAAGAAGTTACAACTAAGACACCTTCAGTGCCAAGCAGTTAAAAATAAGACAAGTGTGATGTGATCCACATCCATGTGGACAGTTCAGGCTCCATAAGAAAGGATTTAATTAGATGACAAGGCATTTGGCTACCTTAAGAGAATCATAGTTACTCCCACCGTTTACCTGCGCTTCATTGAATTTCTTTACTTTGACATTCAGAGCACTGGGCAGAAATCACATCATGTCAACATCCGCTGAGGGCCTTCACTATGCTTTGTTTTAATTAAACAGTCGGATTCCCCTGGTCCCCACCAGTTCTAAGTCTGTCGGTGGGCTGCTAGGCCCTCGCCAGGCTCCAAAAAGCTCCCTCATTCTCCCTATGCAGAGGGCCTAGTTCAGTACCATGTAGGCTCCACAGCCATTAATCCAACTTTCATGAGTTCCCACTAGTTTGGTTTGGTCATCTCTGCAGGTTTCCCCACCATGATCCTGATGCTCTTGTTCATAGAATCCCTCCTCTCTCTCTCCTACTGGACTCCTGGAGCTCTGCCTGGTGTTTGGCTGTGGATCTCTGTATCTGCCTCCATCAGTCATTGGAGAAAAGTTCTGTGATGACAGTTAGGGTACTCACCAACCTGATCATTGGGGCAAGACAGTTCAATTCAGGTACCCTCTCCACTATTTCTAGTAGTCCAAACTGGGGCGGGGAAGGGCTTAGACTTGCCTCTACTGGATGTGCCTCTCCATGGGAGGCCTTGCCTTCTTGTTGGGGGTGGGGGGGCAGGAATGGGGGGGGTTGGAGAAGGGAGGCTGGGGTCGGCAGGAGGAGAGAAGAGGGGGATCTTTGATTGGTGTGTAAAATAAATGCAAAAATTTTCTTAATAAAAAGGAAAGTATTTAAATAAAACTATAATTAAAACATAATGCTGACCAATTAAAATGCATCTAAGAACCAAAGCACACTCAACTGCTTCTGATTTCAATGGCGATGGTCATCTGAGGAGAACTTTGGAGAAAGTACTGTTTCCAATCATTATTTATTACCATTTCTTTCCATCCCTTTCTTCGATCCTTGCATCCTCAAAATTTCTCTCTAAGATCCCAAGGTGAATTAACCGGCATGTATTCAGTTCTGACCCTTTAGCTCCTTAATGATGGGAATAGTGAATATTAAAAGAAGAGAAAAATCATAGAAAATGCCACCGTCCTTCTGGTGCTCACTGAAGTCTGCAGAGGGGTGAATTCCAGAGGTACTCATCCTGTGACTTCACAAGGCGAATAAGGATATAAAGCCTTTGCTTGCTCATTGTACCTGTCCACTCTGCTGTCTTCCCGGGAAGCTGAGGCTCATCCTATGCCATTCTCTAACCCCAGTCGCCCAACATCTGTGACAGGTTCAGAGGCAGTCAATGTATCACCACCCACTACTTATATTTCTGTGCAATCAATGTCCATGTTATATTGCCTTAGGCTGTGATTCATAGTCATAAACTGTAGTTTATATTTATCAATTTCAGTTATGAGAAAAATTGGGCAGGCAGGATGTAATTACATTGTCATGAGTTACAAGGAAACAAACACTGAGCCTCCCTCACACATCAGTGACCACAGAAGTCAGGAACATTCTCCCCAGTGACTTCCTTTGTGTTTTCAACTCTCAGACTGTAGTTTTTTGTTTTTTTGTTTTTTTTTTTTCTTGGTTACCTTATTCGGATTTCTGCTAAATTGCAGGAACATTTTGTGATAGAGATGTCAGCATTTTCGACAGAACTTTATTAGACAATGATCATCCTTGAAGAAGAATCTTGCCATAATTTAGACTAATTTATGGTTGAGCTGTCAAGCCTAGAATTAACAGAGAAAACCTAGCAAACACTAATCTGTCAGTTCAAGGCAGAGACTTGAATCCTTTAATCACAGCTAAACTTTTTTACTTCTGGGGCAACAAAGCTGTCCTCACAGCAGGGTGCTATGGCATGTTTGTAATGTCTAAAGGGTAGAAATATGCTCAAATTGCAGTTCAAATGGTCTGTTCTTAAGCAACAGCAGCTTGTAGAGGCTGTTGAATTCTCTGCCTCCTCTCCACCCCATGCTGGGATGATTTGACTAGTGCCTTAAGGTGTTCATGGAATTGATTACTTTCAAAACAGATATCATAATTTAGGCTTAGAAAAATAAAATACCAGTTTAAGAAAACTGGCCCAAATATTCAGTGGGCTAGACCAGAGCTGGAATGCAGCCAACAAATTCAGGACTGAAAAGTGTTATCTGAGATTCATCCAGAAAAACAAAGCAAAACAAAACAAAGCAGAAAAACCCTCTGCGGCGGGATACTTGATCACACTGTGAACCCCGAGATTGTGTTATTTACTGGAAAAAGCTATTCCAGCCGTGGCATGGTTCAACCCTATCATATCCCTTTAAAAGATTAAATAAAATCAACCATAGATCCAGAAGTGGGGCAAGCAACCAGTTGACAGAAAAAAGCCATCGAGAGTGGGAGGAAGTCAGAGCGGGTGTGGCCATGCTTTTTGGTTTGGGACACCTGAAGAGAAGCTCTCTCTCTGCAAGAGAGCGGTGAAGGAGGAGCAGATGTGTGCTTTCTCGGCCTCTGAGCTAGCAGGTTTTCATCCCAGCATCTGGCTCCTGAGTCTTTATTGGTAAAATAGAATGATAGAGACTTGGTTAAAAACTACATTTGGTAGCAGCGGCAGAGGCACTGGAGGCAAGGGGCAAAAGTCCCCCTGGGCCTCAGGCTGAGCAGTAGGTTGGAGCCTGGAGCCACAGTCGGCAGGGGAGGCAGCCATAGATTCGGGTGCAGCCACTGCTTCACTGGTAAAACACCCCTCCCTTGCGGCCAAACGTATATGTAAGTGGTCAGGAACTGTTGATTGATTCTATGATCTTCAAATGGAGAGTCACGAGTGTGAATGGCAAAAGACCTGCATGCTATCTCCCCACAGAGGTCTGTTTCCTGGGCTCAGCTTTGGAGTGTCATCTGTATCAAGACTTGAGGAACAAAACCTTCAAAATGACCCCAACACAATGATGTCAAACAGCTCTCAGGGAGGAGGAGGAGATTTTCTTCCAATCATATTTTTAATGCAAAAAAATCTATGACTTTGATATTTACTTCCAGATTTTCCATATTATTCTTATAATAAAGCATCTCCCCATTCCATTCATAGGACACGTAAACATTTTCTCACAGTGTCTTAAATTACATTATAAAGTCAAGCATGAGGATTCATGCCTGTAATCTTAACATTTAGGAGGTTAAAGTAGGAGGAATACTTGAACTCAGGGCCAGCCTCAGCTACATGGTGGCATCTAGGCCAGCCTAGGCTATTAGAGTGAGACCCTATTTACAAAAATTGTGGTATAATACAGGTATTATGGAATTTAAGGCATTTCAATATCTTAATCATGTATTTGAGTAGAATAATCAATTATTGAAGAGTACTTAGAAATTTTAAGGAAGTAATTTGACTCATGCAGTCAAACAGGATGGACTGCTGTAAATCCTGCTAGAGTTTCTAAATGATCCTTGACTGTCCAAAACACAGTGAAACTCCCTCTGATTTTCTAATGTTCCTAATTACTATCTTTCTTCATTTAGCAGCCAGCCATTGTAACCAACTGTAACTGAAAAGCAAATAGCATAGAACCCATTATAAATAACTTAGAACTGTCATTGAAAAAGGAACTGTTAAATAGTGTTCATGTTTCTATGTTTAAAAATTGGTTTTATCCCAGCTTCTCTCCTACTTTCTTTAAGCTGATCATCCATCTCATATTCTTTCTCTGCTAATTTTATAATCCATAATTTATGGTCAGTCAAGTCAAGGATGAAATTATGCCCACTTTAAAAGGAATTATGAGCCATCTTTGAAAGAAATGAACTAGTTAAAATTAAAACTGGGGCTTCACATGTCTGTGAGAGATTCAGGGCCCATGCCTTTAACGTAGATGTTAGGGTAAAGGAATCCAGAAGAGGTGATTTCCCCCTCATTTAACCTGTTCAGCCTCTCTTTCCTCATTCTTTCTGGCATGCTCTCTTTCTCCAACTCATTGAATTATAAATTTAGGTATTTGTTTTAGTTGAGATCATTACTCAATAGAAACAATGTCAAGCACTGGATCGGGCATGTAGAAAAGAAAAAAGTTTTTCAAAATAACATTTATATACTATAAGCTGTCTCTGTTGTGACCAGGGGACATACTCCTTGTACATAATTATTTGAATGAGGGTGTCTGGAAGACAATATGTCTACAGATCACATTTAGTGATTCACAGAGTGTTGTCTCTTTAAGAACTACTGATTATACCCCAATGGAGAGCTTCATAGAATCTTCTTACATGTTGGACTTTTATAACAATACCCAGAGGACAAACACATCTTTCCAGTGACATGACTCCCTTCAAGAAATAGCCCATTCATCCTTAAAATAATTTTATTTTTTAAAAGGTCATTACATCATTCAATAATATTTGTTGAACATATTTTGTCCACCCAGGATGTTGTAGGTCAATGTTTTTCAGTCTCAGCTATTCACTAAAGTTTCTTAAAGAGCTTTTAAAATATACCTATGTTGTACTGCATGCCAGCTGCACAGTTGTTGAATGTGATCTTGGTATGAGTGGAAGAGCAAAGCTCTTCCCAGGCAGTGGAGACGTTTGATACCTATGGTACTCATATTTTGGTGAAAGAAACAACCTAAACATGGAAGCATTCCTTTCTGCCTTTATAGCAGTCTGGAAAACATAGAACCTCCTACAGCACATTATTTAGTGAACATTTTTAGGCTACAGAAGCATGGAACATTCACTGAGCTCAGGAAGAAACTACGAAGCCCTAGAGAAGTGGGTGAATGGGGAAGACACTGATTATCCAATGTCTGTGACTCACAGACTGAAGAAGCTGAACTGACACTAAACTAAAGAGAGGATTTCAGAAAGGGTTGAAGGCAAAGGCTAACCTAATGTGGGTGCGCACGCATGCGCGCGCGCGCGCGCGCACACACACACACACACACACACAGAGACACATACACACATATACACACACTCATCACCACATCACACTGCCTGTAAGTGCTCTAGGGGTGCTTGGCAGCTGACGAGGTTATTTATACTGGCTGAGTTCTGAGTAGTGGTCAGAATAAACAAATTTTTTTTTTTTTTTATTGTTTGTGGTTACTGCTTAGTCTCATGGGCTCCAAAGTCTAATAATATACCTGTTACTTTTGTTACTTAATACTACAGAGTTATCATTTTAAGTAGAATCAATTTATGTTGCCCTTAGATAGCAGAAAGAAGAAAATTTAATATGTGCCATTATTTAAAAAGTTGGTACAAAAAAAGTACTATCATTTCAGCTAAGAATTAAAAAAAAAATCTCACCAACCAAACAGTAAATTACATTTGAGAATCCATGGGAAAAAAGTAAAAAGAATAGTGTGAATTGAAGGAACTTAGTTGCCAATTAAACAAACAAAGTGAAAAAGAATCAGAATGCAAAGATTTCAGAAACAGAAATAACCAGGACAAGTATAAATACATATTTTGAAGGTTGGTGAGATGGCGTAGTGGGTAAAGGTGCTTGTTGCCTGATGATCTGAGTTCCATCCTTGAGACTCACATGATAGAAGAAGAGAACCAGCTCCCACAAGTTGCTCTACAGCTTCCACACATGCACCTTGAAGCATGTGTGTCCTCAAGGTAATTTAAAAAATGTAATATAAAAGTACATGTATTGGTAGCCTTAAGAAATGAACTGAAAACATAGCAAGTCCTTGTCGAAAGTGTGTGGTGTCTTCAGCAATAGGAACTTGCCTTCAAATTCTGGAAGGTAACCAAAAACAACAGCAGTGCTCTATATTGTTTTCGAAGATGCTTGGAATCCCCTGAACAACATCTCAAAAGGAGTGTCTTTGTGGACCTGTATGTGTGTGTGAGTGGTAAGGAGTCAACAATTACTCTCCTCATAATTTTATGTTTAAATACAATGTTCCCCCTAGTTGTACTTTAGATCCTCAGACCCTACTCAATCTGAGTAACTGAGGTTGCACCCTTTGAGTGCCCTTCTCGCTTCCCCACTTTCTAGCAACCACTGTGTCACCCTCTGCTTCTGATATGAGATTATGTAGTACTTATCAGAGCAGCACCGCTTAATATGGTAAAGGGCTGTGCTATGTACAGGGGACAGTGTTACACACTGATAAGTACCCAACAAGGCTATGCCTGATGGCATTGCCTCATAGAAGGAGAGGTGTGTGGAGGATGATAGCTGGTCACCTGAGATTCTGGCCATTCACTCTCTCTGATGCCCTCTTTTGTATGTAATTCCGCCCCTGTTGCACATGCTCTCTAAAGGTGCTAGTAATTGAGAGGGGAACACCATCTCTATAGCTTTTTGGAGGTTGTCATCCAATCTCACCTGAAATTTTGGTGATAAAAATATTCTGGAGATACACACTTTCTTATAGGTAACATCTCATCAGTAAGGTCAGTAAACTTATTGGTTTACCAAGACAGACTGAGCTAGAATAATATATTTGTTCTGTTATTGGCATCCTATATGGAATAAGTGATCATTTGTTCACATCTCCCCAGGACTTACTTTTACTAAGAAAAAAATATTCTGTAGGCTTATCTATGCTCATGTAGATGACAGAATTTTGTATTTTTAAGGCAGAATAATATTCTCTGTGTGTAGTATGATATACATGTGTGTTTATGTATATGTGTGTATTTTCTTTGTTCATTTATTTGCTATTGGACATCATGATCGAATCTATCTATCTATCTATCTATCTATCTATCTATCTATCTATCTATCTATCTATCTATCTCCTATCTATCTACCTATACCTGTCTACCTATTTATATCTATATATTGGTTTTTTGAGACATGGTTTCTCTGTGTAGCACTGGCTGTCCTGGAACTCGCTCTGTAGACCAGGCAGGCCTTGAACTCAAAGATCTACTTCCCTCTGCCTCCTGAGTGCTGGGATTAAAGGCATGTATCACCACTGCCAGGCACAATATTTTAAAAATATGTAATGCCTCAATAAACAGTGAAGTGTTGTTTATTGAAATACTGGTTTCACTTATTTGGACTGTATTCTTATAAGTGATAATGCTTGGTCATATGATAGTTAAACAAAGATTGAATTTCTTAAGTGAAATGCAGAAGTGGGCCACTCATAAAGGAAACTATTTGATGTATTTGATCCATTAAAATTTATGAACATGTGATCATTAAAAGTCACCATAAAGGGAATGAAAGTTCAAGTCTTAAATTGGGGCAGAGGAGACAAAATTGAGGGAAGATTAAAATCATGATTATATGTTCCCATGAGTCAATTAAAAATGAAAGAACATTACTTCATAGAAAAAATAGACAAAATACAGCAAAAGGCATATCCCCAAATACATGAGAGTGACGAACATTCGAGGTGATGCCTATCTTTATTAGTAAAGAAACTGTTAATTAAAAGCACGACTTACCATTTGCATTCAAGGGACTGAAAAAATCAGTAGGTTTAAAAATAGCAGGTGTTTATGAGGCTGTAAAACTTTTAGCCTGCTGGTGGAAATATAAAATAGAGTAACCATTCAGGGCAAAATAGGGGTTGTCTTATTCTATTGACTCTGGGCTACATACCTGATGGTAAGTTATTCCCTTCCAAGGCAGTACCTAGATACTTCTTGCATCCTTGTACCAGAATGTTCCCAACAGGAGCATCAATAAGCACAGTAGTTGAAAATAATCCAGTGTCCATTGACAGAAGAGTGGACGGAATAGCAGTGGTGGCTGCATACAGGAGAGTATGATTTCATTGTTTATAAATTCCAGGAGCAAATACTGCATGAAAAAAAGTATCTCAGAAGTACGTATTCAAATATGGCACCTGCAACCAACTGAACCTGACATGGTTTGGGATACATATCTTTGTCCCAAAATACAGACCAAAGGAGGAGAATGAGAAAGTAACATTTCAAGATGACTATTGCTCCAGAATTGAATGTAGGAACTTGAAATAGTCAAGGGCACAGTCACTTTCTTGTTGCTGTTGGAAGGCCAAGATGAAGAATTGTAGCACGAATCTTAAATGGTCTTATTAATAAAATCAAACCTGGAGCCAGGTATTGGGGTGAATGCTGGAAGATCAGAGAAACAGGAAAAGCCACAGCTTCCTCACCTTGCCAATTCCTCAACTGATCCTGTTTCCTCAGACTGGAAGCCTCTGAGTCCTCATCCAGAATGAGTCTCAGCTGAGCTGCTGCTCAAAAGCCTAAGCACTTAACCAGGCTCTAGTTGCTCATCCTCATGCCTATATGCCTTTCTGCTTCCTGCCATCACTTCCTGGGATTAAAGGCTCTTCTCACCACACTGTTTCCAGTGTGGCCTTGAACTCACAGAGATTCAGATGGATCTCTGCCTCTGGAATGCTAGGATTAAAAGCATGTGTGCCATCATTTTCTGGCCTCTATATCTAGTGGCTGTTCTGTTCTCTGACCCCAGATAAGTTTATTAGGGTGCACATTTTGGGGAACATAATATCACCACAAAGAATATAAGCAATATTGCTAATGTTTGATCTCCCAGATTTTGTGGAAGCTTCACAGGTGACTAATTTGCTTATTCATCCCTCCTGCCCCAACTTAGTTGCATTTTGCATGTATTCTCTGTGTGTGGTCATTCTTGAGCATTTTCTATGTATTTTCAGTTCTATAAAGACATAACATCTTGAATAGACATCATTGTGACTCTGTCAGTCAATGGATAGACAGTTCCCTAAAGCACAGCAGATAAGAGAATACAATTTCACTTGCCATTTGTAAGTGTATTATTGGATTCTCTACTCTCTCTGTACACAGAGCATGCATGTGCCAGTACAGTAGTTTAAGATCACATTTCAGTCAGGTAAGGTGGTTCACATCTGTAATTGCAGTGACTTGGGTGGCTGAGACAGCAGCATCTCAAGTTCAAGGCTTTTCTGAACAACTTAAGGAGACTCTGTCCCAAAACAAAAAGCAAAAAGAGAGCGAGGGGTGGAGTGGGGAGTGGGAGTTCAGTGGTAGAGTGCTCATCAAGCAAGTGGGAGGCCCTGAATTTGTCCTCAGACTGAAAACAAACACACACACACACACACACACACACACACACACACACACACACACACATTTGATGTAGGAAAATAGTAATGAGTATTTTATAGAGAAAACCTCAAGGAATGCTTAGTATATTTCTTTACTGATTGACAATAGTTTCATTAAATATTTGCATATATGACTGATCAATATCCGCTAAAATTTAGCTTTCAATTTTTTTAAGAGTTGGTATTTTTGATAAAAATGATGTGTTATGCATTAAGTTGAGTTACATTTTCATGCAGGGGTCAAAATAAACTAAAATAAAAAGAAAGCCGGTAAGGAAAATCCTTGACTACATAGAGCTAAGCATTCCGAAGTAGCAGCCTGAGCATGGGGCTTCTGCTAGGGGTGTGTCTCTGCTGTGATAGTGTCTGATCAGTGGGAGGATTCTGTGAGTGCTAGGAAGCTAGAGGCTTGAGGAGAAATCCTGAAGAAGAGCAAGCATGGCATTTGAGGAACAGATAAGCTTCTGTGACGCAGCTAAGAAATCAGAGGGAAAATGCCATTGGACAAGGCCAGAAATGAGAGATAGGCCCAGTGCTAGATGCCAGAGGTCAATGCATGTTATCTCAGACACTGGGGGGCCACTGGACGGTGTTCAGCATGACCATGGTATGATTTAAGTTTCTGAAAG
This sequence comes from Peromyscus eremicus, assembly GCF_949786415.1. NCBI lineage: Eukaryota > Metazoa > Chordata > Mammalia > Rodentia > Cricetidae > Peromyscus > Peromyscus eremicus. The sequence goes on from NC_081421.1 coordinate 82,986,421, forward strand.
AGAACTCTGGCTGCATAGTAGAAAACTAATTTTAGTGAGATCTAAGCCCTGCTGACAATGATAACAACAGTATCCAGGTTTCGTTGTAAGCTTTCTATGCCCTGGACATATCACATTTCCCTAAATTTCTTAAAGTGAAGCAAAGTTTGTCCTTGTCACTGTGACAGAAACTGATATGCTTGAATTAAGTCATTCGATTATTGTCACTTGTTGCCATCAGCAGGAGCAATGAGAGTCATTCAAGGATGGTGAACAGAGGTGGAAGGAGAGAGGTCATTTGGATGGGAGGAGGCAGTGGTGGGGTACATGTGACAGAGGAGAGGCACATTAGTACACAGCCCTTGGTAATAAGAACATGGCCCTCCATAGAACCTGGGGAAATTGAGCTATTAATAAGACATTTAATAGGAGTCCCAGTTAAGGGATAGAAGATGTTGGGAAATCAGAGGGCCAGCATGACACAGCCACAGATGAACAGTCACAGATTTCAGCTGCATGCCATGCATGTGCCTGGCACCCCCTGAAGCCTTCTAAGCTAGGTATTAGCTCTCCCATATGAGAAATAAAGACATCTTTCCATGATACACAGATAGTATATGATGGAGAGACAGATGAAGGGCATGCTGTCTGATCACCAAGGTTCCTGGCAGAGATCCAGATGCCCTGGTGGGACCACTCTGCTCTCACTGCAGGTCTGTATCCCCTGTTTCCCCTTCCTTGTTCCTCTTCATCATCCTGTCTTCTGTCCCCATATCATGCGACAACCGCTCTTTCTGCTCTCCCTTTCTAGGTTCAGCCCCCCTCCCAAAAACAAAATTAATTTTTCCAGGATAAGAAAGAGATTATGTCTGGGGAGATAGGGACTTAAAATGAAACTGACTTTAAAAAATTATTTATTTTTATTTTTTGGTTTTTTGAGACAGGGTTTCTCTGTGTAGTTTCGGAGCCTGTCCTGGATCTCACTCTGTAGACCAGGCTGGCCTCGAACTAACAGAGATCCTCCTGACTATGCCTCCCGAGTGCTGGGATTAAAGGTATAGCACCACCACCACCTGGCTAAAAACTTATTTGAAAAAAAAATTATGACTATGTTTTGGTTCTTTATAAATGAACATACAATATATAATGCTAGCTATCATATAACAAAGTTAGTGATTTTTAAGCAATTTTGAGGGAATGTGTAAAAGTAAGGGGTGCTTTGCAATCAACCCCCAAATGCTATTCTAGTTCCATAAGCAGATCAGCTGCTTTTTAAACCTGCTACTGAACATTTATCTTGGATATAAATATTTCACTTGTTTTGACATATCTGAAGAGCCTTTTTTAACTCACCAAAGGGGGAAAATCTAAATATATATAAAACACATTTGTGAGACTACCTTGAAAGAAAAGTGTTTGAGATCCAGATCAGACTCCACAGCCGGTGCAGTCAGGATGTCAATCAGGGAAAGAGCCGCAGGCCATGTCTGGGCCACTGCCTGGGACATTTTTCCTGGGAAAACTCTCACTCGGCCTCCGGGCTTGCTCTCAAATGAATGGGTCTTTTCCTCCAGCTTACCTGGTGCCCAACTATCTTACAGAGTCACCTTCGTGCCCTGGCTAGCCCATTCTATCAAACTTTCTAGGTAAAAGGAGGGTTTCCTTAGAGGACTGAAGCGTCCAGTGTCCAGGAAGCAATCTTCCTCCAGGGCCACATTCTCCATGGAGAAAAAGTCTTTCTTCATCTCTGGCTGACTGTAGGTCCCTATTGCGCAGTCTCATGCATTTTTTTTTTCAAGACCTTGACAAATCAGGGTGGTGTTCCACCTGAGTCGGTCACACCAGCAGAGGCACTGGAGACTGCAGCCCCAGACAAGGCTTTGTGGTTTGTTATTGGTGTTACAACGGCACTTTCATAGGTATCGGGAGCATTATGAAGACCCGGGAGACCCATTTTCAGAAAACAGATCCGCAGCTTTCACAAGGCAGACTAGTGAACTTTGACCAGGCCCTATTCTGAGAAGACTCTACTCTCAGTCTTAATAACCAATACATAGTGAGGAATGAAAAGTTTCCTGAATGTTTTTAGAGTAAAAGAAACAATAGCGCAAATCCAAAGCAGGCAGTTCACTTTTCATGTGGGGTTTCGCTGGGGACCAAGGGCTCTCTAGGGCACCCTGAAGGTTGCATATAAAGCAGAGTGGATGACATTCAGGATAAGGACGTTATCAGTCCGCAGGAGGGTTTTCTAGAACAATAGATCGGGACTGATGGGCTGCACTCATGAATAATATGAAATACCACCTGATTCCCTGCCCCAGGGAAAGCAATGCCTTTTCCAAGAAGAAAGGCGAACAAGCACGCTTCCCTGAGATGCAGAAACTTCCGCACCACGGCAGCTCACAGCTGGCTATGGGACGTTGAGCACTCTGCCTTCTAGCACATTCTACAGACTTTGAAAGTCATCCTCTGGGTTCTTCAGAGTTGCACAAAGAACAATAAACACAAGCTGGTTATTCTGAGCATTTGCTAGTGAGTGGTTCCAGCCTATAGTCTGCTTCAAAAATATTTCCATTTTCATTTCCTTTCCATTTTCATAATGTATTGTGGTACCTAGCAATAGAGGCATAAAACATCCGGTACCATCCCGGATTTTCATACAACTCTCGAACATTAGGTTTTGGTTCTCAGGTAAACACAGGAGGCTAACATAACACATGTGGAGGGATTTTCCTGATGAGACTCATAACACAATGGCATCCCTATTCTCTCTTGGAATTATTGAGTCTTTTCCTTCTTAGAAAGACAGAGCCATTAAATATGTTTTTAAACAGCATTTTGAAACTACTCCAACAGTGTCAATGCTTGATTATGAGGAAAGTTTTTCCTGATAGTAAATAAAATACAACCTTTTTCATTTCTGCTAAAAAATGGTATTTTATCCACAGGTCAAACTTTCTCTTATGCTTTAAAGTGTTTCCTAGAAGGAGCCAAAAATCAAAAAAAAAAAATTATCCTTATCTTTAATCTGGGAATGTAGCTCAATGATTTTCTCAATATTAGTGTTTTCTCAATACCCATCAGTAAATATATATATATATATCTTGTTTTTTGTGTATTTACGGTGTATATATGTTTGTATTATGTCTAGTGTCTTTCTCAGCTGGTCTCCATGCTATTTTTTGGAACAAGGACTCTCACTGGACGTGGAGCTTCCCAGTTCTACTAGACTAACTGGCCCACAAGCCCCAGGGGTCCTCCTGTCTCTGTCCCTCCAGCACTGGGATTACAGGTACATACCACCACACCTAGATTTTACAAAATGCCTTCTGGGCAACTGAACTCTGGTCCTGATGCTTCCATGGCAGGCATTTCACCAACCAAGCTGAGTCCTCAGCACCTCCCTCTAGTTGTTCTTGTATTTGTCAACAAATAAATGCCTGCCTTTGTTCAACGATCCAGCTGGCACTCTGCAAAGCAGAGAAGTTTCAGAACAAAGATGAGAAAGTGTTTTGCAATTATGGAAACTGATTAATTCCAGAATTTGGGAGGCAGAGGCAGGTGGATCTCAGGGTTTGAGGCCAGCCTGTTCTACAGAGCTACTATCTGGACAGCCAGGGATACACAGAGAAACCCTGTCTCAGAAAACAAAAAACAAACAAAATAAAACAAAACAAAAAAAGCACAAATATTAAAGGGGAGGCTTGGCGTTCTCCTTTGTATCTCTTGTACTATCATTGGGCCTAAGACAATGGTCCAATCCTCAAAAAGGTAGCAGCCTGACGATTTTGCTGACAAGGAACTCATCAAATGGATTTGAAACAAAAATTAAGACACCAACAGATGGGATATGTTTAAACTCTCTCCTCTGGGGTTGTGTGTGTCACTAACTATCAGCAGAGTACACCAAAGAGGCCCCGCAAGATCCTTCCATGACAACAGTTGACCCCAATACACTTCCCTCTACAGAGAACTGAAGGTTGATGATACAGCTGGCTTTGGTTGGCTTTTCATACCTTTCTAGGTGGTCTGTCCTATTCTCAAAAAAAAAAAGAAGAAATTAAACCATAATTTTAGATCAAAGAAACTGTCCATTTACATTTTGATAAATACTTTGTGTAGATTCTAAGAATCAATTCTCCTCTTCCTTGTAATTAAGTGGGAAAATGAATTAGTGAATGTTTCCAAACATAAACATTAAAAGCAATAAATATGCCTCTATGGTAAAGTTTTACTTTTGGAGGGGAAGAAGTAACAAAATCTAAATTAAATTAAAGTGGTGTTACGGGAACCAGAGTGGCAATACAACTCAATAAAGGAATGTAATTAGACAATGTAAGTTTTTTTTTCCAAGCTGCAGTCTAAAACATGGGCTCTATCCCTGCTCAGGATCACTGTTAGAAGCCAATTCAACATTGGAGCGTCTCAAATTCACAGCTAGCATGCGCTGCCTTTTAGGTATTGCTTGTCTGATTATGCCGCTGGTCGGTCTCTCCATCTCCGAAAGGTTTTGTGTAACTTTCAAGTGAAGCAGCCCCGTTTGGAAACAGACAAGTGTTCCATTTTGAAATGGAGTCATCAAATACTTGCAGCCTTCAGGAGGCTCCTCTTTTCATGAGAACAAACAAAGGGAAATGTTTTTAGTACAAAACCCCCTTTTTAACAAATACAGAGCTTGTATTGCACTGCGGGGCTGCCCACCTCCACAAAGCCCTGGCTCCTTTTTGGTGGCCCTCAGAAGCAGCTTTTCATTGTATAATTCGTCCAGGGACAGAGCATCTGCAGGGCTAATGAGCTCTCCTGCAGCCTCCTCTCCCGCAGGCGAATCCCCAAAAGCACAGTCTTAAATCAGATACTATAAAAGCAAAGGAACAAAAAAAGCGGAGGGGGGGGGCAATGAGAAAGAAAAAAGCAAGGTCAAGAAAGCCAAGTTAGCGGTGCGCCAAGAATCATACCTGTGTCTGGCTTCGGAGAAGTTGTGTGAGTGAAGATTTTCATCCACATAGTTAATTTCTAAGCTTGTTCTTTCATGGCCAAGATTCTGTTTCATGATTGCATCATTTGAGTACACTTCCAATGGGGATTAATATAATAGATCATCGTGGCATCTTGCTCTTAAATATCTGGATAGCAACCTTGACCAAGAGCTGATTAGAAAGGGCAGGATTGAGGTTTGCTTCCTTTTGCAGCAAAGCAGAGCTTGACATTGGGAACCCGAAGGCTTTGATTCCTGTCCTATCACTAATATTCCCATGTTTTACAGTGTTACTGGTGAGTCCGATGGACATTATTAGGATGCTCTGTGACAGCATCTAATAAAGCATGTTGGGAGAGAAATCATTGCTCCCCTTTGCACTGATGATCTTTTGGAGAAATACAGTATTGTAGATTACAGGAGGTGGAGGTTGCAAACACTGATGATACCCATGGTAATTCATCATCAGCTAGCAGCAGCATGCCAGTGATCTACAGCTTTAAATGAGTAGCTTCCAGGAGGGACAGGGATGGAGGGCCTGTGTTATTCATAGTAGCAGAGATGCTTTGGAGACGACAGTTCGATTATTTATTGGTTGTTCTAAATTTCTGAGCACAATTTTAAGACATTGCAAGTGTCTGTGCCGTGTGATACATTGGTGAGGTATTCTGCCTTTAGAAGTAGCCTGTGGGGTTGCTTTAAACAGCACAGGCTGTGAGGAGTTGTTTTGGGATGCATTTGTAGAACTTGAAAGGCCAGGAGAGTATTAGTAATGTTGGGGTTAACAGAGGCAGCTCATTTTAGAAATTTGATATTTGAGTTTTTCAACATTATCCAAAGTAGGCTCGCCACATTCTTTTGAACAAACTCTCCAGCACAGAGCAGATGGTTCCTCTATTAACAGCCATTTGCATTTAACATATTGCAATGATTTATGTACCACATGCCACCGAGCAAAGCAAAAACATTCAGTAGCAACTAATTAGTTGAGTGTAAAGACACATATCTCAATGTGCAGAGCCCTCCTCTAACTATGTTTTACAGTTTTTATAGTTTAGCATTTTATTTGTGCAAAGTAGTTAAATCTGAACTGTGACATTCCTCTTATGATTATGGTAATGCCTCTGCAATTATGGTTCTATTAATGCTTCAGCCAACCTTGTTCCTTTATTCATCCAGGAAGCGAGCACTGGCATGTTAGCATTTTCCAGACACTGATAGGTCAGCCACGTTTAGTTTTCAATGGCCAGATTGCTTGTGAGTTATCCCCAAGCCCTCCCCAATGCTCATTTATAAGCAGTCTACTGCACCTGTAAAATGGGCTACCCTCTACACAATGTGGATCTGAAGTAAGACTGCTAATGAAAAAGTAATTTAAAAGAATGCCTTCTTTTAATTTGGTTTTTGAATGTCACATTTATCAATAGCATAATTCCTTTTTAATGTCATCAACTGTACACTCTAATGGACCCATATAATTGTACCTTGTCACCTGCTCAAACTCTGTTCCAGTTCTCTCATACCTCATGAATTCCCCTCTATTTTGGATGTGCTCCTCAAGCTAGTAACCTCTGAGTCTCCCTTGGACACTGGAATTTTGCTGCCTTTTACAAGCATCTTTCCTAAAGCCAAGGGAGAAACAACTAAGAACTGCCTTAGCTGTTGCATCCTATGAAAAAGCAGTCTCAGACTCTTTTTCTCTCTTAGAGGGATCCTGAGACATTTCCCCCTCTTTTGAAATGACCATCAGGGTCAATGCATATCATGATACTGTCACTGTGAGTCAAGGTGACAATGTAAGGACTGTAGAATGAACCAATGAATCTTTTATAAGTATGATTTTCATTCTCAAGAGCCATCCATGCAAAATGTCAAAGGAGCCCATCCATCATCCGTAAGGATAAATGCACGCCTGTGACCCAGAGGAAATGGGATATGTCTTAACTGCATTTACCCAGGACTCCAGGAGCCGTCTCACAAAAATGACTGATATTCTCTCTTTTTACCTGCAGTTTTTAATTTCATAAGAATTTCTATAAATTGAGTAATCTACAAAGTCAGTAGTGATTAACCTGAAGGTACATAAGATGGTATTAATGAAGATTCAATAGAATATGAATGATTATAGATTAGTATAGTTTTAAGCTCGACCCATCATGACAGAAAGGTGGAAATAGTGGTGAAAAACTAATCATCAGGTTGAGGTAAAGACAATGTGCTGTGAGATGAACGGAAGAAATAATATTAAAAACAAACCACAAAATGATGACAGTACATTCTGGCTGCATCCACGAGTGTTTCAGTAAAATAAAGTGTGTATTTATATAGTTCCATTTCACTTATATTAATAAGCTTTAACCCATCAACTTGGGAAGCCTTTGTCCATCTTACAGTTGAAGGGACTAAGACACTAAGATAAAACTTAAGTTCTATGATTTTCTACATTCTATCTAGCAGCGAGTGGAGGGTCTAGCTAGCAAAAAGTCACCCACTGCAGCCTTTTTGTTAGAACCAGAGCTGGTTAACAAATAAGGGACACTGTGTGATATTTTCTTACTTTACTATGTATAAAAAAACGTACCTGTGGCATGTAATTTCCCTTGGCATCTCAATTTAGAAGTAAAACAATACAGGAATCTTTGCCTTTGCTGTTGTTTGTAGGAAAAGGTAATAGAATAGTCAATATCAAGAACAGGAGGAAGCAGCCAAATTGAAAAGAAGCTTCTTGTTTAAAACGCATTGATTTTAAACAAAGATACAGCATGTAACCCTGAGAGAGATCCCTCTGCTTTTTCAGGATTCTTGTTTTCCACAAAGAACATTTATATTTAATGAAAACAGGATTAACTTTGTATTGAAAATTGAGCCTATTATTCAGTGTGATTAAATAGCATGTAGACTTGCCAATCCACACTTTACTCACTGCTTTCCTATATCTGAGACAACCATACCATGAGCTAAGTTTTTAGATATGCTTATATTAGGGAATGGGAACAAAAATGTATCTAAGTTTGTGTATTTATCTCACACAAAAATAAAACAATAGGTATTTTAATCTCTATATAATATATTTTTTTACTTATTAATCATGGTAATTTCATATAACTTCACTTCATTGTAGCGGTAGTTTACAGTGATAGCCTTGATGAGGATGAGAATATCAGCTTGTCTTTTGGCCAGCATCTCTCATCCCAGAGGTATGGATTGGCACCCCTCATTCTGTTCACTGTTGCCACAGAAACCTTATTATGAAACAGGCCATGTTGCTTTATAATTTTCTTGTTGAAGTATCTGTCAGTCCATGCAGATGGTAGCATCTTGAAGACAGGAATTGTGGCCATTCATCTTTCTCTGTAGGAAATGGCACATTGCCACAAACTAGCAAGAACAAAATATGCAAGTGCTTATATCTGTATTTTTTTTTCATTTACATTTAAAGAAAATTCATCAAAGGGACATAGGGAAGATGTTATGTAGCCAAAATGTTACTTTCCACATTACAGTTCTGGGATGAGATGCCATGGAGTCTGAATCCCAGCTAAAGGATACTTCTTTGTAATCCATCAACTGCTGTGTTCTCACATAATGTACAATATCATTTCAAGTAAACTAAATGTAATGGGTTACTTTTTTGCTTCTTAACCCAAGACCAAGCTATTCTCTTTTGTATGTATATGTGTTGTACATGCATGTATGTAGGTGTGTTTGAATGCATGTGAGTCCATATGTGTGTCAGTACATTTCACAAAAGGCCCAAAGTTGACTGCAAGTGCTCTCTTCAATCCATCTCTACATGATACACTAATACAGGGTCTCTCACTGAATCCTGTGGCTATTCATAGCTAGCTTGATGTTGGGACTCTGTCTCCTCCACCAGAGAACTGGATTACAGGCAGGCTACCATACTTACGTGCTTTTTATGTAGGTTCTGGGGATCCATACTGGACTTCCAGCTTGTGGAATAAGTGCTTTAGCCTCTGAGCCATCTCTCCTTTCTCTCAAAAAGTTATGAAGATAGAAAAAAATATCTATAATAGCTTTAATCAAATGGTTATTGCAACATCCCCATTCTTTTTATACTTACAGGACATTTTAGACTTCTCATCCTTTTTTTTTTTTTTTTGTGTGTGTGTGTGTGTGTGTGTGTGTGAGAGAGAGAGAGAGAGAGAGAGAGAGAGAGAGAGAGAGAGAGAGAGAGAGATTGATTCTATTACACATTTCAACATTTCAGGATTTTATATATTTTACATCTTCTTAGTGATGAGATAAAGAATCTGCTAATTAAATTGTTCTTTGATACCAGCTCTACACACAGTTTAGGAGGTTTGATACTGTGAGTCTTCCTGGGGTGCAGAAAAGCCCCATCTCAAAGTCTTTGACCTGGTGACTTCCCAAATCTCCAGTAACTGAAGAAATGGGCAGAACTCTGCAAACAAGAGTATCTGAGGAGCCCTGGTGGAGCTGGAGACTCATTCTGCAGCAAGACTTTACAGCTCATCCCCTCTGAAGACTGCAGTATACTGTTTTAGAGTCCTCCTGTATCTTTAAATTTTCCCAAAAAACATCTCTTCCTTCACCCCTCTCTCTGTCCCGCTTCCACTTCTCTCTTTGCTTCCCTCCCTTCCTTTCTCACACTTCTTTCATCCCAAAACACCTTTTCAGAAGAACAAAACATCACGAGTTTATTTTTGTAGTGTATTCTCTACTCCAAGTCCTATTCTTTCAGCTTATACTATTGGTGTGGTTACCAACATTTTAACTCTTTCCATGGGCTGACTTTCTACTCGGTTCATAATGACCTTTGAGACATGCAGATTTTTGATTTGAGAAAATTCAAAAGATTTTTTTCTTTACTCAACTATTTAGTGTCCTATCCAAGACATTTATGCTGGATTCAATGTTGTAAAATTTTGCTGTGTTTTCCTCTAAATGCTTATTAGTTTTAGGACTCACTTCTACATCTTCGGTTCATTTTAAGTTAATTTTGGTGTGTGGTGTAAGACTGAGGTATAACACCCTTCTCTTCCTCTTCTTCCTCCCCCCATTTCTTTTCCCTCCCCCTTTCTCCTTCTCTTCTTCATATTCTTGTCTCCCTATTTGTTAATGTATAGTTTTGGGGAAACCATTTGCTGAAATCTGCCCCATCCTCACCGGATAGTCTGGAAAGGACCAGAAACAAAAATGGTGTGTCATGGTATTCATTTACGCACTTGTTTTGACATTTACATTGATACCTGAGGTAATTAAATTATATTCCTTAAATTTGGACAGTGGATTGAGATCTGAAGTTCTAGATGTCTGGTGGAGTTGGATAAAATAGCATTACAAAAAATATGTTTTTCTCCTGTTCACTTGGTCATAGGTGTGAAATATGCAATGGTGGCCATAGGATGCCAAAAGGGCAGAATGCCAATATGCCTAATGACTATTCATGTGTCTTCTTGTCTTCTTGTAGAAGAATGTCCTAGAAAAAAATTCACTCAGGCCTTTAATACTTGTCTACTGAATTTCTAATATGTGTAGGTACATACTTAACAGTTCTAGGTACAGACCAACTAGTAGAGCATAAGTCCATTTTGGGCCTAAGATTCTAGTTACACAATAATATTATTCTAGGCCAATTCACTTGAGTATATTCTGCTTCAGTCTGAAAAGGGAGTTAGATGAAATTATTTCTGTGATTTCTTTCAGTTCTAAAATAAATGATTCTTGTGATGTTGTGACTCCCTGTTTGGCACACACACTGCCTATATAAATCCAGTACAGGAGTTCACCATGCTGGCTTTTCCTAACCTGCCAAATCTCTGACCTCTTAGACTCCCCCTCCCACCCTTTCTTGGCCCACCCTCCCCCCATCTGTTCCCTGTTCCCAGCAGCCCTGCAGGATCTATAATTATACATGGATGGCACCAATATGTTGGAACAGCGCTGCCTCCCTGGTATTCTGGTCGCCTCAAACAACTAGAAGCAAACAGGACAGCAACATGTTTCCGAGACAAGGTGAGACCCTAGCTTTGCCTCCCTGGGCTCAAATGTGTGTGTTTAACTAAAATAAGCTTGTGCGTTCAATAATATCACCCAAATCAAATGGAAGTGTGTATTAATTACTAGTTAATCTCAATTTCCTTTAAAGACACAATTTTAACTTACTGCAGTAGAGTGTGAGGAGCTCACTTCTAGAGAGATCAAAAGCCTTTAGCATCTCTATTTATCTCAGAATGCACCAGATTGCACCACTTGATAGTTCATATTTTACAACTATGATGAGGCTCCCATCATAATTTCTCTAGCCTAAACCAAAACAGCAAAAACAAAAAGTCCTTCGTATCTACTTCAATTTGGTACTTAATTTCTTATGATTTTTAAAAGATATCTGGTACTTTGCAATGTAAAAATAAAATGCAGCAAAAATTGATGAAGTCCATATCAAAGCTAGCCTTTCATTTAATGTAGTGACACTGTAGATAGGATGATAGTTAAAATTAGTTTGTGCTGAAAAAAAAAATCAATCTGTTTTTAACACTATTTAAACACAGACAAGTGCATATGCACATACACATATGTATACATACACATGCACAAACAGTCTATAGATGTTTTCTTTTATCACAATAAAAGTCCAATGATCTAGTTTTTGAAGGAACTGTGCTACCCAACATGATTTCTGTAAATACTAGTTCTTTGGGTATATTAGTACACACATATATGCGCACATACACAAGGAGATGTGCACATGCACACACACACACACACACAAGAGAGAGAGAGAGAGAGAGAGAGAGAGAGAGAGAGAGAGAGAGAGAGAGAGAGAGAGAGAAATCAGCTATGTATGTTTTGAAGGCTTAGGTTTAGATAAAATGGTAATGTTTACTGTGGTAATATACTCAACATTATGATTTTCATTTAAAGAGATAAGAGTGAGGATTTTCAAATGTATTGAGAATTAGGGTATTTGTAGACTAATTCTTTGGAAGATAGGAAGATAGTCTCATTTTTAGAAGGGAGACACTGCTTCTGTTTCTTTTGACTGAACCCGCATTCTCCAGGAGTTATGAGTACAAGACCTACTTCTACTTTTGACTCATAACCAATGCTTCATTGACATAAACAATTATTTTGAAAACTCAATAGTTTATATCATTTACTCTCTTTGTATTTCCAGCTCAATGCCTATTTTTCTAGGTACAACCACAGTATCATAAAGGACCATCAGCGCACCTATCTCAATTTTAATGCTTTGGGTCAGGATCTTTGGGTCAATATGATTTTTTGAGGTTATCATACCATATATTTTAAGACTGTCTCTCTATATAACAACCATTTTCCAAATTAGAAACAAATTCATCAAAAGCCAACAAAACAATTTCTAAGTCATTCCCTCTTTGCCACTTACTGTTAACTTCATTTGGATGAAGTTTCCCTATCTATAAAATGAAGGCAGAAACCAGCAACAACAAGGTTGTCTGCACTGGGGTAACTCCTGATTAAATTAACATATTTAGTTCTAAGAGCGACTTGGTGACTTAACATATATCAACCCCCACAATCAAATTGCAGCAATAAATTTCTATTCTTCCATTTACAGGCTAATGGGAAAGTTCTTCTTGTAGCTAGAGTTTTCCTGCCTGGCCCACAGTCAGGACAAATCTCTGTCACCCGCCAGTCCCACAGCCGCTCAGACCCAACCAAGTAAACACAGAGACTTATATTGGTTACAAACTGTATGGCCGTGGCAAGCTTCTTGCTAACTGTCCTTATAGCTTAAATTAATCCATTTCCATAAATCTATACCTTGCCACATGGCTCGTGGCTTACCGGCATCTTCACATGCTTCTTGTCATGGTGGCAGCTGGCAGTTTCTCCCTCCGCCTTCCTGTTTTCTCTGTTCTCCTCTCTGTTAGTCCTGCCTATACTTCCTGCCTGGCCACTGGACAATCAGTGTTTTATTTATTGACCAATCAGAGCAATTTGACATACAGACCATCCCACAGCATCTTCTTACTGAGGCATTGCATATAGATCTACAAAACTATAATAGTAAATATTAGATCATGACCAACATTTCTAAATGCATCTGGAAATGCTTCTAATCTCCTTCACCCTACCTCTCTCTTTCTGGAAGACTGTTGGGGAAAATGACCACACTAAATTAGGAAATTGGGTATAGAATATGGCTCTACATATTAGATGGAGTTCTAAGTCCATCCCCAGCTGTTGGTTAGCCCTGCCCATGTGGCTGTATTATTTTATACAAATGCTAAGTTAAGTAAGATGGGAAATTTTTTTGTTTGTTTGCTTGTTTTTTTTTTTTGTTTGTTTGTTTTGTTTTTTGAGACAGGGTTTCTCTGTGTAGCTTTGCACCTTTCCTGGAACTCAATCTGTAGCCCAGACTGGCCTCGAACTCACAGAGATCCACTTGCCTCTGCCTCCCGAGTGCTGGGATTAAAGACATGTGCCACCACTGTGTGGGAGACCATTTTTGGTTCCTAGTGGCTTTACTCAGCAGGTCTGCATAGAAAGGATGATTGGACCACGGGCCTGAGTGCAGGTGTCTGAGATGGTCTGCACTTGGCTGTGCTGGGGGGAGGTCTTTTGCTCCACCCCTGGGCGTTTCTATAAATACCCTGAGGCAGAGACAGTCGGGGCCTCTATTCCCAGAGTTTATAGTTTAAATGAAGGCATTATTAAATGCATCCTCTGCTTTTAATGTCAGAAAACTCAAAGAAAAATGACATACTTATGAATAGATTCTCTTTATAATTCAAAATTTTCAAAGATTTAAAAAATATGTTTGAAATCAGAATGGCCACCAGTTGTCTTCCAAAGTGAGTGTGTGTAACCAACTTTATCCCCACTGCCTAAGTAATAGCCAGAATCAGTGCTGCTTTTTATTTTTAATTTGTTGTCATCAAATCTTTACTTTGAATATTCTTAGTTATGGGACTTCATTCTTCTTTTAAAACAAGAGCAATGAAATTTTTGATAATGGAATAGTTAGAAATCCATTTAACTTGAAAAAAGAGACTTGTATGAGAGGGTCACTTAATATAAATTTATGAAATTGCATGTTGCACAATGGGCAGTGCATTTAGTCTATGATCTTTTAGAAGGCAGAATGAGTAACTGATATACAATTTCAAAAGGAAAACCAGAGGTCCTCATGTGAAGGATGAGCTATCTTTGAAAAAGGCTAGCATGACTCACCATTTCCAAGTTCCTCCATTAATATCAGTTACCTGTTGTATTTTTTGATGATTTATTTTAATGAAATGCAGTCGGAGGTATTCAAATTTTCAGAGATATATGGGAGAAAATATTCAGAAAATTCATTTCTTCTCTCAGAAAATAGCACAGTATCACCATAACTGGACTTTGACAGTAAAGTTCCTATATCTAATACGGTAAAGTAATTTAGCTCAGTCACAACTTTAAAGTTGATGAAAGTAAAGTTAAGAAGTTAGAGAGCAAATAAGCAGAGAACAGACAGACCGTATGGTGAAAGAGTAAGCAGAAAAACTCAAGGAGCCCATGACTCCAGAACGCACCGTGAATGGCAGAGATCTAAGAGGTAGTGCTTTGTTTTGCTGTTTACAGGGAGATCCTTCAGGGTTGTCTCCTATGTCTATCAAGCTCCATTCAGGCTACCGTGGCTGCAAAGACTTGGACTACAGACCACTCCAGTCAGGAGGATGACTTTGACTCTTGATGATGTGAGTGATGTCAGATAAAAGAAATCATGAAACATCACTGGCCCTCTTTTTTCTCACCTGTAAAACAATTTAAATCTACCTGTCTAGCAAGCCCCTTGTGAGAATCAATGGAAGTAAAATAGTCAACAAGAATCTTAGAAGCTGCAGGTTACACAAAAGCTAAAGGTCATTACTCCTGTATTGATGAGGACGAGCACGTTTGCCTCTAGCTTGATTTTTCTCAAATTATTTCTCAATTTCCTTATATTTCCCAGTATTCTATGGGGTTCAGGAATAATTTATAAACAAACTTTTTTTCATAAATAGATGTGTCCTTTGCCCAAGTTTTACCCACTCCACATAGTGTGAGAATTAATAATTCAAACCTCTTTGAAATAGTAGAGTGCCCACTTAAGTGTCTGAACTGAAATCTCACCATGGATTCCTGCTATTAGACAAGGAATGGTACAACATAAATACCTAGCTAAGCCACTAATTGCTTAAAACCCTGCTTCAGTATTTATTCCCTATGTTAAAGCCACCATCCACCAGCCTTGCCATCCCTTCAACGGACTAAGGAATCTCTTCTCAGTCCTTGCTCAGGCTGTAATTGGTTCTCAGGCCCTGTTGCCTCTACGAGAGAATCTCAAACCATCACCTTGTGCTGGCTTCCGAGGATTTGAAGAGCTTTTTTGACTTTCAACTTGAGCACCGTGTCTGGGAGTCATAATTGCTCCTAAGTTAAGAAATGTTACAGCTTTTAGTATTCACACAATGGAATATTTTTTACTACTGTCTTAAAATGTTTCTCCTCGGTAGTCAACTCACATGTGAAAATTTATAAATTTAGATGGATTATAACATGAGCAACTGCAAAAGGAAGATGTAGAAATCCTTTAGCACTTCTTAAAGATGATGACGGTCCATTGGGAGAAGATGGGAGAGAATCTCTCAGGATTCTACACTTCCTTTCTTATTTGGAATTCCTTAAAAAGCCCTGCTGTTTTGTGCATGATTCGTCTGCCCAGAATTCCAGTTTGTCCTGGCTGCCTGGCACACTACATCACACATTTCAAGATACCATACAAATGTTAGATCTTATCAAACTTTTTACTAGTCTTCTCTCATTAAATTAATAGTTCTTTTATCTCCTAAGAATTCATGCAGTGCTATGGATTAGATATGGTTCGAATGTGTCTCCTGGGACTTCATGTACTGAACTTTAATCCACTGTACAGTATTAAGAGGATAGAAATAACTTAATGATGGCTTTTAGAGATGAGGCTTTGGAAGTGGTTAGGATTAGATAAGGGGATCAGAAAGAATGCCCTCAATTGAATACCAGTGGCTTTACAGAATAGCAAGACCAGAAGAAACGCACTCCCTGTGTTTCATGCCATTCAACGTCCTAGGCTGCCTTGGGACCATGCCCACAAGAAGGAAGTCATCATATGCAGCTCCATAAACTCCCATAATTGAAATATAAGTAAGCCTGTCTTCTTCCAAAGTTACCCACTTTCAAATTTGTTATAATAATGAAAAACATAAAAAGCACATAATAAGAGCACTCAGTCCATATTGCCTATGCCCTTCCAGGTTCTGAGCTCTTTGAAGGCAGGGACTATGCCTTGTGCACTGCCATGTGTCTACTGCTAAACCCAGCATCTGCCCCATGATGGAAGATCGATGTGAATTGATAACAGAGTAAAAGGAAGAGACTAAAAGAGCAGAATTTGCTAAGCAGTTGCAAAGCCCAACTTCAGTAATTAGGACTGACTGAGGAGGAGAAGACAAAGATGCACACGCTTGTGTGTTGCAGTACGCTTCCTACATGAAACGTGAAACATAAATTAGCAAGTTTATCCTAGTTGTGGCTAAGAATAACTGTTAGAGAACCCACACAAAAACTGACACAACTTTTGTAGCTGGCAAATCAATTTCGCATGATACTATGTTTTCCAAATATTTTTAAAATTCAAAATTGTCTGTATACTTTAAAAGTTTCACAAATGCTCTTGTTTAAATGGGTGTTTTGGCTGCAAGTGTGTCTGTGCACCATGTGTGTGCCTGGTGCCCATAGAGGTCAGAAGAGGGGACTTCAAGGGATCCCCTTGAAGTGGAATTATAGACAGTTGTGAGCTGTCTTGTAGGTGCTAGGAATCAAACCTTATGTCCTCTGGAGAAGCAGCCAGTGCTCTTACCTGCTGAGCCATCTCTCCAGCTCCCTTCACAAATGCTCTTGCTTACTCAAGGTTACATATTTTGGTACTAACTTCTTCACCTTGTCCTAGTTACAGAAAAACTCAAGGTGGTGACGTTTGAACAGTCAGGGTTTGTGGCTGTTAAGTTTGACTCCTGAAAGTGAGAATGTAGGGAGTCTTTCTCACTCTATCACCCTGGTGAAGTAGCTTTGTCATTGGCTTCTTAGGCCCTGCATTCTGGAAAAGGAGACTGAGTGGGGCAGTTAAGAACGCTCAGAAAAGTGTGCTGAAGTAGAGCTTCTGTGCTAATGTCCTCAGACTCTTTTCTTAGGGGAAATCAATGAAATGAGGAAAGACAAATATGTAAATAAACAAATTTCAGTTGACTTCCGTAATTAGGGCCCGGTTATATTTCAAAACCCCCAAGGGTGTCTAAAATGAAAGAGAGCACTGAGTCCCATACATACTATGTTTGTCTCTTATGTGTACATACCTATAAAGTTTAAGTTAGAAATATGTCACACAGTGTTTAACAATTACAATCCATAGTAAATATAATTATAACCATATTCTATAACAAAATCCAATTAGACTTATTAATTACTTATTTCTGGAATTTTCTATCTAACATCTTTGCACTTGAATCAAAGAAAACCTCAGAAAGCTAGGCTATGGATAAGCTAAACTGTAGACTATTTGTTATTTTGACAGCCAGCCTTTGAAGGAAGCAGTGTAGACACTGAATGGGATGCGAAATGAATAAATACCCCTGAAAAGGTATGAATTGCCTTTAAGAATGTATTGTAAAAGACAAGCAATTGAGATGTTGATCAGATTTGAATATTTCTTTCCATTCTACCTTCCTGCTTATGTTGTTAGAGGAGAAATTCTATTATCTAATGTCCAAAGCCGGTAGTTTGATACATTGCTGATAATACATCTCAAAAACAAATGGGCTTATTACCAAATGCTCATTTATCTTTTAGAGTTAAAAAACTATTATAATAAATCACACTACTTCCTCGGTCTTACCTCAAAGAAACGAAAAGGAATGTTGAGTTTATAGTCTGATAAAACCTGTGCATCTGACAAGTATTCAGGTTTTCATTAACTTAATTGTGGAAAGAAAGCTTAGAAGGAAACATGGTACTTGAAAATCTAAACCTCCCACTGTGTAACTAAGGAACCTTTTGGACATTATATATTTAATGACTTTTGGATTTAACCCCCTGTCTCTGTGAAAAAAAAAATGTTCCGAACAAACATGTACTCTTCATTTCTCCTCTCACCTTTCATCTGGGTACGTTCTATTTATGCACTAGACGAACTTTTGGCCATTAGAACCATCTTGCTTCAGCAGTTAATTAACACAAGTACCATAATTTAATACAGTTAATGCTACTTGATGCCCTTTAATGTACCTTCCATTAGTGATATTATTGTAGTATTACCCTGTAAATTAAAATGAGATCAAGACTAAGAGAGTGGCTCTTTAATTAAGGTACTGGCACATGGCACTTCTCTATTATTCACTGGAGAAAATCACCCTGATTTACTGAAGCAGGACAGCCATAAGTCAGAATTAGTCCATGAAGATTATTAGGTTTATTGAACAATGTAAGTGCTATGGAGTTACTGAGATTGCCAACAGCATAGCTTCCTCTTTTTCCTCCATTATCTTGATAAATACTCAAGAGGAAAATGAAAGCAAAATAAGCATGTAGCAAAAGAGAAATACATTTTATGATAATATTAGAATTTTTGTCACCAGCTCAGTAGATACTGGATATATCCCGTGGTAAAAAGGTCCTAAACCAGTGGTTCTCAACTTCCCTAATGCGCAACGCTTTACTATAGTTCCTCATGATGTGGTGCCCCCCCCATTGCCATAACATTATTTTGTTGCTACTTCATAACTGTAATTTTGCTGCTGTTATGAATTATAATGTAAAAATCTGATATCCAGGATATCTGATATGTGAAATCCTATGTGGATCACAAGCCACAAGTTGAGAACCACTGTCCTAAATGATCCATTAATCTAATGACAGTCAAAGTGTTGCTTGTACGCTAAATAAACTAGCCATTATAAAATCTACGCATGTATATTTATATTATATCTTCAACTATTTCCATTCCATAGTTTAATATTTCAAGATGGAAAAATATATTTTCTGTGGACTGTGTTGTAAATATTTATATCTGGTCTCCATATAAAATTTATATAACAATTCACATAAATTCCTACATTTTTGCTTGGATGGTATTGAAAGTGACAAACAGAAAAATGTCATTGTTATTCCTGGAAAAAGACCTGTACAGGCATATAAGATTGTGTGATTGTGCAACCATGGGATGGAAAGTCAAGATGCAGGAAGCAATGCCCTTGCTTACAGTTTGGAAAATTTAGAACTTCCCCATAGAGACCATCAACTAATAGACAATCTAGTCTTTCTCTAGATGATTTGTTGTTTCAAGGAAAGACAGCCAAGGGCATGAATCCTGAAATTTTCAATGGTAAAATAATCAGTTTCTAGGCTGAAAGGCCTAATGAACCACCGTTGCTCAGTTTTCCAGTTAGTGACTCCATCATGAGCAAATATTCCTTACATAACTTGAAAGCTGGAGACATGCCGGAGCCATCAGGACCTTGCTTCTTTAGTCCCTCCCCCAGGACTAAAAATACTCCAGCCATCTGGTGCCTAGTGCAGTACGTGCCAGCATCGGTTTGCCCCGAAGGATTTGGACAGAGTGTGGAGGTGACGGAGCAGCACCGTATGGACCTGCCTCACCTCCACTGGCCCTTTCTCTTGTGCCCAGGTGCTTCTCACCAGCTTTCAGCTAACTGGTGAACAGGAATGACAGTGGAGGTGAGACTCGGGGGCCTGATAAAACCTGGGTCCTGCTAACTCCTCAAGCCAGTGAAAAGCAGCTGGAGGTCATGGCCAAGGTGAGACTTAAGAGAAAGGTGAGAAGTCTGGAGGGATTCAATGTTCTTGGCATGCCATCCTTAAGAGGTGGCCTGTCTAACTCCAGTGGAGCATGCATAAAGCTGTCCTTAGTTTGAAAATGTGTTTTAAACTTTCTTTCAAAGAATCACAGGAAGGAGAAATGAATTTCCAATAGCAAAAATAAGCTCCTGCTGTGGTTATTTCATAACTGAAAAACTCCAAAAGGTTGCCTTCCTGACAGAGCCAAATCCTAGTGTTTGGGGTAGTGGTCTACAAAAACTCAATATCAGATTAAGGAGTCCTCAGACTGCCAGAAACTGACCTACCTGAATTTAACATTGCAAAATCACACAAATCTCAAGCTCTTAATTTAAAGCTTTATTCTTTCAGCCATATTGAATATTTGTCATTTGATGTCGGTATGCTGTCATTAAAAATATCAAATATTTTCATATCGTATATGCACTTGAGATTGGAAAAGATGGCATTTTAAACTGATAGTCTTTTACTAAGATGTTCCTGAACATAATGGGGCATTTTGGTACAACACATATTCAAGTCTGATAAGACAACTTCCCATTGCCCATTCATAGACTCCTGCTAATCCATACACTCTTCTTTAAAAACAAGTGGTCCCAAGCTCAGTGTGAGTATCGACACACTAGGATACAAATCTCTAAAATACTAATTTGTTTTCAAGATGTTGCCATCATCTGTCACTAAGACCGTGGTTAAACGCGGACAATAAGGTCTGTAGCTAAAGATTCTTCACTGGTCATGAGGAACACAGGAATAAGCAGAGGAGATGGCCACAGACTCAGGTCCTCTCTCCGTTGTTAGCATCCTGAAACCTTAGATGCCATGTTCAACAGGAAAGCTTACCACCCTTTCTTTATCCTCACTGTGATCCGCATCTTAACAGCAGCAAACACTTATTTCCTCACATGTGGCAGGCAACTTTCTAAAGGATCAGAGTTCCAGCACCTCCAGTTTCTGAGGACTGAGCAGACCCAAAAGAATCTGAAAGCCTGTCAATGGAATGAACCCCTGATTTTTCTGTTTAAATTTATGTTTACCTAGACCAATATGCCAGATGTACCATTTACATGCTTATCCTCATATATTTTTGCATTTTAAGAATGAGTATCTCTTTGCTTATATTTCCTTTTTTTTCTGCCCACTATCTCATGCTTCCACTCCCATCATGTCTTGCTGAATGAAAATCTCTTATGCTGGTGGTTTTTGTTCTCATTGGAGTTTTTCATTCAAACATCTTCACAATTCTTGATAACTCAATTGTAGTTCTGGTATACTATTAAAACAAGGTATCCCTGATTAGAAACCACCGATGTTACAACTCTTATCCCTCTGTCCTTGACCTACAAAGTGAAGGGTTCCTCAGCCCATATTTTACGTGTGAAATGTTGTTTTAATACAAAAGTGTCCAAGACTTTTTTTTTTAAAAAAAAGGAAGTTTAGCACTCTTACAGAAACACATCTTATTTCTCAGATGTTTTTGATTCTCACAATGTAAGGGATCATTGCATGGTGACTCTTGCTTGCATTGGGAAATGCAAGACATAATCTTGTGTGTCTCCCACCCCCACCTCCACCCCCTAGCAAAGCAACCAGCTTCACCGTCTTGATGACTTTAGCCTCACCTCACCAGGGAGTTCCTGTGCTTCAGGCAAGATACTTACCTTTTCTTTTGTTTAAATTCTAAAGATGCCTGAAGACTGACAGAGAGTGTGGGTTTACAAATCATTGCTGGACCAAAAGGTCTCAAACACCTGTAGAACCTGCTTGCATGTTTGTGCTCCTCAGAAAGTAACAAAATAAAAATTGACCATTGTCACCAGCTGTGGGTATATTTTTTTGGACACAGTTATTTCCATTCAAGACGGACAGGGGTTCTCTTACCTTCCTCGCACCTTTATGTCTGAGATAGCATAAAAGTAACGTGCCAAATGGAGCTCATCTACAAATATTTCCCCAACGGCAGGTCTCAATAGCCTGATCCTCAGGTCCGTGACTGTGAAGAAATCTCTGAGTTTCTTGGTTGTATCCAGCTGTCCATAGAGGGAAGCCATGTTTCGTAGTCGAGGCCCAGCAAAAAACGCAAACCTGTCTTTGATCTCGAAGTGAATTATTTTGCTATTTGTGGAGTACCCGGTGGAGTACTCTTCTGTGCAAATGATCTCTAAGACCGAGTGCTGGGATAAATCCTTCACCGATTTCGGGTCCATGTGAAAAGCGTCGAGGCAGTCTGTGGCATAATACTGATAGGGTTGCCATGTTCGTCCGTAATCGAGAGATTTCTCCAGGATCATTTGGTCTGGTCGCCCCGATTCAAAGGTAATAACTATGTTGTCTGTGAGCTCAATGGTTTTGCTCCAAGACAGAGTGATGTTAACCTGGAGAGGTTTAGGGTACTCCTTCCAAGTAGCAGACTGCCAAAATGTGGAGGGATGTCTTCCTTCGAAATCAAACATCAGCTCGGGAGGGTGTGCCAGTTCAGGAGTGCTTGCATCACACTCATTATTACACATGTAAGGGTTGCCCTAGGGAAGAGGAATAGAGGAGGGCTCATTAAAACGTTGGCTCAACAGTCTTACCTTATTGCTGGTTGTTAACAAGTTAAAACAGAAAACAGCAACAATACCAAAATCACTAAACGTTTCACTTTTCCCAACTGGATTCTCTATAACAGCCTTTAAAAAAAAAAAATTACTACAGGGAGCTGTAAAGATGACTCGGCAATTGGGAACATGGACTGCTCTTCCAGAAGACCCAGGCTCAATTCCTCCACACCTACATGGCAGCTCACAACTGTCTGTAACTCTAGTTCTAGGGCATCAGATGCTCTCTTCTGACCTCCATGGGCACCAGGCATGCAAATGGTCACAGACATACAAAACACTTGGACATATAACATAAAAAAATAAGTTTGTAAAATCGATCTAGTAGTTTTCTTGTCTTTCCATGGGCTTCCAAGTATAAGAAAAGTTTGTTTATCTGTGTGTATTAGACCCATAATATGATCCCAGTGGCACAAAGACTTGGAACTGCCTAATAGCCCAATCCTTCTACTTCCTTCTAGAACGGTCTTGCAGCAAAGCAAGAAAGGCAGGGGGAATCCCTCCCTCACTTGACATTTCTTAGAACATGGTTCCTTTTCATTATGATTTTTTTGAAATTAAAATATGATTATATGATTTCTATCTTTCCATTTGCTTCCTCCAAATCCTCCCATGCATGCACCCTTGTTCTCCCAAATTTACAGCTTAAGAAAAAAAAGCCAGCTCTGTGTGTGTGCGTGTGTGCGTGTGTGCGTGTGTGCGTGTGTGTGTGTGTGTGTGTGTTTGTTCCTAAATCTATAAATATAATCTGCTCAGTACATATAATGTTACTTGTATGTGTGTTTTCAGGGCTGATCACTTGGTACTGGATAATCTGTGGTGTGCTCTTCCCTGGGGAGACTATTTCTCCCACTCTCAGGATTCCTTAGTTGCCTGGAGTTCTTTGTCTAAGGTTGAGGTTTCCTGAAACTCCCCCTTCCACTGAGCATGTCTACTGATGTCATCCTTATTCAAGTCTTATTTAGGGATGGTTCTTTAACAATTCACTTTTCAAGCAGGGCTTTAGAATTAGCCATGAATGATAGACGCTAACCCTTGTCCTCTATAGCTAAGGATGTCCTCATTAGCATTCAGCTTTCTCTTGGCTTTGCCCCCAGTCCATCATACTTAACTGGGTCCCTGCTCCATAAAATCTGGTTTAAAAACGTTTACTTTATTCACCACAAATCATTAAAATGTGGTACACTGCAGGCTCTGGGGCTTGGTCCAAACATCTGGCATCCTAATAGCCAGATATGAGATGAGTGCTCAGGAATGTCTTGGGCTGAGGATGTATTCCATGTAATGGAACACAGAAGCCCACTATAGTCATGCCTCAGTATCCTTGAGGTATTGGTTCCAGGTCCCCCATGGATACCCAAATCTGCCTAAATTTAAATGGCATAACATTTGCATATACCCTCCACACACTTCAAATCATCTGGAGATGATTTAAATGTAAATGTTATGTAAATAGTTACTATACTGCATTCTTTTGGGAACATGGACAAGGAATAATAATCTGTACGTTTGCAGTGCAGATGCAACCATCCTGGACTTGTCTACACAGCACCTGAATGCCATCAAATGAGGAGCATTGAAAGCAGAATGAGAACCTGCGGGTGGCAGGAGGCTGCAGCATTGTACCTGCATTCCACTTATTCTAATGAATTGAACACTGTGCTCTACATGTGGCAGAGTCATGTTTTGCCACTGGCAACTTTCTGCCTCCCCCTCCCCGCCATATCTTCACTCCATGGTTGGTTGACTGCAGATGTGGAGTCTTCAAATTGTGGAGGACCAGCTCCGGGCAACGAAGAAGGCGCTGTACACCAAACCAGACACTTGTGTGTTTGTGACTTTGCATCTGCCCATAGGCAGCTCTCAGTGGATGTTAATTATTATTCTCCTTACAAATGCCACTTCCTTTCCAACCCACTCAAACAAGAAGCTGGAAATAAACCTCCCTGTCATGTTGCAGGTTGTAATGCTGCTTCTGCTACACTAACTGCCTCTTCTCAGCTTTCCCTGGTAGAATCTGGAGAGAATGACTTGGTAGTTCTTAAATCTTTCTTTAAAAAGAAAAGGAAATAATAACACCCAAAGTCACTATTCAGGTATGGTAAATGGTTATAGTTTCTCCTTATTTTCAGGGAACATATTACAAGACCCTCAGGGAATACTTAAAGCCTCTGGTCACACTAAGCCCAGTATATGTGTTCTTTTTTTTCCCTACACCTACTTAATCTATGAAAATAGTTATTTATAATTTTGTACAATAAGGGCTTAAGAATGACTCCTAATAGAACAATGTGTTATAATGAAAACTATGTGAACGAGCTCACTCTCAAAATATCTTTGTATGCTCTTCTTCTGAGACTGATAGAGACTGTACAGTGAATCAGTGATGAAATGATGTAAATGGGTGATTCGGTGGCTGTTCTTGATATAGTGCTAGTGGAATATGAAT
Organism: Peromyscus eremicus; assembly: GCF_949786415.1. Taxonomy (NCBI): domain Eukaryota; kingdom Metazoa; phylum Chordata; class Mammalia; order Rodentia; family Cricetidae; genus Peromyscus; species Peromyscus eremicus. Next base: position 83,011,304 of record NC_081421.1, read on the forward strand.
ACTGTGATGCTGGGGATTGCTGATCTGAGAGCCGAGACTGCTAGTCAGTGACTAATGAGTGAGTAATATCTATAGTGATAATACAAAGATAAAGGGCTATTCAGCCTCACAAATGGTGGGATAGAGTCAAGAGATCTTATCATATTACTTATAACAGTGAACAGTGTAAAACTTAAACTGTTTATTTCTAGGTTTTCCCTTCTAATATTTTAGATGCCAGGTGACCACCAGTAGCTGGCACTATGCAGAATGAAACTGTAGATAAGAGGGGATTGCTATATTCCCTCATCCTCTTCTAGGCATTTGTGAACATGATTGTTGAAAGAAACTACCTTCTCTGACTGTCCTCAGTCTTTCTTTTGGAATTGCACTTACAACTCTTTTCCTATTCTTTTCATGAACTGTGAGCTTTTGATCAAATCATCTGTTGGATATGTGAGATGGATCTCAAGCAATTAATTTACACTGTAGATATAGACACTCAGTTACCTGCTGACTCCTATGAAATACAAGAGGAGCACTGAAGAATTGCTTTGTCCTCCCTAGAGGCACCTTGCTCCTACCTAGTCAGCTAATACTCTCTTTCCCCCTTTCCCATTAAAGCAACTGAATCTGAACATTGGCAACAGGTTTGAGAGACTCAGGTATAATTGAGATGAGGCAGGAGAAAGGAGAGAAGGGATATCATGTGAGGAACAGAACTGTTTTAAAAATATACTCAAGAAATCAGTGATAATGGAAATGTTGCTGTACTTCTCTCTCAAATTTCAATTCCCTATTCCTGATCCCAGCGTCTGTGGCACTATTTATAGGCATCCCCTTCAAAATGAGCTGGGGCGGGGGTGGGGTGGCGGGGCGGATAACTTTCTGTTCCAGGTGGAATAAATCACCAAATTTATTATTATTTAAACTCTCTTAAGCATACCAGAGCGCCAAATGCAAAGCTCTGCAAACTGGCAAAGGCTTTTTATGGAGGGCTATAAATATTGTGGAATCTGTCAGGATTTATAAATTCCAAATATATGTAAATGCACATTCTACCGGAAGGGGTCAGATTTACACAGATCATACCTTCATTTGAAATTTACTTTTAGAATATGGTCACTTTGAAACCTGTCAGCATGCAGCCATCTGTACAACCATGAACTTGGATGCTAGCACCTTTGTCCTGACAGAAGCATCTTCATCTGTGGACAGGAGTGTGGGGACAAAGGAAGTTGGCCTTGTTCTATACAGTAAAGGGAGTTGCCGTACATTTGTATTAACTCTTGGTGGGACACAATATTTGTTCACCTTCATCCTAGGTGTGCGAAGATTCTCAGATGGGGAAAAGGTACTGGGACCAAAGGAAGAGGAGGAACATCAGGCTAATTCTGGGGATGCATCAATAAAAATAAACCTTTCACCAAAAACAATGCTGAAGAAATCTGTCTAAAAGGCATTCATCCCTTTATGGAATAATGGTCATGTCCATACCCACCCACCCACCCCCCATTCAGTTTGCACTTAGGCACTTTACATAACCTGGGCAATCTGTCATTCCTCCTTCAGAGAAGAGGGAATCAAGCATAGAGAAGTGTTAAGAACCTTGCCCAAGTCACTTTTTAAGAAGTGGAGCCAACAAGTCCCGTTGGTATGTTCTACACCCAGGCCAGTGGTGGTGCCTGTGTCACAGCCTTGTCTTAGAAGCAGCACTGGCTGGCCAAGAGAAAATGTCTAAGAGTCAATGAGTTGTTTTTAATTTCGAAAAACAACTTAAGGTTTTGTTTAAACCCTCACGAACATCATGAGCATCTGAGAAAACTGGAAATAGGAAACCTCGCTTAGCTTCATGGGATATACCAACACTCACTCACTCAAGCCTCTCTTAAATTTTGTAGACCCAGTTTATATCCTACAGAACTGGTGCCATGGACAGCATTTTTTGAGATCCTCTACTTGATGTTATTCTTAGAATTGTAAACATGTGATGTTTGGAGGACACCTCACGCCTCTATATTAGTCCTTTCATAAAGAACCACAGGAAACCTGGGTCTCTGAGTCAGCCTTTGGGAAGAAGCACCCTTCCCCTTGTCCTCACAGGACAAGCAGCTCTGTGAAGGCTGACAAAATGTATATTTTCTCACAACTTCACACAGACCCGGAAGATATAAGTTTCATATGTTCAACAGTTCCTATTGATCGCCCGCTCCATGACAATATGAGACAGGCTTGTCTTGGCTCCTAAGATATGGCATGGAACAAATTCCGGCCCTTGCTTCCCGTGGAACTTCCATCCCAGGTGGAGGAGATGCACTAAGCAAGTAAGTACACAAGGCCGCATGACACTGTGTGGTGATAGGTGCTGCGGAGAAAATAAAGCCAACTGACGGAGAGCAGCATTGGTTGAGCGGTGCTGATTGTAATGTTATACAGGGAGGTCAGAGAAGGTCTCGCTGATAACATGACATTTGAGCAGATTAAGAACAATTTGTAATTTACACAGGGGATCATCAGAGGAGGTAACCAGAATGACAGGTTTGTCCTTCATCTGACTCTTCTCTTAGGGGGTATTTTCAGCAGCACAGCAATTTATTGCAATCGATGGGTAAACAAATCATTTGAAATGAGAATCTACACCAAATGACTGCTGATACCAAAAAAAAAAAAAAAAAATCAATCCCCTGTTTCCCTTATTTCATGGCAGTCATACTCTTTTAGGAGATTGATGATTTGATCGCCATTAACATAATTTACCAAGAGACAGTGACACTGTGAGAGAGTCAGCAGAGGAGGAGATAAAGGGAGGTAGGAGAGCATTTCATTCCTGTCCTGTATATAGGTGAGAGAGAAGGAAAACAAAGAAAGCCAAGGAATCGAAAATCTTACCATTCCCAATAGAGCTGAAGGGGAGATTATATGCTAAAATATTTAGTGTAAATATTTCACGTGGGTATGATCTATAATACTGTTGTTACAAAGAATTATCAGTATGAAAACAATTCTTGTTAAAGGGATTAGGTTAATTAAATTTTAGACTACTTCAACTCCACCCTAATCCCTCCTAATAACATCAAGAATGAAATTTATGTAAGAAAAATGCAACTTTTCCCTCCTTATGAAAACAAAGAGCATTTTCTTGCTATTAAATCTCACAGATGCAGGCATCAGCATTATAACTAGGTACTCCCTGGCCTGGCGGGCAGTCTTAAATAGTCCTTAATTTAAGATCCTTTGTCTATGGGAAAGCAGAAAATATGTATAACTATGTAGATAGTATTTACACCACTATGAGATGCTTACATAATTAAACCAATATCACTATTAAATATTTTATAACAATTAGAACATCACATGTGATGCTTACTTTCATTTAAAAATATTAATATTTTACTTCTGGGAGAATTGAAATTACTTATTAATTAGCCATGTGTTGGCACAGTGCACTGCTGTTATTCTTTCTTAATGTGCTTTCAGGATTCAAAGGAAAAGTACAGTTGGCGACTTGTGTTAACTGTTTCAGTGGATGAAGGCCTTTCCCTTCTGCTGATTGGTACTTTGAAAGAACATCCTTTCACCTGAACTCTGTGAGGCCTCTTCAGAGTGAAAAAGAAATCCTGTGTGCCCAGTACTGCTGTAAAACTTGAAGACCTGTCAGTTTGACCTGATTTACCTATTCTCAAACAAAAAGCTTCCAAAGGTTTCCCTATTATCAAACGAGAGGGAATTACAATTGGAAATGGAAAGAGTACTTAGGGCAGATTTGTTGGTTTATGTTACCATAAGTTACACAGCACATGCTAGCAGGAGGCTCTGAGAAACACTTGGGTTCACACTCACACCCATCCTGGGAAACAGAGAAAGCTACTGACATTTGTATCTGGCTAATCTTTACTCCTATTGATCAGTGAAAGTCGAACACACAAAGGCAAGAAGCAGCACTGTGGTGGTTGTATTTCAGAAACAGACATCACTAGGGATTTGCCAATTCAAGGCCTTTAGAAGGATCCCAGAACTGGCAGACCCAGGGAGGAACCACCATCGCAGAGTGTGCTCTAACTGCCAGGCTGTGGCACCATCTTCAGCAGATGACTTTTCTACTCTCACTCATCTCCCCGGGAGCTCACTAAACTCCAAGTTTCATAGAGGCTGGTGATTGGCATTTTTATATGAGAGTTATAATCGCAATCTTTCCCAGCCCTTTCTTAGAACTTCCCTATCTCAACATTTTCCTACCTCAGATTCTTTCACAACTCATACACGGAAGACCCAGGCTTTATGGCTTTTCTGAAGATACTAAGATGTCGCTGAAATGGGAGACAGGACTCAGAGGCTCTTCTGAACTTCCCTCTTTTGGTCCAGTAGTTCTGCTACCATCACTGGGAAGAAGCAGAAGGAAGTTGGAACCAGAGTAACAAGATCCAAGAGAGAGGATATCTTTTCCAGAAGTCTGAAGGATATGTATCAGTACCACCAGCATGGACATACTTGCAAGCCCTGGTGAGCCCAGATATAAAGATACTCTGTCCTCAGAGAGGAAAAGCCCACAAGGAAGCATGTTCCCTTTGCTCCAAGGTCTTCAAGAAATAAAGTGCTATGATCACTACAAATAGCAGTACAATCTCAATTAGTAAAACTTGCGGAGTTAGTACACTGGGTCTTAATATAGGGCATTTTTATGGTGACAGTATAGTCTATTATAGTATTAGACTTCCCAACAGTGGATATGAAAAACCCCTCAAACAAAATTATCTATGCATTTGTAAGTGCATCTCAAATTTTAGTTTGGAAAATATAGCACTCCAAGAATAGTAGGAGACAAACGGGGTTGTTTAATAACTTCATTTGTCGAGAAAGGGCCTTACTATGTAGCATAGGCTATCCTGTAAATCTCTGTGTAGCTTAGGCTGGCCTCAAACTCATGATCCTCCTGCCTCAGCTTCCCAAATCCCTAGTTTTATAACTTTGGAGTTAAAAAGTGATTGCTCCATTTTCGAAGGAAACCCTCTGTTCACCGTGGAGTTTTCTCTCCAGGGCAGGCACAGGCTTAACATCTGATTGAAGTTACAGCTTGTTTCAATCTGTTCTCTGACAGTACTAACACCTTGTGGACATTTTCACTCAAAAAAATAAAGTCAGGATAGCTTAACCTTTCCACAGTGAGAATACTGGAAGCCATATCACAGAGTGTGGACCACAATAGACAGCTGCACAAATCCCCACAGAAGATTATGTGCAGGACTTTCAAACTGGTGAGGGCCACAGAGGTCAAGAAGACACATTTCTAAAAAGGAGCTAAATGTGCTCCCTAGTCACAAGCCACATAAATGGATTCCTGTATGGCAGTCTACACCAATGCTTCCTATGTTCTGGGGAGGAGATAAATATTAACAGAACCAAGACAAATGGAAAAGGGATTTCTATAGATAAACATTGAACTAAGGCAACATGATGTATGGGATCGGGAAATAGCTTTTTAAAAATTACTGTCTTAAAAATGCACAAATATTGGATGAAATATTTTGCTGTATACATAACCAGAACACAGATACAAAATAGTAATAACTCAAACTGAAGAGGGCAGTGAACATTTAAGTTAAAGCAGTTTGAGGAAAACAGGGGTGTAAGACATCACAAAATGGGAGCTCCTGAGCTGAAGGCATTGGGAGAGGCAGCTTGAGCTGTGATGCTCGAAATCATGTTCTTTCTTTTCATGCGGGGAAGGGTCCAAGCCCACTTGAAGCTTATTTCCTGGAGGCCACCAGGTATGAGAGAATTTGGAAGGACCAGTACTATCCTTTGCTGAAGGTCTCACTTGATCATAAGAAGAGGGAACAGATTACTAATTATGGACTTCCAAAAGGATTAACTTCTAGATCCTGAAATCACTACACTCCTTACTTATTTCAATCTCTTCCAAACTCATCCTTTGCTTACTGGATACTAATAAAATAAAGGTGTTTTCTTTTAGAGGGGGATTGTGAAGAACATAGGGATGAGAACATGGCAAGAGGGTGAGGAAAAGAGATTTCACAAGTGCAGCAAACACTATTTATACCCTTAGAAACAGCACCGTGTGTCCCTGTAGGTAAATAAGGTATGGACACCTCAGTGTAACTCCCAGGAGTGTCTGTTTCACCTCCCAGCAGACAATTAAGTATAGTTTTATATAACAAAGGGTATTTTCTTCAGTAACATACAAAAAAAAATTTCAAGCACTCTCAGGAAAAAACACAAAGGTGTTTCATGCTTGGGGCAGTTTGGAGGTTCATGCTAAAACCTGACAAGAATATGAAGAAGGAGGACTCTGAGGCTCCATAACAACATGCTCCTTTTCATCATGCTTCTGATTCTGTTACTTTATCCAGCTACCTTCAGAATTGTGAGTTTATCTATCCCACCATCAAATCATTAGTCAGCAAAAAGCTGCTGCACTTGACCCTTCGACAAAACTGGTAAGTCTCCACAGAAGGTATGGACCTGGAGCCCAACCATGGCTGGAAACAAACCCAGAGCACAGCCATGGCTGGACTTGGACTTTCTCTCTCCATTGTTCATCCTCATGGTAATAGGACTTGACGTCATAATCATAATATGAATTCCCACACTCTAGCTCCAGGACCTCTGAATATTTTTTGTTTCTGAGGATAAGTATTGGCATTTTTAAGACAGATATTAGAGAAACCTGTTAATTAAAACAAATCTTTATTTCAGTGGCCTTCTCAAAAAGAGTATTTCTGTGATGATATATTGTGTACCCCAATAAAGCTTACCTAGGGATCAGAGGGCATAGCCAGCCAATGGATTAGACATAGAGGCCAGATAGTGGTGGCACACACCCTTAATCCTATCCTTCAGGAGGCAGAGATTCGTCTGGATTTCTGTGAGTTCAAGGTCACACTGGGCTACATGAGAGAAACAGAACCAGGCAGTGGTGACACTTGCCTTTAATCCCAGGAAGTGATGTCTGGGCACAGGAAGGTATATAAGGCATGAGGAAACAGGAGCTCACTCTCTTGAGGCTGAGGATTTCTTACAGGTAAGAACGTGGCTGGCTGTTTTGTTTCTCTGATCTTTCAGCTTTCACCCCAATATCTGGCTCTGTTTTTATTATTATTATTATTATAAGACCTTTTAAGATTTGTGTTACACATTTTTGATCTTCAGCCTCGGAGGAATCTTTAAAGATCCCAAAGCAGTTGCTCATCTGTACGTCTTTTACCCACTCAATCATTCATTTGGTAATTATATATGTTTGTATGTGTCAAATACTGTGCTGTATCTGATAAAGAAACACAGTCCCTATTTCAACCAGGCTTCCAGCTTAGTTGGAAAGGCAGACCCCAAAACAAAACAAAAACAACTATATAATTATAAATGAAACTAATTTCAAAAGAGGATAATACAGTTTCTCAGAAGAAAACAGGTACAAGGTCACTTGGACAAGGTGGGATGGGAAGAGTTCTTTTCGAGTAATGGTTCTCAATCTTCCTAATGATGTAACCCTTTAATACAGTTCCTCATGTTGTAGTGACCCCCTAGCCACAAAACTATTTTTGTTACTACTTCGTAACTGTAACTTTGCTGCTGTTATGAATCATAATGCAAATATCTGATATACAGGATATCTGATATACAACCACTGTGGGGGTTGTGACCCCTAGGTTTAGAAGTACTGTTTTAGGGGACCACACTTAACCCAAAACTTAAGAGAACAAACTTTAGAGAGAGAACTTTATAGACAAGAGATAGCAAATGCCAAAAATAGCCTGAGCTTGGATGGAACGTGGGGATCTGTAGCAACCAACCTGAAATGATTGTTGTAACTAGATATTTGGTGGTAATTTTTACTGAGCTGTGAAATAATAGCTTTGAAGTTGTAAGGTGATCAGGAGGTTTAAATTCAGAAATGCTGGATATGATATTCTCATTGGACAAATGATAGAGTTAAGCTTACACACTGCTTGCAGTGTGTCCAACACTATTTTAAGTGTGTACTCATATTAACACATTGGGATCTTCATAACAGTAATTTGAGGTAGATACTTTGTTTACCTTTTGTAGATACTGAAACTGAAGCACAAATCATTTAAATAGCTTGTTCAGAATCACATAACTGCTAAACTTCAAAATCATTTTATAACCCAGTCAATTTGTCAATAGAGTCAAACATGCTCAGCTGCTGTGTTTTGTGCTGTCTCCGTCTTTCTCTGTCTTCATGATCTTGTGTCAATATGAGCTTGGACCCTCAGGGCAGAGATGATCAATGCATGAGACGTTAGCTTGTGAAGATATTTAAAACTGAGGATGGATGAGAACACTGGAAGTGGAAGGTTTAGGATGATGGCTGTGTCCCAGTAAGACAAATATCCAATGCTTGTTTGTTAGGTTCAAGGAACGATTTACCTCTTCCTGGAAAATCATCTCCTAAACAAACGCATATAGCTCTGTCTTTAATTTTTAAGTAGATTTAAGTGGAATGATCCTAGATTATACAAGATTTTAAAAAATGAAAAAGGTAAATTTTAATTTTAAAACAATTGTTTTTTCTTTTATATTGGGAGAAGTTCAACTCTCTATCTGACCACCAATGATCCGTGCTGCCACTGGCTATTATGGGCAAGGAAGCTACTCTTGCAGTGGTATTGATGACTGCAGACTCACAGTTGAGAAGGAGAGACATTGAAGGCTTCTGGGACAACCTCTCCCCCCACCTCTCCCCAAACAAACAGTCTAAACAGGAAGCCACCGAAGAGAGCTCTTAACAATTGCGATAGGGGTGCTGAAGTGTAGCTCTTCACCGTCGATGGCTTCTGGTGAGTAGGGGTGGTGGTGGAGAAGGACTCTGTTTTCTTTAAGGGGCTGGCAACTGGCAGTTTGACCATGTTCCAATGAGTATATGGGCAACACAAACTGGACTTAGTGTATTTTTTTCTTTATTCCTGTTTTTTAGGGGAGGACACAAGGGTGGGAGGTGGGCCTGGGAGGACTTGGAAGCCAGTGTGATCATCGGGGTGCATTGTGTGCAATTCTCAAATAATCAATAAAAATATCATGTTGGAAAAAAGAAACGATATTACAGTGCCTGCTATGGGGAAAAAAATCTTCAAAGATAAACTGTCTATAAATGTGTTGTTTTTTTTATTAGGTTATTTATAACAATGAGAAAAGAAGCAGTCTTCTGTCCCAAAGAATCTGTATTTATTTATTTATTTATTTATTTATTTACTTACTTATTTATTTTGCTTTTTTGAGATAGGGTTTCTCTTTGTAGCTTTGGTGGCTATCTTGGCTCTCGATCTGTAGACCACAGAGATCCACCTGGCTCTGCCTCCCGAGTGCTGGGATTAAAGGCATGTACCATCACCACCTGCCTGCATCGTCATTTAAAGTGGAATTACAGCTCTGGATTAATGTGGAAGGGTGGTTCTGAGAAATGTTAATGGGAATCCTGCTGGGGACGAAACTTTCATACTGATTTGTTTTCTGAAAGACCCTAACCCTTCAGGCTTACACCCCCAAGCCCCAGGAAATAAGGAACTAAAAAGAAAACTAGTTCCAAGGGCCACTTGACTCAGCCATTATTCAACCTGTAACAATGTAACAATGTAAAAAGATTTCTGTTAAGAGATGTGCTCAACTGTGACTGGGATAGTTGCAAGTGTTCCAGGAAAGACCACTGTGACCTTTGTGTAAACTCCACTCCCGCCCTGATACCCCCTTTGAGGTTTCAGGAAGAATGTACATGTGGACGTGACTGTACCCACTCTGTGATCAGACCATGATCTTGTGAAACGAAATTGTATGGGAATTGTAATCTTATGGCTTTTGTGGGTTTTTCCTTTAAAAGCCCCCATGGGGCTGCAGTAAGATGCAGCTCTTGCTCTTAGGAGCAGTTTGCCTGTCTGTACAGCTGCTTCAATAAAAACCTCATGCTGTTGCATCAATTGGACTGGAGTCTGGGTTCTTGGGGCACCCCCTCGAGAAGGTAGTACCCTGGGTCTGGGGTCTATCATTTTCTTAATCATGTCTTACTGTTTTTAGTCTCCCAGAATCCTTCTTCTTTGCTTCCTTTACATGTTCTTCCTTCTTCAGGTCCTTAAAATGAACATTTACCCATGGCCGTATCTTTTGATGTTTTCACTTCAGTCTCATGAAGTTTCATAGATAATTCATGCCACAGCTTCAACTATCACTTATACTTCGATAAGCCAGAAATTCTGTCTCTAATTCTTGTTTCCCAGATTAATTTCAGACTCAGTTATTCAACTACCTATTTGAATATCATCTAAATGTTGATTCATAGGAATCCCTAACACAACACAATGAAGAGTTAACTTTCCTCCTTCATTTTCTTCTCTTTCCTAGAAAATCACCCCTAAACCTATTAGGTGGATATTGTGGCTTGGACGTAAAATATTTACCAAAGGCTCCTGTGTTTGAACTTGATGCTCCTTTGGGAGGTCATGGAACAATTAGCTGGGGTCACTGGGCATAGGCATGATGTTTTATAACCTGGTTCTTCTTTTTCTACATCCTCAGTTTCTTGACTACACACATAGAATGACCAGCCAATTCACCATTCTTGGCATGATGAACTCTTTCCCTTAACTTATAAGCCAAAATAAACTCTTTCTTCATTAAGTGGCTTCTGGTCAGGTATTTATCGCAACAGTGATGAAGGTGACTAACACAGTTGTTCTCAGCAAGGACGGTTTGACTTCTATAGTATTCCCACTTAAGATATGCAGTCTGAACCCAGGAATGAGAAATTACCAGACAAACTGAAGATGCGGAGGTATTCTACAGATAAACTGCTCTTATGAAAAATAAGTTCTCATGAAAAATAAAGGCGTGTTGCCAGATGCCATATTTACAGAGACTAAACAGGTCTCACTGATAATGCCATGAAAACCAACTGGTCTGCTATCAAAACCATTATTGAGACAACTGATAAAACCAGAATAGTGGTTAAACAATATATGACTACAGAGGGTCCATATTAATTTTCCAATTTTGATGGTATAATTGTAATTATATAAGAGAGTGTCTATATTTCTGTGAGGTTACGAAGGCATTAGTTTGACAACTCACAGACAAATGATTCTGTTAAAAATAGCTGTTTATTCTCCTGGCCAGCACAGTAGAACTGGCTGGTTGGCAGGGACACAGTTGAGGCTGTCCTGTTGGTGGAGAGCAGGAGAACTTCCCTCTCCCTCTCCCTCATATACCATGTGGTCAAGGGTGAGGGAAATATCCCCACTCCCTACCCCTTGCCACCTGCAGCAGGTGAGAGAGCCGGCCTTAGGGCATGAGAACAGAAGAGCTGGACCTGCCTCTCACCAAGTGCAGCAATTGGGAGAGCGAGCCCTGCACCTCATTTGGACTAAACAGTAGAGCTGGGCCTGGTAGTGTGAATTTGGGTGAACAAGACCAAAGGCTTGAGAGCAGGAGAACTGGCCCCACTCCTTGCTGCCTGCTACATTGGGTGACCTAGCTGGAGAGCTTGTCTGGGTGGTGATGATGAGGGAAAGCTGGCCAACCCAGTCACCACCCATGCTCAGAACCAGGGATATGAGTTAGCCTGCCCCAACATTCATCTCATCTATGAACTGCTAGAACATGTGAAGGGGCCGGAACTGCAGATACAAAGCTGCAGGATCTCCACAACACATATACGACATCCAAAAGGATCCTGGCAAGGGCCCAGTATTTGTAGTGTAGTAGATGTGCTCAAATCAGACCAATGACTTATTGTGATGAACACTTACAAGTAAAGATGTATGGACTAACGGGTATACTGTGTGACTCACTGGACCACACTACATATAGCTTCCAAGCCAAGATTTTTTCTTTCTTTTTTTTTTGTTATTTGTTGTTTGGGGGTTGTTTTTGGTTTTACTTTTAAATTTTGTTTTGTTTGGGGGGGATTGCAAGGACAGAGGACAGAAGCTAGGGGATGGGGAGATAAGTAGAATCTGGATACATGATATGAAATCCACAAAGAATTGATTTAAAAAGTTAAAAAGTAGCTGTTTACATCATGTGCACAACTTCTGTAAGTTTGAGACTTAAACAAACACAATGACAGTTATTATGTATCAAGCAAGGGAAGAAAATTCTTAATTTTAAAAATAAATATTAATATTTAAAAGATTTTCCCCGCCAGCCTGGGCTACAGAGTGAATTCCAGGAAAGGCGTAAAGCTATACAAAGAAACCCTGTCTCAAAAAGCCAAAAAAAAAAAAAAAGATTTATACAAACCAGAAGTATAAATTTCAAAATGCATAAGAAAGAAATGCTTGATGAGTTCAGTCCCTACATTTCAGGAATTGAGATGGATTCAAGCACACATATTTGGAAGTTCTTAGACAACACTCATTCAGGTGGCTTCTGGACCTGTTAACATTGGGATACTTCTAGTGAAAACTAAAGTTCTGTGTCTGGTTGGCTTCTGTTTAAATTCAGCTCTAGCACTTTTCTGCCATGTAATGTTTCATAAGCTAGTTTTTCAAACCCCAATTTTGTCCTTGTTAAAGTGAGTAACACAATATGTACTTTATGATACCAACTTGACATAACAGTACATAGCACATGTTAAAAGCTTAATGTCTCCTTGGCATATAGTTGTGCTCAATAAATAGTACTTAGCATTAACATGTTCTACCTGTTTCCCTTGACTCACAGAATAGCACCCGTCTGCTGAACAGTTTCCAAAGGCACAGTCCACTGTTACAGCTCTGTTCAGACCTCCACTGCCTCCTTCAGTTTTAAAAAATATTTTTCTCCTGAATTACTGATAATAGCCTTAAAATTATCTCCCGAGAAAGAGCTTTGGCATTTTATAATCTGTTATCTGCAGAGTTGCTAGACAGATCTTTTAAAAACACAAACCTGCTTGTATCATGTTCCCTCCTAAAGCTATTTAGTAGATTTCTCATCACTTTGAAAGGAACAGTTTAAATTCCTCAGCTACATGTAAAACCTTTCCGGGTGTGCCCTCTGAAAGCCGATGAAAACCCGTTCATCTTGCTCACTCTTGTTTGTATTCCATGCTGTGAGTCATACCAACCTGGGAACACGTACTATGATATACCCAAGAACACAGATTATACAAAGTTGCAATTAGCTTTTATGTCTCCTCCCACATAGAGTACTTAGCACATGTATGCTCAGCAAAATATTTACTCATTTAAAAGCAAAGTAAGAAAGACAAACAGGAAAGCAGAATGGAAATAGGATAAACCATGTAAATTTGATAGAGAGGGATGAAATGGATGGCTGTGAAGAACTAAAGAAATAGCCACGTTTAAAGAAATAATGGATCTCCCGAAGTTGTATATGAAATTTATGTGACGGAACAGACATTGTAAATAGAAAAGGAGTCCCACTCCAAGTGCAGAGTGTCTATGTGTGATTGATATAGTCACTCAGACTCCTTGTGAGGTTATGGGACAATGACAAATTATACGAGCTGCAGCTGTCTCCCAAGTCCTTTCCTGGTGTTCATTTTATCCTCATTCTTCTCCATCACTCAGAGCAGTGTTTCTCCTATTGCTCTTAGAGTAGAATGTCTCTTTTCCTAATCCCATCTCCCTGTACCTACCCTACCTGCTGCTGTCTTCCAGACTTATAGAAGGAGCTCAACACCAAAGTCTTGATTTGTTCTTGAGTGGTTGTAGAATAAACTGTGGTGAAATAGCAATAAATGGGGTGGTTGTAGCTTTCTAATGCCCAATAATGAAGTAGCTCAGTGGGGGAGAATCCTATGTGAAGCCCTGTGTAAACGGGTATTATGATGATATTTTATTTGTACCAAAATGTGATTTTATTTGTATGTTAATAAATAAAGTTGCCCGGGGAGTCAGAGCTATTAGAGCCATAGTGAATGCTGGGCAGTGGTGGTGCACGCCTTTAATCCCAGCACTTGGTAGATCTCTGTGTGATCAAGGATACAGCCAGCATTGGAGACACACGCCTTTAATCTCAATACCAACCATAGAAGACCTGGAGGTCTGTACAGACAGGCAGTCATGAGGCGGTCATATGTTTAGGTTTACAGCCAATGAGAAGGCAGAATAGAAAGTCTATATAAAGACAAACACACAGGAACTCTTCTTTTTGCTGAAGAGGCTAGCTGCAGCGGACGGGTAAGGCTCTTAGATTTGATCTCTTGGCTTTCTTCTTTGCATTGGTTCTGTGTTTCTTATTTAATAAGATGGTTGGTTACATATACAGGGTATATTGGGAAAAACCAGGCATGCTTTGCTGCATAAGAGAAAGGTGGCCTTTGTTTTCTATGGCTATTTAGAGGGGTCTTAAAAGTTCTACCTAGGCCCACAATTTGGTTCTTTATGAGTTAATTAAATTTAACTGTCAGGACCACTAAACAACATGAACTACTTCCCAGGCTTGTATGTGGGATTCTACATATGGTTTTCTAATTTTTTTTTAAAGAGGGTCCTGAGAACTGTATAGGATCAAGACCTATAAATCTTTGTCTTTCCACTACCTGGGACATAGCTAGCATATTCCAGGGATTCCCAAGTTTGAAAACCCTTCCTCCACCATAGCCCCTCATTTCCTCCTCTTCTTTTCACTACTTTTCTGTTTGTTCAGTTTTTGAGACAAAGCCCCACTATGTAACCCAGTCTCACTTCCAGCTCACAGCAGTTGTCAATGCCTCAGCCTCCTGAGTGTGGCAATTACAGGTGTGCACCACCAACCAAACCTGTTCATTCTTTTCTACTGTAGCCATGACTTTCCTACCCTAAATACTTCATTCTTAGCATTTCTGACAGTGGGATACATTCTCTAAATGCACTTTTCAGAATTTTACTTTCCCAAATCTATTCATAGTTCATAATATGTTAATATGTCCTTAAAATATGAGTATATTTTGTATAGGTCAATAGACAGATAGTTATCCTAGTGCGTTAACAGCAATAAATACCACATTCACTTATTTGTAAAGGCAAAGTGGCTGTTATTCTACCAGGGCCACCATCATAAACCAGATTTAAATTAAATGACTGGTAGTATTAAGCAACTGACATGTGCCAGACATGCTCAACGTTATAGATTAAGTCAAGGTTAATACATCCTTAGCAGTTGTGGTGTAGTAGTATGACAAGATGGAGAGAATATGCCATCTTGAAAACAGGAAAACAGGTATAAGAGGACATTGGGTTATATGGAAATAAAATAATAATGCAATTTCTGTTAGCAGACCATATGTTCAAATGTCTACTGTTAAAGAAAAAATTAAAAGTTAGCCATTCTGAAGCATTTAGATGAGGTTAAGCATGGGTTTTGTGAAATGTCTGTGTTTTCTTTGGGTGAAGAGAGCACATTCTCTACTGGGAAAAGATAGGGGATCCAGACTCACCCAACACCACTTTATTGTAAGGAATTTGGGAGGGATGTTACGTTTGTCAGTTTAATATGATTCCATAAAACTCAAGTATTATCTTAATTTTACTGAAGAAAAGGGCTGAAGTTCACAGTGTCATGAAATCTAGTCAAGAATCAGGAATATTTTATTTTGGAGGGTCATAATGAGCTGTAATGAAATGAGGAATCAGTTTAAATGTACAATGGAAGCTGGTTTTAGACAGCATAGAAAGCTAGGCAGGAATTCTTGAGTTCATTGAGCTGGAGTAAGTAAGATCAACAGTGCTTTTAGTAGCAGACATATCACATACACTTAGTCTTTTCTTAAGAGTAGTTTCCCAGGTTTGAGAGAGAGAGAGAGAGAGAGAGAGAGAGAGAGAGAGAGAGAGAGAGAGAGAGAATTCATTCATTCAAATTGAATTGAATTTTATGAATCACCACAATCAAGCTATGGAGAATTATTGGAAGTGAGATTCTAATAGAATTTTGGTTGTGGACATATAAATGATTCAAGATGTCATCGTTAAATCTATCCAAACTTCTACCATACAAATATACAACAAATGTTGAACAAATGAATGAATGCAAGCTATTTTATGACTAACTTTTCTCCACAATATTGGAGAAGCAATTAAATGTCTTTGACACTTAATTATCAATCTGCTGTGTTAATTGTTTCTGTAATGTTATGCAAATATGAAGCATGAATCTTGTTGTCTCTTCTTTGATAGTCTTCAAATGTTAGTTTACCAAATTCAAATCATGTGTATATCAATTACACATCAAGAGATATCGGCATGTGCTAAGAATGGGTAGAAAAAACTGACCTAGAGCCGGTAACTAGTCCTTCCAAAGTCCAAGACAGGGACTGGGGCATCTTTATAACAGCAGAGTGGCATGGCAATTGCTTCCCATCAAAGGGGTAGATGAAGGTAGGAAGGCTAACTAGGAATTAGTTTGAACTAACTAGGTATCAGAACACGTGGCTGAAGTGTTCATTAACACTGTGTTAGACAGTCCAGCAGGAAGTAGATTGATTGGAAGTAGAAACTAAAGTAAAAGCAAGAATCAATGATGCCTAGAAGATGTAATGCCTGAAAAGCATCAAAAATAGTGGTGATGAAGCTTCTGTTTGAGCCTAGTGGAAAGCTGGGACTCACTGCTCCATCCCAGCAGTTCAATTTGAGAAACATTAGTTTGACATCAGTGTAATTGAAAATCAAGAAAATGCCAGAGATCCAATTTATAATGCACAACAAAGCAGTTTAAAATTCTCCATCCTCTTTTTCTCTCTAAATATCCCATATGCATAATTACTGACCTGTAAATCTTCCCTTCCTCACTCAAAGCTCCCATTAGCTCAGTCCCAGGCTCAGCTTGCACAGGCTCACTTCTGTCTCTTGCTTTCTTCGTCCTCCTCTTTTTATCTCCTCTTAGTCTGTTCAGCTATTTTATTACAAAACCTAATGGCCCCCTCGGTTTCTTCAGATAGTCTCAGTACACATTACTCTAGTTTATTAAAATATGGCTCAGGAGCCTAAGAGGCAAATCAAAACCTCCAGAAATTAGTGCAAGCCGCTGTAAATATTTTGAGGAAGTAAGTGGCTACAGTGATGTTTTGAAGGTGAGGCATTGAAGTCCCAGGAGGTGACAAGGTGTGTGTCCTTCCCTAAAGTAGTACAAGAAGGTAGAAGGCGAAGAACAAATCGAGTGTGAGGCGCTAGAGTGGGAGCACATGTGAACAGGGCTAAGAGGTAAAAGGAAAATAGAAACCATTAAAGACAGAAGCAGGCTAAAATGAAGTTGAGCAGGAGCCTTGTTAGGAGGAAACTAGTAATGCTGGTGATGGACAATAGCTCTGGGCACAGGTGGAACTATTGTATCTGAGCCTGGTCAACTGGAACACATTATGACTCTAAGAAGGATTATAATTCTCACCGTTACTGAACATACAGAATGCCTTTCTCAAGGTTTACATTCCTGCTCTGTACTAATCCTTGTGCCTCAGTTTTCTCATCCATGTGGCAGGCCCAGTAAAGGTTCAGATTTCCTAGAAGGTTTGAGGGAACTAAAAGAATTAACCAATTGTTTGAGACATGATGCTTCACACATGACAAAATCCCAGTGAGTGCCTGTCGATTACTACGATCAGTGTCACTGTTGTCATTCATGTTTGTGAATCTATGGCTTTTCCAAATTGTCACCTCCCGACAGTCTTCCTTTTAGGGGCCAATGTACCACTTAATAGCTTAGAACAGGGTTCTTCAAATTGGATGCGCAACAACAACAACTGATGAAAATAAAGACCAATGTGAGAGACAGAAAGAGAGGGAGTCTATTAAGATACCCGAGTACTATGATTTTCATGGCTGGAAGTAGTTAAAAAAATAATCAAACTCAAAAAACAAAATTTCAGATAATATCAACAGAATGGATAGGAATCAGGCTACTATGGGGAGGGATCTTTTCTATGTTCAAAAAATTAATTAGAAATTCCTCAACCATGATATTAATGAACTGGAGTAGAAAAGGGCCATCCTAAATGTACCTCTCTTAGATCCGTTATACAGAGTTGGTCAGCTTCCCTAGAAGAAGGAGTCCATGCACCTGTTCATAAATGAGAAAATGCCAAACTTGGTTATAGCTGACTTTATTGGCAGCTAACAGCCAATATTTGAGAAACTGTACATAATTTAGGGCACTCTAGATAGTCAAAAGTCTGTACACAGAGAGAAATAAAAATTTAATCTGACCTCTAAAAGAATGAAAAGGCAATTCGTATCCTAGAGAATAGAGGGAAAAAATTCTTTTGAAATGTCAGAAGGGAAAAAAAAATATGTGTGTGATCAATAGGGCTAGATATTTGAGAGCAGATAAGGAGTAAGAAAAATCTCTCTATTTGTCTTGAAAGTGGCTGTCAACGTCCTGGAAGTGTGTGTTATAATAGGTGCCGAGGCAAAAGCCATTTTACTAGAGAATGGTGTAATGATCTCTTTTAAAAAGGGAAGCAGGGGTTCAAAACACTCATTAGAGAGGCTCAAAAATGAAGGCAGGGGGAAACGGGATGGTAAGTTTCAGTTGGGGACTAGATGAAGTGATGCACTTATCAGACTGATCAATGTCTGATGACAGTGCAAAGAAATGCCAAGAGAAAGGAAAAGAGAAACGTGTTCATGACAGAAGGGTTAAGTGTGCGGTTAAGTTGCTAAGATCTACATTGTAACTGGAAACGCAGGATGCATTTCTAATACAAAAACCTCTCTTATTTGCTGGCTAAATCATTTTAGTTAGGAGCCAGAATGCTCTATGGCTAAAATTATTGGGTAAATGTCCCCTGTTTCCTCACCTTCTAATCCCATTAATCTGCTCTGGTTAACTCTCACTAACAGGAACCAATATAAGGATTGATTTTAGGCAATTTTAAATCTTCCTCAATATTAGTTCAGGTCCATACCAGGAGAAAATCCACTTGTCCTGAATGGATTGCACGAGGCTACTCAAGTGATTTCAAAAGTGGGAAATCAGAAGATATTGAATTTTAAATATTAGATTATTTTATATTGGACTTTGGATCTAATATTAGATATTAAAGTGTAAAATCACATTGCCCTTATTGCTAGCCTTCTTCTTTATCTTGCTGCAGGATCAGTATTGTTTTAGTACAGTATTTGACGGCTCATGAGCCTAAAGCACAAGGGAAAATATTTGCACCACTTATTGAATGGTGGACAGTCCAAGCCTTAAAACAAATGTTGCCAAACTTTAAATGCTATCATTTATTAACGTGTGATGGCAAAGTCATGGTTTACTATGGTAACAACAGAAATCTAAAGCAAAACAACAATGAAGTGAAACCCAAAGCTCATCTACAAAGAAGTGAGGAATTCTGTTTGTGAGTTGTCTGCAATCCTGCCTTCAAAAGAAATAGTCCTCCAGGGAGGGCGCCTCTGCATATTGGGGTGAGCTAACACCACAACAAAGACAACATTGAACAAAGCAAACGAAGAGGAAAATTCTGGGGACTTGTGCCCACTGGCTCATCACTGATTTTCAATGATACTATTTTTACATGTTACTTTAGTGATTGAGTAATGCTTTGAAAACTCTTTAAAATCAGAAACAATATATATGCTGTTGAGCCCTTAAGTAAAACCTGCGTTTGCCCCCATAGCTCCCTGTGTTATTTCTATACCATATGTTCTATCATCCACTCATGTTTCCTTGTACTTGAATTGTGAGATGACCGTTCTCACGTAGCTGCTCTGTGTATACTTCCCTTGTTGAAGCCTTCTCTTGCCTCTCCATTCCATCAGCCTTACCACTCCACTACCGGTCTGAAAAATTCTGCCACCAGTACCCCCTCCCTACTTTCATTACACTTAAATTTCTCTATTCACCCCCCCAAATGCATCCTGCCCACTGGTGGCCTGTTTCTAGTTTCCAAGCTTCCATACGTATTTCATGCTAAACGCATAAAACACGAGATTTAAAGCTAAGACCCTTGTATGAGAGAGAGCATGTGGCATTTGTCTTTAGGGGGCCTGTGTGACCTTACTAAGTATGCTGTTTTCCAGTTCTACCTATTTACCTGACAATTTCATGGCTTCATTTTTCTTTACCTCTCAGTAACACTCCATTTGCTATATCTACCACATTTCTACTCAATAGTTGATGGACATCTAGGTTCATTCCATTTACTAGGTACTGTGAATAAAATAGCAATGAATGGATGTGTAAGTATCTCTGTACTAAGATAGGTTTCTTTGGGTATATGCCCAGAAGTGGTATAACTACATCATATGTTAGACCTATTTCTAGGTTTTTTAAGAAAACTTCAGAGTGGATTCACTACTTCACACTCTCACCAACAGTATAGAAGTGTTTCTTTCCCCTTCCATACATCCAGACATGTATTCAAATGTCTTTTTGTAATCCTAATGATGGCCATTCTGGTAAGGGTATTATGGAGTATTAATACAGTTTTAATATGCATTTCACTGAAGACCAAGGGTAATGAACATTTTTAAAGTATTTGCCAATCATTTCTGTTTCTTCTTTTGAGAAATTTCTCTTCAGTTCCATATCCCATTAAAAGTGGATTTTCTTGTTAACTTTGTTTTCTTAATTCTTTAAATATTGTAGATACTAATCCTCTGTTAGATGTTGTCTATGTTAGAAAGACTATTGCTATGATAAAATACCATTATCAAAAGCAAGCTGTTGAGGAAAAGGTTTACTTGGCTTACACTCCCACATCATAGTCCATCACTGAAGGAGGTCAGGACAGAAGCTCAAACAGGACAGGAATTTAGAGGCAGGAGCTGATGCAGAGGCTGTGGAGGGATGCTGCTTAGTGGCTTGTACCTCATGGCTTGCACAGTCTGCTTTCTTATAGAATCCAGGACCACCAACCTAGGGGTGGCCCCACACATAATCAGCTGAGCACTCACAAATAAATCGCTAATTAAGAAAATGCCCCACAAGCTTGTCTATAGCCCAATCTTAAAGAAGTATTTCCTCAATTGAGGCTCCCTCCTCTCTGAAGACTTTAGCTTCTGTCAACTTGACATAAAACCAATCAGGACAGATGTATAACTAGCAAAGTTTTTTTCCCATTACATTGCTGCTTCTTCACTATATTGCTTCCTTTTCTGTACAGGCACTTTTTAGTTTCATGAGATCTAATTGTTTGATTCTTGGTCTTACTCTCTGAAATCCCAAAGTCCTAGAAAATCTCTTACATGTGTCTATATATTAAAGTGTACTCCATACTTTATCTGCAGTTTTAAGGTATTATTAGGCTTTAGGTTGAGGTCCTTAATCCAGTTGGAGTTGAGTTTTATTCAAGGTAAGAGGTGAGGATCTAGTTTCACTTTCGTGAATGTTGAAATCCAACTTTTCCAGCACCATTTGCTGAAGATGCTGCTTTTTCTCAAGTGTATAAGATGGGGTTGAGGGTAGGGACACGAGGCATAGAGATAACCAAAGCTAAGGCTCTATGTTATAAAGGAAGCTTATAAAACCCCACTAGATTATAAGCTAATTAAAAATGTAACTTAAAAAAAATTGAACAGAATTACTGTACATTAGTGAAAAATGTCACTCCCAGAAGACATGGGATGTTAAATGAATATCTCACTGCTGGGCACAGATACCTCCATGTAAATGATTGGAAAAAGAGGACCTAGAAACCCCACAAAACGTCATTGGCTGTTGCTGTTGCTCTCGATTACACACTATAACTAGATATAAGATCCTATTGCTGAAGACATCACACAATTTTGTTACAGGACACAGAGAAATTAATCTTGAAGTAACCGGATCTCTGCTGGGTAGCTTTCATGGTGCTGGAAGATACTACAGAGAATATTGGAAGAGAAAAAAAAATCCATCAATGATCCTATTCAGAGCTGGACCTTGCCTACTATAATCACAAAACTAAATACTAAGCTCATCTAAAATGAAGTGAGGAATTCTATTTGTGAGTCATCTGCAATCCTACCTTCAAAAGAAACAAGTCCTCCAAGGACTCCTGTGTGCAGTTAGTTGTGCTGACATCACAACAAAGGCAGTATGAAAAAAGTCCAATGTAAAGGGAGATTAGGGGACTCATACTCGTTGGCTCACTTGTCAGGCAAGACGTGTCAACCCGACCAATAGTAACAAGACTGTTTATAGGAATAACCAATTATACCAGTGATTGCATTTGAAGGAAGGAAAGTTATGTCTGGTACTGTAAAGGTGGTCAAAAGCCATGGCTAGGAAAATCATCGGCCATAGGGGAAAATCTGTTTATTTTCTCTAAAAGGTCATTTTTTTTTCAAACTGTCTTGTAAATATCCACCACCATCACCACCACCACAACCACCACCACCACCACCCAAAGACTCTTGGAACATTGTGAAAGTGGGGACCAGAAGTATGAAGGAGATGGAAGGTGAGGGAGGGTGCTGTGAAATACTGTCCTGTGGATAAGACATGGCTGTCATACACAGGAACTCACAGCAACTGTGGTCATCAAGACAAGGTATGCAGAAGATTGAGTCAGCTAAATTGTCCAAATGAACAGAGCCCAAGCTGAGAAGCTATTAGCAGTTGATGGCTACTGAGAGAAAGGGTCACTATTTATGAGTATGGCCACTGGTGCATTCCCTATTCTCAGTGAATGACACCATACCCATGTGCACATGGCCATCACTAATTAGGCACAAAGAGTTAAAAATAATCAATTAATTATAAATGGAAAAAGCACACATTTAACTTCATTGATTTATAAAATAGGTCCAACTTTCTTTAGAAAAAGACCTAGGGCACTTATTTAAAACAGTAACATTAATAACTATAAGAACAACAGTAAAATAATATTTACTTTTTTTTAACTTCCTATGTATTGAGGCTATTCTAGGTCCTTTATCCCCAAGTATTTGTTCATATATTAAGTGATTTAAGTCTTGTAACAAACAAAAAGCACAATGAGGGATATACTGTGAGGAAAGCTGAATTTAATTGACGGCCAAGGCCTCAAGGTTTATAAGCTGCAAGATATAGAATTTGAAATCTGACTAGTTCGCTACATCAGATGGGCACAGAACCTAGATGACGCTTTAATATGCATATTCTTTGAACAACAGATGCTTAAGATGTTCTTGGAGTGGTCATATGTCAGGTAGGTGATTAATAACTTGGTCACCAACAACCAAATATGAACTGCATGCAGACTGTTTCCTAGGAATGGGACGATTATTGGAATTAGGGTTTTAATACATGATCAAAACAAAACAAGAAGAGTGATTTTCTGTTGCATTCCATATTGGGAACTACCATTTAATGTCAGGCTGGTATTTATTCTAAAAACTGTAGCAAAAGCAGTTGGACAGGTTTTATCTAATTTCAAGATACCCTGGTTACATGTGCAAGAAGGAATAAAGGCTTAGATGGAACTTATCCATCAAGATTGTAGGTTCTGGATGCAGAGGAATGAACATAGGTCCAAAGAAAGGAAAGAAACGCCAATGAGCTGGAAACTGTAATACAGCAAGGGTGAAGACTGCTGGGGCAGGTCTTCCCTGGGGTGACATGGACACTCCCTGGAAAGAAGTGATAAGCAAGAAAAGGTGACCTTCAGAGAAATTAGGTGGAGCAGGATTTGCCAAATTTATCTCAGAGAAATATTAGTCACAAGGGTCTTCTCCCTTAAAGGGATTCACAACAGGATTTTGGATTTAAAATGATAAGGCACGTGGTGAGGACACTTGCCTCATTATAGCCTAGTATTTCTCAAACTCACTTGACAAATTGAACCCTTTGTGGTTATTTAAATGGCATTGGTCTGACAGTCATTGCCCAGAATAAACCCTGGGAAACAGCTGGGAAAGAAACAAGGAAAAAGAACCACAAAGAAACCCACTGGGGGAAGTGAAGCAAAACATCTTTTTCTGTTTTTGTTAAGTCATCTTTTAAGATGCATTATTTCAATACTTTTACAAGAATGTATCAGCGCACAGTAACACTTATTTCTACAAGTTGATGGGCATATACAGATAAGCTGCACACCAAACACATTTGGAAATAATCAAGGTAGAAATATGACCATTTTGAGGAGTAGACATTCCCAGACAGAATGCAGCCTTAAGCTTTACAAACCTGGAGGCTGTTCCTTAGTTCTCCTCTACGTTAGTTTCTTTTGCTATTTTTCCAAGATTAATTTTAGCTCCTATAGTATCATGCTAGCAGCCACCAAGAGCCGTTCATTGTAAGCACCAGCAACAGTTGGAACAACGGCATAGGAAGATTTTCAAAGTTAATCTAAGTGCTTTCCACTTTAGAGTAAACAGGAAAACAAATCTAGGCACTATAGGGTATTTTTATTGCTATCAAAAAAATTCAAAAACATATACAACAATTCAACTATAGGTCTTTGAACTGTAAATCAACAATTTCTTTCTGATATTGATATTTACGTGATGACCAATGGAGGATTTTTATAAGCCCCCCAGCTACCATCCCCCAAAGGACTGATCATAAAAAGCCCTCGGCTTTTAGGTAGAAAAAAAATGAGAAAAGAAAAGAAGAGAAAATCCTTTCAGTCACTGTACTTATTTGGATTTATAAAATCCCTTTCCTCCAAAGCCCTTAAAATTCTCTCTAAATAAGTTTGCTGACGTGCGTTTAAAAATACAATCTGGATTTGCCAAAATATTATTAACCTTGAAATATCCAATCATGCTTAAGTTCCTAAGTCTAACAATTTTAACACGGTAGGGTTTTAATAAGATATGAAGGACTGGGAGACATCTAGTAAAACGCCTGCTGTGAAAGCATCAGGAGCTGAGTTCACATCCACAGTACCCAGATCAAAAGCCAGGCGTGGTGACTTGTGTCTGTGATCCCAATGCTGGGGAGATATATATGGAAGGATCCTTGGACCTTGCTGGTCCTGCCAGTCTAGTTAAAACCATGAACTACAGGTTCATTGAAAGATCATTTCTCAAAATAAATTGGAGACATGATTGAGGGGGACATTCCAGTGTCCACTTTGGTCTACCACATCCTTCATAGGTGAGCACACATATACAAATATAAAAGTAAAATGTAAAATTTGTTAACTTTTGAGGCACACAAATACGACTCCCAAACCTAGGAAGTAAACAGGCCACTTCTTGACATAAATTCTCTTCTAACAGACAATAAAATTTAATTCTGGTCACAAAACAGATCAAACAGCTCCTCTTAACTTTAAAATCATCATAGTTGTCTATAATGACCACACTAACTCTTCTTGAATGGTTATCTTAATAATAACACTCATTTAAGAACTGAAGCCATAGACTTAAATGAATCAGGCAGGCAGAGGTGTTCAGTGTATTAAAGGGACAGACAGAAGAAATCCCTGAGTTCCAGGCAGCAGATAAGGGAAGCAAGAGATAGTCAATGGAAGTTTCCATTCAGTTCTGATAAATTCTCTGATTGTATTTTCAAGAGAAAACATAGAGCACTATGTTTGGATGACCTCTCAGTCTTGAAAAGTGACACAATTTTTAGAGAAGCCACTGTATGTGGCTCACGGACTCTATCTAAGGGCACAGTCCAGCTGTATTTGACAGTTGAACTTGAGCTGTGGCAACAAGCTTCCTTCCAGTGATGAGTAATTGTGTCTCATTGTCTTTGGAAAAATCAGAGTCTAGGCTTCCCAAGAAAATCTACCTTTGCTTTTTACTCTTGTCCTCAAAGAAGTCTAGAACTTGGCACAAATTCCTTTTCTTCCTTTTCTTCAGTTGTGACACGGATGACACTTGGAGCATTATTGTAGTGGTTAGAGGACAGAAGGAGCCAAGAGCCCCTCCAAAAACACACTGCATGCTTTCTTGACTTTTTGTTGCCAATGACAGAAACCAAAGGAATTGTGTGGAGCTGGGGCCTTGTCTCTAGGCTTTGCATGTCATTGTAGAATGCCTTTGTTGACTTTTTGTGACAGCTATAAGATGGAAAGGAAAGGCTACATACTGTCACTGACTTCCTGCATGCTTCTTTTGATAGTTGTTAACTTCTCCAGTCCAGGTTCCTAAAGTCATTTTAAGAAACTGATAGAGTGGTTAGAGCTGAGCCAGACTGGGTTGGAATACTAACTGAGGCTCTTGGGAGGCATGGGACACATAACATCTTAATGAAGTTAAGATAGTAAGACCTGCCTTATAGGATTCTAATAATAAATAAATGACACAAAACCCTTAAAGTTATGCATACGGCAACTGTATACTAAATAACAGCTATTTCAGTACCCCAAGCCTGATAAATTTATTATAGGAAGTGCCATTTTGTGTTATGCCCAGGAGAAAAAACTATTTCAAGTTACAATGCTTTGTTTGTAGAAAGTTTATTTATGAATATTAAGAAGTCTCTAGGCCTATGTATTTAATTGCATTAGAAACCATTTGTGTACATATATAAAAGGAACAATGCATCTTTAACTTGTTATATTATTTTTGCTGAATCACTTTGCAACTTTGAACTATCTATACCACCACTTTTCTATCCAATATGAGCCAGTCAGGAGAGTCAGAAATACATTACGTTGTTTTTCTCTTCTTCTCTTGCTCCTCATCCCTCTTTCAGTTAAAAAAGAACATTTAATTTAAAATTTTTACAAGACACATACTAATATAGAGAGTAATACAATATTCCCATAACCCAAAGTGACCCTTTCCATGAATACACAAAATCTAGGGCAGCAATCTTCATAAAGGGCTTCTTTGCCATCTGCAGGATCTTTCTTCCAAGCTGCTAACAGCATTTTGTCAGTTTTGATGCTTACATTTTCGTTAACACAGTATAAAACCTTCAAAGGAAGGTTTTCGGGCAAGAATCTGGATTTCTATTTTCTCCCAATCACCCTGATATGATTTGGTTTTCAGACATCAAGGAGCTGCCCTGTTCAGTTGTGTCCACAGGCATTCCAGCCTGGCTGGGGCACGTGTAGGTAATGACAGTCACTCATGCGACTATCAAACAGCAACCACAGGACACCAGGGATGGGAAGGGGCAGCTTGCCTTAGTAATGTAGCAATGAGGGGCCCTGCTGTGCCTTCAATTTGATGCAGTAGAACAACATCATTAAACAACCCAGGAGACTTAAGACCTTGATATCTCTTTCAATGCTTTAGCTGTATTTATGAATGACTGCCAAAACAAACTCTTGAATGACATACACTCTATGATGTAATATATCAGGATGCCTTCTCATATCAACAGCAATTTATAATCCCCCATCCCATCTCAAGATACTTTCATTGTCTTTGAGCCTAGAACAATGCAAATGAGAACTAAGGAAAAAAGTTAACCAGGAGAGACATGGTACTATTGAAGAGAGTATATTTTTCTCCTCTTAAAGCTGGACTTCATCATTACTGTATTCTATAATTTAGAAATAATAACTAAGTGTATTCTGTGCCACAGATTGATAACTAATATTACCTGGCATGATAAACATAATGCTATGTGTGGCCTTTTTAGTCATTTAAATTTAAATTTTATTGTATTGTATCTTTACTCTGTAATTAAAAACAATTTATCGAGTCTATTGTTTTGATCTTGATGACTACATGACTAACCTCTCAGCTCCTTATATCGGGAATCATTTTTAATCCATGGTTTCATTGTCTTGGTATCCTGGGTATGGGTGATTTGATTAGCTGCAATGTCAGGCCTGTTTTGTTTTTCGTTTTTTTTTTTTTTATCATTTTCAAATGAAATTTTTATTTCAGCATTGTCATTTTTATTAGGCAGCATGTTCTTCTTCTCCAGATCTGTTTTTTCTCAATGAAGGCACTGACCTCCCTTATTTCATTAGGAGTCAAACACAGGTGATTTCTGAAAGCATGCCTTCTACCTCGTAAGACAGACAGACATATTTCTAAGAACTTATAAGCTGACTCTGTTGTGATGCAGAATTGTGGCTATTGTTTTCATCTCTGAGACTGGTATCTTGATCGTTTTGCCCTTGGAGTTAAGTTTTTCATGGACACCTTAAACAGTAGCAGTTGCTATTTTGGGGAGAGAAGGAATAATTAGAGAATTGATTCTGCCACTTTAAATCTCAACTGGTAGTACTCAAATTTCAGAACAGATTAAGAAGTACCTGGGGAAATGTAAGAAATATCTGGAAGAACGTAGACTCTAGGAACTTGTGGTGATATTTTATCTGTGTACCCCAATAAAGTTTATCTGAAGATCAGAAGAAAAACCCAGCCACTATATTAAACATAGAGGTCAGGTAATGGTAGTACATGCCTTTTATCCTAGCATTTGGGAGGCAGAGATCCACTCAGATCTCTGTGAGTTCAAGGCCACACTGGGGAAGAGAGCCAGGCATGGTGACACATGCCTTTAATCCTAGCACTAACCATAAAGGTCTGGAGGTCTGTATAAACAGACAGGAAGTGATGTAGCTGGGCGGAGAGAGGAAGTGAAATTGCAGAACAGAAAGGCATATAGGTATGGGTATATAGGAAGTAGGTCTCTTTGGAGACAGGGCTGGTAAGGTGAAGTTGGCTGTGGCTTTTCCCATTCCCTGATCTCTCAGTTTTTCACCCCAATATCTGGCTCTGGGTTTTTTTGTTTGTTTGTTTGTTTGTTTTTTATTAACAAGACCGTTTAGCAATTCATCTACAGGACCTGTTCCCCTTTGCCCATAACTCAGTGTAATGTTAATCATGCATCCAGAATCATCATTTGTTATGGGCTTCATATGAAAATTTCAGTCATACACAAAATTAAAACGATAATGTAGGGGACCATTATGCCCCTATCACTGTTTCAGAAAACATCTACATTTTGCTCATCTGGATTCTTCCTTCATCATAGCCCCTGTTTTTCTTTATTTTTATAAAAAATATTTTGATGTAGTATTGTAAAATATATCTCACATGCTGTATCATTCATCTTTAAATGTGTAAAACATCCCCCATCTGATGAGAACTTTTTCTTTAGACAATAAACTTAAAAATGATTTCTGATGTCTCACAAGGAACAACCCCTTTAGTAATCCAAGAGTTCTGAAGTTTGACTGTCAAGTCAGTCCTACGCAGTGCCCATGCGTATGGCTGAATACAGATGTTGTTCATCTGTATACAGTTCTGTTGCTTATGTCAGGGCAGCTCTTTAAAGAGGCTCTTAAATTTCCATAAGGCCTAAAAGAGTTTACAAAGGGTTTCTAAACACAAAATAATGGAGCCCAAACAGCTTTCTACTTCATGTTTCATGCGGGCTGAGATACAGAGATGCCAAGGTACAGAGACGCCTTGGTGTGTGGACTTAAGCTACAGTATGGCGGGTTCTCAAGCTGAAACACAGCATGGGGGATTTCTGCTGTGGTACACAGAGGCATCTCGAAGCTGCGCAGTATGCTGCATGGCAGATTTAGCTTTTGCCAGTACAAAAAAAAAAAAAAAAAAGAGATGTCTGGGCTACGTGCTGCTCTATGGAGGCATGGCCCCACTGCCTCCTAGAGTCAGCAGAGAGCATGGCGTCCAGGGCTGGCTGTAAACATATCACCGCCACCATATTGGGAAGCTGAGGTGGGTGGAGTCAGCAGCCAAGGCTGCCACTTTTTGTACTAGTCATGCAGTTTAACAATTTAAAACCTCTTCTGGTCAGAGAAAGATTATAGATTCACAATAAAACAGATTCAGATAAAATAAAATCTAAACTGTTTACAATATGTGTAAAAATGTGCGTAGGCTTGGAAGAGAAAAGAAAATGAATATAGACAGCTATATAAAAAATAGTTTTAAAAGAATAAAGTCTTTAGCTGGGCAGTGGTGGCGCATGCCTTTATTCCCAGCACTCGGGAGGCAGAGCCAGGTGGATCTCTGTGAGTTTGAGGCCAGCCTGATCTACAGAGCGAGATCCAGGACAGGCACCAAAACTACACAGAGAAATCCTGTCTTGAAAAACAAAAAACAAACAAACAAATAAACAAAAAAGTCTTTAAAGAGACAGTAAAGGCAATATAAAAAACAAATCATGTAAAGATGGATATCACACAGAGAGTCTGGGTTATATTGTCTTTGGGATTTTTACTACAGAGAGACATTTGATTGTAAAAGCTGCTGAGTTAAATCAATATGTATATTTTAAAGATAACTTGGTTTTAAAATTTATGTCTAAGGATATGTTACTTTGGAAAAAGAGGTTCTGCTTTTGTTTCCACAAAAAAATGAGAACCTGTGGATTGCTTCCAGGCTAATATGGTTTGATCAAGGAAGACCCCCTGAGAGGTCTCCAGAGATCTAACATCCAGAACAACTTTAAGAAAGCTGGCTCAGAGAACAGAGCATTACAGACTATTCCAGTCAGGACTTGACCATAAATCTTAATTTTTTCAGGATCTCCATAAGACTATCAGTCTCCCACTATCAGCAGGAAGTAGTCTAGAGCACTACACCCACATTCCCAAAAAAATGGATTATGGATATTTGTCTTTGTTTAGAGATTGGTTACAAATTGTTATTGGTCATAGTCAATATATTTCTAAAAGAAAAACATGGGATAAGATATAGATATGATAGGATGAAATGGTAGATTATTGAATCTACTTTTAAAAAACAACAACTTGTTTAAAATGTTTTACATTGCTATAAATTTTAGTTCATTACAAATTTAAAGTTAACTTTGTTATATTGTATGTATATTTCTACTCTTGTTTAAGGTATTATGTTTGTGCAGCTCATCTGAAAATGTAATGTGCAATTAATAAATATAGATTAATAATTGGTCTTGTATGATAGTCAAACTTATAGTCATGTTAAGTTTTCTAGGTATACATAGATATAATTCAGTTAGGTAGGTAATCTTCAAACACTTCAAAGACCTACAGAATATGATATTTAAAATGTTTTAAAAACTTAGACTTTCTGGACAGTGAGACATGTGTGCTCCTGGCAGCACCGATTTACTTCAAAGACAAAGATGGGCATTGAAGACACTTCATATGGAGTTTATCTTTTTCTTGGAAAAAATAGCCATTTGGGCAAGAAACTGTTCTTGCCTGGACTGCTTGACAAAATGTATCGACTGGACATGCAGGACCCATAGGAAGGCAACCACTGAATTTTGCAAGGCAAGATGATCCTTCAGGTTCCTGCTTCACAGAAGAAACTGTCAGACATTCTACAGGACACAGAGAGAAGTGACTGAGAGACTCTAGGCCTGTGGGCTGAAAATGGATGCCCCAATGTTGCAGAAGAACTTTGGGTAACTGTTCAGGCAGCCAGCTGTCTCTGTCATTCTAGAGTTTTGGAAGTTGCTTACAATGTTCTTCCTGTTTACTTAGGTAATATTATATCCTTCTGGGGTCTTTGATGTAGTTGAAGACTAGATACTTATAATTTTCCTTGGTTATGATAAAAGATAAATTAGACATGAAACCTTAGACTCACAAATATACGATAGATAGAATATTTTCTTTGAATTTGCAAAATACAAATAGACTAGATATTGTAACTGTAATTCTTGCTTGATAATTGTTCTATTATATGTAATTTTACTATGTTAGAATTAAAACCTTCCATTTTGTTTAGACAGAAAAGAGGAAATGTGGTGGAATAATGCTCTTGTACACTGGTTTAATAAAATTCTGATTGGCCAGTAGCCAGGCAGGAAGTATAGGTGGGGTGAGCAGGTGAGCAGAATTCTGGGAAGAGGAAGGCTGAGTCAGGAGTCACCAGCCAGACAAAGAGGAAGCAAGATGACAAGGTAGAACTGAGAAAAGATACAAAGCCACAGGGCTAAACATAGATAAGAATTATGGGTTAATTTAAGTATAAGAGTTAGTTAGTAATAAACCTGAGTTAATGGCCGAGCAGTTATAAATAATATTAAGCCTCTATATGCTTATTTGGGTCTAAGCAGCTGCAGGGCCAGGCAGGAGATATTCGTCCCAACCACAGGCCAGGTGGGACACAGGAAATCTTCCAACTACAAAGACTTGTTCTCTAGGTTCTAGATTAGATTTGAGCTTCTGATCCTTTTCAGATGAAGATGTCTTACCCCCCACACTGAAATAGTTCTTATCTTCTAGCACTGATAGAAATAGACATAGATTATCTGCAAAATATGAGCCAGAAAACATAATATAGAACTAAAAAGAAATCCACAGTCCATTTTTGGTCTTTAACATCAAAGATACTGACTTCATAACACTCATACAATTAAATGTATAGTATATAAGTGACTAAGGAAAGCTGACATAAGATAATCTGTCATCAAGTGCAAGACATTGTTATAGTTATTTGGTCATACAGAGTCTTTTTTTTTTTTTTGGTTTTTCGAGACAGGGTTTCTCTGTGTAGCTTTGCGCCTCTCCTGGAACTCACTTGGTAGCCCAGGCTGGCCTCGAACTCACAGAGATCCGCCTGGCTCTGCCTCCCAAGTGCTGGGATTAAAGGCGTGCGCCACCACCGCCTGGCTCATACAGAGTCTTATTTGGAGACCTAGTCAATGATTGAAAGCAGAAAAAACAAAAGCAACTAGAATTTATACATGTTTTGTGATATACAGTGCAGAATTTTGTGGCAGGTAACAAAGGAGAAATGCAAAAGACAGAGCTGAATGGGTAAATAAAATATAGGCAGTATAGCAAAACACAGTGATGGGCCAGAAAGGACAATATGCATGGTGCTATCCACCCTCTCTGGAATCATAATTGATGTAGTTGTGTAGCAGACATAGTGGATTTCAAACTTTGTTCCCATTTAATTGTTCAATTCTTTCCCCACATATCTTATGCTGTGAAATAATCCTTTTGTACACTGTGTGAATATAGTCTATATTATTTGTTTAATAAACAAGCTGACTGGCCAATAGCTGAACAGGATAAAATTAGGTGGGAAAGCCAAACTGAGAAGGGCAGAGTCAGAGGAGCTAGTCATTGAGGAAGGACATGTAGAAAATGAGGTAACAAGCCATGAACTATGTGACAAAGCATAGATAAGAAATATGGCTTAATATAAATGTAAGGCTTAGATAGTAACAAGCCTGAGCTATTGGCCAAGCATTTACAATTTATGTTAAATCTCTGAGTCAGTTATTTGGGAAATGGCTGCCTATTACTTAGGAGCAGTTCGCTGGGACAGGAAAACTCTTCCTACAATCTTTTTACCTTACAAAGATAAAATACAATAAGGATAATGTAACTAACACCCAGATCTTCATACTTTCTCAGCACTGTGTTAGAAATGAATTGTGGGAAGACAAATAAGGTTAAATTCACGTTTTCCAAGCTCTAATAGTCTAGTGAGTGACTTGCAGTACGAACTTGTGAAATAGTGAACATTAAAAATTATGAGATATAAAGTAGGTAGAGGATGGAGAGTACTATAGACACTGAAGATAGGGAACTCCCCACTTGGCCTGGGAACAAGTGAGAGGACTATGAAACATTATCCAATCCTTTGAGAATGAAAGAGGTTATTCCTAACACTTAGAGAAAGGCAGTGTGCATGAGGTATTCAAGGCAAACTAGGATGTATGGGCAGCTAGGTAATGCCAAGGAACATCTCTCTAACTCAGGTGACATATTAATTCTGCAGGAAAAGGCTGCATCTGTCAGGAAAGAACAAGTTTTCAAAGAGAGGGAAATCTAGATAAGGCCAGAGAGGTGTCAAAACCCTGAGAATATATGGCTACAGTAAAAGGTTTAGAAACAGACTACTACAGGACAAGGAGCATAAGACACAATGTTGACAGATGAATACAAATAGACTCGTGAGAGATATGCTATGCTAAACACAGTTTTATAGAAATGTTGTATAGAAGGTAATAACAGGTAATTTAATTGAAGTTCTTTTCTAGCATATACATTTTCAAATCAAATGTTTCTAACAATGTGGCATGCATAAGTGTTATCTGCATTTTGTAGTAATCTAAGAGTTAAGTAGCTTGACCATAAGAGATAGAAATGGTACTTAAACATGGGTATATCTTGTTTTAACTCTTGCTATACTATTCTGTAACAGCAATATTGAGAACAGTTTAGCACAGACACAGGACTGAGAGGAAAGACTATGGAAACCCATAGAGAAATTATGAAAGGAACAGAAGAGGCAGGTGATAATCAAGAAAGAAATAGTCATACCATGTCATGAGAAATAACTAAATCCTTGGACTTGATTGACTTAATGAGTGATAAAAGCAGATAAACGGATTTCAGAAATATAGATATCTTGTTTATGCATAACAGTAAATGGTGATGCAACATCAATAGAGATAGCTAAAATTTTATGAAAACTCAATGATTTCTTTTTGGGAATATTTGGATACAGTTGGGCTATAACAATGTGCTATATGGTTCCTGTGTTTATCAGTAAATTATAGTCAAACCCATGAAAGATTCTAGGAAAAGGCAGATCAGCTGGATGTGGATGGAGCCTGAAGAAAACCACCACTAAAAGGGTAAATATAGGTGGAAAAGACATAGAAATGGATGGGCCAAAAGAAGTGAGAGGCAGATGAAGAGTGAATGAAGGGAGAAGAAAGTTCCAATAGTCAACAAGGACCAATACATAGCACATCCCAGTGAAACAAGGATGTTAGGTAGAATATCTACTGAAGTCAGCAATTAATCACCCACTTGTGGAGCCTAAGTCGAATATTTGTTAAATATTACAGTTTTTGAAAATTATGAATCTTTTCTGTGTTAATTTGTATGGTTCTGGAAATTGAACCCAAGGCCTTTCACAAGTTATGCAGGAACTTGACAATATGCTCCACCCTCAGCCTGCTTTTTGCTTTGTG
The DNA here is from genome assembly GCF_949786415.1 of Peromyscus eremicus. Classification (NCBI taxonomy): domain Eukaryota; kingdom Metazoa; phylum Chordata; class Mammalia; order Rodentia; family Cricetidae; genus Peromyscus; species Peromyscus eremicus. The sequence goes on from NC_081421.1 coordinate 83,045,966, forward strand.
ATTTGAAACAGGGTCTAACCAAGAGACTCAAGATGGCCTCATACTTACTTAGTAGCCCATGTGGGCCTTGAACTTGTGTTCCTTCTTTCTTAGTCTCCTAAAAAACCGGGATCACAGGCCATGTTTATTCTTTCCTGTCTTACATTAGCTAATGTTTCCTGCTTACGCCATCTGCATAATTTATACATGTGTATTTGTTTTGCTTGCCTTTATAGCAGTAACTATAAATGACAACCCTGAGTTTTACATACATTGTATACATAAATCATCCATTTACAAACCTGTAAAATCCACATGATCGCTTTTACTTTAAAAATGGAGAAACAGTATTTCTATAGTTTCTGTAGTTCTAGTGAAATAGGGATGTGTGACTAAATCTGGAGGATGCCAAAGTCCCATTCACTTTCTCCTAACACCACAAATGCAAAGTGGAAGCGGGGACCTATAGCAAAGTTCAGGGATGTAACTCCCTCCACTGGGCTCAAATTCACAAAGCAAGAACACAAACAATGCTTTCCATACTTCCCAATCAACTCTAGTATAATTACACAACCACTTTATGACATTGAGAACTGAACACAGTGTAAAATCCTGGGGATGATTTTTAATTAAAAAGTATTTTCAAAAGCAAACATGAATGGAATTTGCAAAAGGGCCAGTGAAAATTAGATGTATGAATGTTGCAAAGATTGCATCCTGGGTGCTCTTAAGTTGATTACATTGGGTAGAAAGACTTTCAACTTTTATCTGGTCAATTGATCTTCTGTGTTGGGATGTTCTGGACTTCAGATGAATTCAGAATTCAAAATACACAATACATTTAAGGCAATGTTATACATAATGCATAACTAGATGGAACCAACATAAAGGAAATGCTGAGGGAGGTTATGTGCAAGCACTAAGTATCTGTGGACTCTCACCGATACCAATACATCTAAAAATCAAAGCTACTCTGCTCCCTCAAATATCAATCCCACCACACGGACCAGCTTTTCAGACCATCTGCTTTCAAGCCATGTCTCCTTAAGGCCTGGCAAAGACACTGTTACTGATTCACTGACAGTAGCCCTTACTTTCTGAGTTATTGATTTAGTAGAGTGGAGAAAGATATGGATATGAGGAGGATATTCGCCTTCGTATTCATGCACTAACCTGGCTCTGGCATGATGAGACATATGACAGTAAACAGGCCTGCAGCCTGCAGGCACTCAGACATGCTCCCCGTGGAAGTCCCTCGAGGATGCAACATGGGACTTTGGCTGCAGTCATACCATACTGTAGCCTGGGGCTGAGGGGGGGCGGTGTTCAAATTTTGGTATGAGTTAGAATCACAGGTGGAGGTGTTATTAAAAATTAAAGCTCTTGCGTTCCACTTTAGTCCCACCATATGAAAATCTCTGGAGGTGAGCCCCTGGCATTCTGGCTCCCCTCAGCTCTGCTCTTGGTCCTGATACTAAGCACAACTGCAGAACCACTGCTCTGGCCATCAGACCCATCCCCTAGCCAGGACTGTAATCATTTGTTGTGTGGCAGATGGTGCTGATGATGGAGGCTCTGGCCTGGTAGTCCAGGTGCTGGCAGTGACTGCTGCCTGCTGCATTTACTCTTTCTTCTCAAAACCCTTTGTCTCTATTCCACTTGGAAACAAAGCAAAACTAAAGCCAAACCTACATACTTTAAAAAACACAGAAGTAGAAAAAGCTGGAAAATGTATGCAAGAAAACTAGTGACTGATTATTGCACCAGTCCATGGCAGCTACTGTTAGTTTTGTAGTATATTATTTGCATTGTGTTTTTAAACAGTTATAACAACCCATTGTGGACTCATGTACTTCATAAAAATAACAGTTAATTCTTATTGAATATGTGCCTATGGAATAATTAACGATCTGATGTAATCCTTACATTACAGCATCCTTGTATGGAATAAATAATTACGTACTATTGTTGTGGCTTATGAAGCTGGAGCTTAAGGGAGCCATAGAAATAATAACTGAGTGCTAGTTGGTCATAGGAATAGCATCTTATCATCTTTCCTGATTTCTCTGATGCTCCACATATGTATATTTTCAACCCATTATAAAAAACCCATTATAGTTAACACATATAGGCAATCACTTATTCTTGCATTTAAGGCTGTATCATTTGCTCACCAAATGCTCATAATCCAACAATGGGTACGAATCATTCTAACATTTGGATAAATATCTAGATGAATTAGCTTTCTACGTATTCCCAACTATCTCCTTGGGAGAAAGTCCTAGAAAATGAATCAATATACCAAAGAATATAAATATATTTAAAATGTAATTATTTTTATTTTTAATGGAATTCTTGATGTATATTGCCAAATTACTTTTTCAAAAAGATAATAGAAATTATTTCAAATGTTTAGGTACTCAAATTTTATTTTTCCTAATTATCAGTAAATAACAGATGACCATATCTTTTCAAGCATCTGTGGTAACAGTTCTGATTGTTTCTTGTGGGTAATTCCTAAAGGAATTGCTGGATCAATGGGCATACACATTTTCAAAGTGTTAATATTTAAGAATCCTTCTAAACTGTTAGGAAGGTCACCTTTCTACTCCCACCAGCAGAAGCTATAAATGACTGTTCCTTTAAACCTTTGTCAACAGGAAACATCTTGTTTCTATCTACATATATAAGAGCTAACTGATAGATTAGTTTTTCATGTTTGTTGGCCCATCACTTTTTATTTTCATTTTTCAAATTTCTTGTGGTATTTTACCATTATTTAAAATATAATTTAGATATATTTTTCTCATTAATTCAAAGGAGTTATTTAAAATAAGATCATTAACTTATACATGTTGTTAAATGTCTTTAGTTTGCCATCTATATGCTTATGGATGGCTTTGAGGTAGCTAAGCTCAAATTTTAATATAGTTAAGTCTGTAAGTATTTTCCTTTTGGCTTCTAACTTTAGTTTTAGATAGAATTTAGAAAATTTATTCTCATTCTGCTAAATATAAATATTCATATATATTTTTCTTTTCAATATCATTTATATATTTGGCATCACTATCTTTGGTACATTTGAAGCTTAACTTGGGGTAGACAATAATAAAAAAAGTATTTTATATGTCTGCTCTATTTCACACAATCAACTAAGTCAGCAATATTTCTTGAATAATTCAGTTTTTTACTCTGCGAAAGGATGCCCTTGAATACATGTATGTGTGTACCTCTGAAAGATTTTAAAATATGATTTCAAGTGCAATCAATAAACAATCTAATTTACTGATTGATCCATCTGGTCTCATTCTTTCCATCTATGCATATTCATGAGCACTGTAGCAGATGAGGCACATAGTTGGAATTTTTCTTAGTTTTATTATTGTATATATAAGCAAGAAGTCCCACCATTTAATGTCAAATTCTACTTTGGTCTTAACTCCAGAGCATGGATGGACTCTTTTCTTTGTTATTCACTTACTCACCTCACATACAACAGCAAGTTTTTACGTAATTTTAGGACTCTTTTGTTTGTGTCCATATAAAGAACATAAGGTGTTGATGTGTAGGGATTGTGCACGTTTTAGCAATATCTTTCACAATACTTAACTAGTATATATCCAAGTCATACAACAAATCAGTAACTGTGTTAGGATCGTGTCCAAGATATCCCCATCATCATTTCAAGGCTCTTACTATCATCACATTTTTTTAAGTGTTTTCATTTGAATCTGCTACCAAGGCTGCTCTGCCATGTATCTTGATATGAAGGTGAGTCCTTAGGGCACTTGAGCCAAAGTTGTGTAAAGTAGGAAATCATAGACAAACTCACTTTGAAAAACACTTCTCTATACATTTATTTAACATTATATGTCTGGCTGAATGAATAATTAATGGTATAAGAGGACTGCATACAGAAAATGAAAACTCAAACACATATGGCAAAGAGATAATGCTCACTGAATTAAATACACAAATGTTAAGGATTGTTTTACCAAATGTTGAGGTCAACACTTTTTCAGTAGAGACATATTTGCAGTTATAATTGTTTTCCATGGGGATGTGATTTCATATAAAAATAATTCCTTGCTTTACTGTTAAATCAATGCATGAAACTCAATGTAAAAATCAATTGAATATAAATCTATTTTTAGGCAAATTAGATCATAATATATGATCTAGAGAAACTACCTACTAATAAGATTGTGCAATGAACATTCACCAAAACCTTTATAAGTTAGTCTCTGTTAGGCTGTATATAGCACTCAATACATAGGAATGACTAAGAAAAGGAAAGAGGCCTTAAGCAGGGAAGAGGATAACAGAACACATGTGATATGAAAGTGGAGTGGGACAATACTAATGAGGGTGGAAAGGTTTAAGCAGGGCTAGGGCAGGGAAAGAGGGTGAAGAGAAGCTTGGGGAAGGGCTTAATCAAAACTGACAATGTCATGGGCTCTGAAGAGCTGGCCTAGCCCCTTGCCAGGCTGCAGCCAGGCTGCATCGGGACCCATGCTGACTAACTCAGCTACCAGCCAGGTCTAGATCCAGGGCTTTGAGTTGGTCCACCCCAACATCTACTACTAATCTATAAACTTCTAGAGCTCCTGAAGGGGTCAGTCCTGCACAACCATAGACACAGGATCTCCAGGACTCTGGGCAACAGCAGGATATCCAAGAGGAATCCCAGTGAGGGTCCTGTATTAATGGTGTAGCAGAAGCCAGAGGCCTTGAACCAGACCAATGACTCACAGCAATGAATGTTTCCAAATGAAGCTGTTTGAGCAAAAGGGTGTACTATGTGACATATTGCAGCTTCCAATACCACTACAATGAATGAATATGTGATGGAGAGTCGAGATTGACGGAGAAGAGGAGTGCGGCTTGCAAGGCAGAACTGGAGATGAGACAGCTTGATGTGTGTGAGAGAAGGCTGTGGTTGATAGAGGAGTAGGTCATTGCCCAGTAGGTCAATGAGATGGGTATTTTTTTTTGTCTTTTTGTTATTGTTGTTAATTATTTTCTAATCTTCTTTGGGAGTGAGCCAGATATGGAAAAATTGGGAAATAAGTAGGACTGAGGTGCATGATGTGAAATTTCCAAAGAATCAATAGAAAAAAATTATGTTGGGAAAAAAAACCCTGACAATGTTTGAAAAGTATTAAAAAAAAAAAAAAAACCCACTACTTTGTAAACACACACACACACACACACACACACACACACACACACACTTAAAGGAGTTGAATGTGAATATCCTGCATGGGTGAGGAGTGTGACTCTCCAAAACTCTGAGGGGTTATTAAATAAAAGTCATCGTCCCAGGCATGAAATGTCCCCTTAAGAGTGTTGGTCATAAAGGTATCATAAGCTTCTCTCCCCAAACAGTGCAGGGTGCTTCCATTGCTCTTGGTTACCCACCAGAACTAGATGGTAAGACCACTACTGCTGAAGACAATATATTCTTTGGTTACTGGATATAGACAAACTTCTTCCCTGCTACTTTTCATATGTTCTAGGGGGACTTGCTACTATTGTTTTGTCAAATGGGCATGTTGTCAAGCTGTCTTCTAAATACTTATGCATATAACCATAGATTAGTGTCACTCTCAGTCTTAGGGAAGCTTACATTTGCATTGGGCATTGGTTAATGCAGAGACTCATGACAGATCAAAGTGCTGGGAATAAGTGACTGCACTAAATAAACATCTATAAACTTCTACCACCACCAGGGCTCAATTAACATCATGGAAGGGGACAGAAAGAACTCAAGAACCAAAGGATGTGGAAAGTGCTGCAAAACACTGCTGTCTGGACATGATATGGCTGTTATACTCATAGCGGCTGAGAAAACCTGCACAAGACCTGCATAAGAACAAGCCTCTCAATATCTCAACATGAGTGTGGGAGGAGGATAAGAAATCTCACCCCTAGCTGAGGAAATTTCAGCATTAATAGAGAGAATCATTCTTTTTCAGGGATATAGCAATTTATAAGTTACTCATTACCCAGCAAATTACATTGTGTTCATGCATGTGCAAACAAGCTTAATCTAACTACATGGGTTTTTTTAACACATGAAAAATAGGAAAAGAATATGTTGAGGAGAAAAAGAATTTCAAGAAAAGTTGTAATACATTAAACATTATACATGATACACCATATCTATCTATCTGTCTATCTATCTATCTATCTATCTATCTATCTATCATCTATCTGTGTATAGGCACATATATATGTATTCATATACAATATGAAAATATCAAAGAAAAATAAAAATTATCTTATAAAGGAAAAAAGAAAAAGACATCATCTCTCCACTGAGGAATTTTACTGTCCTTTAGTTAACAAGTACAAAAGGTAATCCAAAGTGTGGCAGACATAACACAAAAAAGAGCCCCATGAGGAAAGTTATTCTACAAAAATGATGTCTAATTGAGGCTGAAAAGATGAGAGAAGCTTAAGGGGGAAGAGGCATATGAAACAGAACAGTCAACATATAGGATCTTGCAAATACAAAAGGCAAGGAGAGATTTGTGTGTCAAAAATTGGCCCAAATCTATGAAGCTATGGAATTAACATCTTCATTGTAAAAGGAGATGAAGGTAGAAAGGTCATGGGGGGGGGTGCATTTCAAAAGTTTGGCAGAAGGTTGTATCTACTTAATTATTGATATAAGAAGTCAAGTAAAACACAAAAGAGTGAAAATGAGGAGAGGAGTGATAGTACAGAGTTCTATGAAGAGACAGGAAAGCCAAAAGTAGCAGGCAAAGAGATTGGCCTCCTCAACTGTGAAAGAACATGGAAAATACTGCACATCCAGACCACGCACATTTTTAGACCCATGATACAAAGATGGAAGAATCATCACCTCTGGTGATTTGTGTTTTCTTACTGAGTAGATTGATGGGAATAAAAACATCGAAGAGTTGTTAGGAGGAATTCGATATTTTTGAAATTGTCATTGAAGACAGTGGAAGAAACAACTGACACTTTATTAATAAAACCAAGTCTCTTATGTACACATATGAACTTCATTTTAACTGTTGTACGTGAAGTCGCTTGAGAAATTAGAGAGGAGGGAAGCTAAGACAAAGAAAATCATTGAAGCTTGATTCAAATAAGACTTCAATTAAAACAATTAGTCGAATAAGATTGAATATTTAACCTTCCAATGCAAGAAACTAATTAAACACTCTCAGAAATGAAGCTTTCTTGATGTCTATTCAGCACTAAATTTCTTAGTTTCACACTAGGTTCCTGTCAATCATCAATTTATTCTTCAGTTCCTGGAAAAGGAAACTGAGGTTTCTGAGAATTAATATTTCATCACAAATTTATTACCTTCATCTTATTGTGGTGATATTGTGTACCCCAATATATTGTGCACCCTAATATATTCTGCACCCTAATAAACTTATCTGGGGTCAGAGAACAGAACAGCCACTAGATAGACATAAGGGCCAGAAAATGGTGGCACACACCTTTAATCCTATCTCTTGGGAGGCAGAGAGCCATTCAAAGCCACACTGGAAACTGCCAGGCATGGTGACACACACCTTTAATCTCAGAAAGTGATGGCAAGAAGCAGAAAGGTATATAAGGTGTGAGGACAAGAAACTAGGGTCTTTTTAGCCTTTAGGCTTTTAGCAGAAGTTCAGCTGAGATCCCTTTCAGGTGAGGACTCAGAGGCTTCCAGTCTGAGCAAACAGGATCAGCTGAGAAGTTGGCAAGGTGAGATTGGCTGTGGCTTGTTCTGTTTCTCGGATCTTTCAGAATTTACCCCCAATAACTGCCTCCTGAGGTTTTTTTTTTTTGTTAATAAGACCATTTAATATTCATGTTACATCTTATTTAACCTTTGCTCTGAATGTGACATCTTTGACTCCCCTTACTCCTGCCTTCTTGAAATGCTTCCAATGACTCTTTGGACAATTTCCATCTCTTAATTCTCTTCTTGCTCCACCACAAATGTTGACATATTTCTATGTTGTGATTTGGGGATTTTTCTTTCTTCCCATACAATTTCAAGTATGCATGTTATACATTCGGTATTTTATCATAGACCCCTCCCAAATAGACAACTCAAAAAGTGAGCTTGTCAATGGCCCTCAAGTCTTTGTTTTTTAATGGCCCTTCTAGAAAGCCTGCTGTGGTTGTGCCTATGACATTTCCAAGCCCTGCTTCTTTTCATTTGACTTTGTTTGTTAATTTGTGTCAACATTCTTCTAATTTCTTATATTTTATCTTTTCCCTCACAGGCATCTCTATGATCCAACCTCAACGGATCCTTTGCTTTTTATAACACATCTATTTGTCTGTACACTGTTTCTGCAGTCTCTCAAAAACAATTGATTGAATAATTGCAGCAGCATTTATACTTCTGTTTTTTCTTCCCTCAACCTCCTTCCACTCTCTCCTCTATGTTATTGTCAGAGTGATCTTCCTAAGATATAGGTATGATTGTTTTTTCATGCTTAAGATTCTTCCACGTGTAAGAGCTGTCGTTTATTAAGTTCTTCACAAGTGCCTGGCCGATTGCAAATATTATATACCCTTACATGGTGTATCCTTCTCTCATCGCCATAATCTAAGACAGGAGCATTGTCCCTGCTGTCTTCATTTCACAACTGAGTGATGCAGGTTTCAGAGATGAACTACTGGTGCAGCCCTGACTCAGACAGAGTATCTGTTTAACTTAACCAGATAGAGCCTAGTAGTGGGTAGCTGCTCCAGCTTTGACCTGGAAGTACTACCCCAGTGAGGCTTCCGGTAACTGTCACATCTATGAGGCGGGGCCAATACAGGAGCCCCTAAGACCCGAAATCCAGATGTGCCGGCTCTCTTGGTTCCTGGATCCTGGATGCTGGATGTAGACCAAGCAGAGTTCTCCAGAGGACACCACTGGATTGCACTTCACCTCTCTCAGACCCTGTAACCTATCCCTTTACTTGTAAGTAAAACCCCCAAATAAACCTCCCTTTTAACTACGTGGAGTTGCCTTAATACTTCCCCCAGCAGTGCTGTGCTCTTCACCATCACCTCCCCAGCTAGATAGGCAAGATCAGATCCCCTGGATTCACATCCAGTGTCTTTAAGATGAATCCCAAATATTCATCTATACTATTTTGTCTTACCACCACTACTCCAAGTTAGAATGAGAGTCACTACATTTCTGAAAACAATGATAAGCAGCTGAAAGTCTTGGAGGCACCAACACTCCAGAGAACATGACCTTAGTTTCCCAAGGGCTCTGTGGCTTTTATGGTCTGTGTAGCATCTGATTAGCTAAGTAGTAATGAATTGACAACAGAGTACCTTGTTTAATAATTTAAAAAATTATTTTATGTGTTTGGGTATTTTGCCTGTGGAATGCAGAAAAGGGCATCAGATCCCCTCAAACTGTAATATGGTTGTGAGCTATCATGTGAGTGTTGGGACTCAAGCCTGGATCTTCTGTAAGAGCAATCAGGGGATCAACCAATTTACATGATGAGATTTACACTCTCTTAGGAAAATCTTTGGAGTTGGAGTAAAGGAGATCATAGACGTCACAGGACATTACAACGAAGCACATCAATTGTGAAGAAATGATAATTATTTGTAAGTTTCCCTACCCAAAGAAACCTATTAGCAGACAAATGTTTTTTGTGTACTTGCAAAGATGCATATTTTGTTGAAGTGTGCTTAAGAGGTGAGTTTCAACTCATTTCTCTTCTTACTTCCACCTGTTCATTAAATAACCCTATTTGCTTCCCTAAAGATATAGCTACTACAAATATTCATACAACGCCTCTGTATAATGTTTTGAAAACCAGGGATAAATTACAGATGCACAATGACTAGGGAGCCTGAGCTTCTCCATGCTATTCATTAATTGCTGTTTGTGACAAGATACTGTCAGCTTCAGTTTACTAATTTTTCCTTGAATGGCTCCAGTTTTCTCTGCAGAAGGCTTAGGGATCACTAGGAGATCTCACCACTGGAATCAACAGTGAAGTGATTTGCTTGTCAGACATGCTGCAAAGCAGAGGGTTGTGGCTGGAAAATACAAATGAGGCCCCCAGGTTTAATCATTTAGTGAAGACATGAAAATCACCACCCCGAATTAGATGACACCCCCCCTACACCTTCAACCGCTTCTCTACCATTGAGGGTTTGCCATTTTCCCATGGCATCTGGATAATTAAGGAATTAAGTGTTTGGGGGTGGCTTCTAGATGAATTTAGAGATGGAAGCTAAAATATAAATAGCTCTCTCAACCTTATACACCTGCTTAAGGGAATTCGCAGCAAACACCTTCATAAATGACAAAGTGACTGCAGGTCTCTCGCAGCTGCTTCAGAGCCTCTTTGATGTGTTCCTTCTTTGCAGAGGGAGGGCTGACATTTATTCTTTATTTTTAATTCTATTGCTAATTCCATAGGGTGGGGTGAGGAGCCACACATCCAGATGAAAAAGAGAACAAAGGCAAAACCAACAAACGAAGACTCCTTTCTCATTTGGGATCTCTGGGAGCTACAGCCAGGAGTGCCCACAGTTGTGAGCACTATTCATCAGCTATTGATTAGACACCTGTGGGTTCCACGCAAAAGAGAAGATTTCTACAGCAATCACAATGTCAAGGTGATCATAACGCTTTCATTGTGTTTGGCAGCTTCTGACTGGCTTCTATCCTGCCAATGTGACTGCTGCCATTTTTAATAAGCTTGAGAGTTAGTGGGTTAACCAAACGTCAAGCACCACAATTAGAATTTCTGACTGTATGGAGAGATGCTTCATTCTACACTAAAAACATGCCTTATTCCTACCATGAAATTCCACCCTTGCATCTGTTGTATTCCATCATTCTTTCACGTGCCTTTTAGCTATCAGTCCTTGTGAGCAAGAGCCTTTGAAAGACAGAAGGTTAACATGAATATAAATGACAATTTTAAGTGGGACCTAACTTCTTGCTTTTGTAAGAGATGCATTCAGCTGTTTGTTTATTGCGGTGATACATAATCAGCAATTACAAGACCCCAAACTTATGACAGAGGAAGTTAAAAGTCTGGACACAGCAGAGTAAAAGGCACCTCCCAAGCCTGAGTTGATGTTGGGCTTTTTTGTGTTCTCGAATTATAAAGCAAAATCCTTAGGAAGACACTGTCTTATCATCTACTCTCCTTTGTATTATACTGAATAGTTATGAAGAATCATGTCTGAATTTAGTTTGTGTTTTCCTACAGGATCAAGTAGCATAAACTAAATTTTGAGATAAGTCAGTACTTCCCAAATAGCCCACAAAAATGGAAGATATGCCAAAATATTTTTTGTATATGTGAGTAGCAATCAATGAGATACAAATGACTCATTGAGATGTATCTATGACTAACCCAATTAAAATTACATGCCATGAAGAATCCTCTGCTACTCCTAGAAGTACATTATTTCCTATTCTTCATTCCAAGCCAAAGGGCCAATGAGCCATCAAGAATTACTAATGAGTTAGATTTCATTCTAGTAAGTGTTTTTATTTCCAATTTTAATTCATTCTTTTGCATACTGATCCACTGTATTCATCAAATAAAATGCAAAATGTGTAAAATACAATTACAGAGAAACTGGCACCCATAGTTATAGCAGAATAACTATGGTCCTCTACCATTCTACAGCTGATTCAATTAGTCACTCAATTCTTACTATATATGTATTGTTTTTAAAACTGCAGGCTGCCAACAGAGAAACCTGGACAACAACCCAGCCACAAAACCCTTGGTGGTGGGGCAATGGTGGTACAGAACTTGTGGGAGTGGCCAACCAATATCTGGTTTAACTTGAGGCCCATACCAGGAGAGGGAGCCCATGCCTTACACTGCCTGGATGGCCAGGAACCAGAGACTGGATAGCCCAGAGACCTAGAGTAGGACCAAACATGACTGGAAAAAAATTCAATGAAATGACTCCTAATGATAAGAATATCAGAAGCAATACTCACAGATTAGCACCTTGCCCAGTCATCATCAGAGTCTTCCTCTTGCAGCAGATGGAAGCAGGTACAGAGACCCATAGCCAGACATTATGCACAGAGAGAGAGTCTAAATTGGAAGTCTCTAGGGCCTCCAATAGGAGCTCAGGGAACACCATAGAAGAGAGGAGGAAAGATTGTGGGAGTCGGAGGGGATGGAGGACAGCAGGAGAACATGGCCCACTGAATCAAATAAGCAGGGCTCACATGGGCTCACAGAGACTGAAGCAACAAGCACAGGCCGGCATGGGTCTGCACTAAGTCTTCTGCTTAAAAGTTATGACTGCTAGCTTGATGTTTTTGTGGGACTTCTAACAGTGGGTCTGTCACTGACTCTTTTGCCTGATCTTGGGACTCTTTTCCACCTATTGGTTGTCCTGTCCTGCCTTGATATGAGGGGTTCTGCCCTGTCTTTTTGTATCTTGTTTGGTTGTGTTTGGTTGCTGTTTCTTGAAGACTTGCTCTTTTCTGAAGGGAAATGGAGAGGGAATGGATCTGGAGGAGAGAGGAGGTAGCAGGAAGCTGGGAGGAGTGGAGGGAGGGGAAACTGTTGTTAGGATATGTTGTATGGAAGAAGAATCTATTTTAAAAAAAAAAGCTTCCTTACTTTATAGTACTCAGAGAAGTTTTTTAACCTGGTATTATATATTTTACATGTTACTACAAACTGAAGTATAAATTCTTTTAATTATTTTTATTAATTTTGTTGTGTTTGTGAACAAAAGTGCCATGACATACCTGTGGAGGTAAGGAGTCAACTTGCAGGAATCCATTATTCTTTCCACATATAGATTCCAGGAATTGACTTAGGTTGTCAAGCTTCATGGTAGCTGCCTTTTACCTACTGAGCTATCTCCCTGGCCCAAAGTATAATTAATTGTTCATAAAGTGACTCAGCCATGAAGCCGATTTTCTTAAATGTATTTAATGAAAATTTATGAACAAAACAGAAAAATTCCTAAATCTAGTCCAAACTCTGCTATTTGCATATTGCAAAGAGTATTTCTATAGGTATCTATGACTCAATCAATATGCTAAGATACCTACTGGAGAGATGTCCAAGTTTGTTTTTAAGTGTCATGAGGATTAGGTTTAATTCACCAAAAGGAGTTTCATTTTTCCTTGCCACAATTCTTCCAACACTTTCATAAATCAGTGTCTTGAAGCAACCACTATATGCTTTCTTGGCCCTTCCTTAATACATAATAATAATTTGTTTGATATTTGTTATCTGCCATATGAAAACTTTGTTTTAATATCTATGATATCACATCAATTGATAAAGGAACAATATTTATTTTCAGATAGCTAATATCAAGAAGTTGAGAGCAGAATAGTAAATAAAATAGAAGTTCAAAAGAATGAATGTAACATTTGGCCACAATTATTAGGTTGTCTCAAAGAAAGAGCATATTATTTGGGTTTTAGAAGACAAAAATTGAAACAACAGAATACAATAAGGCAAATCTAACAATCAGAACAAAATCAAACACAACAATTAAAGATATATGACTGGATAATTGAAAGACAGCAAAAAGTCAATGGCTTACTTTATGACATGACTTAATCACCAGAAGGTAGTTCTTAGATTAATATCTGTTTTTGCTATAAGAGGTCATTATAGATGCTTCAATACAAGTATGAGAATTTATGCAGAAAATTAAAGAACCAAATTATAACATTTTAAGAATTGAACTGGCTGAGAATGAGTAACAAAATATCTGGGTCAGAGCTAGTGAAATGGTCTAGCCCAGACAAGGATAACTCATCGAAAATGGCAATATAACAATGAATTTGATATGTTCATTCCAAGGCATCATTGCATACATAAAATTAATATGGATGCATTGGGATTGCCTAACTAACGTGAGCCAGGATGATTGGTGGACATCGTCTCAGGGCTTGAGCAGAGTGATGTTTGCAGGGAAAGCCCAACAGAGCTTTAACAGCCTCCCAAGAAATCCTAACACCAGACAACCCAAGGAAGGAAGAGCAAGTGCCTCCTAAGAGAGAACAGAACTGTGGTGGGAGTGGACAGCTATGGAGAGCATAGCTAAGCTGTTACTGGAATATCGTCTCTAGTGAAAAGGTTATTTCTATGAAGGAGGATTGGGTGCTGTTCTTGGAGTGTGAAACCAAGCGGGTCACAGTCTTGCTATGTTCTACATGTTTGTGCTCCCCAAAATTACAATGTTTAAACAACTTCCTCTCTGATGGCTTTTGGATGTGGAGGCTTTGGGAAATGAGGGAGGAGACCTCAGTAATAAGATCAAAATATTTAAAAAGAAGGCCTAGAAAGAGTTGCCTCCATTACCCACCTCAGAAACTTATAAGGAAAGAATGTCATGGAAGAACCAAGCAGTGGCCCTTCACCAGATACCAAATCTGCTGGCAGGTAGATTTGGGATTTTTCAACTTCCAGAAGTGTAAAATATGTTTCTGTTGTTTTTAAGACACTCAGTTTTTGTTTTTGTTGTTTTGTTTATAGTATACTAAAGAGACTAAAGCAAAATTTATCCAGAAACTCAGTCTATTATATAAGGGAGTTGTTCTACTTGTTCTAAATGAGATTGAAGAACAAAGCTATAACATGCCCTATGGAATCTGGAGCTAGCTAGAACCAATGGTGAATTGGCACCAGACACTGAGCTAGGGTTAGGGCCTCATCCTGAGGCAGAATACTAAGGAATGAACCCAAAGAACTGAGATTGTCTAGAAAAGGGTGCTGACCTATGGCTACATAGGCCACAGTGCAGGGTCAGGAGATAACATTTCAGACCTTTACACCAACATGGTGCTTTGCACCAGAAAATGGGTGAAGACATCATTTCCAAATTAGAGAGGGGGGTAAATGTTGATCTATTTATTTATTACCTATCTTGATAGCAAAAAATACACCTGTTCCCAGGCTCCCGGACATTAATTGGAATCAGCTGGCATGAAGTCTGAGGATGACGACTCTCAAGAAAGAAGCCATAATAGACAGGCGAGGGTTGGCAAGGAGAAGGCGTTTGAAACAGTTCCGGCTGTTGTTTCCTTGGCAACTGAGATTGTTTGCTATTGAATAAACCGAGAGAGTTTCTGGGATTTTTTTTTTTAACCACATTAAACAACATAAAAACAAACAAATACTCTACTATGGGAAATTAGTCAAACTTCTTTTACTGTCTTAGTAAAAAGACCTATAAGCAACCATTCTGTGTTTTTGAATGGTTATTTCAAATTTAATATCAGAATAACATGTGTCTGACTTAACTAATTTTTATCCAATGTTTTCTCCGACATTTCTCATGCTAAGTCATATCTACCAGTGTTCTCAAAGTGTGCTATAAAGGCTGTACAGATCTGCACACCATTATATATCTCCAGTATGGTATGTAACTTTTGTCAAAATGTTAATCAATTCACTATTTCTTTTATTGTGAGGGTTTTACTAGGGAAAAAATGTCAGCCAACAACACAGAGTGTGCTTAATAGCTTAACCTGATTTGCAAGTTTCTTATCTTGTGAATGAAACAGCTCAATATATGCAGAATGTACTGATCACATTTTAGGCAAAAAAGAGTTTTACATACTCTCTGGGCAGGTACAGAAGTTAAAACTAACATGTAGCTGAGGAAAATAGGAAACAGCAGCTATTTAATTTAAGATTAGCTCATTACCACATAGTCCTATATTAGCAACCTGAAAATTATACAACTCTCCAACATTTGTGAAATCTCTCAAAATCCTTGCCTTGAAAGTTCTTGATCAAAGCTATCAAGATGTATGGAGGATAGACTGAAGAAATAAATGCATTTTTTTTGTTTGAGAAACTCATTCATGAGTATTTAGTGCATACGTGTGCAAATGTACACATCTATATGTAAATATGTGCACATGTATTTTATTTTGTTTTTTATCTTTGCTCAACATAAATTTCAAAGGCACCAAATGGACTCATGAGACAAGAAGGCAGGCTGAGAATAGTCATTTATCTCTAATTTCCACCGGGGAACCTAAACCAACGGTATTTTATTCATTTATCATTTATGATAGAAAGAAAATTCTCTACCACTATGCCACATTCCTAGCCCAGTGGTATTTTACATGTATATCAGTTGTATGGAACTGCAAAAATAGGATACATACCAACACAGGTACAGGATTTCAGCACCATAAAGGAAGACAATAAAGGGAAATTATAAGAGGTAAGAAAAGAAGGGAAGGCAACATTTTAAGGGAGTTGAGGGGGTGAGAAAGTTGGAAGTACAATAGCTCCAGACTCAGGGTTTGAGAATTACATGAAAGCAAAGGTAGGAACTGGGACTTGAAAGAGGGAAAGAAAGAAAAGGTTTCATAAAGAGCAACTGGACTCTATTACCCAGCATGATGGGCAGCCTGGCATTGGTCCCTAATCACATTTTAAAAGTAATATTATAAATAAACAAAATAAAAGACTCATTTTTAATTAAATAAACCATCTAGGGACACGAGTGTTAACACTCAAATGTCAATCCTTTCTTGTGTTGGCATTTATGATCCTGAGGTTCGCAGCTGTTATTCTTGATTCTTTATCAAGTTAGCCTAAACAAAAGGCTACCAGTTGGGAATACCTGTCCAACAACAGAGAGAGCTCCAAATTAGACTTCTTAAGAAATATATAGGGTATTGTACTCATCAAATAGCCAAAGGAAGGGATGATAACTTCCCAAATCTTAGTTTTTATATAAGAATGAGCAACCAAAAATCAAGAAACATTAAAGAAAAATATTAGAGAAATCATGACAAACAAAAGAAAATTGACCTTTAAGGAAACAGAAATAATTCAGGAAGCAGAGAATGGGATAAAAATTGTAATTAATGTACCCACAGAGTAAAAGAAAAACACATACACACATTCACACACACACACACACACACACACACACACACACACACAGACACAGAGGTGAGGCACTAATACAGAGATCAGACCTAAGACATCCAGAGTAAAGATACTAGACTTTCTAAGGAAAAGAACAGAGTATGAAAAATAAGAAAGTATATTTTTTTTAAATTTTTTTTAAATATAAAGAATGAAATTAATCTTTAGTTTCAAAGGCCTTAGAGAATAATTACGTTTTGTTTGTGTTTTTTTTTAAGAGCCCAAGCCATTATTCATCTTTAGCAAGTCAAAGAAAACATTGTAGAAGAGGCAATGGAAAGACTGGAAGAGCCTGGGGATCACAGAGTTTGCCTTCAGACTGTGTCTCCTAGGGGTATGAGGAACCACACCCATAAAGCCTTACCAACATAACTGAACAACAGACATGAGCTGAGCAAGGATAACAATAACAGACATGCTAATGTAGACAGGGGAAAGACCATGATACAAAAGAACAGGCAACTAAGGAACGCTGAGAGGGAGAGAAACAGTCTTCCCAGGGTTGGTTATCTAATACAACATGGTCAGCCCTGAGAACATACACACAAGTAACATTATAGAGATCAAGCAGGTTTCCTTTAGGCATGTAACAACAATTAATGAAAAAAAAACAACCACAAGATGGAGTAGAGCAAGGATGGATAAGAGGGTTTAGAGGGAGGAAATGGAATGGTAGATGATGCTATTGTAGTATAATCTCCAAATTAAAAATAAAGGGGGTGGGGACCAAAGCCACTACTTATATTTAGCAAGTGGAAAATATAGACTATTATCCAGAAAAATAAGTAAAACAAGTACACACAGACAGATAGACACAAACACATGTCTATTGAGGAGCAGGCATTCAGAAGGCATACTAGAAATCCAAAGTTAATGAAACAATGCTTTAAAATACTAAACTAATACTGTTTTGAACCCAGAATTCCATTTCCAGCCAATTATCAACTAGAAGGGAGGTAATGACTTTTCATTCTTATAAGATTAAAGTTCCATTTTACCTTCCAAGGAAGCTGAAGAGGTATTCCAGAAAAATTAAGGAGAAAACAGAGCACAAGAGAGTCAGGAAATTATTAAATCAGCCCAAATGAACAGGAAGGAGAAATGCCAGAGTTATGCTTCAGTAGCTGGCTTGGCTCTAGCTGGCACACTGAGGGAGAAAAGGGATGCTGGTCAAATACCTACGATGCCTCCATTGGCATTCCTGGTTGGTAAGTGAGCTTTGCCTTGACTGGTAAGCAATGATGTCGTGCTTATTGTTTATAATTCTACTTCAGTTGAATGCAATAGGGCAGTCAACATTTTAAAAAATGAAAAGAATAACAATGTTCAATAGATTTTATAACTGAGTAGACAAAACTTCAGATTATGGTGAAAACACATTCCGTTATGAATAAGAAAACAAAGAAAGAAAGCTGTATTTTAAAAAGTAGAATTTTTATATAAAGTAGATATGGACAAAACCACATTCTTTTAATCAGTTAGAGGTTATATTAGAATAATTAATTTGACCTTGCTGATTTTGAATGATTGAAGAGTCATGACATTGGTAGTATAGATAATAGAATGTAATCTTATTATTAAATTATACCCTAATACCAAAGTCGACTTGTTTGAGTGAAACAGACGAGGGTGAATTACCACTTCCTGGGACATATGGAAGGCATTAAATATTGTTACTAAAACACCATAAAATCCCCTTAAATCACTTATTGTTTGTGGGAGTTCCTTAAGTTTTTACTGTGGGTATTTCTCATGTTCATTTCTTGTAAATAAACAAAAGTCCTGGGATACAGCACAATTTGAGTCCCTAATCTGCAGCTGCAGTTCTCTGCCTGATTGACCTAGGACTCTCAAACAGCAAGGGCTACTACCAACAATCATCATGACAAACACTTCCTGGGACACAGCCAGAAAACTATCCAATGACCCCAGTGAACTGTTCCACCTCCTAAGGCACACTTTCGATTAGGACTATTTTAAAGATTTTTTTTCCCCACCCTGGGCTTTTTGGTGCCGTACTTCGGTGAAGTCTAGATAACCCTGCAACCGCTTCCACCTCAGTCAGAGGTACAACACTGCCCCTGGTGGCCCAGCAGAGGGACTGCTGGTGCCGGTGCTGAAGAGACAGGGGTGTGTTTGGTGGAAACACAAACCTTCGTTTTGCATGTGAGAATCCCCATGACCGGTACAAATATCTCTTCTCTGGCTGTATTAGAGGCTGCTTCCCTTCCTCTCTTGCCAGAAAGCTGGGAGACCCTTTTTCTATGCTTTTTTCCCCTAGTATTGGAACATTAGGCCCAATTAAAGGCTTCTCTGGAGTTGGCTCTTCCTGCCTGTTTCTAGCTGTGCCTCTCAAGCTGAACGAAGAAGCTGTAGAAACAGCAAAGTGACGGTTGGGGCAAGCAGCAGCAGGCAGTGGTGACAGTCTGCCAAGATGAGGACGCTGTGGGCAGGCTGGCTGTTGGGAAGCTGAAGACGAGGTGAAGCTGAACAGATGGCAGGCCACGCTGCGCAAGTGTCAGAGTGGCTAACTACACAGACAGCTGCAAAAGAGGTCAAGCTAGGAGAAAGTACAGAAACAATACAAAATAGAAAAAAAATAGCAGTAGCTGCCTCTCAGCGGCAGCAACTGTGGCAGAGGCTGTCCACCAAAAAGCAATTGAACAGTTAAAGAAGTTAGAGCAGGGACAAGGAGAAGTAAGCAGGAGTAGAGAGAAGACAAGGAGCTGAGGCCTAGAAAGCGGGGGGTGGGGGGTGGGGTGGGGGGGGGAGGTGGGGGGTGTACAAAGAGCCAGAGAAGGAAAAGCTACAAGACTTGGTCCCAAGACTTTCAGAGAGCAGCCAGACATTCAGGGTCAAGGGGCTCAGACACCCCAGGCCGGGTAGCTGCGACAATCTCCATCCACTACCCAGGGCTGAGGATCCTGACTAGCTAGGTCTTCCCAGAGAAAGCTGCAATACCACCTGCTGTCAGGGCTAAGGAATCTTGTCAGTGCGGTAACACATGGACTTAGGGCCTCACGGCCAGAGGCCTGAAAGAGAGTTGTAATGCTCCAGGGAGCTACCTGGCAGCTGCCCCTTCAAACTTGCTGCTGTCAATCACCAGAGGTCACAAAAAGCTGCCAAATCAGCAACAGAAGAGCTTCTCCTTGCCTACCCATGAGTCCTATCTGTGTAGAGCAAAGGGTAAAGCATGGATGCTTAAGCCGTAGATAAGGCATGAACTGTAAAAACAGCTAGTCTCGACAACGTAAGAGTAATTGAGAAGCTGGTCAGTGGAATGAAGAAAGGGAAAAGAAAATGTATGGGCAGGAGAGTTTTTCCATAAGGAGATCACATTCACTGAAGTTTGTAGAGCAAAAAATTGGGGAGAATTTCTTTTAATGCTATACAAACTATGAGTAGAGCACTTAACATCAGTAATGATCAAATAGTGAGGGAAAGAGAATTGGTCAGAATAATAGCGTGTTCTTATTTTTTACCCGTATTTTACAGTGGAGAGCCAACCGATATTACGCAAAATTTCTAATGAAGAAAGCAAGGTGAATGCACATTAGGATGGAAATGCCATAAAATCAAAGCCTCAAAATGATTAAGAGGTTGGCTCTGGGCAGCGAGAATGAATAAATAAAGCGTCACCCAACCTTGTGTTGTCTTTTCTTGAGCACTTATTCGGATTTTTAAAGAGGTAATAAAACAAGCAGAAAGGCGAAGCTCTTGCTGTCAACCACTGCCTGCATGAGAATGAAGTAGAGGGAAAAAAGTCATCAATTTCCCCCAAAATAGTCCCTCTCCAACTCTAGGAGAAGCTAACAAGTGAACCTGGACCCAGCACAGTGTACTCAATGCACCTGTGAGGGGCCTGGGAGAACAGAGAAAGCACTATCTCATCCTGTTTCTATAACTGCTGAGAGAAAAATGGAAAATAGTTTATCAAGAAAAAGGGCGAAGCCAGGCGGTGGTGGTGCACGCCTTTAATCCCAGCACTCGGGAGACAGAGCCAGGCGGATCTCTGTGAGTTCGAGGCCAGCCTGGACTACCAAGTGAGTTCCAGGAAAGGCGCAAAGCTACACAGAGAAACCCTGTCTCGAAAAACCAAAAAAAAAAAAAAAAGAAAAAGAAAAAGGGCAGTCTTTTCCAGATCAAGGGATCCTTAAGGAAATAATGAATTCACAGAGGAGGGGGAAAGAAATGGAAAGGTTTTGGTCAACAAGGAGAAACTCACGAGAAAATATCCAAAGGGGCTTCATACTGTGGTCAAGTGCAGGGGATGGCAGGCTTCATCGATACTGAGCAGAGAAACCACGCTACACAGCTTTTCTTCACCCAGCTACCTTCTAGAAGTTATACCATGTACTATCTTGAATCATTTCTTTCTGGCATGAAAGTCACTATATGAAATAAGTGTTGGGTTTTATTTATTTATTAGACTTAAGGTTGCTTCTAAGAGAGACTGGTTTATTCATAAGAATGCAAATTCAAAAAGCCTCCTGGAATTTAGAGAAGGCTTGTCATTTAAACCCCCTATAAATTAGATATGCTCTGCCCCACACAACAAACTTCTACATGTCCTTTATCACAAGGCATGCAGCATCCACAGTTTGTTAAATGTGCTCCTTTTGAAGAAGTCATTTGAATTTAACCTCTAAGATCCAAAAATACATGACCTCAGTCAAATCCTACTCACAAGAAAGTGAATTTTAAAACATAAGCCCTTGATTTTTTTCCTGACAGATATCCATGCTCAAGCTACCCTACAGTATTTTAATTTTATTCAATATTGTATTTCTTTTCTAAAATGCCAGAATTAGCTAATAGCTAAAGTGTACCTAGAACTCCAGGTGATTTCAAGTGGATTTAGTACCCCTATCCACACCACTTAACCTGTTTCGTGTATTTGTGAAATGTTTCAGTGCTCCTTTGTAGTGGTTAAAAAAGGACCATTCCTGTCTCAAGACATTCAAGTTATTGTGGCCCTGTGATAATGTGAACTCACAACTCTAGCTACAGAGATTGTCACCAGCCAGGTACTTCGGGTACCAGAGGGGTGGTCAGGATGCTTCCTGACTGAGTCTCTAAAGTGACAGGATGCTAAGCAGTTGAGACTTCACAGTCCTTCCCTGCCCATGTAGAGGCAAGTGTTGGTATCTTAGTTGGCACTTACGAGCCCTCAGCAGGCTGCTGGCTACAGAACACACAACTTGTTTCCAATGCTTTCCTGCCCACTGCTTGGAGTGAAAGGCCATACAGCAAGCACATTTTGCTTGGTTCTTCGTAGAGCTCCTAACACACCTCTTTCTGCAGCTAGACATCGTGTGCCCACTCTGTGCTCTGGCTGACTTTCATCAGCAGCGCAGGCCAGGCAGGTATCTGACCACTCATAGTCCTCAACTGCAAAATGAACGGATGATCAGCACCTCCCTCCCTCGTGTGTGTGTTTTGTGGTGTACACGAGTGAGCTGTGGACAAATGGTCACAGCACAGGCTAAGTGCTTCTCAAGCGTTTGTAATCATTTCCCTGCTCTTATTCAAACTCCGGTTCTACCCATTCTGCCAGTTCTTCCAGACAGCACCCTTGTACAAGTCCTTCAGGTTCCCACTCCAAACTTTCTGTGGGTCCTTAGCACAGAATCTCTTGCCATTCTTCTAGCTGTTGTCCCAGAATGGCCTCCAAAGATAGCCCACCTGTGGACTTGGAGAAAACTGATCCCCAGATTCTAACCCCCTTGATCTATAAATTGTGATTAAATACTATCTGTCTTTGTGGGTTCTTTTTTTTTTAATTTTTCTTCTTTAATTTTTTTAAAATTTTATATGAGAGATTTTCTAGACGTTTTACATATTCGCCATGGGTTCCCTGTAAGTAACAAGTGCTTACTAAATGTTTGATATTGGTAAGTTTTAAGCTTCTAGAGCACAGACAGAACTTTGACTGAATTCTCATACTCATAGCATATAATCCAGTTACTAGATCCTAATGCTAAATCACTGTAGAAATGTGTAAGAGAAGAAAATGCCAGGAAATAAAATATGACTGCAGAGTAAATCTACAAAGCTCACACTACAAATCTACAAATTTACACTGCCTGTACTCAGTTTGCTGAACACACACCCATGGAGCAGTAACTGGATACTGTAGTCTACATGACTACAGCTGGCATGCAGTTACCAAGAAGGCCACAAACAGGAGCAGAGACAGATTTAGCACAACCATGATAAGCAAGTATGGAGCTCATAGTGCCAGGTCCAGAGGTGGGAAGACATTTTTGTTCATCCTTCAGATACATATTGCATAACTTTCAAGCATCAAATAGTGAGTTAAACCATTCTGTGCAAGCTCCAGGAGAAAGCTTGAGAGGGGACCAGGAGAATAAACCTTCTGCATATGAGGCAGCAACAACAAACAGCTGTTGCTTTATGTTATACACTTTCTGAGGGATCTCATCCAGTTCTCAAGGGCTGATGTGTGTGTGTGTGTGTGTGTGTGTGTGTGTGTGTGTGTACGCAAGGTGTGTACACTTATGCATGTATGGAGGAGCATGTATATGCATGTGTAGAGGTAATGTTCTTAAGAAGACATCACCTTGGCTTTTGATCTCTCATTAGCCAGGAGCTCCCTTAGTAGGCTAAGCTGGGTAGCCAGTGATCCCCAGGATCCACCTGTGTCTCCTTTCCCAGGGCTGTGATTACAAGCACAGGCCACCACATTCCAATACTGGAGACTGAAGTATGTCCTCGTGCTGTGTGTCAAGCGCTTTACAGATTCAACTATCTCCTTATTCTGAGAGGCTGAAATTTTGACCATTCACTTCAATTCACAAACTGCCAAATTCAACCACCAGGATTTAAACAACTAGGCACCTGTTTTTTTTTCACTTACAGTTCCATTCACTTTCTGCCACACAGCTCAGCTGTTTCCTTCTCCTGCTTCTCTCCCTGCTGGGCCACACCTTGCTATGGCTGTCAGAAATTCCTTACCTTCACATGGGCTTCTGAGTTACCCATAGCATGTAGCAAGGCTTTCACACTGTTCAATAAATAAGTACACACCATAAACAAAACCAGTAGCCTTCACTGAGGAGGAAAATACATTCACATTAGATTTTATTTACCAATAAAGAGGAAAATCACTGATCTGTGCAGAAATGATTGTTCGTGCAAAAGAAAAAGTATTTGAAAACAATGCTAGGAAGAATATGTTAAGTAATTGTTAAGTATTTATGATGCTTCAGATTAGTTTGTAGGATAGACAACTTTAACAGGACTTCTAAGTGCATCTGCCTTTAGTGCTTTAAACTACTTAAGCTTTTATACTTAATGGTTGTACCATGATAAAGCCTGCTTTTTTAATACATCAGCACTGGAAGCCAAATTTATACACTACACACGATTTTAAAGTTTTTTTTTCTCCTTTCCCCAGATGACTTACTGAACACTAACGAATCTCAGGACTGTCCCTCAATTACTTTCTCTTAAAATCATATTACATTGTAGTTGCTCAACTATATAGATATACATATAAGAGCATTGGTTCATTGAGGGTTGATAGCTGCCTCTGATGGTTTTCAGCAATTCTCTCCAGCTAGGCTGAAGCACATAAATAACCTTCCCAAGGGAGAGCCCCAAGGGAGCTGTTCATCATTGAGCTCCACATACCTGGGGAACTCACTGGAACAAAATGCCCTGGAGGTCTAATTTGAGCATCATTTTCATAGTGGATTTTTTTTCCCTAAAATGCTCATTTATTAACTGCGAAAGATTCTGATGCTTGGATCAGTCCAGTAGAGAGCTAAAAAAGTCATTGCTCACATGCAAAGAATCACTAATTTAGAAGATAAACTCAGAGGAGAAATACAGCTTATTAATTAGTCTATGTTCTTAAACACTTTGATACAAAGAAAAAGAAATGCTAGCTAAAAGGACTGAGTGAGCCCCTTGTAATCCCTTCAACGATGTTATTAGTTATGTTGTTAATGACATTATTTGAAACTACATAGTACTGCTGTAATTGAGTTATTTGGAAAGCAGAACACTGATTTGAGACAGTGCTCATTAAGTATTTGTCAGACAGTCACTGAGAAAACCCAAAGATACTTCGGCAAAGCTGACTTCCACTTGACTTTTAAATGTTCTTTACATCGCTGTTTGGTCAGAAGGAAATCTTAACTGGAAGAGACTGCTTTAGTTTCACATTCTGAATCATTGTTTTTAAAAGAGCTACTAAACTTGACAGAACAAGGTCTTACCTCCCCATAATTCCCTCTTTTCATTAATATCAGGTTTTTCAATGTATTTAAAAGACAGTGCGTGCCCCAGATTCTAGAGTCCCTAATATATATTCATGAGGTAAACACGACTGGGACTGTTATCCACAGTGCTCCGTGTACCTTGTCTTATTCTTGTAGATTAGCACCATTTTGACCTAAAGATGAGGATATATCTATCTAACAAACTCTGAAAGCCAACAACCTTTCTCTGTGTAGTAACTTATATATAAGCTTATCTCTGTTATCTCCTTTTATTTAAGTATCAATGCACAGAAAGAAAAAAAAACTTGTGATACAGTGTATCACTTTGGTATTACATTCGGTTGTTTAGAATGCTCACCCACATGCTCACTGGATTTATTTGAAGTGTTTTATGTCTGCCAGTTAGCAACAAGCTTTTGTTGTTTAAAATACAACTTCTGAGTATATAATGTTAAATATTCATTAGCTGGATCTGGAATAAAGTGGGAAACAAAAACACAGGAAACATAAACAAACAAACAAACAAATAAATAAGTGCTTGAAGAGGATGTAGTTGTTGAGGCTGGATTTATTGACCCAAATTAAAATGAATTTGGGACTGATTATATTAACTGGAGTCTAAAAATCACAGCCTCTATAGAATTTTAGATTGACTTTTAGTACTAGGAATTTCAAATTTTCAACAGATATTTTTGACAACGCTGTTGTAATTAAATTTCCTTTGCCTTACAGTTTGTGTCTAAATATTTTTGCCTACTTTTTGTGGTAATGTGACCTGCTTTTCACGTCTTTGGGTTGGGCATGTTTATATTTGTTGTTGAAAGTTTCATACTAATTTCCTTAGTATTAGGAACATTGTGTATATAGAATATTATTGTGAACAAATGGTGTTTGAGCAATAAGAGTGTTGTTTCCTAAAATCCATAGGATGTTGCCGGGCGGTGGTGGTGGTGCATGCCTTTAATCCCAGCACTTGGGAGGCAGAGCCAGGCGAATTTCTGTGAGTTCGAGGCCAGCCTGGACTACAGAGTGAGTTCCAGGAAAGGCGCAAAGCTACACCGAGAAACCCTGTCTCGAAAAACCAAAAAAATTAAAAAAAAAATCCATATGATGTTAAGGGCTGGTTTTTAGCTCAGTGGTAGAGCTCTTGCCTGCCATGCTCAAGGTTCTATATTCAGTTCCAATACTGTAAACGTAATACTAATATATGTTAAACACTGCATCATGCTAACTTGTGTTCTTTCTATAATGCGCTAACACTGACAAAAATCAAATTTTAGTACAGAGAAATATGCCAGACCTCCACTAGGAGAAAGTAGCAAACATTTGCATTTTTGGGAAGTAATTCTACGTACTCAGAATCATAGTGTGTAGAATCACATTTACAAAGTGAATGGGACATTTATGTCCTGCAAATGAATCCAGCCCCCAATTAAGGCCAACAGAGAATAGCTCTAATTACAGTATAATAGAACCATTAATAACAACACAAATGCTACTAAATGCATATTGAATGGTAAATGTGATTTGCTTATTTCAATCACCACAAAACATTATTATTCCTATTTCCCAAAGCTTAAATTTTGAAATCACAGTAATAAATGAATAAATAAGCCTGGGGATACAGTTTTATGGTAAGGCCCTGGGTTCAATCATCAGCCAGTGAAGGAGAGGAGTGGAGAGGAGAGGAGAGGAGAGGAGAGGAGAGGAGAGGAGAGGAGAGGAGAGGAAGCACCCAAATCATCCGTGACTATCTAAAAATGAACTTACAATATTTTTCAGAAATTATAACACAATTTTGACTATATTATCAGAATTCCAACCCAATCAGAAAATACCCAGAAGACACTAGAATAATATGGGGCTCCCATTGCCGAAAACATTGTTTTCTGTTTTTTAAAAAAAGTCAGTGTTTTGCATCCGTCTTTCTGCTTAAGGTGACTTGGATTCACTTTTCACAAAATTTGGAACAGTCTGCTGTGCAGAAGCCCAGTTTGAAATGAAATGGCAGTTGATGATATTTCTCACACTGGCATGCTTTGTGTAATATTCATTGGCTTTTCAATGGCATTTGGAGCATAAATAGAAATTCCCGAGCCGGCTATACTAAAAGCAAAACAA
Source organism: Peromyscus eremicus (assembly GCF_949786415.1). Classification (NCBI taxonomy): domain Eukaryota; kingdom Metazoa; phylum Chordata; class Mammalia; order Rodentia; family Cricetidae; genus Peromyscus; species Peromyscus eremicus. The sequence goes on from NC_081421.1 coordinate 83,073,228, forward strand.
CTGCTTAGGCCACCATTGTGAGACCATTAGGATGCAACCATGTTAGAGCTGCAGAGGTCATGTGTTTGATTAAGTATGTGATACTTAAAGGCAAGGTTTGAATATGAAAGAAATGCCAAAAAGTAAGTCAGAAAAACTGTATTCTAAAAACAAAGTACAGTGCAACACACGTAGTTCACAGGCATATCTTTCTCTAAGGTAATACCCTTGAGCTGCGGTAATACCCTGTCTTAGCTTTCCATGGCCAACTAGGGGGCTCATTCATTCATTTGTTTACACAACACATTTTCTTCTCAAGCATGTTCCATGTAAAGATACGTCGTGGCAGAGAGGCCTGTGATGTCTGTGCTAGCCCAGAGCTACTGTCATGCAGGTAATTATAGCCAATAATCAAACAAATTTACTATATTAAGGAACAACAAATGCTACAATGGTGTGAGGGGCCACCCCTCACCCCTACATTTTCTCAGAGTACTCTTGAGTAGGAGCAACAGGAAATATTAGTTAGAAGGATAGAGGGGAGAGAAACAGATAGAAAATACAGGACAGCCTCAAGAGGACCTGGATCCTAATCCATCAGGCCCCAACTATCTCTGCCCTAGGGTATTTAAAGGAACTCCCAGGGGTGGAGCAAAAGATTTCCTCCCAGCACCACTAAGTGCAGACCATCCCAGGCACCTGTACTCAGGCTCATGGTTCAATCATCCTCTTTACGCGGACCTGCTAGGTAAGGCCACTAGGAAAAATGGGCTCCCACACAATGGGGAACATAAAGCAGAGCAAGCAAAATTGGAAATGCCAGTGGTCTAAAAGTCTGCTAAAAGAGGTGGGCGATGGTGGCTCATGCCTTTAATCCCAGCACTTGGGAAGCAGAGCCAGGCGGATCTCTATGAGTTCAAGGCCAGCCTGGTCTACAGAATGAGATCCACGACAGGCACCAAAACTACACAGAGAAACCCTGTCTTGAAAAATTTGCTAAAGCAAAGTTTCATTGAAATGGTGGGAGACAGCCGAGAATTGGGGAAAGTATATAAGAAACAAGGAAAGAAATGGAAACTGGCTCTTTCTGAACATACTCAAAATGGGAGATGATGGTAGCTTGGATGGCTGGACTTTATAATATGTTGGATGAGATAAAGAGGAGATGCCAAGCCACTATTTTGGGTGTAATGGATGTAATAATGATCAGGGTGAGGGCTGTAGTTCAACAGTAGAGCACTTGCCTGGCCTGCACAAGGGTCTGGGTTTCATCGCACGTGCACCCGTGCACGCACGCGCACACACACACACACACACACACACACACACACACACACACACACACACTCCAAGAATTTTGTTCTAAGCAGCAAGCAGAATAGAATGAGATGGACATGGGATTGTCAGTGAATGCAATGATTTAGGGCAAGAGATGAGAGTTATTTTGCTTTTGGGTAAGTTTAGTCTTGAAATGGTTAATACTTACTGAGCAATATGAAGTGGGCAGTGACTCCAGAGTTCAGTAGTAAGAAGTCAGACAGAATTATCAACAAACAGTTCACTGTTAAAGGCAGGTAACTAGTTTGCTAAATATATAAAGAGTAAAGAGAAAACAATGTTTCTTAAGGGCCTCAGAGATACAGTGGTGTAACACACAGTGATGTCAGTAAAAGATAGAAAAACATGAGTCACTGGGAAGAAGACAGGAGGCAACAAATCACCAGTGAAGAGAACGCCAGCAATGAAAGACAAATCATCGTACAGTGTGTCAATCAACAAAAAGATGAAATCTTAATTCTCACCATTGCCTTCGGTTTTGGCAAGAATTGTTTTCTTACAGTTTGGGGGAAAAACATAATTAAATTGGTGTGAGAGAGAGGTCTGAAATAAAGGCAGCAGAGAAAGCAGGTGTGGGCAATTCCCTCCAGGATTTTATTCTGACTACTAAGAAGTAGAGTGCTGGTGAGAAGATGGGAAGAGAAGGGAAGTTCTACATTTTCTCTTAACTTTGAAGGGTTCTATCTTTTGCCTTTTGCATAAATGGTATATTTTAGGAGAAGAATGATGGTAGGAGAAAAGAGAGCAGATGTCTGCACTTTGGTGAGGTGGTCTCTGGATAGAAAAAAAATAGGCAATGCAAGATTGAGACAGGCCATACAAGGCCAGGAAAGGGGGCTAAGGGTTAACACATATGTGCTTAGTGTGCACTCGGAGAGGAAAGGAAAGCCAGTGAGCGGCACAGTGCTGCATGCTAACTGTTCAATATGTTCAAACACCTCAGGGCAAGACAGTCATGACTCTAGGGAAAGAGAGTTGCTGGAGGGATCGTGGCGGGAGAGAAGTGCTGGGAATGGAGAAGTGCAGCGAGAGTCAAATAATTCATGTAAGTTTGAAACACATTTGGAAGTCACAGTTGATAGAATTGGGCAGTAAAATGAAAGGGAAGGGTAAATATCAGACTAAGGAACAACCTACAGTTGATAGCAGCTTCTGGTGTGAGTGAGTGGATTTATGCTGTTTGCATGGAGTCTTTACTCATTATTGATCTCAATGTAAGTTGACATCTTTATTCTTCTTTTCATGTGTGTACATACATGGTGTGTATGCATGTGTTGGGGAATTATGTATGTTCACATGTGTAAGCATGTGCAATGTGGAAGCCTATGGTTGATGTCGTGGATTTTCCTCAAAGACTCATTCACTGTATTCTTTCAGGCAGCATGTCTTAGTGAACCTTGAGCTTTCCAATACCGGTGGTTTGGCTAGCCATCTTGCTCAGGATATTCCATTTTCTCCTTCTGAAGCTGGAATTACTAGGGGCTTGCCACACCCCGGCCTTTATATGGAATCTGGCAACCTGAATTCCTGTTCTCTTGCTTGAAGGCAGTGTTTTACCTCTGCCGCCATCTCTCTGCGGGCAAACAGAACTTAAACACTCACATCTGATCCATCCCCTCTCCCCGAGTCACCCCCGGCACTCTCACAGGCCACACTTGTCTCTGTCTTCCTATAGTAAAAATCCAATTTGTTGGAAGTCTTCTGACAACCAGGTGATTTGTTTATGATGTTTAAAACGTATCATCTTACTAATCTCCAAAACAGTCCAAAATAGGTAGGGTCTTACCTCTTTTTTTTTTTTCTTAACAAGAGAAAACTGGAGGCTCAGCGTAGACATTTTACATGTCTATGCACACTTGATAATGCAACTGAGAGACAGTTTCTGAGCTTCTCTCTACTGTCTTTCCTGTACATTGTGCCATTGGGTGCTATGATCTAGTGATACTGTAATTTCTAGTGGTAAAGTCAATAGCTTTTTAACTAGTTAATCCTTTGATGCTTTAGACACAGGAAGAAAAACAACTAATGTTAACATGAAGTGAAAGAAAGCTGCAGATGAGACCCAAAATTTGAAACGAGGTAAAACAGTGGTTTTCACTAGACATGCTCAGGGAGAGGAGGGAGACCAAGGAGTCCTCCCATACGCTAAAATGCCAACCTAGTAAAAGTAGTGGAACAGCCCTTTACAGACCGCAGGCAGCCCACACACTATCTTCATTTGGTTTTTCTTTGTGACTTTTCTCATCATCTTATGAATAAGAAACTAGGTCAGAGGGCTAAATGACTTCATCAAAGTCACCCACTTGGAACACCGACTCTAAAAGAAGGGGAAAAAAAGAAAGTCTAGCCTGTTCTCTTGATATTGCTGTTAAAGAGAGTGATTCTCACTGTCCCCATTTCTGCTCACACACTCAGGAAGTTTCATTAGCTGTTTAGGAAAAGAAGATGAATGAGGCAGGTGACTCCCGGGCCTCATAAAAAGAGGAAGACAAGCAAGGAAAGGATGCTGGGGAATGGGACCGTGCGTGATTAGAGCTGGAAGGACAATGCTGAGGGAGCTTGGGGGCTGGGATGATTAATTTTCAGCAAGGTGAGAGCAGAGAAATTAAAAAAAAAGATTTCAATATTTAAATTTAAATTATGCTTCTCAAATATGTTAGTCACTGCTGGATGTAAAATTAAGTAGAAGTGCCCAATCAAAATACCAGTAGAGTGCTCTGTCTGTGTCCTTGCTATGTTCTCAAAAGTCTGCTTAATTCCTTATACTTCTTAAGTAACTCATTTCTTATACTTCTCACAAAAAAAGGGAGTATAACTCAAGTGTTATATGAGAATGCCTGGACCCATAATTCTTGGTCCTAATATTTAAAATTTATCAGAGCACTCTATGATTTAGAGTAAATAAGGTAAACACGTGGTTTTAATAACTAGTCAAGACAAAGAACTCATTGCTTTTCAGACATCTCAAGGTAGCATTGATCTCCTTGTCTATGCTTTCTGAACTTGCAAATCTTAATTCTGGATGGAAAAATTTCAGTACTTATAATTATCCTACTAGTCATAGTTGACTATCATTTGATTTCCTTTTGATGAGCATTCCCACTTCCACCATTCCTCACCATTACATCCTGTTGCCTGGCTAACATTATCAAAGATAAAGCAGTATCATGGTCTAATTTTATTAATGGAAATCCTTTCTCTCCTAGAAAAGTACCAGGAAGGCCGGGCGGTGGTGGCGCACGCCTTTAATCCCAGCACTCGGGAGGCAGAGGCAGGCGGATCTTTGTGAGTTCTAGGCCAGCCTGGTCTCCAAAGCGAGTTCCAGGAAAGGCGCAAAGCTACACAGAGAAACCCTGTCTCGAAAAACGGGAAAAAAAAAAAAAAGAAAAGTACCAGGAAGGATGAATTTATTATAAAGGTGTGCCAAAGCACCTAGGTAAAACTTTCTGGATTTCCTTCCTTATTCTGCTATGTATTAATTATGAATTTTTCTATTTCCACTGTTGTATAACTCTTGAAGGAAGTCAAGAATCTATTTTTTTTTTCAAGAGAACCTACTGAGTTAGAATACCGGTGCAAGGAGGAAAACAAGACAGGATTGCCATGCCATGATTCATCTTCAAGCATCACTCATCCATTTACATATTGGCTCACTCAGCAAATACGTGCTGGTGTCTGCTACAAAAAGCGCTAGAAGACAGAATAGTGACTAAAGACACAAACAAGATCAACAAGAAAGAAAGAAAGTGGTTCAAATGTATGTCAACCTGATGTAAATATATAAAATGTTGATATCTGTTGAAGATCTTTAAAAAAAAATGCTTTCTTTGCTTCAAATTGCCAGTGTACAGTGGTATAGGAACAAGGCGATATAACCAAGAATTCTCTTCATAGATACGTGGTCATATAAAAACCGTCTAAGAAGCACTTACAAAAATCAAAGAAAAATCCATATTGTAGGCTTTTAACGTCATAGGGAAGGATGGAAAACATCAGTTGTCATAAGCTTGCAAAGGATTTGACACTGAGGCTAAATAGGTTCATCTACTAGAAGTTTGGAGTGGCTTTTTTTTTTTAATGAAACAATATCTATAATGAATGGGCCCTTTAGCCTCCAAAAAGGAAAAAAATGGCAGAGAGTGTGTCAACCTCTAATAAATTGTGTGGGAGATAAGATTATCAAGAAAAAGTCTCCCTTACTGTTACCTTAAGGAGTGACCACTTCAGAAATGTGCAAAAGAGTGAAAAGATGTGGTGGTGGAGGAGAAAGTGTTAAGAATTCTGAAAAGGAGAAGAGTGTGTGTGTGTGTGTGTGTGTGTGTGTGTGTGTGTGTGTGTGAGAGAGAGAGAGAGAGAGAGGAGAGAGAGAGAAAGAGAGATCTACAGGCAGTAAAGAAAGACAGTAACATGAATATGTTTAAGTAAATTCTAAGCAAGCTCAGAAAATCTTTTGTCAACTACTGACAGCTATCAATTTCAAGGCAGCCTACAATTCTTCTGCATGTGGCAATGAATTATGATATTCTTTTCCCTAAGATATATAACTTATTTGAGAACACTTAATTAAAGTTAATCAAAATACATATGGGTCATGATTTGTGGTCTTACACTTTATATTTGTAAAATAAAATGTAACAAAATTTAAATCCAAACAGACAACTTCTTGACTATCAAAACATAAAAATAAATGTTAAAGTTGTGGGTTTTTTTTCCATAAAATTAATAAAGGCAAGTGCCGTAAGCATAGCTTTCAAATACATCTTTCCCATGGGGAGTATCTTGGATTGCCTCAGGTTATACGGCTTGTAAAGAGACAAGAAATGCTAAGTGGGAAGTTACACTCTACAAGACTTGGAAAGATTTTTTTTTAACTTGCCTTGTTAAGGCTAATTACCATGGATGAAAGGAGCTGGATAACTTAGAGTATTCATTAGCTCTTTCCCTCCACTAAGCAGCTGTCCCCAACGTGCTAATATCTTTCCTGTTACATTCTTAAAATGCTTCATATTCACTATTCATGATTCACACTTCTAAAAGACCAACTTCCTGATTAATGCCTAAATGGAAAGAGTACAAAATGTATCCTGAAAATTAGCACATGCCTTAGGATTTCAGCTTGCCTGTCTTAAGACTTTAGGAGGCATGGAAAAGAGGAAGAAGGGAAGGGACAGAGGCAAAGACAGGGGTGGGGAAAAAAGGGGAGGGGAGGGAGGGAGAAATGAGGGACGGAAGGCTGCGGGGAAGGGCTTGAAGGTGCCCGACACAGAATTCTAAGGAGCCTCCCCTCCACGTTCATTCTCATTCATGCACCCTTTCTCTAAAGAGCTGTTACAGTGCAGTCACACATTCTGAGTGAGCACATGGGAATTTTCCGTGTTTGTCATCCTTGGGTTTCTACACACTACCATTTCCCTTCTCAATAAAGACAATAGTGAGTCTATTGCTCTCCTTATCTTTCACCAGACTTATTTGCACAGTAACCCATACATGTACAAGCAGCCAAGACTGCCTCATTTTATGGTAAAGAATGAGCTCATTCCTTTGCCACTGGACCCCTCGAGTTTCTCACTTCAGTTCTTAATACAGCAGTGGTTCTAATTATAAGCATTCATCGTTATAGTTAAAGTTGTGCACCAGTAAACAAAACAATGTTTTAACTTTGTTGACATAGCCAACAATAGACCACAAATAACCCTCTTTGTCCATTTCCTTTCCTGCATTTGGTGGGTGAAAGAAGGCATACTTTTTTTCAACAGAAGGGAAATACCAGGAAGTGGGCATACCGTTGTCACAATTCAACAACGTAAGTGATTGCAATATCTACTTCATGTATTTATTTTCTCAATTACCAGCAGCTACTTTTAGTAACTTACTGTCACCATTGTGTGGCTAGACTGGTTTCTACTTTGATCTACCACTCAGCTGGCCTCCATGCCTTCACTGGTACAAACTAACAAATAAAGTCTAAATCCCATAGCTGGGCATTCAAAACCCACATGGCTCTTATTGCAATTTCTTTACAATAAATGATAACTCCATTTAATCAAATGACTTCTATTTGCTTTCCACGCACACCTCATTCTTTTGTATTTAAAATACCTGTTTTGGTGCCTTTTTTTCTCTCTGAGATGACCTCATCATGTCATACCTATCATGACGCTCCATTTTGGTCTTCCGGCCCTGTCTCCCAACCAGTCTGCTTTCATTTGCTGTGAACATTCTGAAAATGCTCAGAATTCAGTTGACTTGCTAATTGTATTAAAACATATACAGTAGTTTTTGAAAATAGATTTTTAAATCCTTTTTGGCAATTTATAGTTCAGAATACATCAATCCATTAGTTATGATTTTAAACCTTAAATAGGCAAACAGCACACGGGTACGTTGATTTCCATGTGCTTCACTTTGTGTTCTTGTTTGATGACATTTTGACTGGATACCCATTTCTCCTCCATGCACTTAAATGCCTAGGATGAAATTTGTATGTAGTTCACTCTGTCCTGGCAGTAGACTAATTAAAAGCTTGTGCTTACCTTACAGTTTGGAATGTTGAATTATAAGTGATACATTGTTATCCAGTTGTTATTAAATGACTTAGATGACTGATTGATAAATATGACATCTAAAATCAACAATGGAGAAGAATATTTTACTAATTTTAATATTTATTTGAACTTCTATGGAGAAGAATTTTAACTGCCAGCATTTTTTCTGATATTACCATTTTCATTTCTTGCTATCAAGCTGACTCCTGAGAGTCATCTGATTACTTTAAGAAAAATCTTACATGCATACATAGAATTTACCACTTGTATAATTAAATAATAATTTTATATCCATCTTATGTCTTTGTTTCCCATTAGATTCTCAGTTTCCTGAGGGCAGAGACTTGGTCTATGTTGGTCACCTTCATAAATTCATGAACTAAATAAATGTCTGTCACATGGCAGGAATATGCATATATTTGTTGGATCAATGAATTAAAGGATTAATAACATAAATAAATGAATTAAAAACAACCAACGTCACTTCCTCTACTTCTTTTGCCTCCAACCCATCATAACTGTGCAACGCTTTGGATATAATTACCTGGGCTGAGGCTCTAATTCTCCAAAGAGGTCTCTAGCACCCTTCCTTGATTTTCCCTAACTCATGAATCAAGCATTGTATTATTAATTAGGATCTCCTTTCTCTATGCAAAGGATTTTCTTTGAATCAGTGGCTTTCATCTGTCAGTCTTGTCAACAGAAGAAACAGAAATGGGCCCAGGAGAAACCAGTGTGTGTGTGTGTGTGTGTGTGTGTGTGTGTGTGTGTGTGTGTGTGTGTGTGTTGTGTGTGTGTCTGTGTATGCAAGGGAATAATTGAATCCTTGTGGTACTAACAGTGTTGTGATAATGTCACCAATGCTAATGGAGCTGCTATTGACCCAGAGCTCATAGGTAGGGGTGTCAAACAAGGGCTTGCAGCCCTAAAATTTTTGGAAGTAGTATGTTCTAAAAAAAAGAGAAAAAAAAAGTTTGCAGTGACTGCTGTGAAAGACCCTGGTGGAAAGCCACAGGCCAACTCTGCCACACATCACGGCTCCAGCTGCATTTGCTTCTGCCTCATCCCTGATGCGAAAACGGAACTTCATGCTACAACAGCCGTCATTCCTGCTATCGCTGGTGTTGGAGGGAGGGCATGCCTTTTCCCTGCTGAAGAAGGCTGGCTATCAACTCATTTAGCTTCTGAGATAGGTATGAAATGGGAAGACAAAGAAGCCTCAGAAAATAGCCAGCAAAAAAGAGAATCAGCCTCTTTATGGTCTATATTAGCAGAAATCACTTAGGGCCAGTTCAAATAGGGTGTCTGCAAATCTGAGAGACCAAGGAGCTAACTGATTTTTATATGATGTGGCCATAGAAAACTACAATTTAAAGGGACCAAATGAGTCTTTTCACTTTTCAATCATTGTTTACTATACTGGAGGCAGAGACAACATGCTAATCTCCAGTGTGCATCTCCTTGTTCATCCCAGAGTCCTTTTATACAGAACCTATAATTTGCATTCAAAAGGAGAGAATGAAATGGCTGAACAATCATAGTTCTGTGGTGTCCCTTTCACCTAGCTCAGAATTTATAGTGAATTTCTGACCTAAATAGCAAATTTCCATTATTCTGGAGTGTGAATCAACAGGATGATATTAAAATGACAAAATGCTGAGTTACATTTATGACTCAAGATATAAAGGAAACTATAAAGATATAGAAGCTCAGTTAAAGATGAAAATAGATACCCAATAAAAAACATCTCTGTAGCCTAGACCTTTGTTAGCTGTAAGACACACTTCCCACACTCTAGAGAAAAGTAGTCAATGAGTGAGTGAAGTAAATAGGAAGTCTGGATTTTTATCTCATGGAAAAGAACATATAATAATGATAAGACAAAAGTACAATGTGTAAATTATTTATGACAAACAGAATTATATTTTGGAGAGGAAAAACAGAATATAGCTTGAGGGAAACAATCTAGAAAGGAGTTCCAATAGGTTTTATATCTTTGAAAGTTATCCAAAACAAGTTCAGAGTTGAACTCAATAACTTCTAAGGTATTTTGTGCATCTGATTCTGGCTGTTATGTGGGCTATTAACTCTAACCTATCCACATTTCATTCCTTCCAAAGCCTGTTTCCTACTACTAATGAGTTTCCTACTACTAATGACTACTCAGAGTCTTGCTAGTGTGTTCCTGTTATTTATAGTACTGAACTTTACCCAGTGAACATGCTTTCTAGACAGTAAGTAAGGGTCAGGAAACCAAATGGGAAGAACTAAAGAGGTAAGTTTCAGAATGTCTTAGATCTTTGGAGGCATAAAAAAAATCTACCAAGAAAATAACATGGAAAAAAAGAGGAAGAAGGAAAGTGAAACAATGAAATTAATATAATATTGCTCCACATAATAGGAGCTAGACATCATTAATCATTGAATACATATATTGCATTGGTCCTCTTAGAAAAATGATTTACAGTTTTGTATTGTGGGGAGGGCTTTTATTTTGTTATAGGATTTCACATATGTGACCTGAAATTTTTCTGTTTTTTTCTTGCACTTAAGACACGAATAAATCATAATAAACTTAGCAACACACACACACAACATTAAATTTAGAGTAAATTTATTGCTACATAAAACAAAGTATGCTTTTTAAATAAAATAAATAAATATAATTATTGAAATGTATAGGAACTAGTGCTTGCAGTCTTGATGGTTTTCTGATTTGCACTCAGCCATTTCAAAGTTCCATTTGTTTTAGATCAATCTTTCCTTTAAGTGCTTTCAGATCCATTAAATTAGGACAACTTTCAAGTATTATATTACTTAGTTTGTTTTCTGTTTTCCTTATGGACTTTGTACATAAAATACATTGTATTCTTTGTAATCCTAATTTTTCTTCTTCCAAGAATTAAAATAAGTAACAATAAAAATGCTGTATTCTAGGCATACTTCAGTACTGAAGTCTCTGTCTTCTGTGCCTGGGCTGTCAAAGTGCACCAAGTGAGAGGAATTTCAAACCCTCTTTATAAAAAGGCATTCTGTGTGGCTACCAATCAGACCCTATGGAGATGGGCAACAGATTGTGTGGACGGTTTTAGAAAATCAGGTGGCGACTGTATTTCCATGCCTCATTTTTCTTAGTTTGGAAAAGAAGACAGAAGTAGCATCCTTAAAGAGCAAACACACAGACAAGTGCCTGCCACACTAAATTTACCTTTGGAGCGTTAGTCATATTTATGAACCACACCTGGATGAATATGCAGGACCCTAAGTTCTAATAAGCAGGTCTAAGTTGGTGCTGGAGAGATACTGAGTGCTTGAGTCTGTTTAGCTCTTCCAGAGGACCAAAATCTGGTTTCCAACAACCATGTTGCCTAGTTTACAACTGCTCATAGCTTCAACTCCTGGGAACCCAGCACCCTCTTCAGGATTCTGTGGGTACTTGCTCTGATGATGTGCATATACACTCACACAAACACACATGCTTAAACATAAAACATAAACAAGTTTTTAAATATCTAAATTGATATTCCATTTTAGTTTCCTTTCTTTTCAACGAAATGCATTATACACAGCCTGTTATGCAGCGAAGTTTTATTTTTTTTCTTTCGGTTTCATCTGGCTTGAGTACGAATTGTTAATTGAGAGAGAGACCCTGCATTGTTTAAATGTAATGACAGTTTCCCCAGCAATACCACATGAATTTCTTCTCCCCTCAACCTCTGTTAAAGAGAAACAAGAACGTTTGCTGACCATTAAAGTGCTTATTAAGAATAACCCTGGGCAAAACATTAAATAAAAGAATTTATAATCCCAGCAAGAGCATTCAGCTTAATGAAATTCATCCTATAAGCTCAATTGTAGATGATCCTTCTACATAGGCTAAGACTGCCAGTGTCATGGTAGGGTAAGGGATTAACCTAAGAGTCTCGTTTCCATAATGTTAATCTCATTTGTTTGGAAAAAAAATTAAATGAGATAAGGGATTCTGCTATCACCGACAATGTTCTAAGTAATAAAATGATACTGAATGAAGAAGGTTTCCTGGGTAAACTCTAGGCCTGAGGCTACCGAAGCAGAGAGAAAGCATGGGAAGGGAATCACACTGATTGAGGTGGGAATCTAAAATACTTGCTTACTGCTGAGGTCACAGGGAAAAGAAACTTTGGTTCCCTACCTGTCTTGTATCCACAGCTATCTTCTCAATTCCAGGTCCATGCAAAGAGGGCTCTAAACCTCCTTACATTGTGCCCACCCTTTGACCAGGTTGACCCACAGGGATTAAATTGGTTGGGCAAAGTCAAGCTGGTATTTTTGGATACATTCTCAATTGATTGCAAACTTAGTTACTAGAAAAGCTGTGTAGCAAATCAAGCCATGTATTAATCATCAAAAATGATCACATTCTCAGCTTCTGATTTTTTGCTTGTCTTAAATTAAAATGAGGCAAGGGTTGGTGAGATGGCTGCCAGGCAAGTGTCTGCTGGGCAAGCATGAGGACCTGAAATTGAATCCCCCAAATCCACATAATTATCTAGGTATGGTGGCTGGTCTCTATAACTCCAGCGATGGCAGGATGTAGAGGAGGTGAGGGGACACAGGCAGATCACTGAGGCTCACTGTTTGGTCTTCCTATCCTAACTGTTAAAGATTCAGGTTCAATGAGACACCTGTATTAAAATAAAATAAATTGAATTAAATGTAGACAATGATAAAAGAAAGACATCTGATGTCTATCTCTGGCCTCCATATTTGTGTACCTTTACACACACTGACACTAAGAAGCACTTATACAATACATCATATACATACATCTAAAGACTGAAACACATTCTCTGCCTCTGGGAAGCTGATAGGTAGATGGAAACAAAACATTATATGGTTAGGAGAGATTCCCTACTTGTTTATCATACTTAACACAAAATGAATATTTGACACAGGCACTACCTTAGAGAGATGTAAGAAGGGGGTGTAAGTTGAGGAATTTCGTCAATCAGATTGGCTCGTGGGCATATATCATGGAAATTGTCTCATTGTCTTGATTATTAATTAACGTAGGTTGGCCCAGTCCACTGTGGGCAGTAGTACCATCCCTAGGAGGTGATTCTGTGATGTAACAGAAAGTTAGCTAAGCCTGAGAGCAAGTCAACAGTGTTCCTCTGTGATTTTGCTTCAAGTTCCTGCCCTGACTTCCCTCAATAATGGACAATGAAATCTTAAGGCAAAAAAAAATTCTTTTCTCCCATAAGTTGCTTTGGATCAGAGTGTTTTTATCACAACAGTAGAAAGGAAACCAGAGCAGACACACATTACAAGCAAGATTTCTAAATCTTCTAACTATGTCTCCAGCATTGGACTGAGCCCCTTCTCTTTGTTTCCTGATTGCCATGGAGTGAGCAGCTTTGACACAGCACAAGCTCCCAGAGAGGAGGTTCTGCTTTGCTGTAGATGAAAGAAACCATCAACTGAAAGTTCTTAGACTGTAAACCAATATAAACCTTTCCTCCTTTTGGAATTGATCTATTCAGGTGTTTTATCGTAGTGACAGAAAGCTAACTAATACAATGGATTTCAACTGTGTTCTCACAGTGAATTTATAAAAATTTGTTCTAGTTTTGATGTGATGAAACTATAACCCAAACTTGCTTCAACACTACCTCTTTGATCCATGCAGCAGATGTTATATGAATAGTGTTTTATCTCATTTTAAACTAATGTACAATTACATTTCAAGGCAGATTTACCTTTCTAATTTAGCATGGAAAATAGATGTCTAACAGGTAGTTCCAGAAGGAAAACAGAAGTCAGAAATTCAGACCAGAAAGGTAAATCTCTGGGTCTTTCTGATGATCCAAAGCATTTCAAAGTCAAACCTGTCAGAAGTGGAAGCTAGCTCAGAGTAGACAATGAAGAAAATAACAGTTTGGACATGTTGACAGGTGTAGAGAAGGCATAAAGTGTGGCTGATTATTTCTGTTAGAACATGACACTAATTAGACAGAAGCCATTCTCTTGATTACACCCTTCATTTACACTCCAGTTCTTTGCAAGGAAAAGCCACAAGAACGGCTTGCACAGCCTATCCAAGGGCCTCTCTGCCAAGCCTTCCTTCCTCATCGCTACTCACTCTCTACACTTAAGGAAGTACTTGACCAGGGGCCTCTCTGTAGATGCCAGCCAGTGCAGCTATTCCAGCATGGATATTCCCTCAGCCTTCTGACTTCTTGTTTAGTGTCCCCTGAGACAGGCTTCTAACCTATCTCAGATACTTTAGTTAGCTTTAAATATTCTTTTCTAAATAAATTTATTTATTATTTGTATGTGTGTTTGGTGTGGTGGTGGTGGTGGTGGTGGTGGTGGTGGTGTGTGTGTGTGTGTGGTGTGTGCTCTGTGTGTGTGTGTGTGTGTGTGTGTGTGTGTGCGTGTGATATGAATGCTCTGTGTGCAAGTGTAGTGCAGTGTTTGGTTGTGGAGTGTGTGTGTGTGTGTGTGTGTGTGTGTGTGTGTGTGTGTGTGTTTGTAGGTATTGAACCCTAAGCCTTGCAAGTATTGGATGAGTGTTTGATGACTGAGCTACATCCCCTGGTTTCAAGCATTCTTAGTGTTATTATTTGTTTCTTTACAGGTTTTCTCACAAAACCCTAATATTTTGGAGATTTTGGAGAGACTAAGACTTTCCTTCATACTAATAAATAAAAATAAAAACTGGGGTTGTAGAGTCTAGTAAGAGTCAATGGACAGAGCAAATTATATTTATTCTTTGAGTTAGAATGAATGAGAATATTTAGCAACTTGTGGCTCTAGAAAATACCCAGAACCACTCACCTAAGGCACATCTTTGGTTACATGATGAAACTGATGACAGGCCAGTAGAAAAGAAAAGGTACTTAATCTAAGTTTGAGTTGGGAGTGACAACAGATCAACAAGCCTTTTCATTTATGAGGGACAGCTACGTTGTGCTATGAAATACAGGACCTTTAGATGTTTGAGGTGTAATCATAAAATCATGAAAAGACGTTAATAAACAACACATGAAAGATAGTTTCATTTACTTTAAGTCACACTATCACAGATTTAGTATGCTGCTTTTACAAGTAAGACAATAACAACTTATGAACAAGCCAATGACTTCCCAAATGTATGTTTTTATTTTCTCAAAAATTAGTTACATTTCAGGAGCAGAGTTATGAGTTATCCCATAAAAAAAAAAAGCTATCCATTTTGGTAGAACAGGTTTTACTCCAAAATGACACAATCATGTACGGAAAGGCCAAGGAAAGTAAGAATCCTAGATATTTTGACAAACTGAGTTAATTTCTACAGGTTTCATGTTGTTTCTAAATATGCTGACCTTGAACTTCCAAACCACAGAAAACTTGCTTCATAGGCAATTTCATTGTCACACTAGTCTTAACTCAGCTTCCCATGACAATAGTATGTTATGATGGAGAGATGTCTAGGGTAATTGCTTAAAAACTTGAGTGACTAGAACTGCCCATTGGTGTTGATCTCAGGTCAGTGGCCTCAACAAGACAACAGCACAGTTAATGAGAAAGGAAGCCATTTAGAGAATTCTTCCCAGTCCAGTTCTAGCTTTCCAGTCACAGAGGAAAAGAAGAATTTAATCAAAAAGGCCCTAAATATTTTTTCAGCTAGGCTAATGCATTTTCTTTTATTTCTGCTCTTTGCACAACCGTAGAAAAGAAGCTACCTCAGAAACAAATGTCACATCTCTGTCATTCTCTCCTTTTTCACTGTTCCAATGCCAATGATCTGAGCTGTTTTCTCTTGGGCAATACATGTATTGTTATAGCATGGTGGTCATTCATATTTAATAATCTAAATTCAAAGTTATTTTAAATACTATTGTGATTCTGTGTCTGTAAATGGTTTTCCTTTCTGACATCTCTGTCTAGACAGGGAAGACCAACTAAAAAAGGCAAGTTATTTCAGTTTCAACATTTTTATTTTGGGGGTTATTTTCTTGTGTTGGTTGGGAAGAATATTAGTTAAAATGCTCTGTTAGTTTAATCTATTATATTAAAAGCCTCACTGTTTCCACTGGCCTATTTCTAAATATCTGCTGCCTCTGTTGTCATTTAAGACTATGATTAATGGGCCTAAATGACGATGAGTCAAATGTCTGGGAACACAGAAATAATCTTCGGTCTTTCTCTTCTGGGCAGAGGCATAATATATTTTCCTAGGGATATATGAAGCTTGTCGGAGTCCCCAAATTATTCCTCTGATATAATGACATACATTCAGAGTCACAGGTAAACGTTAGCACACCATTTTGCTTAAGCAGTCAATTTTTGTGGCCCATCATTGAGTGCTTGGTCTGGCCTTTCTCAAAACAAATGGCACTTCTAATTTTAATCCATAACTCATTTATTTCTTTCAAAGGTGTTCTTCATTTAAATTTGCAAGAATCCTAACAGCATAAACCTTTCCCACCGCTGGCAGTGAGCCCTTGGACACAACAGATAATGCATATTTTTGTATGTAACATAACCCTTACCGGGCTGTCCTGTGAGCTCTTCAGAAGAACACTGTGGCTCTTAAGCCCCTTCACAGAACACCCTGGGAGAGCAGTAGCAGCATCAGTCCTTTGGTGGCTGACTGCCACCAGGAAGTGGGTATCCAGCAGTAAAAACGTTAAAAAAAAAAATCTCTGTAGGTTTGCTATTTTTAACCTTCTTGTATACTGAGACAATCCCACATGCTCATGCACCTCAGCCTTACAATCCGAATGCTGTGCTGGGTGCTCAAATTGCTCAGTTCACATTAACTCAATTTTATCATCGATTGTTTCTCCTGATGTTAAAGAGATGTGATGGCTACTCTAGCCACCACTGTAGGTGTTTATTTAAAGAACTCATTTCCCACAGCCAGTTCCCCATTTTACAGCTGCACCGCCGCATTCTCATGTCAACCAAGCCCCCTGGGCTTTTAGAAGTGATGAATCCTTAAAAAGATGTTTTCCCCACAGAAACCACAAGGTAAATGTAACAAGTAATCAGTCTTCCAGGCAGCAATCAGGCAACCACTTAACAAACATACCACACAAACAAAATAATTAATCTAAGCACTGTCCTGAAAAGTAATTAATCTAATCTGTTCCAAGTGATGTGTTTGTTCACCGTACACTATTTTGTTCCATAGTTGTCATAGTTAAGGGTGTCAGAGAAGGTACAAATGTGTTAACCAGCTTAAAAGAATACTAATTTCAAGAGGGAAGTGTGACACAAATGTTTATGCAGTGTGGGATGTTTGTTCCTTTGTTTGCAGAGGGGAACAGCACAGATCAATGTCAGAGTAAAACAAAAAGGAAAATACTGTAGAGTAAGAGAGGAGCACTGGAGAGCATCAGGCATGACATTCCAAGCCTGAGAAAAGTATGTGATCTAGACCAGTGTTTGTCCCCATGAACGAAACTAAAATGAGAAGTAGAGTCAAAAAACAATGCCTCCCTGAGACCTTGCCATGCAAGTTGAGGAGAGCCAGTTGTCTCTGGAGAAAGTGCACCATAAAGAAGCTAATTCTGATCATTTCCAATCATCCTTCTCAGCTATGTCTGTTTTGGGATCAGTAATTCCAGATGCTATCAGTTACATATCATCAATAAACTTCACATCACAAAGGCCAGATCTCTATACTGTGACGACAAACGGAAAGACTGGATTGCTCTTAAATCTGAAGTATGGTTCATGAGTATCACAGACAGTGATTGTCAGCATCATCCTACGTCAGACCTACTGCTAAATGACTGCTTTTTCAGACTGTGTTTTTAATATATGGAAATTGAGTGAGACACCTTTTGTTTGGAGGAATAACCTTGAAATTGAGACAATATGTTTCAAAATCCTTGATCATAAAACATTTTTATTCTTGGCTGGGAAAACGTTATAAGCAAAACAAACATGTTCTAGAAGGAAAAAATAAGATATATTTGATATGTCTTTCGACAATAGTGACTGCGACAGCATGCATGGCTGTTCTGTCTGCACTTGACCTACCTATGTGTCCTTCCACACACACCAGCTTCACTGAAGGGCTTTCCTAGGTGGTCACATTGATAACCAAATATAGATATGTCTTTGATGATAGCTTATCAAAAGTGGAGTGGGTACATGAGCCAGGAGATTAAAGAGCCCATAAGATGCCTTTTGTACAAGTCTAGAAGTCAGTCACTGAGACTATGGTTTGCAAGTTAGGGGCCACTGATGCAAAGTCAAATGTAGTTAATGCAGGAATCATAACTGGACAAGTCAAGTTCATTTCCCATGTGCAAGAAGAATATAGGAAAGTAGTAAACCCGTGTACAGAGTATGGCTCTCCTAAGGCATCTAGGACAAAGACTCAGAGGTAGGTCAATGCATCACGAAGTGGCCTAGAACTTAAAGGCAGGTCTCAGCCTCACCTTTGTCATGTATACTCAGTTTCCTCTTTCAGGATGCTAGCATGATTGCCTCTTGGCTCTAGCTAATTCATTAAACATGGTGTAGACAGGCATGGGTCTCTGTGACTTTGAATACAACACAGTTACAATGGGAAAGAATCCTTTTTTTTTTTTTTTTTTTTTTTTTTTTTTGGTGATTTTTTTAGTTCAAAAAGGCAGGGACCAAACACGGAACAGCCAAGTAGGAAGTTAATTACTGGGCTTAAAAACAGTCCATTGGCCAGGTGTGGTAGTGCAGGCCTGTAATTCCAAAGGCAGGAGGATTACAAATTTTAGTGAATCTGGTCTGTTTAGGAAGTTCCAGACGAGCAAGGATTACACAGTAAGACCCTGTCTCAAACGACAGAAACAAAAATAGAACAGAACAAATCCAAAACAATGTGGCATGTAACAAATTTTCTTAAAAGATCCATACTAAAAGGCAACAAAGCATTACTGCTATAGTTTGGGTCTTGAATATCCCTTAATATTTTATGTGTTAAAGGTTTAGTCACCAGCCTGTGGTTCTATTGGGAGATGGTCAAGCTATTTGAAGGTGGGGCTCACTTGGTTGAGGGTGTATCCTTGATGGGATGTTAAGGTCCTCTCTTTTCACTTGCTGGTTGCACTAGGAGCAGTTCCTCTGCCAGGCACTCTCCAGGGGGCACTGTGCCACCAAAGTCCACAGCAACTGTGCCAAATAGCCAGCTCTGTCAACCTCTAGTACCCAATCAAATGAATATTTTCTCTTTTGAAGCTGTCTGCCTCAGGTAGAAGTCACAGCAGTGGGAAGCTGCTTTGACGCACTTACTGTGAGACCCATCAGTACTTCAATCTTTAAACCGTTTTATTTTGGAACCATTCAATTTCCATTTCTCTTCTCTTCAGTGCCAATGATATTAGTCCGACTTTGCAAACACGCAAATGATGGACTACCAAGTTAAGTAGTCACACAACTAAGCAATAAGCAAAAGTGAGCTATGGAAGCTGTTCCCAGGGTCGCCTTCCTAAACAACACATGTTTCTGTCCTCAGGATTTTAGTATGTGGGCCTTGAGGAGCACAGGTCATAGAGCCAACAAAGATGAAAAGGTGTAAGCTGTGTTTAAGAAATAACACAGAGAGGGGACTTTAAGATGAGCAAAGAGAGAGAAAGGCCTTTTGTGTCAGGCTAAGGATTCTGAGAAGTAGAGGAAAAAGATCAGGTTTGAATTACTGGAGAGGTTGGTTTGTGGAGACAGCCTCAACTATGTATGCTAATTTTGATATCAGTTAACTAGTTTGCACAGAGTTTTAATGGTATTTCATTGAAGCCAGGGAGTAGATAGATAGTAGTACAGATCTTAGAGACAGTGAAACTACAGAATCTATGAGATTATTGAACAATTTGGTTACTAGATACTAAAGGGAAGAAGCCTTCAGGGAATCTAAATTCCTTCGCTGATTAAAGCCTGAGGAACTTGGCAAATGGAGAGTCTAATAAAAAGACTAAAAACTAAAGGCTTGTTTTGGGTGGAAAACACATGGGCAGAGAAAGAAGAGGTTGTACTGGAGTCATGTGATGAAATGAGTGATCACATTTTGTTTGAGGATCCAAACCAATGGGAACATTTGTCTATCAATGGAATGTTCTGTTTTGCATAATTCCATTTTCATTAAAATGTAGATTTATGAGAAATATTTTAGTAACAGTCCCATTAAAATAGTTTTTAAGTTTTGGCACTTCCAGAGATAAAATCATCTACTAGAAAGATCTATCATGCAGAACACACTCTTTTTGGTGATTTTATGTGTTTTGAAGCAAGACTACATAAATCTCTTTTTTTGTATTCTTTTAACATTATATATATAAATACACACACACACATACACACACATATATATCTTGAATGACTGCAGACATTAAAATATGAAGACCTGCATAAAGATAACCGCTTATTAAGGTATGTTTCTTAATATAGACATTTCATTTTAATAAACAAAATTTTGCCATTTGGAGTGAAGTCGCTGGAAGATTGTAAGGTGATGTTACCCAAATACCCTCTTCAGGACTAAGATGCACATTTCACCAACTGCCTGGAAGTTGGCTTGGCGATGTGGTCAGTGTCTCTCTACCTCCCAGAGCAGCTTTCATCCACTAAAGGGCAGAGATCTTAACACCTACTGGCCCTCTTGCTTGGATTCTGACATGTCTAGAGGACCCAGGGTGTTAGGTCAAAATCAGTCTTACAAAAGTACTGCAATTTGACATTTGCAGTTCTCTTTTCTTCTTTTTACTTCCCAGTGCCTATCTGCCTTCCTTGCTTGCTTGTTTTCTTCCTTCCTTCTTTGTGTCTTTCTTTCAATTTTTCCTCCTTTCATTTCGTTTTCTATTTTTACTTATTTTTGTTTGTTTGTTTGTTTTTAGAGACAAGGTCTTACTCTGAAGTCCAGGATAAAGTAGAACTATTTATCCCAGGGTGGTTACAGACTCATGGCAAATTTCCTGTTTCAGTACTGGGATTATGGATGGAAGTCACCATGCCCTTCAGAGGGTACCTTCTTGAGAAGATTCCACATCTCCTTTATGTATCATACTCAGATCACTACTGCTTCCATTCCTATCAGCACTAATAACCATCTTCAGTTTGGTGTTTAAAGCTCCCATACAATCCACTATGCTTTTACCAGAAGAAGTTTCTGTTTTCTGTATTACTTTTAAAGCCAACATACTCAACATGTCATCAATCAGAAAATTCCCTATTTAAAATAATTGTTTAATTAAGTCCAAAGAGCAAGCAACGATCTGAGCATAGGTCTCAAAGTATAAACTGAGCCAATGAACATTTACTCAAAGATGAAGGACAAGTGAATTTCTTGAATTCATATCCAATTAAATAGCATTTCTCATACCTCCCTGTCACTAGAGCTTCTCATTGTAAGAAAAGACTACTGGAATGAATTGACCTATGAAAGAAATCTCTTGGGCTTGTTCTCCTATAAAGACATAGGGAACTTATGGTTGAAAATGGGTGATAAAAAGAAAATACCATAGGAGTGCATACCATAGTAAGTAACATTTCCCAGAGTGTTTCTCATGGACTATTACTTTCCAGAGGATGGCCATGATCATTATTATATAGCTCTTGACAGTCAGATACATTTGAAAAATTCTAGGTCAAACAATGTAGAATAAGCCCAGTTTCTCCATATTATACAAAGTCATTCATGTGCTAACATACAGCATAGATTTTCAAGAGGAAGTGTTGCCAGGCGGTGGTGGCGCATGCCTTTAATCCCAGCACTTGGGAGGCAGAGCCAGGAGGATCTCTGTGAGTTCGAGGCCAGCCTGGGCTACCAAGTGAGTTCCAGGAAAGGCGCAAAGCTACACAGAGAAACCCTGTCTCGAAAAACCAAAAAAAAAAAAAAAAAAAAAAAAAAGAGGAAGTGTTTTAATACAAAACACTTGGATTGGGTTCTCTCAATCCAATTTGAATATAGGAGCCTTTTCAAGGTATCCCCATTAAAATAACAATCTCCTCTTGGATATAGGATGTAATCAGAATAAGATAACTGAACAATAATTAACAGGTCAATAAAATCGATGATATTGTCATTGTTATTATAACTCCAATGAACTCAGCTTCACGGTCAAAAGTTTGAAAACATTTCCTGTAAGTCATGGAATTGAGGATAGTGAGTAGTGAGGGTATCCATAGTGAAGGATTGAGTATGGCTATACATAACCCTGGTTCCCTGAGGAAGTTAGCTCTGTTACTTTCCATATATGCTGTACTAAGAAACCTATAACCACAGCTGAGAATCCCAGACTTTTCAAAAACAAAAACTGGCTTCTCCATCTGTTCTGAAACTCGACAATGAAAGAAAACACAGTATTCTAAAGTCAGTTCCTCACTTAGCATATGACACAGTCATTGACCATGACTGAAGTAATCATGAATGAATACTCACCATTCTTACTCTAGAGTCAACAATTCTCATTAACAAAGTCAAAATCACAGACAAAGTCTGTGACTGCCAAGAGGCCTTGGAAACTCTTATTTCCTTTCCTTAACTCCTTGTACACAAAGACAAGGTACTATATTCACATTACACTATACAGTGTTTCTCTTTAAATGGAAAGTCACACTGTAGCAAAGTACTGTGGTCACAGTACTTGGAAGGTAAAAGCAAGAGAATCAAGAGTTCAAAGCCAGTCTAAGCTACATAGTGAGTTTGAAGACATTCTATACTACATGAGATCCTATCTCAGAGATGGGGAGAGAAAGAGAGAGAGAGAGAGAGAGAGAGAGAGAGAGAGAGACAGAGACAGAGACAGAGACAGAGACAGAGACAGACAGAGAGAGACAGAGACAGACAGAGACAGAAACAGAGACAGAGAGAAAGAAAGAGTCAGAGACAGAGAAAGAGGGAGAGAGAAAGATATTAGTTGTTGATAGTAATAGTAGTATACCTAAAGAAAACAATAGTCCACATTAGTTACAAGACATGACTTTGATTGACAACCCCTCATTTGGTGGAAATTATAAAACTGAGTGAAATAAAGAAATATCTAGATAGTTAATGTTGTTGAGGTTATGTTTTCACTCAAGACCTCCCCTGTGAAACATTCGTCTTTGACCTCCTTGTTTGTGCCGTACTTGAAAAGGTTGTGTTAGACACATCTACCCTGAGCAGAGGACAGCAATGCTTCTTTAGATCTGGAGGACCAATGAAGCCCCATGGATGACCCTCGTTCACTTGCTTCTCTTGTGGGAGGAGTTGTTTTTCAGTAGTAAGATCCTCTCCCTGAAAATGCTGCCATTGCAACCTTGACACCCCATAACTTAAGGAAGAACTCCTGACTGTAAATTCAAATTCAAAATTTTTAGGCAGTTCATGTTTCTTGTGTAGAGCAATCTAGAAAGTCACATATGTACACAGAAAATTGTATATAGTAGGGCACCAACTAGTATAGAAGACCACAAAGTGTTTCACATAACTCTTCTAGCAGCCAGAGGGGAGTATCATTTAACCCACTCCACAGAATAAGAAATGATAGTTTGATATTTCTTAGAGATCATGAGCTATGGAGGACCCTGGCCTGTCTGACTCTAAACTCTGTGTTGGCCATGGAATGATCCACTTTCCTTGTTTCTACAGCACTCTTGGATGGCTCTGTGACACCACTTTTAACACAGAACTGGAAATGATGGGGAGAGAACAAATGAAGTGGTGGTTGTCTCTCACTCTCTCTGGATGCGATGTGCTATCTAAGTCTGAGTAATGGCTTGGAATCTCCTACTTGGTATTCAGGAAATGAGCAGGCTCATGTGCAGATGGGAAGCCTCAGAGTCACAGGAAAGTCACCATTTGGCTTTCTTTATCAATGCCCCCCCTCCCTGCTCTCCTGAAATGTACCTCAGTGAATAGGTGAGCAGAAAGCCAGTCTCGTTTCTGAATTCACCAGGTTTCTAGGGTGATAGGCACATCAATAAAGTCAGAGAGAAGTGGGGAGGAATGAGACATGCCTTTCTGGGAACCACCCTGAGCCTGGCTGAAAGCTGTAATTCTCACCAAAAGAAGCATGGGATGGATTTTACAATTTACCCCGGGTGCTCAGTGATATGAAAACAGTAGACTCAACTATAGAGATATGTTTACCTCTGTTACAAAAAGATAAGAGATCTGATCAAATTTACCAAAGACCTGCAAGTAACCAATTCACTGTATTTAAGTGTATTTATAATATTAACCAGTGCTTTGATACTAGGAAACTCTGAGATATTAGCATTTACTGAAATCAAATTTCAGTAAAAATAAAAATGCTTTTAAATTGTAATATATTATAGGAAATTGAGTAGATAAGGATATCAGATTTAAAATCCACCTCTTAAGATTATGTTTGCTACATTAATAGAAGTCTATATGTGTTTCCCCATTTGTGAAATGGAGATTAATGAATTTGAAATATTAGGCTTTTTATAAACAATTACACTTATGCTTCCATTTCCCAGAAGGGCCTGGGTTTTTTCCTCAAACAAAGAGAACAGAACTGTGATAGACTATGAGCTGAAAGAGTTGACAGATCTAAGAGCACTCTTAGGCTACCTCCCTACACATGAACATGTACATGTCATCTTTGGCTACCTCCCTACACATGAACATGTACATGTCAAAGAATCACAGGCAAAATCTCATGAAAACTGTGTATCCGGATGCTCTGGGCTCAGGGGCCAGAAACTGAATACGTTTGCATATCACAATAAATATGCTGAACTATCAACTTAAAAGCTTAGAATTTGTTACTAAGGTGTACAAAATAAATTCTACCTTAAATGAAACAGTTACAAAATGTGTATTGTTTATTGTTCACATAGTATTGCCCACTTCTAAATTAGACTTTATTTTCATACTCATCTGAAGTGTATGAGATGTGAAATATAACTGTTATGGGATAGGATTATTATTCTGTTTATAAATTGGAAAATAGGGACTTCATACTAATAGCTAATTTATCCAAAGCACATTGGTGTTAACACGTGACAAGGCATTCAAAACCTGGCGTCCTTCTGTAACAATTATTCCCTACTTGTGTGCTTCTCACCTCTTCCACATAAAACAACCACAATGAAAGTATTGGCCTAGATTAATATTCCACTAATCATTTAAACTAGAACAAAGAGACGGTATTGACTACACACAATTGTAAAAATCAACACAATAAATGTTAATGAAAATAAATACATACAGATGGCAAAAAGCAAATTAAACTTGAAAAATCATTTCAATTTAAAAATTGAGCAGTGGTGGTAAATATGGAGATTTTTTTTCTCTCTCTCTCTTTCTCATAATAGCCAGATAGGCTGATGGCTCATTTCACTATGCAGCAATATTCTGACTTTTCTCCTAGAGCTGAAAATGCCTATTTACCAGAATGAGAAAAATACTTACATTTGTGTAAACTGCAGTGGTAAATTATGCATGCTCAATTAATCCACAAGTACAGCCTTGGGTTTGCTTAAAGTTCCTGAGGCATAAGATGCAGATGCTATGATGATAATTTATCAACCCCTGGATTTTTAGGCGTCTGTTCAGGTCAGGCCAATTGTGTAGGAAATGTTCACTGTTTAAAAGGAATTGTGGAGATGAATTCCTCCGCTTCCCCTCCCCCTAACATGCTATTCATTACAGAGCTCCCCGGATTTGAAAGACGAACACTTCTGGGCCTTTTTTGATATAGTTCTGAGAAAGTACTGTTAGCTAACAAATCCAGCCCATAATAAATTTTCTTTATTTACTGCCCACCTGGCTGCAGCTCTATCAGGATCAGAGGGAGAAAAGGATAAAATCTTATCAGTGAACCGCACTGACACCACATGCAATTTCCTTTCCAGGACTTGAGGGACATGAATTGCACACTAGTTCTTTCAGACTCCCAAGTGACAGCTGCGTTTTCCAGGGAGAGATGCGCTGTCCAGCATGTGCAGTTTCACTAAGGCCTGATTGTGTCCTCCCCTCACTCTTTACCTGATTCGGAAAAGCTTGAGTCATGTGTAAGAAAGTTCAAGACCGGGAGGGGGACAGAGAGACAGAAAAAGAACACCTTGACTCGAAGGGGAAGGGACAAAGTAACTAACCTCAGAAATATCACGATGTACAGAACCACCAAAATAATGGATTGTTTATTCCATATGAGAAACTGAAAACAAAGAGCAGAGAATCTCCACATTCTAACTCAAGCTCCCATAATGGCAGTCTGCAGTAAAGAATGAAAGAGACCCTGTTATTACCAAGACGGCAGCACTGGTGTGTATAGAGGAGCAGATGTGGGAACACAATACAGGACACATCACGTGACCCACGGCTGGGCGTTCACTTGGGAAACCAAATTGTCAAGCTTTCACATCTTCCCAAAACGTGAGCTTTGAAGTTACAGCAACACAAGGGAGGTAGACCTTTTAAGTTTGATCTATCTGGATAAGACTTTTGTCTCCACAGGATAAACAAATGGACACGGTGCTGAAGCTTTTCTTTGTTGGTTTATGCTTTATAAACAATAAGTAATTCATACACGAGGTTATTAACCTGAACTTAAGTTGCAATAGTAGGTTAATTTGCAAGTTTACTTTTGTGCCAAACTGTTTTCCGTCTTTTAGTCATTGTGGACATGAGTTCAGAGATGGCCAGTTGGTAAACGGTTAGCTTACCTCTAAGTTTGTTAGTAAATACAAAAAGTTTATATCAAAATAAAGCCAAGACAATAACCTGTTATACATTCTCCTTATACTTCACTGATCAAAACGTATAGTTTAGGTAGCAAATAAGATATAAGTAACACATTCAAAGGACTTCAGGACTTCAATGGCTCTTTCATTTGGTCTCTTATCTAGCCTGGTAGTGAAATGATGTAAGTAGAAACGATCATATAGATGAAAACAAATCTCTCCTCATTCTCTTCACAAAGTTTCCCTTCTACAAAATCAAGATCGCCAACTGTGTTAATGACTGTCTCATTGCTATGATGGGACAGCTGTAAAACAACCAAAGGAAAGAGGTTTGGCCTTGTCTCATGGTTTGAAGAGATAGAGACCATTATAGCAGGAAAGCCACAGTAGAGTCCATGTGCCAGGCACATGCTGTTCATGTCTGCTTAGACTGGGAAGCAGACAGGAGGATATGGGCAGAGTGCTGGCACTCAGGCAGCCTCTTTTCCTGGTTTATTCTGTCAGGGATCTCAACCATTGGGACATCCACCCACTTTTAGGATGGCTCTTTCCTCCTCCACTAAATCTCTTGGGCTTGCCTTCAAGATACTCTCAGAAGTGTATCTCTAGGGGATTCCAAATCCAGTGAGGCCCATGATACCAACTGATCACCACTCTCCTATGCTATATAAATCTTTGAAACATTTTCTTTGTGTGAAAATAATGTAACCAATGTACTTAACTCTAAGAGCTCTTGGTTTTGAAAGGTTTTCCCCCAATCCATCTTGACTGTGATCTTATAAATGGGTAACTAGAATTCCATTTTATGGTCGTGCCATGCTTCAGTTGAATAGTCCTTATTCTTGCTTGTTTAGGTTATTTAAACTCATTTTCAAGCTTTAAACATTTCTAGAGCCAACTTTCAAGGTCTCTTTCCCAAAACTTATTGCTTTTCCAGGAATGCCCAAATTCAATTCAGCTACTGACATTATGCATATAAAGCCTGAACAGGAGTAGCTACAAAGGCTACAGGTAGGGAAGTGGTATACCGAATATAAATGTGAGCAAAAAATATTTTGTATAATTTTTCAAAAGAATAAAAGTCAAGATCCCTTGATGCAGTGATCAAACCTTAGAAATTTAAATCAGAAGCCCTCTGGCAACCTTCTCTCTGAGTAATCAAAGGCTCCCTTTCTCTGTCTATGACATATTGACACATAGTAGCCCCTTATTCCAAAGAGTTATTTCTTCTCAAATAAGGTTTTTCATTATTTCATTCCCTGGCTGCATTTAATCCTTCAATATAAAATCCACCTCCTTTCCTTTCATTTGGAAGTTTCTAAAACAAAGGTGATTTGAAGCAAAGTCACTGTAGCAACTCTGAGATCCACCTCTGAGGAGAGGTGGGCAAGAGAAATGATCTTTTGGAATTTGCAGCAAACTAGCCATTTTTCTGTTTACTTTTTTTTTAACTGAACATTTTTTAATTTACTAAAATTTTTCATTTATTTTACAACCCAACTACAGTTCCCCTCCCTCCTCTCCTGCTGTTCAATCTCTGCTCCCGCCTCCCCTCTACTGCCCTGTCCACTCCTCCTCCATCTCCCTTTCAGAGAGGGGCAGGCCTCCCATGAGTGTCAACCAAGCATGGCATATCAAGTTGAGGAAGGACCAAGCTCCCCACCCTGCATCAAGGCTAAGTGAGGCAACCCAGCATGGGGAATAGGTTCCCAAAAGCCAGCTCAAGCATCAGGGACAGGTCCTGATCCCACTGCTAGGAGCCCCACAAACAGACCAAGCTACACAACTGTCACACACATGCAGAGGGCCTAGGTTGGTACCATGCATGCTCCCTGGCTGTGGTTCCAGAGTCTATGAGCTCAGGTCAGTTATCTCTGTGGGTTCCCGTCATGACCGAGGAAAAGACAAACAAAAAAATTGGAAGAAATCAATAAATCCCCTTTCTGTTCACTTTTAATAGAAAAGTACATCAACTACTTTATGGGTATAGGGTAGCAGTTCTCAACCTGTGGGTTATGACCACCACAGGGATTGCATATCAGATATTCTGCATATCAGATATTTATATTACAATTCACAACAGTAACAAAATTACAGTTATGAAGTATCAATGAAATAATTTTATGGTTGAGGGTCACCAAAACATGAGAAATTGTATTAAAGGGTTGCAGCATTAGGAATTTTGAGAACCACTAATATAGAGGAATTTTAGAATCAGAGAGAATCTTGAACTTTAGGTACATTCACTTTGTAGCCTACAAACAGAGGTACATGGGCTATCTTGCTGTTTTATTCACTATAGCTCGCATGATTGTATTTGGCATTCTGATAATAGGTGAATAACTCTACAGTGGCTGATTAGCATTTATTATTCTATTTACTACAACCATGTCAGAAAAAGTGCTCCTCTTGCCACTAATTTTTAGCATCTTTAAATCTTAGCATTTGCAAATTCTTCAAGGAATGTGGTGATATTTTGTTTGTGCCCTGACAAATAAAGCTTGCCTGAAGATCAGAAGGTAGAGCTAGCCACTAGTTAACCATATAGGCCAAGCAGTGGTGGCACACACCTTTAATCCCAGCACTTGCCGGGAGGAGCAGGAAGATCAGGAGTTCCAGACCACTGATCTACATGAGATTGATCCAATCTAGAGGAGAAACAGAGCCAGGTGGTGGAAGCTCACACCTTTAATTCCAGCACTAGAGAGGTGGAGATAGTAATATAAGGCAGGAGGAGACAGGCACTCAGTCCCTTTTCCAACTAAGGAGTCTGAGAGGTAGGAGGTGACTGTGGCTAGTTCTTTTACTTCTCTGATCTTTCAGCATTTACCCTGATATCTGACTCCAGGTTTTTATTATTAATACCAGTTGGAATTTGTGCTACAAAGGAAGGCTTCTTTTGTCATCCATGCATACGCATATTGTCAGTGGCCATTTGAATGAGATTAGCCCCCATAGGCTCATATAGTTGAGTGTTTAGTTCCCAGTTGGTAGAACTGTTTAGGCAGCATTAAAAGGTATGGCCTTCTTGGAGACTATGTGTCACTGGGGGTGGGCTTTGAAGTTTCAAAAGTCCATCCTAAGCCCAGTCTCTCTTTGCCTCCTGCTTGTGTATCAGATAGTTGTAAGGTCTCAGTTACTGCCTGCCTTCTGCCCTGCTTCCCACCATGATGGTCAAGGACTCACCATCTGAAACTGTAAGCAAGTCCCCATTTAAATGTTTTGTTTTATAAGTTACCTTGGTCATGATGTCTCTTCACAGTGATGGGATAGTAACTAAGTTAATGGCAAATGTGTTCACAGATATACAGATATAATAAAAGTTTCACTGACAAGCCAATGGTCATTGTTATAAGGACTACCTCCATGTTTTCTCTAAGATATGTTCACGGCATTATGCTAAGCCCCAAATCAAGTGAGCAGTCAAGTTTATTTAGATGTGGTACAGTAGTGATGTTTTTCAACATTTCTTGAGTAAACGGTGTGGGTGTCCAAGGGAGCATTAGGTAAAATACAACAGTATTTACCAGCTCATTTGGCTTAGACCACTGCGTCCTGGGGTTTGTCTGAGTTAACTTACTAACTGAATGTGAGGGTTGACATTGGGTCAGCCAACCAAATTTTCATGGTTCTAAGGAGATGGATTGAAGTTCATTTCTGGCCTCTACTAATGTCCTTTCACAAGTGCAATTCAGTTATATTTTGACATAGTTTGTGTAGAACATTAACTGGAGACTTCGTTACTCTGTTCTGTAAACATCATGGCTTCCTCCTTTCCATTTATACCCAGATTCATCTTTTCCAGGCGGCCTCTTATCCAAGAACCCATTAGTAATTTATCAAAAGAGCAAATGTCATTATGCAGGAAGCCAAGGGAACTATTTTGCATTTGATTTCTGGTTCTGATAGCATTACTATTGATTTAGTATTCTCCGGCATGACATGACTAGACACAACAGATCATTGTACTTTTGAACTGTCAATCACAAATGATCCAAGATTCCCCATGATATTTGAGCTCATGACAGTAGAAGGTCCATCCCAGAGCCTGAAATTTTCCCTGAGATGCTCTTGCCTCAAAATAGTCAGTAGGAAATGGCTGTTTTGTCACTAAATAGGAAGAGTTTTAAATGAAGAAATTTCAGTAGTTATTTCTAAAAAAACAAAAAAACAAAAACCTTTAAATTACGAGCAAGGTGGGGAAGCTGTGAAAAATTACGTAGTGTAATTAACACTTTAAAAAAATAAAATCCTAAGTGACTTTAAAGGAGGTTGTGTTTTTTTGGTCTTTTTTTTAGTTTTTTTTTTTTTTTTAAGATCAGTCATCTGAGAAAAGAAGAAAGTCAGAACACAGAGGGTAGAGACAGTGGCCCATTAAGTCATCTCAAAATTATTGAGAAAGCTAGAGATGTTACAAAAAACCTTTTAATTGCTTAAAATCATTAGTTTCCATTATGTAACATGTTGAGACTTTTTAAAATTTACTCATTTATTTTCACTACCTGATTAAAAGAGATCAAGTGGATGAAGGAAAACCAAATAATTGTCTGATTATTAATGAAAAGTACCGAAAGCACATGATGTTTTGCCAAAATGCTTAATGGCACATGCATAGCAAATTATAGATCTGAAGCCTCCCTGAGAAACTCAGTGAAAACCCATCTCAAAAGAAAGTCATAAAAGGTTAGTCTATTTGCTTAGTGAAAGAGTGCTTGCCTAGGACAAGCAAGGCCCTGAGTTTAATTCCAAGTGCAAGAGAAGCAGAAGACATAGATGTTT
The DNA here is from genome assembly GCF_949786415.1 of Peromyscus eremicus. Taxonomy (NCBI): domain Eukaryota; kingdom Metazoa; phylum Chordata; class Mammalia; order Rodentia; family Cricetidae; genus Peromyscus; species Peromyscus eremicus. The sequence goes on from NC_081421.1 coordinate 83,104,511, forward strand.
GGGCTGAAGCAATATCACAAAAACATCTAACAACTGCAGGATACCTTCACACACAGTCAGGCCAAACTCACTACAGATAGTCAGAGCTCCCCACTACCAAGTCCTCTGGGGGCCTCTTAGTCATAGGTGTGGCCTGGGATGCACGGCACACAAAGTTAAGTAGCTATGCTTGGAGATAAACACCCTGAATTTACTACTCTTAAATACTGGTGTAAAGTGTGTGACAAAAACCAAATATCCTCATCTATATAAATGAGGATATTTTATTCTATCAGGAAGGGTAGAGGAACCCCACTTCCGGTCATTGCTGGCAAAGTTGAGCCATAATGTTGCAAGAGGCTTACTTGAGTCAAATAATTTGCCAAAGCTGATTTGTGGTTGTTTCTGGAAGAGATGAACTGTATTTCTCTATTATATAATCAGAACCCATACACTACAGAGCATAAATACCTTACAGAACTCTCTGTACTGATGGGCCTGTTCTATTTCTGTGATATCAAGTATGGTAGGCACCAGCTATGTGGACTATTGATGAGTAATGGAATGTCTAGTGCCACTGAAGACCAGAGTTTTTGCATTTGTGTAATTTAATTAAATCAAATGTAAATTTAGGTATTATGTTCTGGGCAAGCATTTCCTTGACATTTTATAGCATTAATGTCTAGCATTGCATGTTCTGGACTCAGTTTTCCTTAAAAGGCATCTCCTATTGAGCCCCACCTCCACTGTCAAGCACCTGGCCTATTTTTTTTCTTTTTTACATTACATCTCCAGTTAGTTTCAAGCTATTGTCTTAAGCTCTTGTGCTACACACACTGTAACTTTAACCCTACCTTACCAGCAGCATGCCATTGGTGGCCTCAGGTTCTGTCTCCCGTATCACTGCATAGTCCCATTCTAATGGTTTCACAAAGCCTACATCAGCGTCTGGTCTGATGGGCTTTAATAACACATATTGAGCACTCATTGGTAGGGTTCTATTCCATGTATCTCAGAAATCATTTTTCTATAAATCACTATAGTTTCAGGGGAATGGGGGCCAACTCCCTGGATAAGCGTTATCATTTTTCCAGAACTGAACTTCTTACCCTTGGATTAAGGAAATTAATGGGCTGAGGATGTAGCTCACTTGGTAGAGTACCTGACTAGCATGCATGAGGAACTGGATTTGATACCTAGTACAACATCGACTGGGTAGCGGAGTGCCACTATAATATGAACACTCAGGAGGCAGAGGCAGGAACATTAGAACTTCTAGATCTTCAGGGCAGATATTTAACCCCCAAATGAAATGCCAGCTACTGGCCAACTCTTTAACCCTATTACAACATCATATTTAACAGTCTTATCTGCTCCTGGGCCTTGAGTTACATGATCCATGAGACTGAGCTGAGACAAAGAAGGTAGTATTTCGTTAAAGATCCAGTTCTGTTTGAACATGTTAGAGCTTCCTGTCTGATGTTCAGATTCCTTCGTTCTTCCAGCTGGGGTTGCTGGCCGGTTTTCAATCTGGTATTTTCTGTTCTTTCTACGTCTGACTCTCCTGTTACTCAGCATTGGTAGCTTTTCTTCACAAACGTAGATGCTGTTATTTGCTCTCTTACTTATAGATTTTTATTTTCCCTCTTTCCTTTTGAAATATGTACATTGCTTTCTCTAAGATGTTCAATAAGTACATACTCAATACACAAATGAGCTGGATTATTGTAGTTTATTGTTTATGCCATATGTATTACAACGTATGTATCCTTTTTACCACTAATCTAAGTACAGGAAGCATTAAAAATGATCTCTTCTCATAGAAGACATGCTGAGGCTTTCAGCATTTCTTGTTTTCTGCCCACACCTTGACTAGATTTCTCAAAATCTGAGTATCTAGTTTATCAACTTTATCTCTGCCTTGTTATTCTCTATGCTTCTAACCCTTGGCCCTAAACAATAATAACTTGCAGTATGTCAGCTTTTTGGAACTCTGAGCTGTTGTGGTGGTTTGTGTGGTCATATTGTGTTCCCCAAAATATTGTGTACCCTAATAAACTTATCTGGGGTCAGAGAACAGAAAAGCCACTAGATACTTAGGATAGGTAGTGGTAGCACACGCCTTCAATCCTAGCATTTCAGAGGCAGAAATCTATGTGTTCAAGGATACAGCCAAGCATGGTGACTCACCTTTAATCCCAGGGAGTGATGGCAGATAGCAGGAAGGTATATAAGGCGTGAGGACCAGAAACTAGAAGCTTTTAGCTGGTTAAGCTTCAGGCTTTCGAGCAGCAGTTCAGCTGAGAGCCATTGGGATGAGGACACAGAAGCTTCCAGTCTGAGGAAACAAGACCAGCTGAGAAGTTGGCCAGGTGAGGTTAGCTGTGGCTTGTTCTGTCTCTCTGATCTTCCAGTGTTCACCCCAATAACTGGCCACAGGTTTGATTTTATTAATAAGAACTTTTAAGATTCCTGCTACAGATTTGAACAGGAATGGCTCCCATATACTCATGTGTTTGAATGCTTGGCCTATAGAAAGTGGCACTAGTGGGAGATGTGGCCTTGTTAGAGTAGGTATGACCTTGTTGGAGGAGGTGTATTACTGTTGGAGGTGGGCTTTGAGGTCTCATATGCTCATGCTATGCCCAGTGTGGGACACAGTTCACTTGCTGTTGCCTGTAGGTCAAGATGTAGAACTCTTAGCTGCATTTCCAGCACCATGTCTGCCTGCATGCTGCCTTGCTTCCTGCCATGATGACAATGGTCCATACTTCTGAAACTGTAAGCCAGCCCTAATTAAAAGTTTTCCTTTGTGAGAGTTGTGGTGATCATGGTATCTTTTCACAGCCATGGAAACCCTAACAAAGACAGAAATTGGTACCAGGAACTGGGGTCTTGCTGTTATAGGCTGGACCATATTTGTTTGGAGGAATATGGACTTTGGAGCTTTGGGTTGGAAAATCAGTTGAACACTTTAAACACTGCTTAATGGACCATACTAGTAGGAGCACAGAAGACAGTGGTGATAAGGGTGATTTGAATTGTGGGGTCTGGCTCAAGAGGTTTCAGAGGAGAAGAATTTTAGTGTTTCCTAGAGATTATTCTTGGGATATTTTGGTGAGGAATGTGGCTTCTTTTTGCCCTTGTGCAAAAAGTCTGCCTGAGGCTAAAGTAAAGAATTTTGGACTAATTGCATTGGCAAAGGAAATCTCAAATCAGCCTAGTATAGACTCTATCGTGTGCTTATTAGTGTTAACTCTAAAAGATTTATAATGAGGAGGAGCGGGCTGAGCAAGTAAAAAATATAAAACGTTCAGATTGAGGGTTAAAGGGTCACCAGGATGTAGAATGAAGCTGAAGTCCAGTGTTCAAGGAGAAAAATAGATTAAGAAATGGAATAAAGGGAGCGGTGACCTCAAGGCAAGACCCCACCCAGCTAAGCTTCAACCTTGTAAAAAGGAATTAAAGAACAGTTTAGGTCCAAGCATGGTGGTGCATGCCTTTAATCCCCCCAGTATTCAGAGGCAAAGGCTGGCAGATCTCTGACTTTGAGGCCAGCCTGGATTGCAGATATAGTTTCAGGGCAACCAAGCTTAGGCAGTGAAGGAAACCATCAAAAATAGAAAGTTGGTGAAGATATAACTAAATGAGGGGGCATGTTCCAGCCCCAGCAAGCCACAGAACTTAGCAGCTTAGCACATGGGCCATGTGATTCCAGCTTTAAAGTCAAGGATAGAAGAAAAAGGTTATGGAATCTCCATGACTAAAGAAAGCTGCTGAGGCCAGGTTTATGGCATGTGTGTCCCTGAATGGAGGCTCAGAGAGGCTATTGTGTGAAGCTGTGAAGGCAAAGCTGGATTGCCTTTGAGACCCAAAATGTTGGAGATGCTAGAGTAATGGGAGACTTGTCAAGGAAAACTGCTAACAGGGAATGGAAACAGCCTAAGAGAAAGACGTGTATTGCAGTTAACAAAGCTGAAAAGAGTTGGGGATCTGAAGAGAATTTTGGCATCAGATATGGAGATGCAGAGTTTAGAGTTTGCCCAACTGGTTTTCAGTCTTGCTTTGGTCCAATATTTCCTTACTATGCTCCCTTTAATCCATTTTGGAACAGTAAAGTATATTCAGTGCCATTATATGTTGGAAGTATGAGATTTGCTTTTTGCTTTTGATTTTATAGGGGATTACACTTAAGAGATTGCATAAATCTCAGAGGAGACTTTGAACTTGGACTTTTAAACATTGTTGATACCGTGCTAGACTATGGGACTTTTGAAGTTGGACTAAATGCATTTTTGAATTATATTATGGTTGCAAGCCTATGGGGATCAGGGAGTAGAATGTGGTGGTTTGAATAGGAATGGCCCCCTTAGACTCATGTGTTTGAATGCTTGATCTATAGGAAGTGGCTCTATCAGTCACTGGATGAGGGCTTTATGATGACAGTTAGGGTATTCAGCTATCTGATCACCAGAGTAGACCAGTTCAGGCACCCTCTCAACTATTGCCAGTAGTCTATGGTAGGGTCATCCTTGTGGATTCCTGGGAACTTCCCTAGCACTCTGTTTCTCCCTATTCCCATGATGTCTTCATTTATCATGAGCCCTCATCCAGTGACTGATAGAAGCAGATGCAGAGATCCACAGCTGAGTGCCAGGCTGAGCTCCAGGAGTCCAATCGATGAGAGAGAAGAGAGATTCTTTGAGCAAGGGACATCAAAACCATGATGAAAAGTAAAGAGATAACTAGCCAAATTAGTGGAAACACATAGCTGAGGAGCCCCCATGGTACTAGACTAGGCCCTCTGGATAGGTGAGACAATTGTTTAGCTTGAACTATTTAGGTGGCCCCTAGGCAGTGGGATCGGGACCAGTCCCTAGTACATGAGCCGGCTTTTTGGAGCCTAGAGCCTATGGGAGACACTTTGCACAGCCTTGGTGCAGGGAGGAGGGGCTTGGACCTGCCTCAACTGAATGTACCAGACTCTGCTGACTCCCCATGGGAGACCTTGACTTGGAGGAAGTGGGAATTGGTAGTGGATTGGAGTGGAAGGCTGGGGGGCAGGAGGAGGGAGAACAGGGGAATCTGTGGTTGGTATGTAAAATGAATAGAAAAATCTCTTAATAATAATAATAAAAGAAAGTGGAAAAAAAGAAAGTGGCACTAGTAGGAGTTGTGGTCTTGTTGGAGAAGGTGTATCATTGTGAATGTGGGCTTTGAGGTCTCATATGCTCATGCTATGCCCAATGTGGGATAGAGTTCACTTCCTGTTACCTGTGGATCAAGATATAGAACTCTCAGCTATATCTCCAGCACCATGTCTGCCTGCATGCTGCCTTGCTTCCTGCCATGATGATAATGGACTAAACTTCTGAAACTGTAAGTCAGCCTCAATTAAATGTTTTCTGTGGTGATATTGTGTTCCCCCAAATATTGTGCACCCTAAAAAACTTATTTGGGGTCAGAGAACAGAATAGCCACTAGATATAGAGGCCAGAAAATGGTGGCACACACGCCTTTAATACTAGCATTCCAGAGGCAGAGATCTGTCTGGATCTCTGTGAGTTCAAGGCCACACTGGAAACAGCCAGGCATGGTAACAAGAGACTTTAATCCCAAGGAGTGATGGCAGAAAGTAGAAAGGTATATAAGGCGTGAGGACCAGGAACTAGGCTGGTTAAGCTTTTAGGCTTTTGAGCAGCAGTTCGGCTGAGATTCACTTTGGATGAGGACTCAGAAGCTTCCAGTCTGAGGAAACAGGATCAGCTGAGGAACTGGAGAGGTGAGGAAGCTGTGGCTTGTTCTGCTTCTCTGATCTTCCAGCTTTAACCCAGGTTTGTTTTTATTAATAAGAACTTCTAAGATTCCTGCTACAGTTTTCCCTTATAAGAGTTGTGGTGATCATGGTGTCTCTTCATAGCAATAGAAACCCTAACTAAGACACGACTAAGACACCTGTCCTATGACATAATTAAAAAGTATTTTTATTTTAGCATCATGTAAATAAACTCATATTTTTAATATCATATAATAATTGTGCCTATTTATGGGTTGCATTGTAGTTTTTTAACACATGTATACAATATATTAGCATTTCTCTTTATTATTGTCTACTTTAAATTTATTTTTTCTGGTTCTTTATAAAAGTGTGATAGACCTTTGTGAACTGCAGACACTCACTGTTTTCATACTCATATTACCCCATCCTACTCGGCCTTCCCTTTCCTCTACCCTTTCTGCTTTTCTCTACTACTTCAGTGAGTCCACCTATTAATTACTTATCATTTTGTATATTTATGTATTGTTCTCAGGACTGGAACTAGGGCCTCCCCACGCCAGGCAAGCACTCTACTATTGAGCTATGTCGTCTTTGAACTTCCTTAGTAGCCCAGACTGACCTTGAACTTGTAATCCTACTGCCTCAACATTTCAGATGGTGGGGACAACAAGCCTCTGCCACCAGGTGAAGCTCAACAAATACTCACGAAGCACCTAATTTATGCCAGCCACATGCTTGGCATTGGCTCATAAGCAGATCAACCTGTTTATCACAGATATTTTAACCGGCAAGTGTTTAAAAGTATACTTCTGTTCAGACTTTGTTGAATGATTTTATGGTTGATTTAATTTGGTATCCTGGCTCTGTCTTAATTTTGAGTTTCTGGGTAAATAAAATAGAGAGCAAGTACTCCTGTGATGAGGTCTGTGTCCTCTGCTCCTACCTGACCCTCCTTCCTTTAACCCATTTTTTTTCTGCTTTCTCTGTCATTAATGGAAACTTTTTGTATGATCATATGTTCTATCCTTTCAGCATATTAATTATGCATCTTTTAAATGAATTCAATGATTATGATGGACATAAGGATGCTCATGTTAAAGTGATCTAAGTCTATCTTTAAACCACACTACCTAGCTTCACACACAGTCCTATCACATGGCTCACTTCTATACCTGTTCACACTGCTGTCAATCACCTCATTGATCCACGTGCTACAGTCACCTTGTACACAGCTAACACTGTGGCCTTAAACTGTTATCCCACAGTAGGAATAAGGAAAATAATTTTAAAAATATTTAAAATATTTACCTTCTCTCTTAGTTAGGGTTACTATTGCTGTGATGAAACACCATGATCAAAGCAACTTGGGGAAGAAAGGGTTTATTTCATGCACAGTTTGAAAGCAGTGATGACAGGAACTCACACAGGGCAGGACCTTGGAGGCAGGAGTTGATGAAAAGACCATGGAGGGGTAATGCTTACTGCCTTATTATCCATGGCTCACTCAGCCTGCTTTCCTATGAAACTGAAGACCACTACCTCTGGGATGGTACCACCCATAATGGGCTGGATCCTCCCCCATTGATCACTAATTAAGAAAATGCCTTACAACTGGACTTTATGGAAACATTTTCTCAACTAAAACTTCCTCTCTGATAACTCTAGCTTCTGACATAAAACTAGCCAGTACATCTTATTTTGTTTTATTGTAGTGATGCCCTTTCTGTATGTATATCCACATTTCTACTCTCATCCTCCTCCTTCTGCCTAGAGAATTTATATCTTTACTTTTGAACAGTAGTGTTGAACATTGAATTCCAGCCTGGTTTCCTTTTCACTCAACACTTTGAATATTTCCCTCTATGATTTTCATGATTGATCCTAATCAGACGCTCACTATTGTTATTATATGTTTCTCTGTGAGTAAGGCTTATCCCCCTTCTGGGTGTTTTCAATATTATGCCTGTTAATGGTTTTCTAAAATTTGAATGTCGTGTGCCTTGAGTTTTCAATCTGTGAGTGTGTGTGTGTGTGTGTGTGTGTGTGTGTGTGTGTGTGTCCTCTGAAGCTGTTCCTCAGAATTTCCCTCACATGTGCAATACTAGGTGAGCAGATGACTAGAAACCTGATGTGTTTCTACCAGATCACATCCGGCAGCATGATCTCCATGTAGACAGATATTGGCTGCTTCTCTAATAGTGTCTGTCTCGGCAGAATGTGGGTTGGGGTTTTGCCCTCTAATCTCATCTCTGAAAGGCCCCGAGAAAGCCACTGGTTTTCAGTTTGTCCAGGTTTTTCTTCTAATAAGGACAGGACCAATGACTTCAGAGCTCTTCCCACATCAGAACTGAAACCGGAAGGCCTAAATCAGGCCCTGTGCATTCAACGGAGTTGGAATTCTGCTGTTGTCGGTAGCAGCCACGTAACCCTGGGAAAATTACCTAACCTTTTAAACCCCAGCTGCACACTGGTAAACTTGGAATAATTATAAGAAGCTTAAATTAAAAAAGGTATTGCCTTACATCAGATCCAGCACACATGAAGTGCTCGAACAAAAGTTAGCTGATGTTATTTCCCAAAGGTCATTTTCATTTCTGCTTATGCCTGGTCCTCAGCTGGAGGCTTGCCCGTATCTCCATGCCCTCCCTTGTGCTATGTTTGTCCCACATCTGAGCGTGGTACTGTATGAGAAGTTCTAATGTTGAGGCATTGGAAGCCATAGGTGTAACCTGTCTGTTTAATAACTGGCTTTTATCCAGTGAAAGATAGGAACTTGTGGAGTGCCAGTGTTTTGCACTGGCTAAAGTTGCACTTGTATGGGAGTTAGAGAGCAAGGAGACTTGGTCGAAGAGAACTCTGAGTTTTCTTGCATTTCTCAGCTGTACAACCTCAGATACATTACTTTTCCTGCCTGTGCGGCAGTTTTCTTATCTGCAAAGGAACTGTAGAATGTTTCCCACTTTGTGAAAAAGCTGTGCAGATCAAAAGAGGGGCCATGTTCACAACTGAGGACAGTGACTAGCACAGAAGCACTCATTCAGAGTTAGGCAGGATTAGCATTGATCACGCACAGATCTGGAAACAGGTGTAAAGCTTTCCTTGACCATTTCAAAAATGACAAGTTCTTATTTCATTGTGCTTTCAGATGTATAAGTTATTCTTTATCTAAAAGAAAATTTTAATCCATGGAAATGCAAAAATATCGCAATGGGCAAAGTGTCTCCTTCAAAAGTATGAAGTCACAGCACAACACAGGCAAAACGAGTGCAGGTCACTCTCTGTCCTCCCTTCCTTCTGATATACCTCATGCTTAAAAGCAAATACTCTGTCCTGTTTTTGTTTTATAGCAGGAATTAGAGAAGACAGCCATTTGAGAGGAGGAATTCATGTAGATTCCAGCGAGACAAAACTAGGACATAGGAGAAAACATTATAAGATAAAATATTAAAAATCAATGACTGCTAAATATGTATAAAAGTCAACAAACAAATATACCATAGTTGAAATCTACAAAGGATATTCCATTCTTAAGCGCACTACTGATTGCCATATCTACAGAGGAAATCTGGCTTCCAGCTACAAAGGATGGTAAAGAACATGGTTGTCAGGGAATTTACTAAAAGAACCTGACCACTATCCTGAATGTTTTCCAAAATGCCATGAGCGCATTTCTTTCCCAGTAGAGGATACAATCCATCAATTGTTAAGATTGATTTTCTAAGCAGAGTGCTTCTGGACAGGTTTTGAAATTGTGCACATTGCATTTCCTTTTTAGAGCCACAATCAAGGATGCTTACTTAAGGACCTCAAAGTGTGAGCATCCTTGAATGATTCAAAAGATCTAAAAGGTACCCTAGTGAGATGCTAATGCTTAACAGATTCCTTTAGAAAACACCATCATTTTGGAAATATTTAAGTTCAATAAAATTATTTTATGAGAAGTACAAATGCCTAAAAATAGTTAAGAAAGTGTGCCTATATGTGTGAGTGGTGTATCTCTCTCTCTCTCTCTCTCTCTCTCTCTCTCTCTCTCTCTCTCTGTGTGTGTGTGTGTGTGTGTGTGTGTGTGTGTGTGTGTGTGTGTGTACGTAGCCCAGGCTTGCCTTCAATTCTAGATCTTCATGGGTTGGCTTGCTGAGCACTGCTGTTACAGATCTTTACCACCATATTTAGTTTTAGCTGGTAGTATTTTATTTTATTTTATTTTTCAAGGCTCCAAGGCCTTTCTGATTTATGTAGCGCTGAAGTTGTAAACTGTTATTGTCAGCACAGGTCTACCCTCTTATAGTGATGAACTTTAGGCAATACATTAGTCATATTAGAGAGAAGCTTGAAACAAATGTAAACCAATGTTCATGGGCTCTGAAAGGGAAAGCAATTAAAATGATAAAAAAGTTAATAAAATTATATGATTATCCATAAAACAATAAAAACATTCTATGACATTTGGCAATAAAGCCTATCCTACATAAAGTCCAAAATTTAAGTTTCCGACTTTATTCTTCTCATTGTAGTCTGAACTGGACATGCTATCATTACCAGGTAATGTTTATGAACCTGAGTCCTCCATTTTGACTAGACTCATATTATAAAACATTAGATCAGACAATTTTACATCTACTCCTTTTATTGATTCTAACTAGTAACTAGGCAATCAATGGTGATTACAGGATGCAAAAATTCTAGAGCAGAATGAAAATTAAATTTGGCTCATCACTCTCTTAACTACATAAATATAATAACCTCAAGATGAACAGCAGGCAGAGTTTAATATAAATAAATATACCATTTATGATCTCAAATCAGCAACCAAATTTATGAGGCCACTTTAGAATGATGATTCATTTAAAAGGAGATTGTATTTTCAGAGCAACTCCTCTATGTATACTGTTAGCAATTTAAGTACATGGTGACACTAATTAATGGGTGAACGTACACAGGGAATATTTATTAAAAGCAAATGAAGAAAATACAGAAGGCACAATGTGGAGAGCTTCTGGTTTCCATGGAAGTAGGGAAAGCTACCCAGAGGAGAACCTGGTGTAGCAACTGTCATTCTGTGCTTTCTCTAAGCATGGGGCAGAGCCAATATTTTGTAAGACATTTTTCACCTACAAAGAACTCTATTCTCTGTTAAGTGTCCTTTGCACATTGTTATTCTTGATTTGAATTTGCCTGTTCTTGAATAAATACTATTATAGTAAAAATGGACGTCATCTTGAAATGTTTTATTTGCTAGGAAAGGAAGGTTGCACATTGGATTCTTTATTTCACTCATCTTGACTTAAGGCTAAAAAGACAAAATGGCATTAACCCTGGAATTTTAAGTCATATAGCACTAGGCCACTATTTAGAGTTTTTGATGCACAAGTATTCACTATCGTTTCCCTCTGGGAAACAAAACAAAGCAAAAGAACACTCACCACTATCCAAAGTATGAATTCCCATGGCGGGGCTACTCAAAACTGCTTGTAGATCCAATTGCCAGGGATCTGATATCCTCTTCTGGTATCTACAGGCACCCACTCATAACACACACACACACACACACACACACACACACACACACACAAGAAATACAATCTTTACAGGTACATTAGAAATGCCTGGTGAGTTTCCAGTCTAGTTTTATTTGAGACTTACTAATTAGATTGACCAAGATATGGATGATGTTTGTTTTCCCATCACATTCATATTATAATTTCATCCTGTCCTCTGAGCTTAGTCTCCCAGAGCCTAGCATTGTTCACGATGATGAAAAAGGACTAGCTGTCACTGTGGACCAACTTACAAATACTGAGATTTTGCCCGATTTAATCTGAAGCACCTATTGAGCTGAACTTGACAGTTACAATTCCAAATTCATCATTTGCCCTTTTGTGCAACACAATGTTGTTTAAGGAATGAAGTTTTCAGAAAGAAATAAAACTTAGGGATGGAGAAATGGCTCAGCTGTTAAGATCATGTACTGTTTTTCCAGAGGAGCCGAATTCAATTCCCATTTCTCACATTAGGAAGCTCACAACCACCTGTAATTCCAGAACCAGGTGGATGTGACTCCTCTGCCTTCTACCGGTACTCACATGCATGTGGACATACTCCCCACTCCTACCACACACATAATTTTCCCCTTTTCTATTTTAATAAAAAGAAAAAAGTTATAACTAATATAAGAAAAACTACATACAAAAGTACAGTAACTATATACCATATATACAAGCAATAAATACCTAAACAATGTCTAGTCCATTTGTATTTGACAAATTCAGAGAAAATAATTCCATTATCTATCCTATTTTGGTAAGTCCAAAATGTACCTGATTCACTTTCTATCCCAACTTATAATACTAACAGAACTATCTTATAACGACTTTCAACACACACATAATTTAGATAATAACAATAATGATAATAATAAAAAGAAGAAGGACCTAAGGCTGACAGTAAAAAGGAGAATATCAGAACTCAGAATTTTAAGATATTTGGTTAACTAATACTTTGATAATAAATAATCGAAATCTACTTTATTGATCAACCAGGATCAATTCTAAACTTGGGTCCTGCTTCTGGATAGCAAGTACAATGTCTTCAGGCTCTTCTCTAGAGCCCTCTGAGAACAAATTCTTCCAGGAATGCAAATGGTCTAGTGATGCCATTCAGCTGCTAGACTGACAAGAATCTGTAGTAAAGGGTACCACAAGTGTCCTTTCCTTCACCCTGTCGTTGTTATATCCAAGGATTCCAGGACAAAATATATGCTATGACATTCCTGTTTCTTAGAGATATGATTTCAAAGTGACTTTAAATACTTGTAAAATTAATACAATAGACATACAAACTAATAGAGCAAACAATGAAGTGCCCCTACGTTTAGGGAGAGAACCATGCTTTCATTTACTGGTGTCACACTTAGTTTCCTTGAGTTATATTTTATACTTTATCTCAGTGGTGAATTCTAGGATCAGTCTTCTCCATCCTTAAAAGCAAAAGAAATCCCAAAGACCATAGAATACTGTATCTAGGGAAATAAATTCCATTTTCAGAGTCATTAGCATATTTCCATGGGTCTACAGAGCGGAGCAACTGTGAGGCAAGATGCATTTGTTGGTTTGTTTGTTTGTTTTTTGTTTGTTTTTTCAGGAGAGAAACTGCCATGTATTTTTTTTCTGTCCCCCCCCCATAGGATCATCATCATTACCAATAGAGCTCACAGTAAATGTAGAAGAACTCAACAATGTGACTTGAGTAAAAGAATCACTTGGGACTCTGGGAAGAATATTTTAAGCCAAACAAGCATCCCCCAAAGTTTCTGCAAACTGTCATGACATAGCAAACTTCTTAGAAGTGAGAAGGGAGAATAAGGTATTTCTGAGTTCGACTTGCTAAGTCCCCATAGGGCAACCTGACACATCAGTATGTCTGCCCCTAAGTCTTTTTCCAAGTTGTATCTTTTCCATAGCAAATTTTCCTTAGAAATGTTCAGTTAAAATGTGTAAAAACAACTTGAAGAAAAACTAAACACATCATAAATTCTTGTGATGTAAATGAGGTGCTCTGGACAGACAGGAGTTAGGAGCCTGGAAGGATGGCAGTGAAGTCTTCTCATGGTAACTTTGCATTGTGTTCTGTATCTTTCAGTGAAACCATTCTTAATGTGAAAATGACAGCAAATGTGTGTGATGTAGTGATTAAGGTTGATGCCAGGTCAACTAAGGACATGTATGTAGTAAACAAAGAACTGAATGTCCTTCAGTTGATTAGTATGTAAGGTTACCATCCAAAGAGTCTCCTCCTTATGACATTCTGAATCTCCAGTATTTGCAGTATCTCAAGTATGTGTTCGATATGAGTAGTTCCAACCTGTTCATTTATATGCTAGGCTGGGCCTCTGGTTATGCTTCCTTGACAGGTATCTATAGAGAAGCCACTCTGGAGTTCTAATCATGCATACTCAGGATATTCTTATCCATTTTCTGTTTGAGAGGAAGGTCATTGGTCCACTGAGATAAACTATGCCAATGTCCCTAATCATAATCAGAGCAACAGAGGCAGGAGGAGCAGTGATACCACCCTCAGTAGGAGAACTACAGAACATGGCTTGATTCATCACAATCTTGCCTTGTTTACAAACACAATACTGGTTTTTACAAGATGCAGACTGGGATGCCTGGCAGGCTGACACTGGTGAGTGTATGTGTGTATGTACACATGTGTGTATGTGTGAGTGTGTGTGTTATTGATCCAAGTTTTATAGTCTCATCAGAATGGGAGAACACTATTAATTCTGGACATGAATCCACATCGGTGCTGTATTTAATTTCCCCAAATCTCAGTTTTTTTTATTTGTAAAAATGTAATAACAACACACATTTGTACAATTATTCTAATCACCTCATCCAGAGGTTGCCATGCAGTCATCACTCGGCCGGTGTGAATGATTGGTAGCTTAATTTCTCAGCTTCTCTAAAGATGTGCTGACCTCAAGCCTCTGAGTTATCTTAACATGGAAGTGATTGACTGCCGTGCATAATCAGGAGGGAACATCTGGCTGTTGTAAACATGGAAGACATTTACTTTAACCTAGACTAGGAATTTCCCCATGAATTAGATAAAAAATGAACATATGTGTGCATTTTAGAATCCTCAACATTTTAGTTGGGTCTGATATTGTAGGTTTAAAATTCCCTGACATGTAACAAGTGAGTTCTGAGAACCTTTTCAATATTGAGAGAAATCAAGAAAGAGAGAAGAGTAACAAATAGATATTTCAGTCCACATGAGTTATGAGTGAAAAGATAATGCATTTGTTTCTATCTTGGGGGTGTTCTTTCAATTTTTCCTTTCTAAAGGAATCCTAGTGATTTATTGTACATCTAGGAAAATAAAGTATATCTCTTAAAGTTGATAAAGGAACCGGTTCATGTGGATTTCTTGGTGCTTCTGTAGTGGCTGAGTGAGTGCAGAAAAAGCATGGATGATTCAATGTGAGGAGCTAACAAAGGTAGATACTCTCTTTTTTTTTTTTTGGTTTTGGTTTTGGTTTTTCAAGACAGGGTTTCTCTGTGTAGTTTTGGTGCTTGTCCTGGATCTCACTTTGTAGACCAGGCTGGCCTTGAACTCACAGAGATCTGCCTGGCTCTGCCTCCGGAGTGCTGGGATTAAAGGCATGCGCCACCACTGCCTGGTGATATTCTTTAGTAAACAACCCGTAAATATTTTCACTAGGAAACACTTTGCAATTCAGTCAATAATTGAAAAAAGAAACAATTAATATTATGAAAAGATTGGGAAGTTTCATGTAAAATACCAATATCTGATAGTAATGCTTTGTTGAAGCTTCAGTAACAAAAATATCTTGGAATGAGATTTAATAAGAAATCAAGATTATCTAAGCTGATGTAATAGTAATTGTGCCGGCAATGGCAGTGGGGCTTTCAAGTGCTGAAATATGAATTTGTGTATGAAAGAGAGGGAGATGGGAGGATGGAGGAAGAGGGATGGAGAGGAAGAGAGGTAGGGAAGGGATCTGAATGCTTATTTCCACCTTGAGCCAAAATTCAATTTAGCCAGGAATTCCAACATCAGATATCTTGGTGTTTTGGATGCTCCGGGATACTTGTTAGCCAGTTCCAATAAGAATGATTGGCAAGAGTGAATCCCAAGGAAGGAATCATTAAAGCACACAAATGTGATTTAAGGGTAGAGCTGAGGAGTTGGAGAGAGGCTATTTCTGAAAATATCCAAATAGTACTAGCCATACACACACACACACACACACACACACACACACACACTCCTTGTTCGTGGTGAGTGCCAGGGACAATACAAATATAAATCTAAAGAGCAGAAGAGCAAGCAATCTCTCTATGTTCCCTGAAGGTCAGTCAGAGTGTTCTGGATTCCCAGATAGTACCGATAGTGGCCAACACAGGCCAAGCTTCACAAGACCAGGCTGGCCTTGAACTCACAGAGATCTGCCTGCCTCTGCCTCAGGAGTGCTGGGATTAAAGGTGTGTATCATCACGCCTCACTCTTAATTAGGCCCAACTCCCTAAGGGCAATGCTTTCATTAATCCCAGTTTACAGGTTAGAAACCAATCGATGAGGAAAGAGAGATTAAGAATTGTCCAAAGTTACACTGCAACCAGAAAGATTGAGACACAGATTCATGAATGAGGGGGCTTGACTCTATACCCTTACACTGACCCACAGTTGTTTATGGAGTACAGCATTCAGGTAGGGAAACTGATTTTCTATCACAATTTGAAGCATGTGGAAAAGGAGTTAATGTTTAAAAAATTCCAGAGAACACCGAAAGCTATTGATGGACCATGAAGTTTCTTGGAGACTTTATTTATGTATGTATTTGTTTGTTTGTTTGTTTGTTTAGAGGCACCTTGAGTAGAGAACAAATCAAAGATCTCATAGGTCCACAGTGTGGAAATTAGCATGTGCCAGAAAGAACAGCTGTTATATCTGGGAAGATTCTGTGTGTGAACCAATCTCCCTGGAATAGCTGAGGAAATCTTTACATAAGGATGGGTTGAGCTCACTAAGTAAGGAGTGGGCAATCAAAGAGACATTGCTTGTTACTACCATCCTATCAGTCTGTCACCCCAGGCTGATGTAGCTTGAGGAAACCTCCTGAGGTTCTAAGGAAACTAGACTACGGCAAATTGAAGTTGGATAGGGACCTGCCATTTAGGTACCTGCTGGGCGCTAAGCTGTGCACCTGCACACAATTGCCCTGGAGGCATGTAGATCTACACGTGTTTTATTTCTGAGAAATAAAACTTCTGTCACATTAATCCCCAAATTCTTTTCTTACACAATGGGAAAGTGGTGAAAAGTAACAGGAACACAGCATTTATCTCAGATGCAGCGTTTTCTTTCTGTGTGAATGGCTGCGCGTGTGAATGGCAGGGAGAGAGACAAAGACCCAAAGCAGTGCCTCCCATTTAGCATCTAACATCTGGGATCAATTCAGTCAAATTAAGATTCCTGAGACTGCACCAGTGCATGGCGGGAGTTCTGCTGTTGTTGTTCTGCAGCAGTCGTACAATATAACATTTCTGCATACTACACAAATGACATTGGATGCAAAGTTTCTTTAAAGAGAGTAGACCAGAATCCAGGTCTTGCCTCCTTTCACTAGCTGGGAAAGTTTGGGCAAGATGCTTTCAGCTTTCTGAATCCTGTTGTATTTGTCTGTGAGTGCAGATGATTGACAGCTGCCTGTTCAGAATACTAAAACAAGGTTTGCAACAAATTATTTTCTGGATACCTGCTGGATACTCAGAGTTTGTGCTTCCAGAGCTCTGGCCCACCCACTTCTTTAGTATTTATTTATTTATTTATTTTTTTTTTTTTTTGGTTTTTCGAGACAGGGTTTCTCTGTGCAGCTTTGCGCCTTTCCTGGAACTCGCTTGGGAGACCAGGCTGGCCTCGAACTCACAGAGATCCGCCTGGCTCTGCCTCCCGAGTGCTGGGATTAAAGGCGTGCGCCACCACCGCCCGGCCTTCTTTAGTATTTAGAGTTCAGTCTCTAGTGGCCATTTCAACAACTAAGGTGCTAGTTATTTGGAAAAGGTCTACAGAAAATACTTTTTTAAACTCTTGATTATTTCAGTTTCTATATTAATAGTGTAAGTGAGGGCTGAAAAACAAGTTCTCCACTTCATCTTTACTCACATGAGAATTTTCTCGTTATAAAAAGGTTTCGTCTGCCTAGATACACTCCAAGGTCATGTTCTCATATATAGCAAATATAACATGTATCGATTACTTAGCTCATGGTATGCTCTCTGTTAATTAGTTCTCAGCCTCAAAATTAATTCCTGCAAAAGGAAGAAGATACGTTTGCAGAAAGTTCTATATCTTGCTTATGTGCCCATAGCTATAAAGTGACTTATCTGTGATTCAAACCAAAATCTATCTAATCCCAAAGCAACATTCAAACCGCCAATTCATGTTGTCTTAACTACGCAGAAAACTTGCAGAGGTATTTTACAGGCAGCAATCACCACTGAAGATAGGCAAGATTGGTTTTAATGTGCAGCCCAATTTCCTTTGTCCTATGAATAGGTGCTTCTTGCCCACCTTAACCTATTAAAGAGACATACACAGCACTGATTATGATATGCCAACCCCAGAGAGCATCTTTCCAAAGTCAAGGTTTTATCCTTGGTTTCTAAGCACCAGAAGGAAATTGCAGATTCTTCCACTCCCATCCCACCTAATTCTTATGCTCTGGTTGAACAGTACATTCATATTTTCCCTTGAGACAAACTTTTATTTCCTTGGAGCTGTGTTGTGTGTGTGTACTAAGAGCAACAGCAGTAATTAGTAATCACTAACATTTATTAAGTTTTATATGCTAGATATCAGATTAAGTAGCAAATGTGCTGTTTCATTTGCAGCTCACCTTGGCCTTACAAAGAAAATAGCGGAGATGCCGATGGTCTACAGGGTGGATTTGAAACAAGGCTCTGTTGTACCAGCATACATACATCTAATGCATGTGTGTATACTTGCGTGGGTGTGTGTTCATGTGTTTGTGCATTTGGTATTTATGCTTGCATGTGTGTACATGTGAAGTCCAGAAGACAACCACTGATGTCATTCTTAGAAATGCATACTACTTTCTTTGAGGCAGAGTCTCCATTGGCTTAGAGGTCATCAATTAGGCTAGACTGGCTGGCTAGAACCCCATAGATCCTCCTACCTCCACCTCTGAAACACTGGAATCACAAATGCACCAGATCTGGCACTGCTTCATGGGTTCTGGGGCTCAAAATTGGGTCCGTATGCTTATTAAGGCAAGCACTGTACAAAAGGAGCCATAACCCCCAGTTGACCAAAGTTTATATCTTTAAGGACTATAGATTCTGCCTCAGTAATAAAATAAGAATTCAGATGTAATTTAATTTTTTTATTAGTCCTACATAAATAAATGAATACACTGAAATCCTACTGCTTCTGTTAAATACCATGCAATGTCTCAGAATAAAAGAAGACAGTAATCCAGGAGGGAGCACTTTGAACAGCAGCATCCCATGCAGGAATACTGAATCAAATCCATTTAGCAAAGTCTTTGGAGACCAAGAAATGTCTAACTACAGAGTGTTTCCCGATAGCTTCTTCAAGGGGGTGTGTACTCTGCAATCCTCTTGGGGAGTTTGCATTGAGGATATAGACAACGTAAAATAGCCTGAATACACAGAAAAACAGGGGCTTATTACATTAGAGATCGTGTCATAAATCATCAGTCTTACAGTTCAGTGACCAGTGCACTTAAATGTCACAGAAGCATGCATTTTCCTGAAAATGTGTTTCTTAGATCTCCATGGGCAAATATTTTTACTGCAATCCCTTTCAGTAAAAGAAACTTCCAGAATGTAGACCTTGGTTTATGATTTTGTATCCTCAAACTTCAATCTTCAGGTAAATCTAACGTTCTTCCCTATCAGTGGATATCATGATTGTTTCATTACCCAATGCCAATAAGCTTGGAGTGACCCATGCATCCTTTCATAGAGATACTGTTTATGGCCCTTGGCATTTTTCTGCAAAACAGGTGTATTATTATTTAATCTGAAATATCCCCCAAAGGTTCATGTATTAAAAGGCTTAATTGCAAGCTTAAAGGCTTTAAGGAAATCATTGGATCATTAGAGATCTTGCATTAATCAGTGGGTTAATGCATTGATGAATTCATCAACGGATGACATCTCCGGCAAGTCAGGTAAACCAGGCACTAGAGAGTGTTTGGTAGAAGTTGGTCACTGGAGGCCTGCCATGTGTGGAACTATCTTGTCCAGGAGGCCTTCTCTCTCTATCTGTTTCTTGTTTAGCGACTACAAGCTTCCCATCATGAGGATCTACCTTAGCACAAGCCCACAGCAATGGGGCCAAATGACCAAGACCAGAGCTTCTGAAATTGTGAGAAAAAGTAAATCTGTACTTTGTTAAACTCATTTTATCAGATATTTCATCATAGTGATAGAAAAGAGACTGATACGAGGTATGGTTTTTTAGGGTGAGTTATATTGCCTACAAGAATGACAAGTCATTTGGCCCAGGTTAGGAAATCAAATCTATGATTTCTCTCCCTAACATAAACCTCTTAAAATAACATTTCAGTCTAACATTTTCAAAATTTCCCAATAAGGGGATAATATCATTTATTCCTCAAACTATTGATAGTTCCTGTCATCAAGTCTTTATCCAAAGCTTTATAAAATCTCTCCTTCCACAATCTAAGGTCCACTCCTCAATCTGACAAAATTACAGATTTATTTTTCCATGATGCTACACTCATCTCATCTGCCTCATTTAACAACCCAGCAGAAATATTCTCTGGCAAAACAAACAAACAAACAAACAACTCCCCCCAAAAAACAAAAACCAACCAACCAAACAAAAAAACCCCAACAAACAAACAATAAAACAGCATTTCCAGGCTTATGTTATCTCCTTCCCTTCTCTCAGAGAATTCATATTCTAAAGCTGATATAGAAAATTTGACAGACACAATTGAACAAATTAAGGAAATTAAGTCACCTATGATGCAACAAAAATAGGGTCATTGTAATATTATACTTTAATTTAAAATATTATTAAAGTTTTTCTCTGTTATTATACATTCTCCTTTTCTATAATACTAAAGAATAAGTGTTTCTGGCCCCAGCCTTTTTGTGCCCTAAAGTCTTTTCCATGGATACAGTTTACTCCTCTGTAACTTCTCCTTATCAGACTCTTTAGCATCTTTCATCCCTTCTTTTCTCTTTCTTTTGCGAACATGATACCCCATGGAATAGTATGTGATGACCATACTTTCTTCCAGAAATTCTTCACTCACTCAACTCACCCTCCACACACACTTGCTCACACACATACATATACAATAAACAAATAAAATGGAATGAAAAAAACTTAAAGAAAATGCAAGATCTTATTGCTTTCTTATGCTCTGAAACAGAATGGTGATCTTTTTATTGGACCTATAACTTTGGATGCTCCCATGTGACCCTGAATTAACCCTCTCTCTTCATCCCATCTGTCCGTATTCTAAAAGTCTCTATTCCAAAAGTTACCTCCTGTCTCATGGTCTCAGGTCCTACCCTAATCTTGTTTGCCAACCCTTTAAATTAGGTAAGATTTTGAGTTTCATGAGCTTTCATTGGTAAAGCGTTTTTCACATCAACATCTTCATTACAGAGGCAGTTTTCCATTCATCTGTCAATATCTGGCACAAGTTCCATGCCTCGTAAGTAGTACGTGGCTTTGCAGCCCACTGGGATACAATTAGGTGACAATCAGCAACCATGTTTTAATGAGTGCTTACAATGTTTTAGTTGTATTCCACATGCTGTCCTAGGAATTTGTCTGTGCTACCACATTTAATTCTAACATCAACCTTAGAAGTTAGGTCCTGTTGTTATCCCTACAGTACCCGTGAGCATCAGCTACACCAAGCCTTTCAAGTACCTGATGGCAGAATCAAGACACACACCCAGGTTTCTAATATCTATATTGCCCAAATCTTGCTTACACTATTGTATTTTATTTTGCGTATGAGTATAAGTATATATAAATGTTTATATGTCTGCACATGTCTCTCTCTCTCTCTCTCTCTCTCTCTCTCTCTCTCTCTCTCTCTCTCTCTCTCTCTGTGTGTGTGTGTGTGTGTGTGTGTGTGTGTGTGTGTGTGTGTGCATATGGAATTCAAAGGACAACCTTGGCTGTCATTTCCCAAATGCTGTCCACCTTTAGGGGGTGATTTCATTGTGCTTATGTGTTTGAGAGTGTATGTACACCTAAGTATATGAATGCATGTACCTGTGCATGCATGGAGACCAGAAGAGAGCATTGGATCCAGTTACATTTATTTGCAGGCATCCAGCTTTTTTTTTAGACAGAATCCTTCACTGGACATTTAGTCACCAAGTAGGCTAGGATGGCTGCTAGGATGACTGTGACTGCCCAGTGAACCCCAAAGGATCTGCCTGTCTCTGTTTCTCCAGTACCTCAGAATGCATGGCTGCATCCTCTACTTTTTATTGTTTCTACATTAGTACTCCAGGATAAAACTCAGGACCTCATGCACTCATGCAAATCAAAACCTGTGCTATCTCTCAATTCTCATTTTAAAATAGGGTATGTAGTACAGAGTATGACAAAGCTTGTAGTCTGTAGTAGTCAGGAGATAGGTATAGGGTCACAGAAGTTCAGATTACATGTGTAAAATTAAGCATGTAGAAGTACAGAGTGCAATCGAAATCCCAAGAAGGACACAATTTAAAATTGTCATGTCATGGATCTTCTGTAAAAAGTGATTGAATCAATGAGAGGAGGCACATGGACAGGAGACTCGGGTCAGAAGCGACAGTATCTGTGAAGGTTTAAATTAAGAAATTTAGCAGAAAATATCTCATTGCACATGGAGAAGTTGGGCTTATGTGTAACTAGAGCCTTCACCTTTACTGAATAGTGTTCATGGTATTGGAAGGTACTCTGCATGATACAAGAGGAAAAGGGTAAACACCAACACAGCTACAAACCCTCTGATCTACCATGGTGATCTGCCTACATGATCAACTGCTCCAATAGTGGCACAGAAGTTGGGAGTAACCAATCACTATCTGATTGAATTTAAGGTTCACTCCATGAGAAGGAACTCTAAGTGCCTAACACTGCTCTAGGGGCCAAAAATCTGAGACTAGATAGGCCATGGACCTAGGGAAAGCCAAATACTATTGTTCTGCTAAAGAAATGTAGCGATAGAATAACTAACTTCTAATGACATTCTGCTATCTTCATAGGTCAGTGTCTGTTCAACCATCAGAGGAGCTTCCACCTGAGTAGATGGGAACAAACATGGAGACTCACAACTGGACAATGCACAGAAGTTGAGAGATTTTAGAATGCTCAGTCCTAAATTAATGTCTCCATCAAACCTTTCCCTTCAGGTCTCAGGGAACTCTTCAGAAGACAGGGCAGAAAGATTTTTAAGAGCCAGTAGGGATGGAAGACACCAAGGAAAAAAAGGCCTTCTATATACAACAGCACTGAAGTACATATGAACTCACAGAGATGGTGGCAGCATGCACAGGTCCTGCATAGGTACCAGCTAGATGGGATCCCATCACTGAGTGATAGGAGTGGACATGATCTCCCATCCCTAGCTAAGAAGGTATCTCCAACTGACAATCACTTACAAAGAAAACATTAGTTTTCTCCAATGGAGTCTCTTTGGGTATATAAACCACATTTATGGGCTACTATTCTATACCCAGCAGTAGACAGCCAAGGTGACTATCCCATGCTCAGCAGTAGACAGCCGATGCAAAACAAACTCAATAGTGTTTTGGGACTTGGTGTGTGTGTGTGTGTGTGTGTGTGTGTGTGTGTGTGTGTGTGTGTGTGATAGTGCTTTGTCTGGGAATTTTTTAGTTTACTGGTCTTTTCTTATACATTATGATTTCCTATTTTGTGTCTTTATAGGTTCTCTGTGTGTGTTTCCTGCTTTTTTGTTGTGTCTCCTTCCCCATTTGTTTGTTTTATTCTATTCCGGTTTGTTTGTTTTTTTATTTGCCTATTGACTTTTTAAACAGAGAAAGAAGGTCTGCAATTGGGTAGGTGGGAATAGGGGAAGGATCTGGTAGGAGAAGGGGACGGGAAACCTTGATAAAAATATATTGTGTGAAAAAGAACCTATTTTCAAGTTTTTTGTTTTTGTTTTTGTTTTTGTTTTTGTTTAAAGATCAGCACTTTGAAGGAAATAAGCAGAGTTAAACTTTAGGTCAAGGAGGAGTCAGCAAGGGGGAAAATGGAAGGGCTGGAGATGAGGCTGAATTGAGGAGGTCTGTTGTCAGGAGTTTCATTCACTGATAGCTTCTACTGAGGCATCCGCATTTTGTCAACTCAACTTTCCAAAGAACAGCACTAATAATTTCACTTACTTAGTGAATGATACCCCAGTGTCTTTGCTTCTTGAGCAGCTCCCACATCTCTTAGTATGCACTGGGTGGAGCATCACCAGTGCACCAGTGCATCATCAGCCAGGTCCTGTGCTGAGTGGTGACATTCGCTCAAAGGTGGACATAATCAGTGAATTTGGGAGAAGAGAGTCCTAAGAAGATAGGACTCGTGTTTGTACAGACTGATAAGCTACAGGAAAACTCTTATTCCATGGTACAGATGGCCTTTGCCTTGAGCAGCAGCACATCCTAATTCATAGACAGCTAGGATATTAGTCCCTAGCCCTAAAGCCATCTCTTAAAGACAGTAGATATGGGGTAACCAACAAAACTGCAGGTATGACTTGGTAGCTATATCTCCTGGTGGCCAGGATGCTTTTTTATGACATTATGTGCTTGAGGCTGCAGATAAATTGTTCCTTCTATGTCAGAAACTAAGACACCATGGTGTTTTCCCACATGTGCACTAACGAAGGGTCTGTATCCTCCAAGGACCTCAGCTTGACTATGTGATTTACATTGTGATTTTGACCCTCCTTTCTAGAGAATTATGGGAGGAAATACCCTAAAAGGATATCCACTTCATCATGATTTCAGAAAAAATCCAGGTCACCTTACTCCATGAATATGGCCTATAATTTATAAAAATACCTTTCAAATCCACAACATAAAACTCACTACGTTTCTGCTTTCCCCACCTTTAAACCTCTCTAGGACAGTGCATTCCAGTTTCATTCGGAGTGCTTACTTGGCTGTGTTAAATAAACTTCTGCTTACACTGCCTGTGCCCCTCAACTGACTCATTTTCTGAAGAAGACAAGAACACAGAAGCTCCAGCAACAGCAACCCATATGGACTTTGACTTCGCTCCTGTCTTCATGTACCCTATGGCATAACCAAATACACTCTCTGCTCATCTGTGGCATTTTCTTTTCTTTGAATATTGCCTGATCCCAGGCATCCCTTTTGCAAGGTGTGTCTCAGAGTCAGGTCCAAATGACACTCTGTTACAGGCATCCCTGTTCCTATTCCTTCCTGAGAGTGATAATCTACATTCCTTGGAGTGTTCTGACACTTAACTTTTACCATTGTTACAGTATGTCAGTTTTGTCTTTTAGGCTTTTAAGGACTGAGGACCCAAGCCAACTCCCTCTCTACCGTCACAGTCCTGCATCATCTTATCCTAAAATACAAGGAGCATTGGCAATTCCATGTGGCCTATCCTAAATATATATGCCAACTGTTGGGCTAGGAACTTAAAAGGGATATCTCATTCTTTGCAATAACCCTATGATGTAAGTGCTGTAATTAAATTCATGTTATAGACACACTGACTAAAGCTTGAAGAAGTTAAGTAATTTGTTCAAGGTTCCATTGATCAAGAGTGGAGGTATTCCAGTTTTAAGAAATGATTAAAGTGAAATACATCAAAATGTTATATAAATTGCCTTAGTGGTAAAATTAAGGAAACAATTATCTTAACTAGTAGTTTTTTTCTCTATTTTTCTATTTTAAGCAGTGGATGTGCCATGCCTAGTTGTGAATAAAATATGCTATTAAAATCCCTCAAATGCGTAATATATTAGGAATGAAGTCTTATCAGGGACTTACCTTTGATCAACATTGTTCTCACTCCTTCACATTATTTAGTGCTCACAAAATTTTATGAAGTATATCCCTTACAAATGGAGAGACTGAGGCAAAGAGAGCTGAAAAGCATTGCCTATGACTGTGTAGCCCTGAACCAAGTACTGAAGCCAGGACTCAGCAAGTAGCTTCACTGCAGACCCTTCTCTCTGCTTTCACACCATATATATTCACAAGAGCTGATACTACATATGAAGGATGTATTTTAAATGGTGAGAAATACACACATATGTTAATCTAAATCAAAGTTAAGAACACATGCAAAAATGTGAATGAATTTGGTACCTCAATTCCCACTTGTTCTGACTGCCATAAAAATCACAGGCTGGCTCTTTTTAAAATGTTGTATTTTCAAAAGCAGTTGTTTACAAGCTTGTTCAAAGAATGATGATTAGGAAAGCATGGGCTTAGAGCCCTACAGATGCACATGTGATGCTTCAGAAGAAGAAAGGTATCTTGAGTCTGTCACACAAATTGTTAGCTAGATCTAATTAGCTTCAAAATATCACTGAGGAACAACTTGCAGCTAATTCAGTACTAGCCTCAGAAAGAAAAACAGTAAAGGGGGGTGGGGAGCAGCAAGGCACAGGTACCAAGAGAAAAATGTGTTTTGAGAAAAGCTATTCCCAAGTAGTGTTCCCTTCTGCGCATGCTCCATCCCTATGGCTGCTCCCATATGAGGAGAACGCAGAAGCAGAGGCAGCCCGACAGGAGCTGTAATGCCAATGGTTAGTCAAGTCTTAATAATGTGTCCTCGTGCAGTATTTCTTGTGACAGTCTCTTTAGACAGGCTGCTTCGCTTTTCATCGCTTCCAGATGCTGAAGCCATGATGCAAAAAATTGAAACACGTGTACTGGGCTTGATTGCACAAAATCAGATCGATTCAGATTAGTTTACGAGCCCACTAAACGTTAGAATTCAATGAGTTTACAAGAGATTAAAACCAAAACCAGCACTAACTACCGTATTTCATGACAAAATGAGGAATTTTTATTGAAAATAGATTTTTTTCATACAATATATTCTGATTATGGTTTCCCCTCCTTTACTTGTCCCAGTTCCGCCCCATCTCCTCTCCCATCCAGATCCACTCCCTTTCTGTCTCTCCCTAGAAAACAAACAGGCATCTAAGAAATACTAATAAGATAAAACAAAAACAAACAAATCAGAAAATGGAAAACAGACAGAAGAAAAACAGCCAAATAAAAAGCACAAGAAACATGCGGAGACATACATTTTCACAGACAGGAGTCCCTTATAAACAAAAAACCGGAAGCCATAATGTATACACAGAAGGCCTGTAAAATTAAGGGGAAATTATGTCCTGATTCGACACTATGAGAAAAAGACTCCGCAGAGATGCTGTTGAGTTCCTTTTGTGTTGGCTACCAGAATGAGGAATTTAACAGCGAAAGTGAAAACATTTCATTTCATGTTGATCTAGTAGTCATTTTCAAATCTCCTTGGAATATGTTCAGCAAGAATCATGGCAGACACCACTGTTTCTTTAAAGCAAAATTCCAAGAGAATGAGTCGTGCTGTCCTGAGGTGTTCCTAGTGGGCATTGTCCGATAACATGTCCGGCTTCTAAATGATCACTTCCATTATCATAAAGCTTGTCCCAAGTGAGTCAATATATACTCAAGGCTGGACATCAAGGGCACACAGTAGGTATTTATTATGTGACACTCTCTTTCCATCTATTTCCTAAGTCAGAAGACATAAAGAATGTTGTGCCTTGATTACTGCAGGCTCAAGTGGACACAACAAAAAATACTTTAGGTGAAAGGGTCTTGGGCACAGCTGGAGTATAATGTGGGTTCTGGAGAAGACATATCAGCTGCATCCAGAAGCCTCCATGAATAATTCACTATACAAAACTCAATAATGTCAAGATTCTCTTAAGAAAACAAGTTATGTCTTGCACTTCTCATATGTTTGGCAACAAAGATCTAACAAGTAGAAAAACAGATTGATGTTTCTGTGCAGTAACAAAATTAAATGAGCAGAGATATTAGAGCCAATGGCCTGGATTTGAATCCTAGTTTCAATATTTCCTAGCTCTGCAACCTTGAGTAAATCCCTTAATCTCACTGGGAATCATTTCAAATGAAGCATTACTTGGTTAATAGTGCTGTAATTGGGATTCAAGGTAAAACGTATCAAGTGCAGGCACCATCCCTGGAAAAATAGCATGCCATCACTAAATGATATAGAAGTATTTCAATGGATATGCAAGCACATGTGCTCATCGTGATTATGGTTCATTTAAAAAAATGGTAATATTGTTGGTGGAAAGATTTGTGGCAGAATGTGTGGTCATGTTGCTGCAATCGAGAGCAAATAAGTTTCTTACTTCATAGATTTGATTGATTCCCATAAGCCTTTGAGTTCCCATATAGTGCTCTCCTCCAGGAAAACAATAATATCTAGTTCTGAGTTCCCCTCAGAGATTTATGAGTATTAAATACATTTTAATATATCTATAAAGAGATTTAAGCTCTTTCTGGAAATAAAGCTGAAGGATCATTGATCAGAATTTGACATGGGAATAATTCCACTGCTGGGCTACACTTCTCCAAACACATTTCTTCCCACAAACTGATGAGAAATTTGGTATTTCATTTTCTGACTATTACCCCCAATGAATTGTGGAAGTCCAGCATAAAGTGCTGATTGTACTTTCATTAGACTTCTTTTCCTTCAGGCCATACAGGTGCGATGAATGAAGAAAGAAAATTAATTAAATTTATGGGCATGTTTATACCCTCCAGGTGTCATAAAATGTACTGGCTCAGACATTTTTCAAGTAATTAAGCAGACATCTCTGTGTTTCCTAATGAGTTGCTGCCCTTACCTTTTTAATCTGGTGAGAGATCTCATCACCTGCTTCTGTCAGGTGACAGGCATATTCCCTTATGAGCTCGCCCTGCTCCTCCTGCTGTGGTATGCTAATGGGACTCTGTGGATACAGATGTGAACTCCTCTTCCCCACAAAATCTTTTCAAGTTGACTAATAATTACACCGGGCATGGTGGGAACTTAGGAATATTAAAGTGACCTGCTTGCTTCCTTATAAGCATCACTGGAGATGCATCATTTTATAATTTGAGAAATGTTATGACTTGGTATGCCCAAATATTTAAATACATGATAAATATAAACACACACATATATACATATAGAAAAAAGAAGAGGATAGAGAGGCAACAGGTGCAGGGGGAGAGAAGAAAGGAAACTAATTCAGTCCAGAGCTAAGCTTCACAGACAAGATAAAATCCAAACTGCTTTTTAAAGGATGCATCAATGAAATTTCCTCTGGATAAAACAGGACTGGGGGAAGGATCCAAGTAGAGGGGAAGACTGCTTGTAACTGGTCTATATGATGCTTCTCAAATCCAGCCACCACTATTCCAGACACCAAAGACTTCTATGGGGCACTAGCTTCACCAGAGAAGCAAACTAACATGTGAAATTATCAGGGCCTTACATTACAGGGATAAGAAAACTGGATTGTATTCTATAGAAGTTTAGTGCTGATGGATGCCTAGATAGGACGAATGAAGCCTACAATCCACAGCAAACTGTACATAAAGAAGTGATCCCAAAGGAAGCGAAGTTCCCTAGAGGATGAAGAGACGAAAGGGAGAAGGGATTTCAGGTGAGTTAATGAACTCAGCCTCTACAGGATCTCAGAGGAACTGCCTTGTCTAGAGCAGAGGGTATAGCGTGGGAATCATCCATAAACAAGATTAGAGAGGTACAGGGAGGCCAAATTAAAATGGAAAGGGGCTTAAAAATCAGCAAGAAAGGTTGGAATTTGAACCTGTGGGCAGATTCCTTGGCAGTGACATATAATCAATTCTTTTTTTTTAAAAAAAAAAAATCACTTTAATTCTTAAAGAGACACTAATCTAAACCATCCTCCCTACTAATCTTTTCATAGATGAAGAACCACATTAAAAATGGTATTTTATTAAGATCCATCTAGCGATGAAATCAAGATAGCGTAAGCTAGTGACACTCTGGGAAAATATCCCACTTTCCTTCAGACACACTCCTCCTCCCACATTCCGTCTCAGGGAAATGAAACCCCACCTCCAAGGGTGGCCAGGGCTCCTCTGCCTATGCTGCCATTGTGTTCTCTCCTAAACTGCCCCTGTCTTCTGTCTCCAGGGCCATGGTCTTAACTCAGGACTGCATCATTTCTTGGTGGACAAATGCAGGAGTTCTTTAGTTTTTCTTCTTCATTTTTATCCCATTCCAGGTCAATGTTCAAAGTAACCCAAGCAAAAAACAGATTACAGTGTCAAGATCACCTTTCTAAAATACAGTATTTTATTTTTGTCTTCAGGGCAAACCCTCAATGTCCTCTGCATGATCTTGCCACGCAAAGGTTTTACTGCGTCCTTGCAAAGTTCAGGCTCCTTTCCCACTCCATGGATGCTGTCCCCATTTGGATTTCCACATCATTTATATAATTTACAAATTATTTGCATGTCACTACAGACTTTGTTCGATGTGGTCTTCATTTCTGTAATACTCTTCTTCTCCAGCACTCAACTTTTGCATTATCTCCTTTTGGGCATATTTAGATTATATCTCTTACTTGCAGTTGATTGAAATCCCAAACATTGAACTTGAACCAAATTAATCAAAAGAGGGTCATGTTGATGGGAAGAATGGTGATGGAGTTGGGCTCAGACACTCTCTGATCTAGGGATACCATGTGTTTTCAGGTCTCTCTTTCTGTATCCTCTTCTTCTCCCCACCCCACATTTTAATGCCTTGATTTCTTCCTACAACAGACAGGCTCTCTTTGTGTGCAGACAATTGACTCTATAGCATGGGAAAGGGCATTCATAGGAATATTCCATAAGGATGATTTTAGCTGGCCAACTTGAAGTCAAATGTCTTTATGTGGCTCTATCATTATGAAAAGCACGACATAATCAGTGTTATATGCCAGGAGCTGTGACTGGGATAAGGCAGGGAATGAATGAATGTCCTTCAGCCAAGTGGCCCAAAACAGTAGCTGATTGAAGATGACTTTTCTTACCTGTGAATATTATCACACCTCATGGACGCTGCTGCACTGAGACTTATTACATTGCTGTCTGAAATCAGAACCACATCATCATCTCTTTGGCTTTTGTCTTCCTCAAGGACATACTCTGAGGCATGTTACCATGCTTACAGTGCTTGGCAGAGGTGGTGATATTATGAAAACATTCAGTGAACAAACCCCCCAAAGTCTTCAACTATGACTGTCCAAAAGTGAATAGAGCAATTACCAAGAGTGGTAATCAAAACAGTGGGTAGCTTTTCAAATGGGGGTAAGGCAGACTATCAGAGCAAGAACTCAGCACTAATGTCATGAGGGTCTCTGCAGTTGGACAGTGAACAAGGTACACATGAAGCCAAGGGTGAAAACAACCAGAAGGGAGAGAAACTATCAAAGGCATTTGGAAACTTGAAAAACAAATAGTCTTATGTACATAAAATACGAACTTTATATTGGGGAGATATTGAGAACAGGGGATGCTGGGGAATATTATTTTAAGGTGTATTATTTTTGTTATGTTATATTTGTATAACTCCGTGTAGCTGTGTTATTGTGCCTGTCTAAAACACCCGATGGTCTAATAAAGAGCTGAATGGCCAATAGTGAGGTAGGAAAAAGGGAGAAAGATAGGTGGGGCTTGCAGGCAGAGAGAATATATAGAAGGAGAAATCTGGGAGAAAAAAGAAGTAGCCAGAGAAGGATGAAGACTCCAGGGGCCAGCCACACAGCTACACAGCCAGCCATGGAGTAAGAGTAAGATTTATGGAAGTAAAAGAACAGGAAAAGACCAGAGGCAAAAGATACACGAGATAATTTAAGATAAGGAAAACTGGCAAGAAACTAAGACAAGCTAAGTCCAGGCATTCATAATTAAGAATAAGCTTCTAATCTTTATTTGGGAGCTGGGTAGTGGGCCCCCCAAAAGAGCAGAAAACAAACAACCACAAGGGGATATTCTCTGTTTTTAAATAAATGTATTTCCTGCCAGTGATAGGAATCTACAAGTAAATGTCATGCCATGTGGGCACGTGTAGGTATTATTGGTTTGGGTGTGTGTACAGGGCCCCAGCAAAAGCCTGAGACACTGTGAACATGGTTAATAGCAGATTTGTCCATCAGATGAATTGGAGGGTAAGGGCTCTGATAGACAGGATTGACACTTTAAATATTAAAAAAGAGAGATGAGTGTAGCATGGCATTGGTCACCTGTATGTGTCTCAAATCAGTGGTCTAAGGATAGGGACAACAGATGAGAATGCAAGTTTCCCCATCAGGCCTTTAATGGTAGTCATGTTTGGCAGTACATGTCTGTAATCCCACACCTGAGGGAGTGAGGTAATAGGACCTGAGTTTGAGACTAGCTTAGGTTACATTGGAAGGCCCTATCTCAAGACAAAGGAAAAATAGTAGTGTGCAATGAGAGTTCTCCAAGCAACTTGTAAACTGAGCTTTAAATGTTGTTAACTATATTCCTCTGTGTGTGCATGCATGTGTGTATGTTTGTGTGCATGTATGTGTGTATGTGTATGTAAGTGTGTATGTGTGTGTGTGTGTGTGTGTGTGTGTGTGTGTATGCATACCACACAGCATTCAGGAGGAAGTCAGAGAACAAGCTGAGGGAATTGGTTCTCTCTTTCTATCATGTATACCCTGGGGTTAGAACTCAGGTTATCAGGCTTAGCAGGAAAAGACTTTACTCACTGAGCCATCTCACTGGCCCCAAAACTTGGCTCTGTGCTGGCACTATTTCAGTCTCCTTCCTTGGGGAAGTGGTTTTGTGATGTCTGAAAGGCCGTTGTTTTTCAACCTGCATACCTACTGGATAAAGTCTACAATTCCAAAGAGGAGCTTTTCACAGATAAAGGAAGAAGATTGGGGAGGTGTCAAAAACAAAGTGGCGTCTCAGAGTGTCACAATAGACTCCAGTAAGAGTGCCTCTGCAGGGTGGGGTCCTCAGCCTGGATGATACAGAAGCTGAAAAAGCTGTCCCCGACAAGGTCAGAAATTCTCAATGAAGCCCACATGGGCACTGGGGACTGGCTAAGGTTTGGGAGGAATTAGGAACCAAGTAATTGGGTGTTTTCATTACCTAAACATATTTCATACTACTTTTAAAAAAAAAGTCACTAAAGAATCTTTTTTTCCTCCTTGAAAATTACTAGGCAGACATTTCTCAAGACCAAATTTCAAAGTAATCTCCGTGTTCATGTCCTTAAAACACCATATATCAGTTTCTGCCTATTCAATTGCACAAGAAGGCTGAAAGAATAGACACTGAATTTCTACATTAAAGGAGGGTCGTTAAAAACCAGCACTCAATCTAGGCTGCCAGAGAATCTAGATACTTCCTGAGAAAATGCATAGTTTCTGATTCACCTCAAGCCTCTCTTTACATGTAGCCTCATATAGTCATCAATAAATATTTATTACCACTTTAGTTCTTAAAAATTAAGATGTGCATACTTGATTCTCTAGGAATACCCTCTGTAGCTCATGATATCAAAGGTGAAACACCCTAGGTGTTATATATGCTTCTTCCATTAAGTAGGCACCTATGCAGCACTCGCTGAAAGCTACATTAAGAGGAGTCTGTGGCATATTTGGAGATATTCAAAGGTGAATGCTATCAGCCTGGTCTAGAGAGAATTCTCAGATGACCTAGGAAGATGGGCTTGGTTAAAAATTCATCATAAAAAAGTGGTATGTTCAAATAGCCAGTAAGCCTGAAAAGATGCTCAACCTCACTATATGCCAGGGAAAAGAAAATTAAAAACATAATGAAATCTCAGTCTAAACTCCGGGACAGCAAAAGAGAAAAATGAATAATGTCAAATGTTGAAAAAGATGTGGAATACTCAGAAATTTGTCATGCTCTCTGTGGTGTTGTGAGACACCGAATGAGAGAGTTCAGGGAGTGAGGGGAGACAGGTAGGCCAATTCAGAAAAGCCCTTTTCATCATTATGATAAAATAAGCAGAAATTATTATCCAATAATTAGAATCCTCTCAGGTATAAACCTAACAGAAAAAACACATGTGCACAAGCAAAAACAAAGCTGCATAATATTAGCTGAAAGTTCTGGAAACTGTGCAAATCTTTATCTATCTTAAGAAAGACAAGTTGTCACAGTGTGCAATAGGATCAAATGTTCTATACCTACATATAATGCAGCTTAATTCAAAAATAACATTAAAGAAGCAAGTTAGAGGTAGACAACATATACTACATGACTTCATTTATATAGAGTACAAAAGAAATCAATCCAAGCTATGCAGCAAAATGCCAGAATAGCAGCTGTATTGGGGGATTGGAATCAGTTAGTGAAGCTGAAATAGTATACAAATGGTGTGACAGCTACTTCCGGTACTTAATATTCCCAATGTGGATACTAGCTGTACAGGTGACTTTCAGTTTATGAAAAACTCCTCTTCTGTGCACTTATGATTGGGATACATTCCTGTGTGCATAGCAGAGCCATTGAACAGTCTAACAAAAAGATGGATTCACATAATGAAAGAGAATTATGAAGAAGCTGTTTTCAAGATGTGTAGACAAGAGGCCACTAGCACTTCAGACTTTGAGGCTCTGGTCCAAACTGTGGCAATAATAGATATGTCACAAAAATTACCATAGCATCTTAAAATTCAAAAGGACATGTCTGACATCTGGCAGGTGTTCTGCCGTGCAAGGAGCCTGAAGTCCCCACCACCATCATTACAAGGAAATGCTAAGTATATTGACCTCTTTTTAAAAAACTTATCAGAGTTTCATGCTGTTATGGTTTGGATGTAAAAGGGTCTCCTCCACAAGCAAGTGGTCCCAAGCTGGTGTCACTATTTTGAGATGTGATGAAAACTTTGGGTGGTATGGCCTAACTGAAGGAAGCAGGTCCATGAGCACTTGCCTGGGGAGGGCTTACTCTGCCCCTGACTCAGTCCCACCTCTTTTTCTGCTATCCAGTTGCCATGTGAGCAACAGGCTCCACCTCCCTTGCATGTTCCCAACACCAAGGCAGTCTGCCTCATCTTAGACCTGAAGCAACAGAGCCAGCTGCCCAAAGAAACCTCTGAAACCGTGAGCTAGAATAAATTTTTCCTCCCTTCAATCCTCTTAGGTTGTTACAATGAAAAGCTACCTAGCACCCAGGACAAACCACCATTCTTAAATTTAGAGAAACAGACACACCCAAAGAGAAACAGCTGGGCTTCGCTTATCTAAAAGAGAAGCTTCTGGAGGCACAAATCAGTTAGAGCATGTAAATAGGGTTCGTGATGAATTTCTGGGCACTCAGTGTTGAAGAGTTTGAAACTGAGACACTCCTGGGAGACAAATCTTAGTGAAGCTCCAACTTCATGGAATTTACTTCCAGAAATCCCACAGATTCTTGCTAGAGTGATTCTTAATGTCTTTGGCAGGGCAAAGGACAATAGTGGGGATACCACATAGAAACCAAGACTGGGTCAAGCTGCTTTTCACTCAGGGACTCCTGAGTGCACTGTTGGTAGGATTACCGAAAGACAGATTTATGGTTTGTGTCATTACTGGAGGATCTCAAAACCAGCAGTGAGGAGGGCCATATGTTATGACTGTGGGGGAGTAGGTCGGGTGCAGGAAAATAGATAAGATGCTGTAGTTCGCAAAGCGCTCTAAAATGCTGTGTCTTTGAGCAGGTCAGAACTGGCTGATTCTTTTGCTTCACCTGATGTGAATAAATAGATGGTGGCTGGGTTGAATATGAGTTGTCAGAGAGCTTCACTCGCTTACCTGATTCCTTAGACTCTAAGTGGTTCTCAACCTTCCTAATGCTGCGACCCTTTAATCCAATTCCTCGTGTTGTGGTAACCCCCAGCCATAGGATTATTTCACTGATACTCCCTAACTGTAATTTTGCTATGGTTATGAATCATAATGTAAATAGCTGATATGTAACCCCAAATGGGCCATGACCCACAGGTTGAGAACCTCTGAAGCTTAGTGATATGGTTGCAAAGCTGGGATCAGCTAGAATGATTACCCTGTCTTCATGGAGTATCAGGCCTTGCCATATGGTCCTAAGTGTGACAGTCAGACTGATCACAGAATGGTTTAGGGCTTTCAGGTGATTGATATGGGAGATAAGGACGAATCATTTCTATTGAAGTCTTTCTCTCAGACCTTTACAGATGAAAGAGGAAATACAGATCCACACTCAATGGAAGTATAGGCAAATAACTTTTGACAACCTTTAATCTACAATAGTCCTAAAATCAAATCTCCAAAAATAGTGATAAAAATTTATGCAGAAAATTACCCCTCCTCCAGACTGATGATTGGGAAATAAATGTATTCCAGATAAAATGAAATGTTACAATTTCAACATAAAAATGCTAAGAATATTGAAAGATATGAGGGAGCAATGATAAAAATGTTTGTAACAAATTGTAAAATACAAACAAGTAACTGAGAAGACTAAGTGTATTAGAAATTATGGATATTAAAAATAGAGACTAAAATTTTATGAAGCCCATTATTTTGTATGATTCATATACACTATTAAACAATGGTAAACCACAATCTTCAGACCAACTAATATACACTAATTAAAAAATAAAGAGACTGCATCACATTTAATGGAATGAACTTTAAATTGGTTATACTCAGTGACAACTATTAGTAAATGGACATATGACACTGAGAAGCACACCTAAAATACAATGAAGAAACACATTTTTTAAAAATATACACAAAAACAGTTAGAGATATAGGTCAGTTGAAACTAATTTAAAAAATCTAAAGCATAGAGTAAAGAGAATGGATAAAAGTTTCTAAAACCATGTTAGCATATGTATTGGTATTGTATTTGTTCAGGTCATTTTTTTAGGCAGCCATATAGTTAAGGTATCATTTGTGAAGCTTCCTTGTCAGTTCTAGGAGACACAGCTCACAATCAGTCAGCCTTGAAGCCCTATGCATACAAGTAACACCACTGAATGAACTGAGCAAGTTTTATGTATGTGTGTGTGTTTGTATATATGTGTATGAACGTGTGTGCGGGCACGTGTGTATAACAATAACAAAGAAAAAAAGACCATGAATTTGAAAGGGAGAAAAAATTTCTACAACCAAATAAAAATATACATTGACAGGTACAAAGTATAAAGCAAAGCCAAACTGCAAAACCAAAAGCTACACAGAGAAACCCTGTCTCGAAAAACCAAAAAAAAAAAAAAAAAAACTAAACAGTTTAATGAAAGTATAAGAAAGAATGAGTACATGTATGTGTGTGTACATATGAATATGTGTGTGTACATATGAACATGTGTGTGTACAAATAAATATGAAAATATCCCAGAAATAAAGTATTTTATATTAGTAAAAAAGTGAATAAAATATTGTAGTAAGCTATTTTTAACAATAAGTTCAAATATAATAGAAAATACCTAGCAAAATTTAAGTGGAAATGAATATCCATCTGGAACTCTGTCTGTGGGTATTATAGATCAATAATATAGGGGGAAATATAAACTGACAGTGGAGGTGACACGGGCCTATAACCCCAGATTCTTAGGAGCTGAGTCAGGATGCTCACATGCAGCCACAAGTTTGAAATCAGTCAGGGGAATTTAGTGAGCTCATCTGTAATGAAAAATTTCTACCAGCCCCTCTAAGGTTCAGGGTACAGTGTAGCAAAGGGGTAGGACATTAGAAAAAGATCTGTGAAACACCATTCTCTAGACTAAAAACCATCACAATAATTAACTCATAACAACTCTGGTAGCTGCATTGAGCTCACACAAGACCTCTACCAACAATCAGGCTAAGAAGCAGGACAGGCTCCTGGCCACCCTTCATCTCTGCACTATTGGCTATCAATAGGTTCTGGGACAGGGAAAGTCACTGTCTTTAGCTGTGTCCCACCCCCGCTACTGAGCCCTGCAGGCTCCAATGGATAGGAGCAAATCCACAATCATGCGGATGGCCCTGGTTCCCCTTGGTGGGTCATAAAACAAAATGAATACACAGGCACAGGAGGGTGAGATTTGTGGGAAGGAAAAAGGTAGTCAGTAGGCATTGTGCACATGTGCAAAAAATGTCTAAGAACAAATTTAATTAATCAAATAATTTTAAAATGTAAATAGGTAAATAAATAAATAAGATACAGAAGTGTAGGGGATCCAAGAATAGGGGATGGCAAAAGGATTGGAAAATGTTCTTGTTAAATTTAATTCCATCCCCAAAATGTAACATTATATTTTTAAAAAGTAGAATTAAAATATAGGTAACAGGAACAAAATCAGGAAGAAGATGAAGGTACTATGTTAACACCTGAACTGTTATTTTTTAAAAGAGTGTAGTGAAACTAAATAACATTTAATTTGGATTGAATTGTCATTACTAGTATTTAATATATTGAGGTCCACATAGATTAATGTCAAATAACTTATTCTACATGAAAGAAATTAATCTTACAAGAAATAATATAGAAGAAAACAGAAATATTTTTGTTTTGTTTTGTTTTGTTTTGTTTTGTTTTTTGTTGTTGTTTTTGAGACAGGGTCTTGCTATGTAGCTGAAGCTGGTGGGAGCTCACAGTCTACTGCCTAAGCTTCCTATGTGTTGGGATTATAGGTGTGTACTGCTATACTTGGCTCCAAAACCAAAATATTTGAATGGAAAATATCTGTAATTGCCAGAGGTTAGTGGTATAAAGAGAGTCTGCATATGTAGATCACCACAAGAAAGAACTGTGAAACACTAGGATTCTGATTGCAATAACCATAGTAGTCTACGTGTGCACTAAAACTGAGCACCGAATAGCCAACCACTATTGTAAGTAAATAAAGTGTAGAAAACCAAAAATAGTTACAGAAAAAACATAAGAAATAAAAGCTACAGTGTCAAATTAACAGAGGGGTGAAAAATAATTAAAAAGCTAATTCAAGGAAAGACAAGTGTAGTTGAGTTGGCCACTCCCTATCTGTGGGCCTTGTCCATGCATGCTTGACCACAGAGACAGGCATTTAAAAAGAAAAGGAGTCACAGTGGTCTTTCCAAGCAGTGGAGATAGGAATGGTTTTACATTTTTTATCTCGCTCTTTTAAGGTTCTTATTTTATGAATATATGTTACATTTCTACTCATTGATGGGCTGTGGACAGTTGATAACTTCTGGGAGAAGGAGAGAGAGTCAGTTATCTTTAAGGGTAAGACCCCTGGTAG
Organism: Peromyscus eremicus; assembly: GCF_949786415.1. Taxonomy (NCBI): domain Eukaryota; kingdom Metazoa; phylum Chordata; class Mammalia; order Rodentia; family Cricetidae; genus Peromyscus; species Peromyscus eremicus. Next base: position 83,143,161 of record NC_081421.1, read on the forward strand.
GTTGATCACACTCTAGTGGAAGACCACATATTCAAACGTATATGGACACCACAAATTGGGCTTGATGTGTAGAAGTAGAAGAGGAGAGGAAGAAGAGAAGGAGGAAGGGAAAGAGGCAGAGGAAGCAGGGAGAAGTACATAAATTTTTGTGGGTAGGCAAGCAGGATATTGATCTGTGAGGAGTTGGAGGAAGAGAGTAACAAGGTCAAATATACTGTGCAAAAAATTGAAATTAAATAATAATAAAGTTAAGGGGTCTTATGAAATAGAAGACACAGTAGCAGTAGCTTTGTTGGTAGTAACAGTGTTCATTAGGTACTTACTGTGCACTACTTATGTATTTTACACGTTCAGAGCAATGTCAACTTCACAATAAGGAAGGTATTATTATTATTATTATTATTATTATTATTATTATTATTATAACAAATATTTTCCAGAAAACAAAGTAAGGTGTATGTGGGCCAATCACCGAGACCAAGTTATGTGGTCTGTTAAGATCAGAAATCAGATTTGAATATGGGGAAAGGGTGAAACAACTATACCAGAAGTAACAAAAAAAATTAAAATTGATTAAATATGTCTCTGAGGCTGGACTTCACAAGAAAGAAGACCATTGAAAAGGAAAATTTGCATGGAAATGCAGAACAAAGAAAACAGAACTAACAAACTATTGATTGCAAAATATGATGTAAGAAAATTAAAGTGCAATTGCACTAATACAAGATTAAGGAAAATGAAAAACTAAGGCCTGTCAGTCTATGTCTGCCTTCTGAAGGAGCCTGACAAAAGCGTTACAACTGACAGCAGGAGGGCTTCTAGATGAGACCTCACAAGGGTGGAAGTAGAGTGAGCCTGGGAGATTGAGCTGACAGCAAGTTGAAGGACAATGTAGAACGTAGTCCAGAGACGTATTTGTAGAGTCTAGAAAGATGATTCTGGAAAGAAAACTGGTCACATGTAAAAGAAAGGTGAAGCTCCATGTGTCCATGAAGAAAAGTGATAGTTATCCTAGAAGAAAGCCTAGCCCATCAGTGTCTGAAGAAATGAGAGAAGAGTAAAGAAAGCTAAAAGTGTTTTTAAAAAATGAGCAAACATACATATTCATCATAACAAGAAGGATATAATGAACACGTGAATCATTAGTTTTATTATAATGAACAAAATAGTAGAATGATTTGCACTACCCAAATTAACCTCTTTCCCTTAGAAGAGACAAATAAAAATACTGTGTTTAGTACACATATGCAAACTGAGAGCATACCAACAACAAAAAAACTACTTGTCAGAAGAAAAGGAGTGAGACTTTTTAAGAAAAATAATCTGACTCGTTTTTATATCATCAGTGCTGTCACCCATGAGCATTTGATAGATATTTGTTGGATGGGTGAATAAGAGTCCGTTTAGATGATAGCCAGGAAGAACCCATGGAAGAGAGGTAATTGGTTTTTGAAATTAGAAATGAAGTCCTCTTCTCATGAACAAGTTATGTGAATGTTTAGAGAGCTATGCTGACCAGTGATTTTAAGTATTTTTAACTTAAAAAAAGGGGGAGGTTCTTTGAGCTGTTCCTCACTGCAGATTATTAAAAAGACTATGAAAGAAAATAATCACCAAAGAATTGGCCAGAAAGAGGCAATGGTTTGGTCAAAACTCTTTCTGCATCCTAATATTCTCCTGTAGCTTGATGGGAATTCTGGTAAAAAATGTCAAAGACTCAAACAGAAAATAAGGTACTACAAGTAGGGTGTTTAACCCAACCATAAAGCATATAATTAGTTAATAATACATCAAATTATGATAAAGAGAAACATGATGTGTCCTGTGGTGGGGACTGCTGAGGCCATTTTTGCCATATTTCCTAATATATCTAACACAGAGAGGGTGCTCAAAAATACTATTGAACAGAAGAATGTTAATAGCTCACAATGAGGGTGCATCAGTTAGAAATTACATGATAAAAAGAGGCAAACAGAACACGGTTAAGAATGTGACATAGTTATTGAAACATAGCTGAAGACTGCCTAAAGAAAACATAGGACATATTACTTGCTGGGCCCAATACCTATAAATAGTTGATAGAAAATTCTAAGTCTTTATGAAATCAAACAGAATTTACCTTTGAAAGACTTTGGAAAAAAAAGAAAGCATCACCACTTCTGTTACTTGACAGAAACAACTTGGGGAGTCATGAGATCTTGCAGCATGGCTTGTTCACACCTAAATAAACCAGAGTTCATATGGAAACTGGGGCCAGGCTGTATCCCATAAAGCCCATCTCTAACAATCTACTTCCACCAGTCAGTTGCACCTCCCAAAGTTTCCATAATCTTGCAAAATAGCAACAACAGCTGGGCAGAAAATGCTCAAATACATGAACCTGTGGGGAGCAGTTCATATTTTAATAATAATATCCACTCCTAGCATCCACAAGTTCATGGCTACTTCACAAAATAAAACAGATCAGTCCAACTCTAATAGTGTCCATTGTCTTTGCCAGTCCCAGTAGTGTTCGAAAGTCCAAAACCTGAAGTCTCTTCTAAGATTCACGGTCTCTTATAATATTTTAAAAAGGCAAGGTACATACTTTCAATTATGTGGCACAGACTAAACATTCCCATTCTGAAAGGAAGGAGTGGAGAAAGACTTGACCAAAGAAAGACTGAATCTCAGGAGGACAAACACCAATCCATGTAGCTTCATGTCTAACATCTGGAGTTTATGGTAACATTATATGGCCTCCAAGATACTTGAGTAACCCCATCCCCAAAGTTCTGTTTCAGAAGCGTATGTGGACTCTCTCTTGGATCAGCTCCAATGAATGTCTACAGTTTTCACACCTTCACCTCTCCCTCCCCCCACAGTGTAAATCCCACATTCTTGGCATCTCCAACATCTTTGGTATCTCCACTACAACTTAGTTTTTACCTTTGCAATTCCATGCACAGTGTACTCAGTAGCTCCATACTGGGATTCTGAGCCTGCTGCCCATGGTTCAGCCTAGAGGGATCTCTGGAGTCTTAGTGCAAGTCTGTAAGACTCAATAACTTTTTCATCTTGCGAAATCACTGCTATGTGAATGAGGATGCCAAGTTATATTACAAACTCATGATGTAGCTTGGGCCACTTGGAGCACATCTGTAGCACCCTCTGCAGGTCCTCATCAGCCTTGTTTGTCTGAGTTACCAGGTCAGTGCGCCTTTTCTCACTAAGCTATACATTTTTCACATCTTTTGGCCCCACATCCTGACTTCTGTCACTGTGAGCATAGCTAAAAGCATTGAGCACTAACCATGCCAAAGGTAACTGTTCTGCTGTCTCAAAATTTTCTCTTCTGATCAAATGAGTCCATTAGTTTTTAATTTGGCCTCATTCAGAATTTCAGGAAAAAGAATGTAGGCAGAGTCTTTGCAGAAATACAACACAAATGGCCTCCAGCCAATTCCCAAGAGAGTCCCTGCTCCCCTCTAAACCTTTGTGAACATGGTGTTTTAATTTTTATTTTACTTTTTAGATTATGTTTATATGTGTGTGGCAGGAATGGGTGTTGCAGAATATTTTAAGATGTGTTACTTTTGTATGTTGCATTTGTGAACCTGTGTTACTATGTTTAATTTTTTTAATTTTTATTTTACTTTTTAGATTACGTTTATATGTGTGTGGCAGGAATGGGTGTTGCAGAATATTTTAAGGTGTGTTACTTTTGTATCTTGCATCTGTGAACCTGTGTTACTGTGCCTGTCTAAAACACCTGATGGTCTAATAAAGAGCTGAAGAGCCAAAAGCGAGGCAGGAGAAAGGATAGGTGTGGCTGGCAGGCAGAGAATTAATAGAAGGATAAATCTATGAGGGGAAGAAGGAGCAAGAGAACAAGGAGAGGAAGATGGTAGGGGCCAGCTACCTAGCCACCCAGCCAGCCACAGAGTAAGAGTAAAAGTAAGATTTACAGAAGTAAGAGAAAGGTAAAAGCCCAGAGGCAAAAGGTAGAAGAGATAATTTAAGAAAAGCTGGCTAGCAACAAGCCAAGCTAAGGCTGGGCATTTATAAGTAATACTAAGCCTCCCTGTGTGATTTATTTGGGAGTTGTATAGCAGGCCCCCAAAGAGTAAAGGGAAAAGACCAAAAACAACCAACAAGTGGGGATATGTGCACATGAGTGTAGGTGCCCACAGAAGCTGGAAGAGAGCAGCAAGTTCCCTAGAGCTGGCCTATACACCACATGGTCAGTTTCGTCACAGTAACAAACCTACACCAAGTACAATTTTTCTGCATTGACTTGCTTCTTATCATGGTGACATAATGTCCAACAGAAACAACTTAAGGGACAAAGTATTTATTTGGGCTCATGTTTTGAGAGGGGACAATCTATCATGGTAGGGAAGGCAGGGTGACAGGTAGTACCATCTGTAGTGGCAGAAGTTTGCAGCATGACTTACTCACATCCTGGAAGCCCAGAAAGGAAACAAACAAACAAACAAACAAAAAACTGGAACAGTACCATGGCCAGGTTGTAATGTATAATGCCAGCAATCTGCTTTGTGAAGCTAGGTCCCACCTCTGAAAACCCACACAATGTTTGAAAACAATGCAACCAGCTAGTTCAAATACATGAGCCTGTGATAGATGTTCTGTATCTAAACCATAATAATCATTACATAGAGAACAAAGAAACAAATCCATGCCCAGAAGGTTATTGATTAAAAGAAAAAGAATTATCAGAATGATACTGAGTATGCAGAGATCTGTTTTGAAAACAGTTGATAAAAAGTTTCTTAAGGGTACTATTCCATCATGGCTTCCACTAAAATAGTCACTTCACTTTATGAGGGCCAGAGTTGGGACTGTGAATTAATTATGGTAATTTTGAAGTATTTATGCAGAAGGAGGCCTATGTGTATGAATAAGTAAGTGGCTCTTAGTAACATTTTCTGATGAATAAATCAATTTAAAATTGGAAATCTGTGTCCTCTGGTAATTTCTTCTAAGCCTTCTTTACTGTGAAATCCCCTTTCAAAATTAACACACCTAGAAGATATTCATTAAACATTTGTTGAATGGATGAATTTTGATGTGACATTGAGATAATACTGTCAGTTTATTATTACTATGAAGTAGTGCCCATTTGCTTAGTTTTCATAACCAATTTTCTTTTGCAATGATTACAGAACTGCAAGGAAACCTGATACTCAGGAAGAAGTTACAAAGACAAGGGCCTGTTGTGAGTTAGGATCGGGTTTCACAATTCCAAAGTTCTACCTGTTTCTCAAAATGACATAACTTCAACCTGCATTATATGTGCCAAACTACAGAAGTGTGAGTGAAGAGAATCTTCCATTAGATGAGAAATGTGCAGTAATTAATTTAAAAGGCTAGTGATGCATAAAATGGTGAATGCTAGATAAATATACTACTATGAAGATAAGCTTGGAATAATAAGTACCAAAATACTCTTTGAATTTCAAAATAATTTATTCTAGCATCATATCAAAAAAATGCTAATGTTTCAAATGGATAATTTCTATAGTTCATTGCTCAGTAGACAATATCAGTAATGGTATCAACCAATTTGAGGTGATTAAATAATGAATTCATGTACATGAACTCTACAGGAAGCCAACAGTATTGTGGTGTTTCATTCCCAGTATCTTGAAGTCAAATCAGCTGCTCCCAGACTGCAGCTCATTGCTGCTATAATGGAACAGAATACAAGACCAAACACACAGAGTGCCAGTTGTACAGTGGAGCTTTAACACCCTAGTGTGATGGCAAATTAAGTAATTTTAGAGCTGAATCTCTGTGCAACCACATAATATGGTGTTCTCATTTTACATAATGAGAAGACTGAGGCCCAAAGATATTATCTGGCCTAAGGTTTGCACAGTCAACAAGGAACGCAAAGCTGCCTCTACCCAGACACCGTATCACAGCTTCTAAGTTCCTTTTGTTGCACACTGACTCTCACAAAGATGAGGAAAGGAGGAGACAAGTACAGGGACAAAAACTGTTTCTATCCTTTAAATATGAACATTAAAATCTTGTATTTCTTATGCTATAACATTATTGAAGCTTTGTTTAAACAGACTAAAGTTTGGAGATCAGAATTCAGTTTTAACTCTTCTAGAAATTTTTAAGCATTTACAAAAGCAGATATAATAATATAACAGAACTGTCATGTATCTGCTATATATAATTTTGAATCAAATTCAAAAATTTCATTCATAAGTATATTAGCATGTATCCATAAGTATAATCACATGCCTTTAACACACCTAAAGAATTAATATTTTTCAATGTTGCTGTCAAAGTCAATGTCCAAATTCTGACTTATCCAATAAATATCACAACTTTTAGACTTTTAAAGAAGAAAAACAATTTAAATTCAGCTATATTATTGAAAAATACAGGAAAACAAAATATTCTGAGTCATGATAGTCACATTAGAATCTGCTATGGATATTGCCTCATGAAAAATGATGAGAAATCTGAGGCATGATGAAGACCTGGGTATATAATCATTACTATTGGATAATCATATCAAGCGGTCCAATTTCAATGAGTACTTTAAAAGACATGAGTTTGTAATGAAAATGTGTTGGCTAGATAGACAGCAGTGTTTATCAAATTATCGATTACATACACACACCCAACTGATCTTAGATATATGGCAATATGGAGATTCTACGGGGAGCAGTGGCGGAGAACCTGGGGAATCGTCAGCTGGACTGGAGTCAGGGGCGCCAAGTCTAGTGTTGGCTCAGCCAGTGTTGTGCACAAACCTGCTGGACTCTTGAGTGTCAGTGTCCTCATGGCTTCAAAAACAGAATGGACAAGATGACCTCTGAAGTCCTTTCTATATTTAATAGTCAGTGGTTATAAATATTGATTGAAATTCAAAGGCAGCCTTTCATTGTGTTATTAAATGTTGATGTTTCACCTGCCACATATTTTCTGTAGACTTTGTCTGATGGTGACGCTCTGTGACTGTGTAGGTTGTACTGCAGAGGGCAGCATTCAGGGGTGAGCAGAAGCAGAAGCTTAGCAGGCTAACACCACATCATTTCCTGTATCACTCGGAGAGACGCTAGTGCCCCCTGTTGGTTGGTCAGATTTAGCATGCTTAAATTTGACTTTGAAGTAATGGGTAATTTTGTACTTAAACATTTTAAATGGCAATACTTATTATTTACGTAAAATGCAAAATTAACTAGATGTCCTTTATGACAATCCTAATCTGAGTTCAGCAGGTACACACACACACACACACACACACACACACACACACACACACACACATTGTCAATTTGCATTGAGATTAAAAGGGTTGGGGAGAAAGACAGGAGCAGGAAAATCACAGAGGAATCTCCTTCTGGAATGCAGGTGATGGTGATGCTGATTGGGACAGAGAAAGAGAAATTGTATTCTGGATATATTTTGATGATAGGGAATATATGTCTTACTAATAGAGCTGATGCAGGATGTGTGAAGACTGATTCTTCATTTTAAAGATGAACAACCTGAGATTCAGGGGGCTTCCATGAAGAATCACACACACATACAAACAGTGCCACAGGAATCCAAATTCAGATAACTCTAAGTAAAAGACTTACATTTTTCATTTCATTCTCATTATTTTCTAAACACATTTGGGAAACCCATTTAATTTTTCTTTAAATATACAATGAAACTTCAAAAATTTGAATGTTAGAAGACCACAGCATCCAGAAGAGTTATGTCTCAAAGTAAAACAGCTATTTCAGCTTTGGATACCAAATTTCTCCCTCCTCCAAAACATGCTTAAAATGTTTCATTAGTTTCTCAGTCAATATATAAATGCTTGTGTATTCCATATTCTAGCTGAACCTTGAAAAGAGATTTGAATACATTATAGTAGAAAACAAGCACATTGCCATATTGATGATTAACCAGCACTAAAAAAAAAAAAAAAAAAAGTCAGGAAATATATTTATCTCTTTTTTCATGGGGTTATGGAGATAAAGGTAATAATACCAAGAGAAGTCAAAAGTTAACAGATAATTAACACATTCTTCTAGAAAGTTTGAAGACACTGGAAAGGTGTGCTACTGGTCTACTATGCTCCTGCCTCTTATAATATTTGTTTGTTTGTTTTCCCTTCAGGGAGACTGTCAACTTGCCTATGCAGACCTTGTCTTGGATTGCCTCTAAGGAAAGACTCAATGTACGTAATGAAAAGAAAGCAAAAAGTATGCATCTACGTGGCCGAGTCAATTGGAAATGGCTTTAAAAGGAAAGGGGAAACATGTATTTTGATTTCTGTGAGGAACTACTAATTAAAGATGTAATGAAGTAATGATAAAGAAAAATCCAGTAAAGATAAGGAAAAATGCTGCTACAAGTAGCAGAAAGGATGAGATTTCAATCTGGAGAATTATTTGCAATGGTCATCATCTGGCATAGCCATCCAAAAGCATTGTTGAATGTCCCACTGCAGTGTCAAGATCCTAAGCTGGAATGTCACTGTAATACTGTGGCCTGGAAAGTGGGGAATGAGCAATGTAAGAGGCTGAGTTAGGGGGAGGGATGGGGGTTGACCAGGAGAAGAGAAGTTCTGAGCAGAAGAGAAAGTACATTTGAGGACACAGATACCAGCATGCAGGGCCAATCAACAACCTGAAGACACTTGGTGTACATGGGAGTAACCAATAAAGAAAGCAACAGGTCCTGGGAAGTCATAATCCTGAGCAAGGATTTCAGAAACCAAATATAAAGTGTTACGGAATGAAGTTTTGACTACAAAAGCAAGGTGGAGGCTTCCAAAGTTTAGGCAAGAAAGAGAAATGATTGATTTTTTTTTTTGTGATTATTCAACAGGAAGAAGAATGAGGATGGAAGAAAAGGATGGAGAGAGAGAAAAGAGGGAAGAAAGAGAGGGAGGGGAGGCGGGCAGCAAGTTCAATAATATTAGTCACTATATTGCTATTAGTTCAGTAAAGAGGGCCTTGGGACTAGAGCTTGTAGGACATCTCAAGAATAGGCAACATGGTGGAAAGAACCAGGCTCTGGTGAAATCACTAAAATGTCAGTTTATTATGATGTGGAAATGTTTAGGTGGCAGCTAGGAATGCAGCTTTGATGACCATAAAAAAGGTTGACGTTGAAGGAAAGACAGTAATTAGATGAAACAGATAATCGTGTTAGGAAGACTACAACAGACGAGAAGAACATGAGAAAAGCTATAACATCAAGAATGAAGACATTGTAGAACGCTTTCCAAGAGAGGTAAGAAGACAGAAAAGCATTATGGGAGAAAGTTCTACCATTTCAAGGGGAGGCCATAAGCCTTCCATCCAGGCACTTTTGCTCTAGGAATTTACCCAATATTTAAAAGGTATGTGTTCAAGGGCATTTAGTTCACTTTCATACACCAGTGTATTTTGAATTATATTTCTTCTGTAGCTTATCACATCTTACCTATTTGTCTCTGTTTACATTGTTTATGAAATACATGAAATTTAAAAGAAAGAAAATGTAATTATTTCCAACATTAGTCAATGAGTCTCTTTTTTTTTTCTTCAGGAAAGCAGGCGTTTAACTTCTATCATTACTCAGATCAGTCAGGTTTTATTGTATAATGTGAGCCAACTGAATTAAAATGAACATTAGAATCCAATCCCATGGCATCTCTAGTAATTTCCAAGCATGCCCAAGGTACACACACATATGGAATGGTAATTGTAGCAAAGTCTGCTGCACCTGCACAGGCAAAGCATTGTATCTTAAAATTTTTAGCAAGATAGGGAAAGAAAGGTTCAAAACAGAAAAAATATATGAAAAGAGAAGAAGATCCCAAGACAATATATAATGCATGTGTCTCTAGCGTTTGGTGACTTGGAAAGAGGAAGGTAGGGGCCACACTGGTAACAAAACAATAGCAAAAATGTCCAGACTGTGACAATTTAGATCAACAATTGGGATGCTGGGGACATCAGGTTATGAGAAGACTCTTGTTAGCTTAGCTGTTGGGATAAAGATTGTGAAAAGAGCCCACTCAGTTTCTCATAAGAAGCACTCTGAGCAAGTGCGTCCAACCAGGATGGTTATGTTCAGGGGAAGCCAGTAGCACACAGGAGAAGTCAGACATACAAATTACTACATGACACACAAAAATGCTCCTGGATGCTTGGCTCCTTCCAAGACATTTTGCTTTTGTTGCTCTTGTTTTGTACTGCTTTTCTTTGTTGTAAAGTGTATGTAACACAAACGTTTAAGTATATAGCTTAGTGGTATTAAGTACATTTGGACTATTATATAATCATCACCAAAAATCTCTCTCAAAATTTAATTTTTAAAGCTTTTACTTTTCTAAACTGGACTCTATACCCATTTAACAATAACTCCTTGTGCCAGAGAGATGGTGCAGTGGATAAAGATGTTTGCTGCCAAGCCAGATGACCTGAATTCAATCCCTGAGGAAACCCACATGGCGTAAGAACAGAAGTAACTTCTGCAAGTCATCCTCTGACCACACATGTGTACATACGCACACATATGTACATATACACACATATTACATAAATAAATGTAAAGTTAAAAAATAACTTTAAAATATCACCTTAATCTACTTTTTATCCAACTGAGAGCTATCACTCAACTTTCTATCCTTATGTGTTTGATGACTGTAAAGTTCATTCATAAAGTAGCAACCACACATTATTTATTTGTGGCCAGCTCATTTGGCACAGCACACCATCTTTAAGACTTAGATATGCTGTAAATCTGTATCTGAATTTCATTCCTTTTAAGAATAAATCATGCTCCATTCTGTGCACACATCACGTTTCTCCATTCATCTTCAGGTGGACTTTTTTGGCTGTCCCTATCTTTAACTTTTTTGAACACTGCTGCCCTGAGCATTGGTACCTGTTCATGGAAGCCGCACTGAAATGCAATTAAGTCATTTTAAACTTTTGACTTGTTGGGCATACCTGTTTATTCCTTCTTTCACAGAACTTGTAGAACACCTTGTTGTCAGGTATATTTAAGGTAAAACCATCTGTTGTCCAGACTGATCTACAGGGTTCTGATACCATAGTTAATGACCAACTAACTAATTGTACCCTTAGAATAGTTTTGAGTGTAGATTATTTAAAAAATATATTATGAGCCCATTCATACTATAATCTACTATGCTCAAAAGCTAGAGAACAAAACCGAGTGAAGAGTAAAGAATGATTTGACAGGACTGGTCATTTTGATTCACACTTCTGTTATAAAGAATACCAGTTGCCTATGCTCCTCTAAAAAAAGTGTTGTTGTTGTTTTTGTTGTTGTTGTTGGAAACACCCTCTTTCAATGTCCCCAAATATGACCAGAAACCAATACCCACTTTTTCATATGTTGATAGGAAGCCCCTCAAATGAGACAGAGTTAATACTCTTGCAAATTCAATTGATTTCTATGCCACTATTTAAAATGAGATCACTAGGAAGGACGATTTTAAATTTAAATGAAGGCTGCCTTGGGTGGGATAACTTCCTCTTGATCCTCACGTTATAATCAATAGGGAACTCCGGCTGAATCTGATTTTTTGCATTTTTCAGCAACGTCAGGAATCTGAATGCAAAAATCTGCTCTGTTATGTGGATTTGTGAACTGTCTGGAGGGTTCTCGGTCCATTAACCAAAGGATAGATTACCCAGAGACACAAATGTAATGTTTTTGTCTCCCACTGAGACAGTCTTACTCCAATATTATTCATGTGATTTCAGGAAAAGTGGTTTCTGTTTTCTTTAGGTTCACACCTGAACATTTATAAACAGCAAGGCATTCTCTTGGTGTTCATTTAAAATTCTCCAGCAAAGTTAATTGCACGTGCGCTTTAAAAACCCTGGATTCCAGAGCTAGCAATGAGGACATTTTAGAATTTATTCACTCAAGCTCCCAAGTGAATGACCATAATACAACATGGTACTTATGCATAGTGTGAAGGGCTGAAGCACCTGTGGCCAAGGAACAAACCTGTCAGTAAAAAGAAAGACACGATACACCCTGTCCATGACTGGGATAAGACATCTAAATATTAGCCTTGGACCTATCATCCTGATGTTATAGCTGGCTAACATTTGTCTGACTTTCATAACCAGTCTAATAGAGACAAACCTACTTATGATGCTTCCATTTCTTAATTATGCACTGTGCATGTGTGTGTTCATATGTGTGTAGGTACATATGTGTATGTAGGTACCATGGTTTGCAAATGTGTTTGTGTATTTGTAGAGGCAAAAGGACAATATTGGGTTTGATCCTCAGGAACTCGGTCCAACTCCTTAGAGACAGAATCTTTCATTGGCCTGTAGCTAACCAATTACATAAGACTGGCTGGTCAGTGAGCTCCAGGGACCCTCCCCAGTGCTGAAATTATAAGTGCGTGCCACCACATCTGGCATTTTTGTAGGGGTCCTGGGAATTAAACTCAGGTCTTCATGCTTTAAGACAAGCACTTTATTAATTCACCAGTCTCTCCATCCCTTGAATGATTTTTTGATTTATATTTTAGTGGTACTGGGAATTGAACTCATGGCTCTGCACATGCTAGGCAGACACTCTATCACTGAGCTACATTCTTGTGTTGGTTAATTTCAATTTCTAGCAATTGGAATGGATTAAGAAATGCCAGAGGGTATCAATGCAGCATACCTTTAGGTATATCTATGAGCATGTCTCTAGAGAGGTTTAACTGAGAAAGGAAGTCATCCTGAATGTGGGTATTACCATCCTATGGGCAGGAGTCCCAGACTGAACAAGGAAAGTAAAGAGAGAAAGTGATCTGAGCATTGAGATTTCTTTTGAGCCACTCCTACCTCCCTGCCCTCACCACTATGATGGACTGTCTAACTCTGAACTGTGAGCCAAAATTGCTTTTGTCAAGTATTTGACTACCGAGACGAGAAAAGTAACTAACACACCCACCAAGTTCCTGAAGTTCATTCAGATCTATTGCTAGACTCACACCAATCAGAACTACAGGTCTGTGGAAAAAGAAAATGAACCTATACTTTCATAAGTTAGAATTATCAAATAAGATATTGCCAAGAATGCTAAGTGGCAAATGCTTTTTAAAAAATGCTTCTACCATTCCCTATTATGCACAGAGGTAAACAATCAGAGCACTTATAAATCAGCCCTTTGTCTGGACATGCAATAAAAATCTAATATTCTCAAGGAAATTTCTCCTCCTAGCCAGAGCTATAATCACGCATTTTAAGCATAATATGAAATATTAATGGCTTTTCTTTTCCTTACTCTCTTTTCATTCTTTTCTGCTCCAATCCTGTCCATCTTTTCTCTTTAAAGGGTAAAACAAAGTCATTCTGCCCTTGCTTCTGAATCGTGTGTCCTTGCCAACACCTGAGGCAGTGAAAAAAGATGAAGAAATGACAGTATCTGGTCTCGCTGACTCTCACTACATTGCTGGAGATATTTAGTAACTCAGACACAGTGTTAACTCTTCCTTGTCCCTGGGCAGCCCTGGTGATAGCTATGCTCTGGTTTCTCTCATCAGTGTATGTGGTTTGTTTAGAGTTAAAATTATAAGGACCAGTGGAGTAAGGGAAGTAGCCCTCCCTTCTTGGAAACTAGTTAGTGAAGATGAGCTGCATTCATTCATTCATTTGTTCAGAGATATGTTAATATATTTGATTCAGGAATCCTGTAATCTTGTTCAGTTGATTCTAACCTAAAAGTAGCTGGAGGTAAGGGTGTAAAAATTCAAAGGAGGTTTAAATTTTCCTCCAATCCTCATTCTCCCAATATTTATTGAATGCCTCCTGCATGCCACATACTATGCTGGGTATTGGGATGTAAAACAACATTCACCTTTGTTGCTGGAGAATTTCTCTCCAACTCCCGCCACCAAGTCCGGCCAGTCTCAGAGCCCACTTATAAAATAAACACACAGACTCTTACATTATTTAAACTGCTTGGCCATTAGCTCAGGCCTGTTATTGTCTAGCTCTTACTCTTATATTTAGCCCATTTCTATTAATCTTTACTTTGCCACGTGGCTTGTGGCTTACCGGTACTTTACATCTTCCTTGTCCTGATGGCGGCTGGCAGTGTCTCCCTCTCAGCCTTCCACTCCCCGAATTCTTTTCCTTGTCCCGCCTATACTTCCTGCCTAGCCAATGGCCAATCAGTGATTTATTTACTGACCAATCAGCAACACACTTGACATACAGACCATCCCACAGCACTTCCCCTTTTCTTTTCTTAAAAAGGAAGGTTTTAACTTTAACATAGTAAAATTACATATAACAAAAAATTATCAAGCAAGAATTACAGTTACAATATTAAAGAAGAGATCCTATCTATCTTATATTTGTAAGTTTAAGGTTTTATATCTAACTTATCTTTTATTATAACTAAGGAAAATTGTAAGTATCTAGTCTTTAACCACATCAAAGACCTCAGAAGGATATACTACTACCTGAGAAATGGAGAAGGATATAAGCAACTTTTAGGAGTCTTGTAGGGTAGACAGAGACAGCTGAGCCTGGACAGTCATGCAAAGTTTTCTTGTAAAGTTGGGGCATCTGTCTTCAGCCCACAGGCCTAGAGTCTCTTATTCACTTTTTTCTGTGTCTTGTAGAATGTCTGGCAGTTTTCTCTGCAAAGCAGGAACCTGAAGGACCATTTTGTCAAGCAAAGTTCAGTGGTCATCTTTCTATGGGTCCTGCATGTCCAGTTGATCAAGCAGTCCAGGCAAGAACAGTTTCTTGCCCAAATGGCTATTTTTGTCAAGGTGAAGATAAACTCCATATGGAGTGTCTTCGATGCCCATCCTCCTCTCTGAAGTAAATCGGTGCTGTCAGGAGCAGACATGTCTCACTGTCCAAAAAGTCTAAACTTTTAAAACATTTTAAATGCCATATTCTGTAGGTCTTTGAAGTGTTTGAAGACTACCTATCTATCTGAAATATATCTATGTATACCTAGAAGACTTAATTAACATGGCTACAAATATTATCATAGATGACTAACTATTAATCTATTTTTTAATTATCCATTACAATTTTAAATGAGTTACATAAACATAATACCTCAAACAAGAATAGAAATATATATACAGTATAACAAAATTAAGTTTAAATTTGTATCAATAAACTAAAATCTATAGCAATGTAAAACATTTTAAACAAGTTGTTACTCTTTCAAAGTAGGTTCATTAATCTACCCTTTCATCCTATCATATCTAAACTATCCCTCTTTTTGTTTTAGAAAGAGATTGTATTTATAATCAACCTGATTTAAATAAAAATATTGGTTTTTCTCTGTCCCACACCAGAGGGCTCTTCTGATTTGGGACACAAGAATCTCTTAACCATTTTTTTTTCTTTGAGCTATATGTCTGGGTTTAGAGGGGGAGTGAGCCAATTCCATCTCTAAAGCCAGCTTGGTATATTTGGGAATTTGGGCGTAGCTTCTCTTACTACTTCCTGCTGGAGGGGGGCGCTGTATCTTCTGGAGACAGAAAGAAAATTTTAGGATCATGGAGTAGTCCGTGAGGCTGTATATCTGAGCCAGTTGACTTGAAACCATTCTGGATGTTGAATCATCTGGGCCATGGTGTCATTGGAGACCTTTCAGGGGGTCTTGGCTGGTCAAACCTGATGTATCTTAATCTGGAACAAATCCATAGTCTCTGGCTTTCTGTGGAAACAAAAGCAGAGACTCTTTTCCAAAGCAACATATCCTTATATCCAAATTTTGAAGTCAAGGTACCTTTAAAATATACATTTTGGCATAACTCAACAGCTTTTACAATCAAATGTTTTTCTGCAGTTACGAATATCAAAGAGAACATAATCCAGATTCTCTGTGTGGTAGTCATCTTTACGTGGCTTATTTTTTTATATTAGCTTGAACCTATTGCTTTAAACTGTAGCCTTCTAAGCCTGAAACGGCACTGGCGCTGTGGCTGCTGGTTCCGCCCACTTCAGCTTCCCAACATGGCGGTAGTCCGTTTTCCGCCAGCTCTGGGAGCCATCAACTCTCAGAAACAGTGGGTCTATGCTTCTATCAAAGCAGCGTGTAGCGCAGAAACCTCTTTTTTTTTTGTTTTGTTTTGTTTTGTTTTGTGCTAGCAAAGGCTAAATTCACCACATAGCTTAATGTGCCATTCGCAGAGGCCTCATTCCCGCCATACGGCGGCAGGTTGAGCATGCACGCCAGGAACCCGCCATAGTAGCTCAAACATGCAGGCTGCCGCTAGCTTAAAAGAGACAACTAGGAGCTGTTTTTAGCTCCGTTTTAGAATCTTTTTTCTCCGTTTTTAGGTGGAGACTCTTGCCCCACGTTGGGCGCCATTTGTTGCTGGAGAATTTCTCTCCAACTCCCGCCACCAAGTCCGGCCAGTCTCAGAGCCCACTTATAAAATAAACACACAGACTCTTACATTATTTAAACTGCTTGGCCATTAGCTCAGGCCTGTTATTGTCTAGCTCTTACTCTTATATTTAGCCCATTTCTATTAATCTTTACTTTGCCACGTGGCTTGTGGCTTACCGGTACTTTACATCTTCCTTGTCCTGATGGCGGCTGGCAGTGTCTCCCTCTCAGCCTTCCACTCCCCGAATTCTTTTCCTTGTCCCGCCTATACTTCCTGCCTAGCCAATGGCCAATCAGTGATTTATTTACTGACCAATCAGCAACACACTTGACATACAGACCATCCCACAGCACACCTTAATCTAGTGAAAATAAAGACAATAAATAAAATAATGCTTTTTCCCACTCAGAAGTTTGTTTTTCACAAACTGAAAAACAAAGTGGAGGAAAGAAGCAGATGTTGCAACAGGGTAACACAAGAGACAAGTTTCTCTTAAAGGGCTGCTGACTACAGTGGTTTAGAGGGCAGTCCCCAGAGTAAGACAGTCTAGGGTGTAAATTCTGAACTCTATGGCACATGATATATGGTACTTAGTCTATATGCTAGTGATTTGCCTCTGAGAACATGGTTTAACATCCCTAAACTTCTCCAAATAGAATGTCTAGCTCCAGGATCTCACATTTATTTTGAACTAATTCAAAAGAATCATTATTACTATTAAATACAGAAGTAACATTTAAAATGAAACCTGGAGTATACCAAGTGTATATTCATGGAGAAGCAAGAAAAGAGTTTTCTAGGCAAAAGACAATGCCTTTGAGCAACAAACATTCTTAGATCAAGAACTATTAGGAGGTCTGATTGGCCAAAGAAGTCAAGCATAAGGAAGGAAAGGCTTTCTTAAAACAAGATAAAAGGAAAGAGCTAGGGAGAGATCATGCAGTTGACACTAAGGGCACTGGACTATATCTGGATTTCATTCTATAAGCAACTGGAAGTCCCCGGAGAGATTCAACCAGAGGAATGATAGTAACCAATTCAATTCACAGTGTTACCAGCTCTCTCCTTTCAGTGTGGTGGCGAATGGTTAGAATAGTCAAATAAAAGGGGTTGGAAACATGGAGAGACTGCTCAGTGGTTAAGAACACTGACTACTCTTGCAGAAGACCTATACTCAATTGCCAGCTCCTCTATGGTGACTCAGAACTGTATGTTACTCTAGTTCCAGGACTCTGACACCCTCTGTGGCCTCCATGGTTACTAGAAATGCATATAAGGCATTTATATCATGCAGGCAAAACACTCAAATATGTAAAAAAAAAGATTTTAAAACTCAAAAGCAGATGTAGAAAGATCAGGTGCAATCATTCTCATGAAAGATGGTGTTATTTTGCATGACTAAGGTGACAAGGAAAACATGTGAACAGATTTCATATATATTTTCAAAGTCAATTGATTTTGATCATGAACTAGATAAAGATATGGTAAACTGCATTCTTCAAAGATGACCATAATACTTCATGTTCCCTAAGTATGATGCTGGAAATCTCCCATCTCTGAGCTCAGTCAGATTCTCCTTCCTCTAACAGTTGGTGTCATTGAGACTGCACCAGCCTTACACAAACTATGCTATGCAAATCTTCAAGGTTCTGGTTATGGGCATCTGACCTTGGACAGACATGAAAAATGTTTCATACACACAAAAAAAAATCACATCTCCCTAAATCTCAGCATGAAACCTTATTTAAAAATAAGCTTTCTGCAGATGTAAATAGTTAATAAAAATGGACCGGATTAGGACACATTGTAATTATAATCTGTCTGTCTGATTACAAGAAGAGGAAAGGACACGAAGACACAGATACACCCAGAGGGAGGAAGCTCATGTGATAAGAAAGACTGACATTGAAGGCATGAAGCTGCAAATCAAAGAATTTTGAGGATTACCAGGAAGCCAGTGGATGCTAGGAACTTCAAGAAAGGATTTGTCTATGAAGCCTTTAGAAGGATTAAAGTCTTGAACTTGACATTGCCATATAGAGACAAAATATTTAAGAACCTCACTGGCGTCATTGATATGAAAAATTGAACATAAGCTGGTGGAGATATTTTCAATTGTGTGTACTGGGGCAGAGGTGCTACATGAATGTGCGTGTTAGTGTCCACCCTATTTGGATGTTAGGAGAGCCAAATTAGTATCTTCAGCAAGAGCAGTATATGCTCTTAACAGCTGAGCCATCTCTCTAGCCCCAAGCTGGTGAATTTTGTGTAAGTACAGTTCTCAAAAGGGCCAACCTGTTTCCTTTAACACTTATACATCACAGAAAGACAGATGGAAAAAAAAAAACAGAATTGTTCAATTTTTAGTTAAAATATAAAGGACCTTTGAAAATCTTTGATGGATTTGGAAAAACAAAACAAAGAATAAAAGTAAATTCAATGTTCATTACATGTTCTGTGCCCTGAAACAGAAGAGTCTCAAAGAGAGATGCAAAATTCTAATGCAGGACTTGTTAGGAAACTGTCTCAATGCTAGGACGAAAACAAGACTGTAACTGTAAAACCCACCACTACAACACCAAAAAGATTTAAGGTGGTACCTCATAAACCCTTCAGACATACACAGAGCCATCAGGATTTAAGAGTCTGCCTTTTAAATCAATAAGCAACTAAGCTTCTTAAGGGTTGATGCCCACAGCAACACACAGGAAGCCTAAGATAGAAAAAAGGCTCACACTAAAAATATCTATGGGGTGTCTTTGGTCTAATAGAGTAGACTTATAAATAGATACATATGAAGTCCCAAGCTTTCTAAAGGAATTTCATGAACTTAGACAGAAAGGAACAGGTAAATCATACAATGAAGAGAGCAGGGTCTCTGATTGCCTGAACTGCTTTGGACATGAAGCGGAATAAAAAACTTACCCAACTGCAAACCTGGACCACTTGTGGAAAAGGAGCCAGGGAGTACAAAAACTGGGAAAAGCAGAGTCCACTGGTCAGGAAAAGCATCCTCTAGGAAGTAGTTCTGAGCATTTAATGAAGAATGGCCAACAACTGGATTTCAAAAGTGTGCTTTGACCATGACTGTTGTGTCTTTAATGTCTTCCACTTTTTTAATGAGAATGTGATTACTCTGGACTGCACTCCATTGCATGCTGGGTGAGCGGGAGACAGGTAATTAGAATATTTTGGTCACAATTCTTGAAAAGGTAAGAAGAATCATGCTGAAGGTCTGGAGACAAGAGTGTAAAAGGAGGAGAGTAGAAACCCTAGTTATCTTTGGCCAAGTTAACCGTGAAATGTACATAAAAATTTCAAATGCAATCTCCTCAATTCATTCAGGATCTTAACGTCACAGCATGTCTCCCACCAATGACATTTTTGTGAAGCATGGTCCCAGAAGCCACTGTGGCCTTTAACAAAAGCAGATTGTTGGTCTTCAAATGACATAACATACAATACCAGCACAATTCAGCATAGGCTGACTAAATATTTTAATGCTCATATTTGTTACTTTGAAAGAACCCTGACCTCATAAAGGTAAATTAAAGACAACTTTATTCATAGAAAATATATGAGTGTTTAAAGTTAAAAAAAATAAAAAAGATACATTACCCTTGCAGACACATTACCCTTGTAGGAAAAAAAAAAAAAAAACAGAATTTGAATTTGATCTGATCACTTGCCAACAGTGAAATCTTGGTAGAGATTCCAGTTACAGTCCAATGCAAATGAGGACTATTTCAAAATGGTGTTCCTATGGGAATGCCAAGAGACCTTAAACACCTCAGTGTGCCAGATACAGCCAGGAAAAGAGGTAGTCATTTTGCAAAAACTGTTCGTTATGGGAACCAGCACGAACAAGCAGCACTTGGGTGAAAGATGACCATGTAATAAATTTCTACTACGACTCCCTGTACCTCTGAGTTAAAGGCTTGGGGAAGCCAGACAAAGCAGAGGGAAAGATCCAGCTCACCCTTCAGTAACCTGTGCTGATGAAAGCAGTGTGCCAGTTGCAGGAAATCTCTCCTAAAAACAAACCGTTCCAGCATGCCAGAAAGTATGACTCTGGGTTAAATGCCATCTCTGAGTCATTGGAATCCTTTCAGTTTGGCATGTTGTGGCTTCAATAGAATACCATTACATATTTAAGAAGCAACTGGGCAGCACCCAGAAAGGAGCAGTCGCTGCCTCCTCTGCCCCCGTCTCTCCCGAAAAGGATAAAGAAGGGCACCACCAATGCTGCAACCTGCCAATGGTTCCAACCGAAAGCGTAGTTATGGATCAGAGTGTTCTGTGTGGCTTCTCAAAAACCCAGCCACCTGCTAGAAGACATTTAATAAATCTCTGTGGGCCAGGAAATGCTAAGTACTTAGATGTTGATAGGACCATGGGAAATTGAAACTGTAAAGTATAAAATAAATCAAGCTTTCAATTATTGTTTCATACTCAGCACGAGAACTCTAGGGGGCAGTACAGAGTCCCACATACAATAGAACACCAATGATTGTATTTTTATAGGCTACAGGTTATGAGGCTACAGGTTACAAGAAATAACCTTAATCTGCAAAGCAATTAATAAAATAAGATACAGAGCAATCTTTCAACACTTGGATATGGCCATCTGCAAGGGTTTATTACTGGTAGTACCTTCTAAACTGTGGCAAAATTCTGCTGCTAGGAATCTCGCTCAGATGAGATTTAGGGACTCATAAATGCTGTACTTGGGACTATACTTGTTTTTCCCACTTCCTCCCCCTTCCAGTTCCTAATGTTAGATACAGATCATAAATGTCTCATTTTGCATTTCAATAAAATATATTTATGCATTCAGATCTATCATCAAATGTTAAAGCTTCAAATATCTTAAACACAAAGAAGGAAATGCACATTGGTTTAGAAGTTTAAAATGTTTAGAGTTATAGATTTTTCGTTTGTTTGCTTGTTTATATTTAGAGAAACTGCAAATGTACTGGACAAAAATTTAAGACAACAGTCATGCCTAAGTCCCTTAATAATTATTACTAACATGAAACATTGGGGGGACGTGGAGAATTCTCTGGCACTTTTTCACCTAAAGAGGAAAACCAGAATGAGATGCAAATCAGTACTCTTATCTAATGAATAATGTAAATGAATGTTCTGCATATAGCAAGTCAGTCTGCAGGAATTCTTTCTGCCTCACCTCACATTTCTTGGGGGTTTAAGCACTGTGTGTCACAAGAAATTAGAGGAAGGGATTGCCAAGTAATGGCAGAGTCCTTGAGCCCAAAGTTAGGGTAGACAGTAAAGACATTAGGGTGCACAGAGCACAAGGCAAGGAGGAAGCTGAAATTTAAAACAAAAACATTGCTATTTTTCCTTTGCTTCGTTAATGGAGTTATACGGCACTGTAACCTGTAATTATTTGTGTGTGTATTAAAGGGATTAAACAATACCTTTTTGCAAGGACTAAGACTAACTATGAAAACTCATCTTTCTCCCAACCCCTAATGCATGGAAAAATAATGTTACTAAGAGTATTTTGCTTTCTCTTTCACATATCCCAACACTTAAGACTTTTTTCAGTTAGCATGACAGAATCCATTTAAAACTGTAGTTTGTGCAGCTTTCTAGCTCCATGAGAGGTACTCAATTCTTCAGACAATAGCTGCAAACAAGTCCTCGTTTATGCAACACATAATCAACTGATATTAACAATGGGTGTGCTCAGAGTTACCTTTCAGTCATAGGTTATTTCATTGAAATGTATTTTTTATTTAGAATTCATTGCCATTGTGTCTAGTTTTGTTTAAAAAAAAAAAAGCTTTAAATACATGATTATTTTTCTTGTGTTTAAAAACTGCACATGCCTTGGTTTTTGTTGTTGTTTTTAGTCATTGTCGATGTTAAATGCTTTTATCTTCTATGCCCAACGGAATGAGTGTCCAACTAACCTTACAACAGTGTGGCAGAATCTATTTTTCATCAGATACTTAGCATATTTGTTACTGCTCTTGATGCCATGAAAAACTACCTAACAAAACCACCTGAAGGAGGAAACTTGGTGCGCATCGTGATGGGGATGGCATGGCAGCCAAAGGCTGAGGTGGCGGTCAAATTGCCTCTTCAATCAGGAAGCAGGGAAAAATGAATACTAATACTCAGCTCACTTTCTCCTATTTAATCAGGCCAGGACCCCAACCCATGGGATTGTAACACCCACATCTAGGGTGGGTTTTCCTGCATCAATTAGCCTAATCTCTAAAGTTCTTCACAGAGATGCCCAGTGGTTTGCTACTATAGTGAGGCTTTTGGCATAGCTGAGCATCAGCTATCTCCCTGGATTGTTGTCTTGAAGCTGTCTATAGCCATCTTTAGAGAGATCTCTGAATACAGGGTGGATGAAATTGAGCTGTAAAGGTTAAATTATTTGATGGAGGGTCTTTGAAATATGTTTTAAATTCAATGCCATAAAAAAAAACAGATGAGCCCTATTTCCGGTGCTGCACTGCGGCCTTTCTCTTTCTCTTCCGGTCCCAGGAGCTTCGGGAGCCGCTGGTTACCGTTCCGACATGGCCAAGTCCAGGAAATACACCACACACAACCAATCTCGAAAATGGTACAGCAATGGTATCAAGAAACCCCGGTCACACCATTATTCGAATGTTTTCTGTTGGTATGGAACTAAAGTGGCCATTACTAATGTGTACAGAGTAGAATTTTAGGTCCTACCTCACTTGAGTCTTGGAGCCCAATACTTTAAGGGTGTATCTGAATTGCTGTTACTCTTATTTGTAAACTAAGGGAAATTTAGGTCATCATTGGATCTTTTAGAAATAAAATGACTGCTGTGGGATGGTCTGTATGTCAAGTGTGTTGCTGATTGGTCAGTAAATAAATCACTGATTGGCCATTGGCTAGGCAGAAAGTATAGGCGGGACAAGGAAAAGAATTCTGGGAAGTGGAAGGCTGAGAGGGAGACACTGCCAGCCGCCACCATGACAAGCCACATGGGAAGATGCCGGTAAGCCACGAGCCATGTGGCAAGGTATAGATTAATGGAAATGGATTAATTTAAGATATAAGAACAGTTAGCAAGAAGCCTGCCACGGCCATACAGTTTGTAAGCAATATAAGCCTCTGTGTTTATTTGGTTGGGTCTGAGTGGCTGTGGGACTGGCGGGTGAGAGAGATTTATCCTGACTGTGGGCCAGGCAGGAAAACTCTAGCTACAAATGACCGGCTATTGTTACCAAGTAAATTCCTAGTGGAACTTGGTGACTTAAAGAGAAACACTTGGACATACATATACACCTAAAAGCTTATAGACTATTAAACTGTATTCAGAGGTTGAGGGTCATGTTTACAAACTGACAATTACCTGGGCAATTCATGGTACAAACAGCATTAAAAATTTTTCAGTCCTAAGTGAAAATCTTTGGTGTATCTAGTTCTGTCTCTAACCAAATAATACATTAGTGTCAAAAATATTAAAATTTCTTTTCAGGTTATACCTGGGCATTTTATGAAGCAAGGAAAACAAGAACATGTTATCTTTAGTTTAAGATACCCACTTAATAATCTCAAACACAAAAAGGTCCACTTCAGTCTGATGATAATGTGTTAATAGTACCAGCTTGACAGTGAATGCACACTGCCTAAGCATGTTAGCACTTAAAAAAGTACCCTGCCATGAAACTATTAGGTATCTATGATTTATTTCTTAAGAGAGATGACTACCACTGTAGCCTTCTGAATTTGTAAGGGGGGAAATGCACCTTTACCCAACATTTCACATAAATTTTAAATGGAAGATATTAGCTTTAAAAATGTGCTACCATAGTGTACTTGTTAGCACTACACACTTGGTACAAAGAAAACAGAAGCTGCTTTTGTGTGCTTTTACACTGAGCTGTGTTCTGAAACAGGAGATAATCTCTGGTATATTTATAAGACCACTGTATGTTCTTTCTGTGTAAATAAAGCTGCTGGTATAAAATGAAGGAAAAAAAAAAAAACTCGTCACAAAGATATGAATGTCTTAAGGGGGTCGACTCCAAGTTCCTGAGGAACATGTGCTTTGCCAAGAAGCACAACAAGAAAGGCCTGAAGAAGATGCAGGCCAACAACGCAAAGGCAGTGAGTGAGCGTGCAGAGGCCACCAAGGCCCCTGTGAAGCCCAAAGTGGTTAAGGCCAAGATGCCAAAGGGCCCCAGCCGCAAGCTCAGTCATCTTGCTTTCATCGCTCACCCCAAGCTGGGGAAGCGGATTAGAAGCTACATGGCCAAGGGTGGTAGGCTCGGCCAACCAAAGCCCAAGGCTCAAACGAAGGCAGAGGCCTCAGCTCCAGCTCAGGCTCCCAAAGGTGCCCAGGCCCCTGTGAAGGCCCCATAGAAAAGGTTTCTGTCTGCCAATGTGAAGACAGATGGACTGGTGTGACACACCTACACACTATTTGCAGATGATTAGGACCCCATGCTGTTTTTACAAATAAACTTGAGGCAGGATCTGTTAAAAACAAAACAAAACAAAACAACAAAAAAAAAAACAAAAAAAAAACAGATGATGCTGACCACACAATATCCAAATGAGAATAACAGACAGCACAGACTTATTACTATACTAAACGATTACTGGATCAGTTCTGCAGTTTAACTTTTATGTTGTTTTTCCCTAAGTTTTCATTTTGGAGACAACAAATCTTGCTAAGATTTATGTTAAATACTCATACATAGGCTCTTATTTTTAAAAAGTAATGCTAAAAAGTAAAACTAATGCCTTTAGCATAAGGGGTTGGTGACATTTATTTGAAAACCCAGAGCACATTCTTATTCCCTTCTCAAGACCAGGCTCTGCAACACCTTTTATACTATAAAATTATCAGTAAATCATAAGATCAGTGGAGTAAGACTTGATCAGAATTTAAAATCTGAAATGGGAATATATAAATATAGTTATACATAAAATCTTTGGGTAAGGTACTTTGTGAGCTGTGTTCCAGCTAAATACATATTTCTGTTTATATATGTTTACTCAGTCTTCAAACTACCTTTAATTTTCAGTTAAAAAGGCTTAGCAATCTGAGCTCTAGGGTCCTTCATCAGCTCTAGAATCCTTATTTAACATTCATAATGACATTGGAAAGGAGCATAGAGAAACTAGACCAACTTGATTATTATGCTTACTAAATAAAGGGTTGTCTGGGACTTCTCTTCCAATAGGAAACAGAAGCTATGTAAAATTTACAACCTTACAGAAATGCAAATACATTTTCATTTCCTAATGGGCTCTAGAAAGAGAGGCATAGATTTTATTACTGTTCCTAGGTTATTGCCACAGGTGGGTATCAATCCACAATTACGTCTTCAGACAGGAAAACATAAAGCACTCTCCATCTCCATCACATAGCTGGTCCTTGGCAAAGGTAAGACTCTCATGAATATAACAGAGTTTCAAAGTGCAGCCTTTGCATTCTTGCAGGTCAGACAGCCATTACCTGACATGTTACTCTCTATAGCAAAGCTAGACTGTTCCCTCACAGTACTTCTCCTCAGTAACTCCTAGGGGCTGGAGAGATGCATTACTAGTTGAGAATGTTTATTGCTCTTGTAGAGGAGCAGAGTTTGGATCTCAGCTTGGATCTACCCACATGGCAGCTCACAACCAACTTTAACTCCAGTCCTGGATCTTCAATGCCCCCTTTTGGCTTCCACTAGTTCCTGTATATACGTAGTACCTATAAATACACTCAGGCACACACACCTACACATAAAATAAAATAACAACTACTTTAAAAAATATTTTATTTTCTTTCACTTTCTTTCTCCCTTTTTCTTTCTTTCTGGTTGAGGACTAAACTCAGGGCCTTGTGTACACTAAGCATGGTCTTTACCAGTGATCTACAGACTGAGTCCAAAAGGTAGGATTTATTTAAAGCAATGCCAAGAATTGAACCCACTAATTGAACACACACTAAACAAACACAATACTATCATACCACATCCCTATTCTAGTCAGAAACTCTTGTGATGAGAACCAAGATAAACAAACAGAAATGTTCATTTTGAGGGAAACAGAGACAACTCAAAAACAGAAAACAACTTTTGAACAATCCAACTCCTCAGGCTGGGAATGTGGCTCAGTGGTTAGGTGGTTGCTTTGAATATATAAGTCCCTGGGTCCAATCCCCAGTATAAAGATTTATCATTCACCTGTTGTGTGTAAAGCTCTGAACTCAGTCATAAGCACAGAAGAAAATAAGGCAATTATTCTACTCAGGGAAGTTTGAGATCATTTAATATTCTTAAAATGTAAGCAAAGTATTTTGAGTAAAAATAATTTTTTTATTAAAATTTTACAAATCTATTCAAGTGTATATACCTGGAAAAAATCATACAATGAAACAGTTAAGTATATTATTAAAAATAAAGCACTGAGCAGTGGTGGAGCATGCCTTTATCTCAGCACTCAGGAGACAGAAGCAGGTAGATCTCTGTGAGTTCAAAGACAGCCTAGTCTACAGAGTGAGTTCCAGGACATGTTGCTCAACTATACAGAGAAACCTTGTCTCAAAAAAAATAAATAAAGCATAGAGCAGACATATGAAAACAATTCAGATGTTTTGTCTTTTAGGAAGAATGAAAAACAGGATGAAGTTATTAAAAAATAATTAGGAAAAGCTTTCCTATAAGAAACATTTGGGAATATCCAGAATATTGAATGGATTAAAAAAAAAAACTGTTAGCACACCATCATAGATGTTCAAAAAGCCAAGAGTAAGGAAAAAGTCCCTAAATCTATACAGAATGTGATGTGTTGCCTTGTTGATTCTAATTTTCAATATTCCTCCCCACGAGGCTGGTCTCTTGAGGCCCTGCTTGGGGTTTTTTTGGGGGGCGGGGGGTGTAGAGGATAGAATCTTAGATCTTGAAGAAGAGGCCAGTAAGGACTATTTCCTACTCCATTTGTGTTAAACTAGAACACGTGACTGGTATACTCAATGTCCAAGCAGCTTTAGATGTCATTGTACACTAGTCCCCCATATTCCTTTCTCTTTTTAAGACTTAAACATCCCCAGGACAAGCTACCCCTTTAGTCTAGACAAAGACTTCAAAAGACACAACTTGACCAAGTGATGGTCAGTCCACAGCTAATAATACATTGCAAGCTGCCAAGATTAAGGGGTTGTATGTCATCATGACCTGACTTAGTAAAACCTAATACAAAAGAATAAAAATTGTTACCTAGAAAAGAAAAAAAGAGGCATACATTTTCTCAGCAGTATCAAGTCTAATTATGCCTTTGGAAATGTGAACAGAAACACTTTTCTTAAAATTTAGAATTCTAGGACAAACTGTCAATCACGGTGGGGGTGTAATAGAGAGGGCTTTTATTATACAAGGACCTATGAGAAGTTCATTTCCATTATATTTTGTTAGTTACTTGAACCTATGCCTTAGGAAAATGAAGATAAAACCAAAATTACAAAGATATAGAATCCAGGAAACTGTGGGTCCTTTCCAGAACAATGAAGAGAAGTTCTATGTTGGGGGAGAGTTGGAATCTTAGGAAATAGATTGACAGGATACAAGTGAGTCTATAGAGAAGAAACATAGTCAAGTAGAGCAAGACGAGGTGCACAGAAGCTCACAGGAAGCTGCATACTGTGAATCAGTGTAAAGTACCATGTGATGTTTCACAGCCAATGACAAGTGCTGAAGACAGAAGGCTTTCTCTGACATTGACCTTGATGGCATTCCCTCAGCTCCTGCAAGGATGATGGCCTTGGACCTGCAAACAGAATTGCAGCTCTCTCCTCGACCTGGTGATGAAAAGTGCCTTCATAGTTGGAATAACGAAGATTTGGTGTAACATGTTTTAACTAACAGTAGAGCTCATGGAACTTGGTTGTATTTGTCAGGCAGAATGAAAATCTCAATACACTACAAATGAAAGACACGACTGAGAGGAATCGGATATAGAGGAAAGGGTAAAAGGGAAAGTTTTCAACTTACTAGGGAGGAAGACTTAACAATTATCTCCTGAATCTCTAGTCCCACACTTCAGGTTGTAAAATTGTCATCTGGAAAGTCAATTGACCAATAATGACTTATTTTTTAAATATTCCCCCAGGGGACTAAAGATCACCTAAACATCAAAAACTGGAGAGGCAGAAAGGCAAATTACACAATTGTGTTACAATATCTCTCAAACAGAACAAGAATCAATACTGTCTAGATATTACCTAGTGTTGGTAGGTTAAATAAATAAGTATATACATTCCTGTGTTTTGGTAGATCAAATAAATGATAAATGTAGTAGATTTATAGAGAAACTGCTAGAGGTAAGTTAAAAGCATTTTGTTAGCTGAGAGTAGAAAAGTGGAGCCGACAACTTGTTTTCAAAGCTCTTCTGTATGGCTTTGTTAGCTTGTGCATGTTAGTACTTGCTGAAAAAAAAAAAAAAAAAAACACAGAAAAGACAAGGTGAAGCCAATACGGGGCCTGGAATGTTAAGGGGAGTAGTCACTGAGCATCTGTGGATATAGCGTTGGCAAAGGGAGTTCACTGAAGTGATGTCTTCAAATCGTTTACACAGAACCTGTGAAGAGAGGGGAGGTTGGTGAACAATGCTGAGGAAGCTGACTGAGGCAATTTTTCTGAACAGGAGATATTTGGGTGTATCTACAGACACTGTTATTTTGTCAAAACTGGAAACCCGGGCTACCGGCTTCCCACTGGGAGAGGCTAAGGCCACTGTTCCACAGCCTGTGATGTACACGACAGCTCCCTGCAAGGATTCTTCAACTTGGACCAGCCATTGTGCCAAGGTTCAGAATCCTTGCCTTATACTGTTGATGACAGATCAAAGGAAACAAACCGGCAGCTGTTGGAAAGAATTGAATGAAAGATTAGAGGGAGTGAATGAAAGAGCAGAAGATGATTGGGAAGATTCAAGGAGCAAAAAAGATATGGTAAATAAAACTAAAAAAAAAAAAACACCTTTGAAACTATGGTTTATGAAGAATTATATTCTGTTTACCTGGACCAGTGAATTCCCCAGTGTGGTACAACAATGCATTTAACTTGTCAGTTTTCAAGGCACTCCATTTCAGAAAAGCAACACAGCATCCTGAAGCCCATTGTGAGTGCATCTGCAATTCATTCTTGCCAGTGCATGCACTTAACACTGATGTTAATATTTGTGCTTTACTAAACAAATGGGCCTCGGCAATCCTTGAATTCCTTAGCTGGTGATCGATACAGCTGACTTATTTATAAGGGTTAATGCAATGAATTTTGCCTAAGCATCTAAGATTCAGAAAGAGTGGAACTTTTTCTTCATGTCTATGGAAATGGACAGCAATTTTCACTAATTCTGGGGACAAATAATGGACACACATTTTCCCAGCTTCTTTTTTCAAATGAGCTACTGAGACTAAATGGAAAGGGGAAAAGAATATTCAAAGAAGTTAGAACACGACTTTCTCCCCAATATTGTCTAAAATTGTGCTACTCTAGACACTTGTTTTCCTTTTAACAAACCTTTCCTTTTCTAGTCAAAAGCTGCAGGACTTTTACAGAACAGTAAGTTCCTTGAAGGTAGGAACCTGTCTTGTTCAAGTTCCTTCCATGCTCAATGCCCAGTTCTTAAAATAAGAACCTCCAACAAGTAAGCAGCTATTAATTTGATTTCAGAGAGCCCCCAGCAAGAATCGGTACTTGTCAACACTAAAATCTCTTAGGATCTCATACAGACATGCACCCAACTGACGAATTAATAAGTTGTTACCATAATAGCCTTAAAAATCACTCCATTTCCTGCTGTGCCTATGTTACATGAAATATGGTCTTAGGTATATGTTTTCTCCTGGCCCTCAACATTCCACTGTTAGGAGAGACTGACCTTTTGTTGCAAATTTTGTAACAGCTTTTAATGACACCTATCTTACAACTTGCCTAACTATCTTAGGAAAAAAATACAAAACCAAAAACAAACGAACAGAAAACAGAAAGCAAGTGGAAAACAATATCCTGGTGGCATTAATTATACCAAAGTGTCTCCCAGTACTTTGAAAGGAGGACTCTGAGCATCGACTGCCATTAAAAATCTACCTGGATATTTGACAGTCCTGAAAACCCAGCTCACTATTCTTAGGGAGCTAAGAAATCTAGTAATATCTTGGCAGCTACCTAGGGAAAGAATCAATCTCTCCTATGAAGTTGCCCAAGGCCATAGCTTGCTGTGCAGATGCCAGGATGTCTTCACAGGGTGTTGCATTCTAGAATGCCTCTTGTTTTCTGATACTAAATTTGACCATGATACAATATACCAGGAAGCAAAGATCCTTCACATCTCAGATAAACACACAAGGAAATCTCATTCTGGTTGTATATGTACATTAAACGTGTTTCTTCTCAATAAATTGTTTTTCTTGAATTTGGGGACTTCTTAGGAGTCATTATGGAAGGATGGCCGTGTCAACCTCCAGTAAACAAATACAGCTTGGTTGTGTAAATCATAAATTAAATTAGTATTATAACTACTTTTCAATATTTGATGATAATCTGCCACTTATACATTCATTGACTACATATTGATCAGATAAATGAGTAAAATATTTGGTTGCAAATATATATGGCAAATTGGTGTCTTGTAGTTTTGGTTGTGAGCCTAGCCTTTAATGGCTGAGCCATCTCTCTAGCATCAAATAACATCACTTTACTTCGATGTTAAAATTGGTACTTTAAAAAATCATTCATTCACTTATCAATTATTTATTATTCACTTATTATATATTATAGATTAATCAAAGCTCTGAAAACATGACTGAATTATCCTTGTACCTCATGAATTAATGAACTAAACAAAAAATTCTTGTTTTTGAACATGTTGTAATCACTTAGACGATTACAAAAAATCATGACAACTTTGTACCTGAAGGTAGGTCCCAAATATTGACATTTCCTTAAAACATCCTAGGAGGCTCTTATATAGATCTAGAAATAAAAGTCCTTGTTCTAACTGGTGAACTGTATAACCAAACCAGAAAACACAAAAGTGTGATCAAATGTCACTGCAAGAACAGATGTAATTTAAAGGACATAAAACTCAATCTTTGCAGGACATTGGTTAGGGAAAGTGTTACTAATAAAAACAGCCCTACAGGTTCCATAAGGGGACAAAATTAAAGCGGGCCAGGGAAGAAGGATAAAGAAAAGAACATAATATTCACATGAGCAAGAGTATGCTGATATTTGAGCACTATGAAGTACTTGGCAAGCATCTACCCAGAATGCTGCATTCCACAGTGGAAAGAAAAGAGGACTGGGTTCAGACATCTGTGCTGCAGCCCTGGGAAGGTGACTGACCTTCCTTGACTTTTATCTCCATTTACACATTGGGGATAATAAATACCTCATAGAGTGTTTATAAAGAACAGGAAGAAAATGTGATGTGAGCTAGAGTATTCATGGCCATCACTCAGGTTGTTTGATTCTACCCCAGAAATGACTTAAATAAAACTCTGGAGTAGTGGCTGGATGAGGCTGAGCACTGAAGTTTAATGCCAACAGTACTGACATATTTTTCTGCTGTGGGATGGAGCTTATATTCCTTTGTGTGCCACATCCAGCCACTCCCAGTAGTGATATTGACTAGTTCAGTGTGCTCATTAATCGATACCAGGAAATCAAGATGAAATTTAAATTCATTTAGAAAAGGAAATCCCAAAACTCAAATCTCTCTCCCAGGAGAGAGAAGACATTCTCACAATGTGTTTTCTACATGAAGTCTTGTGATACTTAAGTTTTGCTTATGTGTTTTTAAATTATGGCCAAGAAAACAAAAAGCGACATTTTTTTTTCCTCCTCACCTCATTTTGCTGTTCCAACTAAGCTCCTAAAAGCACCTCGCTTTCTCCAGGTTGAGTTCAGTCTTTTGTAAGAACAGAGAGCTGTAAAACTTCTCTTGCAAGATGCTAAGTATGATGGGCCTTGTTGAAGCAAACTGGCTTCAGCATACAGATTGTCAGGCAAACCACAGAGATTCTGTTCAGGCTCATAACTTGTTGTCAGAGGAAATTTAGCCCAACTTTTGTCCCTTCTCTGCTTCAAGTGGGAAGAAATACATGGGGTTGTTCAATTGGTCCATCATTGAAAATGAGAAATACCAACCCATTTCAATCAGAACTTTAAAATGCTATTTCCAAAGATGTGACAGTCTTTCTGCATCCTAGGTTAGAGTGCATTTGACCGTGAGTCGGTAAAAATAGAGCACAAAGGGATGAAAGAACTCAAAATGGAAAAGAGCACGAAAACAAGGAACTGCGGAGAGAACATATTAAGGTGCACTGAGCAAAGTAAAGAGAAAAAAAGGGCAGTACCTTGTCTGTTTGTATCTCAATTAATCCCTGAAATAGTGCTCTTAGACTCATATCACATAACGGCTTGGAAGTGAAGTATAATTTCAATCTCTTCTAGAAAGCCATTATGCTGCTCTCGTGGACTGGTTAATTCATTACTGGGCTCTCCTGCATCAATCTCATACCAGTTTGAAATAGAAAAGCCATCCGTCCTGAATGGTGTGATTTCTCTAGAAATGGTAGCTATTCTTAAGAGTTCAAGTTCAGGACTTGATAATCACAGAAGGATATTCTCAAATCCTCTATTCTAGAGTTTATTTGGAAAACTATTTTCTTCTATCAAAGATGTTATCGAGTGTTTTAAAATGCCAGATTGCTTTATTTTTCAGTACAGCTCAATGAATTTATGTTCATTGGAATTCCACTTTGGAGCCCCCACAAAAAAGAATCCAGTGACTTCATCAAACAAACATCTGAAGGGGAAACCCTGAATTTTAAGTTGGAAAGCTCTGTCTGTGCCTTCTGCCATTCGCTTCCAGAAGAGGCTGCAAGGCTGAGGGAAGGGGCAGACAAACGCCCAGGAGCCATGACATCTGGACAAGCAATCTACAATCAAGGGAAATTCTTAATCAGGTTGATTTCCTAAAATTTTCACTTCCTTTTCAGACAACATTTTAAAGGCAAAGACAGTGTGTCTGCCACCTTCTAAGAATGCCTTAACCAAACTACACTTGCTTTGTTCCTTGTGACAGTGTGAAGACAATTTTAAAATCTTAAGTTTTGAAACTTGACTTCACACATTATGGCATACAGGTTAAATGTGAAGATTCTGAAACATATTGCCAAGAATTTTGCTAATTG
Organism: Peromyscus eremicus; assembly: GCF_949786415.1. Lineage (NCBI taxonomy): Eukaryota > Metazoa > Chordata > Mammalia > Rodentia > Cricetidae > Peromyscus > Peromyscus eremicus. The sequence goes on from NC_081421.1 coordinate 83,176,736, forward strand.
TGTGACTTTGGACAGATTCTATAGCTCTTTTTAGTGTGTGTGTGTGTGTGTGTGTGTGTGTGTGTGTGTGTGTGTGTGTGTGTGATAGTAATTGTACCCATACATTGAGGCCATTGTGAATAAACTCATGAAGGTTTTACAGTATCTCTTGACACTGTGTGTTCAACTATCAGTGTGTTACTGTAGTGTTCCCGAGAGTTCCCTCAGCACAGTAAGTTTTGGAATTGGACGTGGATCCTTCAGTAGCTTTTTATATGCTGTGTGTTTGAACCATTTCATCTCTCTGAGCTTCAGTGTTCTTAAATGCAAAACAAGAACACAAATGCCAACATCTTACAGTTGATGAAAACAAGCAAAGAGCAGAATGCTTGGCATGTGCAATCGAGTGGACATACCATGTACTCTAACTCAAATGGGAAAATGGATGTTAATATTTCATTCTAAAGGAAGATAGATCTGTCAATTGTCCCCCGCCCCTCCCCCAAAACAACAACAACAAATAACATCGAAAACAAAACTACAGACTGTGGTTAGAACTATCTCTATATGTCAGTATAAACGTGAGATTAGAAAATTGGTGATGACAATGACTGGTATATGATTAACAATTGTCACTTCAGTTTCAAGGCGTACTGCGAGTTCTTAGTGAGTGGATGAGCAGTTCTGCCTCCAAGGGGCAGGAAATTGGAGTTTAGAGCAATAAACAGGGCACCTGCTTTGAGAATGGCTTCAGTGGCAGAATCCCTGCAGTTCACTTGGCACAGGGCAGCCAGGAAGCCTGTTAAGCCCCTGCTGGGGCACACAATGGCAGACCATTGCCACCTAGGGGACCAAAAAAGGAACCCACTGTTTTTAACCTGAATCCCAAGTCTGATGCCTCTCTTTCTCAGTACCTTCTGTCACTGGCTTCCAAAAATGCAGCAAGGGTAGAGAGAAGAACAAAAGCTGTTTGCTGGGAGGTGCAGACTCCAAACTATATGTGTATGTATGCATATATGTCAAAAGCACACACACACACACACACACACACACACACACACACACATATATATATATATGTATATGTATATATAGAAAGAGAGAGGGAAAGAAAACTATTGTGCATTTGCAAACATCAAGAACTCAGGCACTAGTATATTAAAGCAATAAAGACACACAGTGTTATTTTATATTGGTTCAAAATATAAAAGAAATGATCTAAAATATATATCTCATATTGACTAAATATAATCAGACTAGATGATCCAGTTTCACACTACACTAAGGGCCAGGTTCATTACTGGGACATTTTGTCCTATGAACACAGTTTGAATCACTAGTATCTGTGAGCTATGAGCAAAGAGATGGTCACCATTTTAAGACACAGAAAATGTGTTGCCATGATCTCCCATTCGTATTAAAGAGTTTTAAAGCAGAAAATTGAAGTTGGAGAATATTCTTCGATATGAAAAATGGCTGACTATATTTAAGTATCAGGCCAGCAGTGATAAATATAAATTATAATGTGTTTTCAGAACCTGACCCATAGCAGCTGCTGTTAAAACATTTAAATAAAACCAAATAATTTATTCGATTATTTAATTTCCAAATGTTTTAAACAATCAGCATCAATAATTATGCTCAGTTTTCATCTGCTTATTAATCTTACTGGTAATGAATTTGGCATTTAAATAATTTTTATCAGTGTCACCAGTAATAATATTTTCCTTATTATTAGTTGATTTATGATTTACAAAGACAGTTAATCAATTTTGAACCTTGTTCCTTAAACTTACTAAATCATCATATATAAGATGATTAAAGAAATTAAATTATTAAATAAATATTGAGCCGGGCGGTGGTGGCACATGCCTTTAATCCCAGCACTCGGGAGGCAGAGCCAGGTGGATCTCTGTGAGTTCGAGGCCAGCCTGGGCTACCAAGTGAGTCCCAGGAAAGGCGCAAAGCTACACAGAGAAACCCTGTCTCGAAAAACCAAAAAAAATAATAAAATAAAATAAATAAATAAAAATAAAAATAAATAAATAAATATTGAGTAGATACTGAAGTTTCTCTCTTGCTTGCCTAACAGGACAAGGATGTAACACAAGACAAAAAGAAGTGTCTCAGTTATCTTTCTTAAACTTCAATCTTGTTTTATCTCACTTCATTTCTTTAAAGTCTAAAGGGTAATTTAAGCAAGAATCCTAAATAGTTAATTGAATGGGAAAAATGGCTCAGTCAGCAAAGTGCTTTCTTTCCAAGCATGGGGATCCACTTTTAGAAGTCCAGGACTCGTGTAAAAATTAGGGGACGATGGCATATGCCTGTAATCTTAACACTAGTGAGGCAGAGACAAGAGGATCTCTGGGGCTTGCTGGCCAGTTAATCTAGCTGCCTTGGTGAACTCGAGGTTTGTTAAGAGACCCTGTTGGAGAAATTGAGGAAGATGCCTGATGTTGATTCCTAGCCTATACACACCAAAACACATCCATGAACACACACACACACACACACAGAGGAGAAAAAAGAAGCATAGTTAACCTATTTTGAAAATAGTTATTTTAGTATTCCTACAAACAGATGTGATGGTCTATTTGATGCATCAGCTCTTCCAGGCCACCACTTATTTATTTAAACACAAATCTAGGGATGTCTGTGATAGCATCATGTAAAAATGACTAAAGTCACTTGTCTGATGACTTTAAGTAACTGACATTATTTCAGGTTATGCAATGTTTGGTTCATTTAAAGACTTAAGAGCAAAACTGAAGCTTCCATGAGTAGGGGGATATTCCAGCCATGGATAGCAACTTTGAACCATCACATCTACCCTTTCTGACAGCCTGTCATCAAATGTGGACCAGTCTAGTCAGCCCACAATATTATAAGCTGATTACTTGCAAAGAATCTCTCTCTCTCTCTCTCTCTCTCTCTCTCTCTCTCTCTGTGTGTGTGTGTGTGTGTGTGTGTGTGTGTGTGTGTGTGTGTGTGTGTAAAAAACTAGTTCTGCTTCTCTGGTTGCAGAGAAAATAATCAGTTGAATGCATGAGGGGTTATCAGAGAATATAGAAAGCAGAAATGTATTTCTTGGATTAAAATATACACCATAGCATTTTAAATTTCATTATTGACTGTTCATTTACTTTCTTATGAGTACCTATAAAATGGAGATTTTCTAGATAGAGCAAAAGCATTAATTAATCCTGTGGAGACCTTCATTATTAAAGGGTCTCTACTCCTGTATAAAGAATAAGGAGAGTGGAACCCATGAAGAAGAAACTCTAGGCCAGGTGAAAAGGAGGCACCAAAAAAGCTTCATTTTTGCTGTTAAACTCTATTAGGCTCTCTTCATTTTCTCTAGAACAAATACTATCCCAGTCAGAAACAGTATTTCTCCATCCAAATGTCATTAGAGTCCTGCTCATTATAATCTTGCCTTCACTCAAGAGTTCAAACTTGACCAGAATGTGCACCTCATAGGATTTCATTATGAAAAGGACAGCTTACATCATATCTCAAGAGGCTCTACAGTGACCTTCCATCCTTTGTAAAGTCTACAAACTCAAGCAAGCAGAATTTCGATGAAATGACTGGTTTTATTTTTATCATTCCAATAAATGTATATACAAATGTGGCTTATGAAAGAGAAAGGAAGAAAAAGCTAGTCTACATATGAAGTTGATCTCTACACATTTCAGCCTATCAAAAGCAAGCATGGTATATAATTTAATTTGGTCACCAATTCAATCAAATTTTCAAATTCCCAGGAGATCTCCAAATAGAATCAATAATTTCCAGGTGTCTCTCTAGATTCTGTTGCTTTATTGTTTCTATAAGTCAGTCTTCTATGGCTGAGAAACAGATAAATACATTCTGAGCAGAAAAGAAAAACGAGATAAACAGCCATGGGGTCATTGATATCATCACATATATGAAAACACTATAAAATGATCTTGCCCTCCAGTTCATCCAGGAGGCACCTCAAATTATAATTATGTAAGAACTGATTCTGCCTGTAAGATATGCTGAGGCAACGGTGGCACAAAACTGGTGGGAATAATCAACTAATATATGATGTTGAGCATAAAAAACAACTGATCCACTACCGGGTTTATTTTGTTGTTATTAAATGTCTCCTCAAAGTAGATGCAATCCTATTTTCAAGGAGATGAGTGGAGAGACTCACGAGCAGAAATAGAAGCATGTCATCAGTCATAAGATACTGGAAATTTCTACTTAGAGAAAAATACTACTGCCTCGCATATTAAAAAGAAATTGGATTTACCTATCAGAAAATAATCTTATGGATGTAATATCTTATTATATAGGTTAATAACTATTTAATTATAAACATGGATTTGCAGATTCCTGACATTATTTTTTATTTGAATCTTGGGCTAAGGTCTGTTCTTGCCTGGGTTATTATAAAATGAATTGAGGATGTTGCCAGTGACATCCTATGTGCACAATAAAAAGAGTGGGGATGAAAGGGTGCTTAGTAGAGTCACGTTTGAGAATTGCCTTGTTCATTTCAGAGTGTGGCTGCTTGAGTCATCTCCTGGTTGCACAGTAAAGTTCCCATTAGTTATACTGTAAAATTACACAGCACTTTACCTCTAGAGATCTCAAAGTTCTTTTCTGGTTTCCATTTGTCAATAGCCCAATGCTTCTGATCCTGTGGTACCCAGAGGAGTCTGTTCTAGCATTATTTCTGTAGAAGCCTTTCATAAGCTTTATGACAACCCAAGGTAAGAAGCATCGATAATGACTGCAGTGTTCTTTTGCCAAGTGCTTTCTTAGCTAACAAGCAACATGTACATGAAAAGAACAAAGAATGACTTTGCAGGAAATTGCAAACTCAGTGGTAACATATTTACATCCTTCTGAAATCTACACAAGCTTTCATTCAAAGGCTAAGTTAATCATGCTGGGAGGGCACTTGGTGCCTGTTACAATACACTCAATAAAGGTTAAGTATAAACTAAAGTACATATGGTAATCCAACAACACTTTTTATTAGTTATTGTGACTTAGAACAAATCGTTTATCTTCTCAACTCTTGGTTTTTCTATTTTTTAAAAAATAGGGTATTTTTCACCTCTATATGGTAGGTTTAATGAGTCAAGATTCATGAAAGCATTTTAAAATTGTGTTTATTCAAATACAAATTATTATTTTAAAAATATCACCTTTAGCTTTAGAACTTAATAATGCAAAGGATGATAACAATTAATCATATATTTTCCTAGCTATTTAATAAAATAGGTAAAAGTAATATTGATGTCCTATAAGTTATGGTTAGATTCTTCTGGAGTAAAGTTTTTAGTGATAGTCCATTATTGAAGGCAGACTCAGAGTTAGGAAGTTCCAGTTTTGAATAGTGTCCTAGGTACTTTCATCTTGCTATGATGAACATTCACTGAAATCGAGCTGGAGAGTAAAGGGTATATTTTAGCTTACAGGTTACAGTCCATAATCAAGGGAAACAGAGTCAGGAACTCAAGACAGGAACCTGGAGGCAGTGCAGAGGAGACCACAAAGGACAGTAACTTACTAGCTTACCCAGCTACTTTTCTTATACAGCTCAGGCATGCGTGCCCTGGGATGGCACTATCTACAGTGGGATGTTCCCTCCTGTATCAGTCAGCAATCAAGAAAATGCCTCCAAAACCACACCCACAGGCTAGCTGGTGAGGCAATGCCTCAACTACGATTCTCTTTTCCTAGGTATGTCTAGGTTTGTGTCCAGTTGACAAAACCTAATCAGTACAAATACAATGGGGCAAATCAAGGGGAAAGGCTTTTGGGTAATTTTATTAGAAAACAATAGAAAAACCAACAATCCTATATCATTTCATTACGCGTCACTGTTCTGGGAGAAAGAGGGAAAGGAGGCTAGGGTTATAGAGGACACTCTGCCAGAGGTGGTGGATCTAGGTGAGATCAGCTTGTTTATATCTTAATTCTGTTGCTTGCTTTAACTATGTTAACTCTTCTTATTTCTAAGTACTGGGCACTTACACCCATTGCATTTAATGACAGTACCGGTGACTTTGATATTTGCTCACTTATTTGTGCATTGTTATATAACCATAATTATGTAAATCTCATCTCTGCAGCAAAATTTTTGGTAGACAAAGGCTTGGTCAAACCAAGGATTTGTTATGTATTAAGAATGGTTATTGGCACCAGGAACCCAATAATACCATTGCCCGGGGTGGGGGTGGGGGGTTTGGACCTGCCTCTGCTGAATGTACCAGGCTCTGCTGACTCCCCATGAGAGAGGATTTGCCTTGTTGGAAGAGGGGATGGGGGTGGGCTGAGAGGGGAAGGCTGTGGGGGGGGGAAGTAGGAGGAGGGAGGAGAGGGGGATCTGTGATTGGTATGTAAAATGAATAAAAAATTCCTTAATAAAAATATAAATAAATAAATAAATAAATAAGAGAAAAAATAAAACCGTCAAATCTTCCTGCTTACAGTTGAAAATGTACTTAAAAGTAGGTGTGCTTTCTTGGAATATATTCCCTACAGTGAAAAGCTTTTCAGCAGGAAATGGCAGATTTGGAGAACCTGCCTATCATCCAGCTCAGGTGTTCTCCCTTGGTGTGTGTTTAGGGATTTGTGTCCTTTCAGTGTTCTGAACATAACATTTTTTTTTTCTATCACAGTGTCAAAGCGTGTGGAACATTCCAGTCTAGACATTATTAACTCCCCCAGACCTATTCCTATCTTCATGTCATTGAACACAGCACCTGAGGTGTTCAGACGTTTGTATGTTTTCTGTCTTTCTTAAGCTGTCGGAGGAAAAAAAGCAAAGTACTACCTCACAGTGCATGAAGGACCAAGATTTAGAATAATTAACATTCAAATCTCATCCAAATTAAATAAAAGATAATTTAAAAAAAAAAAGAATGGCTATTTGGAGGAATTTTGCATTTCAACATTAATTATTCAATCACTTGTCACAGAACAATCAAGCAAAAGAAGCATAAAATGTATAGTTACTTTGCCCAAAGCTAGAAGCTAGGCTATGTAACTGTGGACTAGGTAGAATCTTTCTATTTTCTGTAATAAACCTGTAGCTTGTGGTTCCTGAATTCAAGAATAAGAATATAACGCAGTTAGCTTCCACCGTCAACTCTACAGAATTATCTGAGGAAATTTCACTTGAGGAACTAAGTCAGACTGGCTAGTGGACATGTCTATGGAGCGTTTCCTTGAGTATTAATTGTTGTAGGATGGCCCAGCCTGCTGAAAGCAGTGCCATCCCTAGGCAGGTGGACCTGGATTATACAAGAAAGGTCGCGGAATGTGAGCCAGGGAGCAAGCCAGCAAGCAGTATGTTCGTCTCTGTGGTTTTTTTTTCTTTTCTTTTCTTTTTTTTTCTTTTTCTTTTTTTTTTTTTTTTTTTGTTGTTGTTGTTCAAGCTTCCTGCCCTAGCTTCCTTTGATAGTGGAAGGTAAGATGAAATAAATCCTTTCCTCCATGAGTTGCTTTGGGTCATGATATTTGTTACAGCAACAAAGATCAAACTCAAACATAATTTAAAAGCTCAGTGCCATGTAGAATTTACCTCTTTTCAAGCTGTTGGTCAGTGAGGTACCAAACACCAGTCCCCAAAAACGTTATAGGCTATTGTTATTGTTCTTTGTTACCCCTCTTCCAAAGTTTGATTGTAAGGCCCTGTTGCTGAACACGTCACACACCTGAGTCATAGGTCATAAAAGAAAAATACCAAACTTGTACCAACCAAAGATTTCCATCCCTACTGGCTAGAATTCATAGAGCTAGAAGGTTCTATGTAAGTTATGGTAGAGTAGTCATCACCAATCTTATCCAGCTGTAAACTCTGCAGTCTATAATAATAACTGATCTGATAAGATATGGTTACTGGTATAATAACGGCATGGATGTTATAGAAGTAAGCAACCATTTTGTTATTGCATTTAAAGCTTATACTACATAATGTAAACCATGCTTGGTACCATTAATCAGGCCAAAACTCATGGCTTGCTAGGTAATAGGCCTTAGGATAGAACCTATTATTATTACTCTGTTAAATGGACCTAGCAATAAACTGCCCCTAGACTTTTTATCTTTCTATCCATAGATTTGTGCATCTTTCAACCCTCATGGGAGAAACTGATTTATGCAGTAGGTGGTGATTAATACAGAGACCTACTGTGAGTCAGCATGCAGGAAACAAGAGGCTGTGGGTGCTCAATTTAACTGGGACATCTATATTACAAACCCTTCCCATAAGGCTCAGTAATCCTTGCAGAAAAGGGGTCACAGAGATTGTAAGAGCCAGAAGGGATAGATGTCTGAAGCAAAGAAATACTTGCCAGATATGATCGCACAGTTATACACATGAACTCACAGTGACTTGCACAAGATCAAACTAACCTAAATACTAATATGAACAAGAGAGGGTTTTATGAAGTCCCATCCCTTTCTATAGGCAGTTGATGGCTGCTGGGGAAGGGAGAGTTAGCTTTCTTTAGGGATACAGGCCAGGAGGAGCTATTCATGCTCCTGTAAGTGACTCCACACCCATGGACGATGCTAAACGGACTTAGAGGGTGAAGGAGGATGGTGTTGGATGGGAAAAGTAGGAAGCATAGGGAAATAATTGGACAGGAGAAAATAGGTGGCGTATAAGGAGTAGATTTGATGCAAACACGTATGCACCTGTGGCTATTAAGCAGAATATTTTCAAAGGAACATACAAATTTCAGTAACCTAACTTTATGTACCATTTCCCCATATTTTATATAGTGTTCTGCAGTTTAGATAGTTTCTTCATTTACATTATGGTGGATAACAATTAATAGATAATAAAGTGGGAGATTATGTCAAGCCTGAGAAATGATACTACTGCATTTATATACTGGAAAACCTGAGGATGGTAGAGCATGATTTGATAAATTGATGGATGGCAAGGTCATAACATTTGTTCTTGTTAAGATAGATGCAGAAAGGGAATTTTTTTTTTTGGGGGGGGGTTTGAGACAGGGTTTCTCTGTGGTGTTTTGGTGCCTGTCCTGGATCTCACTCTGTAGACCAGGCTGGCTTCGAACTCACAGAGATCTGCCTGGCTCTGCCTCCCGAGTGCTGGGATTAAAGGCGTGAGCCACCACCGCCCGTTGGAAAATAATTTTTAAAATAAAGTAAGAGACAAGTCTTTGCAGCTTCCTTGAACTGGAACATTCTGTGGTGTCTTCCATCTTTGGAAACACTAGCCTTTCCTCAAGGCCCAGCTCAGAGTTCTTCTTGGTGAATCTGTCGTTGTTCCCCTAAAGTTTGCAGCCGACGCAGCTTTCTGGGCTCCGACAGCACTGTGGCTCCTTTCCTCATCTTTCTAAATACTTCCTTTACTGAGGTTCTTGAAGGTAGGGCCCAGCCTCTCATCACCATCTCCCATCATGTCCAGCACAGAGCTCCACAGAACAAAAAATTTCATAAGTACATGCAGAACTGGACTAACCTGTGGTGGGAACACCATCAAGTAAAAGAAGAGGCAATTAAGGGGGAAGTGTAAGTACATCCACCAGCATTCTGTTAGCATAATGATATACCTCAGCGCGTCATAATGAAGAAAATAAGTTTTATTTAACCCCATTAATCAAAATCCCACAAGAAAACACTTCATTGCTTACAAAGGCAAGGCCATAAGGATCTTGAAGACTTCCTTACATTCCCTGCCCCTTGAAAGTCCACACCATCTTCCAATATTGTCACAGTATGGAACAAATGTCCAACATGTGAATGATTGGGAACATCCACACTATGTCTAAACTAGGACATAACACACACACACACACACACACACACACACACACACACACACACACACTGTTCCTGAGTCCCCTTCTGTGACAGTATTTTTGAGTCTTTATATTAAAAATGATAACAAGATAACAGGGAATAATTCAAGTGAAAATAAAAGAATAAAACTTGGTGGAGCAGAAGTTTTGGGAAGCAAGCTGGTAGGATTCTTTATTTCATAGTCATGTATTAATGGCCACCTATGTCCCAGACACTATATTAATTTCTAGGAACACAACAGAGAAAAGAATCCATTATTATTGTCCTCATGGACATTATAATATGCTGTGGGAGGCAGACTAGAAACAAAAAATTACAAAATGAGGTGGTGGTGGATGCATTACTAAGGAAAACTGCTTACTACAAGAGGGAAGTTTCGTCAATAAGAAACTTGCTATTAAATTGCTGGGAAAGTATAGTTCACAAAGGAACAGAAGATAGTGGATATATTTCTACTCCTGAGAGCAAAGCTATTTTATTGTGGAAATTTCAATTATAAAACTGTACATGCTAATAGCTTTAAGAATAAAAAGTGAAAAAATCAAAAGCACTTCTGAGCAAATTTAGCATTTGACAACATGCAGACCTCCCTGAAGGTGAATAGTCTCTCCTTAGTGAATAGTGTTCCTTGGTGTTACGTTATATACTCCCCTAGGCATTTCAATTTCTCCTCTATCATTGTATCTCTAGCTCAATACATTGGTCATAGCAGGTGTTCGGTGCAGAAAATTATGAACACTTATTACTTGACACCCAATGTTGTAACAATAAAGTTTCTGTATAGCCTGCCAGAGAATTTTTTCCTTGTGTGATAGTCATTCCAAAAGACAGTGTAAGTCCCACTAAAGATATAGTCTTAACTGAGAAGTCTTCATAATACACAGGACCATTAAGCACAGTTGGATAGGTTTTGTCCAACCCAAGGCTATCCAGCTGAGCTGCAGGTGGGATCTGAGTTCTATACTATTTGCCTTTGAATCCATACTGCAAGGTACAGTTTTTAAGGAAACAGCATCTCTTCTCAATCCACATAGTCATCTTCATAGCACAACTTGGTGGTGTCTCTAACAGACTGCACTATGTTTAAATAAGAGGAACAATAAAAACAAATAAAATGGGGCTAAGTAGAATTTACAGAGACAAGGTTTCAATCAACAGTGTGTAATAGGGATGTCTGTAGAGATCTGTGGATGCTTTGGATAAAAGGGAGAAGATGAATAATATGGTATCCAAAAATAATCAATTTGAGATCAAGCATTTCCATCTACCATCTGGAATTTCTTGGACTTGCTAAGCTTCTGACTTCATCCCAAACTGCCATTAACAAAATGAGCTTTTATTTATTTGCACAGTAGTTTATTTTGATAGCGTTCTTGTATTTAGAAGTAGTGGTGTTTGTAGGCATGCTTAGTGCAGTTGCTAACACAAGAAACCATTATAATCTCAGTGCAAATGCCACTGCATCCATGAATGATTATTTTAATACTGTGTTATTTAGAATACATTTCATTTACTTTAAAACCACAGTTCTGAAATTATTCTGATTTTAAAACGCTGGCTTGGAGCCTGAACCTCATAAGCAGTTAGTTATTAAATGCCATTAGCAACATCAGGGAAAGCCAGGCAGTTTGTAGAAAGGGGAGCTACAGGAAAACACTCAGAAGACACCTCTGAAGCAGAATGGAGGGTCCGAATGACCTGAAACTTTGAGCAAAAGTAGTGGTCATTACAATGATAAAGACAATTACTATGCACTGAACATTTAAAGATTCTCAGACACGCTTACTAAACATGCAGCCATCTTACTCCTCAGAACAATAAATAAATAAATAAATAAATAAATAAATAAATAAATAAATAAATAAATGACTTCATTCAACTTTAATTTAAATCCTCATGGCTATTTTAATCCAAGTAAAGTATCCTTGAAGGCATGAATGCCCATTCTTGTGTTAGCTCCCCTATTTATGAAACCTATTTCTAAGGAATCAAAACTCAACAAGTGCAGAAAGGCAATTGGCTTTTCTTAGGTGAGCACAGTGAAAGATTAAAACAAAAACAAAACAATGCTTCTATCATACTTCCAATACCCTCTCCCCCTCCCGCCCAAAACAAACCAGAAAATATAAAAAATGCATGCTGGTCTACCTCCCTGTCAGGCTAAACGGAAACTTCCTGGCTGTGGTTTTAATTGAAAATAGAACCTTTCCCTTGCTGTCTAAATTTATTACAGTTACACATCACCCTCAGATTTTCATCTAGGAGGCAAGTCATTCCAGTGATGGATGAGGCAATGTTTGTATATCATCTTGCAAAGTAAGCAATGGGACTTCCAGTTAAAAAGCACTATAAAGCTATTGTTAGGCTCCAGTAATGAAGACAGTGGATATGAAAAAATAATTATGTATGGCTAACCACTAAACATGATTTAAAAACTGTAATTTAAAATTTAAATTAAAATTTAAAAATAAGAAATATATATAGGTCAGAGCAAGCACCTTTCTAGTCAGATGGTCAGATCCAAAGGTACACTCTTAAAATTTGTTTTCCTATATGAAGACTCAGTTAAAGTTTGCATGTGTTTGGGCTAGATGTTTAGGCCAAATATACCCTTCTTGCCTGTTGGATTGCCATTATGAATATTTATTAGTGATGCTCATACAACCTCCAAGTGATTTACTATTAAATAATTTAAACACATAAAGATCAATAGTCATGGTCCATATAGTTTTATCAAGAATTCTGAGTCAATTGTATATTCTGTGATAGTTCATAAACCCTGGCTATGAGTGCCCTCACAGCTAAGGAAATAAGAGAAACATAATTTCCTAAATATATTGACTGACATAATAAGAAGCAGCATATAAGTAATGAATGCAGAACAAAGCTTAGAATATTTTGTTAAGGAATATACAATATCACATCATACACATGTGATGAAAACACACATAGTCTCCAACCCAACACACTGGGCTCAGGGTATGCACTTTAGCAAAGTCAAAGAAAACTAAACTCTTTAATATGCACCACAAGACTGGTGAGGGTCTGTTTGTGAATGTGGGGTGGCTTGTAACAGATAGGGAGAAAGTAACTAAGAATTAAAAATGCAAATTTCTTAAACTCCTACTGAGAAGTATATTTGTAAAAAAAAAAGTTATAAATTTGTAAAATATATTTATTTATATACACACATGTATATGTACACTACACTTCTACAGTACTGTTAATGTTAATAATGAATATTACCACATTAATATGTTAATAATAAATGTTAATATGAACAAACTAGATTATATAGATACCATGAATAATTTAGAACATAATGTTGAATGACAAAAAGCAAATTACTTAATAAATTTTTAAAATATATTAAAACTATATATTGTTTTTAAATATATAAACTCTGTACAAAAAGCATAAAATCAGCTGGGCAGTGGTGGCACATACATTTAATTCAAGCACTTGTGAAACAGAGGCAGGTGGATCTCTGTAAGTTTGGGGCCAGCCTGGTCTACATAGTGAGTTCCAGGCCAGCCAAGACTACACAAAGAAACCCTGCCTCAAAAAAAAACAAAGCAAACAAACAAAATACAAAAACCAAAACAAAAAGTATAAAATCATGGATTTTTAAAGCAAGACATGGGTTTTCTCTGGATGGAGGAGGGAAGGAATGGATCAAGGTTAGGGGCCAAGACCTTAATTCTAACATTTCTATATTTTTAATCCAAAAAAAAAAAAAAACAAAAAAAAACAGAGAACATGTCATCAATGCTAATTCTAAGTGGTGTGTAGACATACATTGATTACATTGCTTAGGTATTTTTAATTTAAAAATAAAATGTTCATGATTTTTTTCTTTATTAAGAAATTTCTTATTCAATCCCCTCCTCCGAAAAGGTAAGTACTCCCGTGGAGGGGAGGGGGAACAACAAAACCTGGTACATTCAGTAGAGGCATGTCCAAGTCGCTCCCCCTACATCAAGGCTGTGCAAAGTGTTCCACCATAGGTAATAGGCTTCAAAAAGCCAGCTCATGCACCGGGGATGGATCCTGATCCTATCGCCAGGGGGCCCCTTAAGCAGGTCAAGCTACACAACTGTCTTGCTTATGCAGAGGGCCTAGTCCAGTCCTGTGAAGGCTCCACAGCTGTTGGTCTAAAGTTCATGAGTTCCCACTAGCTTGGTTTGGTTATCTCTGTAGGTTTCAAGTACCTTCAAATTTTAACAGCTTGCAGCACAGCCAATTCTGTCCCAGCGAGCAGGTGTATATGGAATAATAATCTTAGATATGGTTAAATTACCAAACCTATGTTTTAAGTTACTTCATTCCCTCCACAAATGTTTATTGAAGCCACCATGGACATACATTCCTGTCCGTAGGAATGTGTATACTGGAAGGGAAAAATATGTGAACAAGTTGGTCAATACATGACATAGTAAGCAGTAGATCACCATCGCTGGACTAACATCAGTCAGAAGGGAAAAAATAAAGGATAGCCCCTAATGATATGACTCTTCTGATTGACTGTGCTGTCCTCACTAGTAAATGTTTTTAATCATATCCTGCAAGAAATATAATGAAACACACACACACACACACACACACACACACACACACAGCAACAGGTAAGGATGAGAAGAATATTAGATATGAGCATCAGACAGACTCCTTCAAGAGGCTTCTTAAAGAAGTGACTTGAATTAATGGTGAGAACCAGCTACAGGAAGCTGCTTAGAATGCAGAACCCCTGAATACACCTTATCTCGAGAGATCATGAAAACCGAGCAGGCACCGACCTGATTGGTTCTAGGATGAAAGAATATTCTCTTTGGAGACCTGATGTTCTTGAACCACTTGGACTGAATAAGATCCCATGATGTAGTCTGGGGTGCAGGGTGTCCCCAGCTCCCACCCCCACCAGAGAGTCAGTGATAAACTGTTAGGAGGGACTCGAGAAAACAAGAGAAAACAACCTAGTGAGGAGGGAAGAGCACTGGAGAGGTCAAAGTCCTACGTGGTTATGCAGAGCCTTTCAGGCAGTAGGAAGAGGTTGGGTTTCATTTTGAATGAACACAGTGTTACAGGATAAAATTGAATAAGGAAAAGATGAAAGGAATCAAGTTTTTAAAGTTGCAGTCATCCCTCTAAATCCATGGGAACTAGTTCTAGAATTCCTTGTGGGTACCAGAATCTATGGATGTTTACATCCACTATATGAAATGTTGTAATGTTGCGTGTAGCTATTCACAGTTCTCTGCATATTTAAATCAGCTTTAGACTAGCTACCATGTGAATACTTTGTAGGCAGTTGCTCCACACTATTAAATATCTGTACATGTTTAGGACAAACAAGACCTTTGAAAAGGTTTTTTATTCCAACTTGGTTGAATACTTATATATACAACCTTCAGATATGAAGAGCCGAATATATATAAAAATACACATTTATATATTATATCACATACCACGGTATATTACAAAATGTATGTAATTTTGTTAATAGAACAAGAGTTGAAAAAAAAGGAGGCCAATTAAGAGATACTATAGAGCTCAGCTTAGAGAGCTGGTTGAGATCAGTTCCTGACACCAGGGATGTTGAAATATGGTCAGATTTACAACATATCATGAAGCTTTCACTAACAGGACTTGCTAGTATGTGTTATTACAGAGGAATTGAAGGGAATTTCTAGACTGTTTACTCTGAGCAATAGATAGATGAATATAAGCTGCCATTTACAGACATGGAACAAACGAGAGCAAAATCGATTTGGGAAGGAAAAAAAAAAACAAGACTGCTATAATAAACCTGTTAGATTTTAAATAGTAGACATCCAAATAGAGAAACCATGTAGGCAGTCTGCTCTAGGACACCAGTTTTTATTGAGGCTGTAAAACAAACAGAAGCATCAGGCCAACTACTTTTCTCAACACCTCACCCACTATGATATGTTGTTGCTAACTAGTCAACAATTGCTGACTTATTATTCCAGAGTGAGACAGTGTGAGTACAGTATGTACTCAGCTCTCTGTGTTTCCTAACAGCCTATTTCCATTTTTATGAACACGTTAATGGGAAAGAAAGAAAGAATAGAAACAAACACTGTTGATTGGCTCCCTTACCCCTGAATGAAGACTCCCATCACATTATATGCATTTCCAACATTCTGTGCACTCTGTTTACAGAATCCAATTTTCTGAGTTTATTTCAGATAAAAGGCTTTCTAAATAACAAAATCATAGCATTGTAACTCACAGTCCACATCACAAATATAATTTTTAAAATGGTGTTCACCATGGTTTTCTTGAATATACTACAAATAAAATTAAGAGGGAATAGAATAGTTTAAGAGAAGGACATGGGTGTCAGCATGCCTGCATTTATTGCATTCCCACTCCCTAGATGGAAAAATTACTTAGCCTCATGCTTCAATTACTTTACCTGGTACACAAGGGTAATGATAGGATTAAAGATTATAGGAGCAAACCATCTCAAGTGTTTAATACAAAGCAGGGCACCAATAAGTTCTTTATCAAATCAGTATCAGCTACAAGTCAAATCTGTGAAGTGTAGTACAAACTCAGTTCAAAAGCATGCAGTAAGCTCTACTGTACATGTTATACTGCATCAGCCATTTAAAAAGCACCAAGCCCTATGATGGCTAAACACAGCATTACTGTGATCCAGATAATATTCATATTAATGGAAACACTCCCTAACACCTCATTTAAGAGAATCTGCCAAAACTTTAGAATAATAATCCATCTGGCACAGTCTTTGCATACATAAACACCTTGGATTAACATATCGGCCATGAGCTCATTTTCTCTATATTATGACATGTATAGATATCAACTGTATTCTTTTCTACTCAGAGACTTCAAATGGTCCATAATTTATCAAGCAGTTCACAACTTTTGAATTCACTTCCAAAAGAATGAGGAACATTACTGTAAACTTCATGTGACCTACAGACCTCAGCTCTCCATGTCAGTCAGACAACTTTTAGTTTTACACATCCCACATTCATGTCATCTGGCACCTATACACACACTAAAATATCTTTCTTTGAAATACAGAATTCGTTCTCTAGGATGGTCTTCTATCTTCTCAGCTGGCTTCACATCTCTCACACTTGTTCAGTTTTTTTCAATCTACGTATTAATTCCTCCCTCATACAAATCAACACAGAAGAACCACAGCAAAACTGAAATACAAGATTAATTTCTAGGACATGCTTGGAAGTGTATTTGATTTCTCCATTTTATCATTTCCAAAAGGAACAAGATCAACAGCAAAGGAACAAAAAGTTACACATGGTGGTGGAAAATCATTGGCAGACATGACCTGATGATAATGTCAGCACCTGGACCTCTCCACGGACATCGACCTTCTGGAACAAAAGGGCTCTTTCTTTGTACTGGAGCAATACCCAGCTCAACTCTTCATTTAATATTTTAGAAGTCAGCTTCAAGGTAGGTCAAAGAGTGAAAACCAATTCTTGTTTCTTTCTCAGCTCACACCTTAATTTCCATGGAACAGATACTATGTGAATCTATCTCTTCCCAGCATGATGAGAAGAAACTGACCACCCGCCAATCTCAGTAACTTGTTTTCAAACATGATGCTTATAAAACAACTTTCAGCGTTTTTTCCAAATGTAAGAAAAGGAATTCTGAAAACTTAAAAAGAAAAATGTCACTTTAAACAAAAATCTGTATTCCCATTGGTCTGGCAAATTAAAACCTAAGCAAATCTCACAACAACAGCTTTATACAAAGAATATGTTATTGTTTGCAATTGTTTTCAACAACACAGATTCTAAGAGAAAATAAACTTTCTGCTTAAGGAAAATATCAACCTTGGGAAGTTTTTACATCATGAACAGAGGAGACACAGATGTGGACTCTCTGAAGGATCTTTGGTAGACCAGGACTGTGGAAGCCTACCATCAACATCCAGGGCAGAAATTCAGGGTGTTTACAGGCTGAAAGGCTTGGGAAAATCCCTGAAGTGAGCTCTTGCCTTTAGGCAAAAAGGACACTCACTCTTGGAACTGATTAACAAAACAGAAGTTTGTGTGGAAAGGCTCACATTTACATATATATGCATACACACACATATATTTCCTTTTAAATTGGTGGCTTCTATAGAAAAAAGGTAGAATTACAAGCAACAAAACTACTATAGTTAAAAATAAAGGCATGAAAATGGACAAGAAACTCAGGCATCAGCCTTCACAATAAGGAAATAAATGCAGTAGATGCATGATTAATAAAATTAAGTGCCACTTGCACTCCAAAATATGTCCTTATCTCAATGTGAAATTTTAAATATTCCAACCATAGCTGAAAGAGTGGAAGGAATTGGATAATTTGACCCTCATTTTCTTGGCTAATTGTATCTCCTCTTTTATCTGCTAAAGCCTTGTAATAAGAGAATTTAAGAACATTTTCAAATATTTATAAAGACCTGAATATGCTGATGATATTGAATACAGTCCTTAAATAACTTTCTGGTGGACAATTTAGCAACATTTGTCAAGTGTCTTCAGGTATAAGAACCAAACCAACTAAATGCCTATGTATGGAAGTATAAGTGAAAAAAATCCACAGAATAAAAATACTACACAAAGGTATATATAAAAAATATAATGTTGAGTTAAAATAAGGAATTTGCAATGGTATATACAATTTTTTTTTGTAAATGTTTAAATCCTTAAGCAAGTTCTGAAGACCAATACCACACATAATATGTGGTTCAGATTCAGGAAAAGAGATAGCATAGCACATGGAAAGGGTAAATCCTATATTGTAAAACTTCTGTTCTGGCTATGATATGGATAATGTATATTTACTGATCTAATATAAAATGTAGTTATCATTGTGGGTCTATTTAAACTTCAGACACACAGTAGATGTCACATAGTTTGTATTCAGCATTTTGTTTAGAAAGAGGGCTCCTGATTTGATTCTTGACCACGTATGCGAGGTCATCACTTCTATCCTTGAGGACATAAAAAGATGGCCCTTCCACTTGATTTCTCCTCAATAACACACACTTTCTTTCAACCCTGAAGTCTTGGTATGTGGGAGACAAGTCTTTTAAGTTAAATCATACTGTTCTGATGAGCACAGAAACAATAATTTTTCTAGGTAGGAAGATACACTATGGCAAAGATCTATAATAGCTATTAAAATCACATTCTAGAGACAACTACTTCCTTTGAGGAAAGTCTCTATGTACTGCTTGGTGTAATTCTCACCACTACCACTAGGGTCGCATGCGCTATTTATACTTCCTTACTCTGCACACAATGATCTGGAATAACAAGGGTGAAGCATTAACATAACAAAGAGCACTTATGCACCTAGAAAATACTAACAGAGTGCTGGCCAGACTGCTCAGTGGATCAGTGGGTAAAATCACTTGCTAAGTAAGCCTGAAGACCTTTTGTTTAGTCCTAGGGACCCATGGTGGAAGGAGAGACACAGCTCTCAAATGTTGTCCTCAGACCTCCACAAGTGTGCCCACATGTCCCCCCCAACCTATAATATTAATAATAATAAATAAATCCAATTTTTTCTGAAAAGGAAATGCAGCTACATAACAATAAATACCATGAGATTATGTTTATTTTGCGACCCTGGCCATAATTGTTGCCATCTCCTGATCATGACCTCCTCCATATCTGTAAACCATTTCCAGCTATATCAAACCAACGCAGCTTCAGCTCAACTGCAGAGTTCCTTTCTTATCCGGTTGCTACCCTTAAGCCTGACAGAGATACAGTAGGGACCTAATGAGAGGTACTGATAAACTGTACTTAGCCAGTTACAAGGCAGGTAGAGTACTTTAGATCTGGTACCCTAGAGAAAAAGGAGCTGTTTTGAGCTCCTCAAGAAGAGGCTCCTTGATGAAGGGATAAATCAGAAAGATTGATCTCCGTGGAACTTAATCATTTCAATGTAAATTAGTCATCTCTGAGAAATAAGCCTAAATAATGAACTAATAACAAAGAAGTGTTAATAATGAAAAAAACAAACAGAAGTTTTCTTAAAACTCCATTCTGCCCTAATTTAAGAGGCAAATCAGTTCAAATGAAAGATGTCACTGTGATTTAAACTCCATTCACTTATCAAATTATGATTCATGTGAAGAGAGTGCATTTTTTTAAAACTATTCAGTTATTGTATAAGTCAACGTCACTTCCAGTTTTTGGAAAATTGATATTAATCCCTTGTCACTGCAAAAAATATAATCGAGTTTATCAAATTAATTTCTCAAAGGCCACCTGATAGCCACCAGATGAGAACCCAGGACTCTGTCAAATCAGAGCTATGAGCTAAATGTAGTCCTGAAGACTCTGCATTGCCAACTACCTGCCCCACAGGTTCCTTTGAAATCACAAAATGTAAAAGTTTCGTATTACTTTTATAAATTTTATTTGACTCATGTCCTATCCACAATGCTTACAATAACTATTTTCTTCTTAATAGAAACCACACAATATGGAATCATCATTAACAGACGTGGTAAGGTCCTTGAGTAAATGCCTATTGAGAGCACAGGCACACATTAGTAAATTTCCTCAAGAAAATCCATTTCCATTTCAAGGTCTGACATTTTATTTAGAAAAATTATGCCCTTTCTTTTAATTATTCCAGTAAACATAATGAGGGTGTCGCTAAATACACCTCAGAGGACTTGATTTTCTCCATTTTTTAGTCATACGAGTGTATTTGTAATTAAAGGCATGCTGCATTAATGATGCTGGAAGTCTCCATGGTAAACATTTAATGTCCACCTCATAACATTATGCCAAAATTACATGCACAAAAGACTTTTTAATAATCTTTGTTTTCTCATTTCGTTTTGATTGGCTCTGAAATCCGTGGCAGCACTGGAGGGCTCCTATTTCCACAGCCATCAGCACTTCTGCCCCATAAATTGTACAAATGTACATGGCGCCTTTCGTCTGGAGGCTTCTTTTCCATGCTTCTGTTTAAGTTATACAGAAAATTGGCTGCAAGCTGGAGATAATTGCAGATAATTTTTCCATTTTTAAGCCACTGGGGTGTTGCCTGGGGGGCATGACAGCTCTGTTTATCTAAACACAAAGACCAAGCCACAGCTCTGTGTTCTCACTTGGCTTTACACACAGGATCAGATCATCCTATCTGCTCCTTATGCAAATTAAATCATTGTCACTAGATGACCTGTGTCTTCTGACAGAGGCATGCCACCTGAAGCTTGTATTATGGCTGAAAGAACAGGGTTGACACAAATAGGTTACTTCCGCTGTAAAAGCAAAAGCAGTCAATTCTGTGCCTTGCACATTTCTCCCCATTAACAAAAACAGTGCTTGTTTTTAGGCACTCTCAATTTGGAAAGGAGTATATTAAATTAAAAAGAAAACAAATAATTCACACACATACATATATGATATTCACACACATATATGCTCTATATTCATTTGTAGTCTCTATTACACTATCATAGACAGACACATTTTTTCCAATAAACTATTGTTCATAAGTGTTTATATAATTAATATATAACCATGTCAAATTACTTGACATAGAAAATTTGACATAGATAGGACATCCAGGTTAGCAAGCAGAGATCTATTATTAAATGGATTCATAAGCTGTTTTTTCCCCTTCAAATTCACTCTGCATTAAAATAAGTGCAATATTCATGGGTGGTCATGGGCATATACTGACAGAGAAAGTACAGAAGGCAGCACCCTGGATTTTCACTGCAATACCCATGAACTTCCACTTTATATTAACGACATTAACCCTGGGAATTACAGACTATTTCTATGGCTGAACGTATTCTCTGTGTTCAGAATCCCTGGAGTCATTACTAATAAGAGTGTTACGAGCCGAGGAGGCAAAGCCATTTTACAGTAAACATTTACATATAGGGGCTAAGTAGTGGTTGTGTCTATTTGGCAGCTCCTGTGATGTAATAGGCCATAACGACTCTGGAGGAGCTGGAATGGAAGCGAGTGTCAGGGAGCGGAGGACCCATAAGTCCCAGCATAAGTGACTTTATGGATTCCCATTAGACTGGGCTAAGGAGCTCCTGAGCAGACCTGATATGACAGCATCCCGAGATGCTTTTACAGCCTGTGTCAAGAACTCTTACACTGAGGCACTTTACAGAAAATCTACAACTACGGAAGGGAAGTCGGGCTGTATTGGGGCCATTATCATTGTCGTGGCATATGATATGCATACTAATAGTTCCAAAGTTCACATTTAAAGGGGATTATTAAATCTGCTATGCCAATCATATGCACATTAAGGAATACAAATTAATGACTGATAGGTAGCTCAGAAATCTCACACCCTGCCCAGTGACATGCTTAAGTCTACCAGCGCTTACCAAGGGCCTGCACTGCATTCCAGTGCAACCTGGGTGGGGTTTCCTGTGAACAGATATGTGTAACACAGGTGTACTTAGGGCCAACCTAGGAATTTTCTTTTAGTTGTCTTTTCTCATGGTACCTTTACCATCATTTAGCCACTGGCTTGATAGGAATTAACTTACTTAAGGACCTTAGACCATGTCCCTGTGAAAAGCTAGTCTGGAAGGTTGTGCAATGTATCCTTTCCCGCTTCTACTGGGAGAAGCAGGCGTGCTGAACATGGGAATTCTTTACATGTTGGGCAGGAAAGATGCTGAGCAAGTGTTCTCTGGCCAAAAGTGAGTTCAGGGAAACAACACACACACACAAATCCTACCTTGAACACATCCTACAGCACTTGTGTGAGTAGAAACCGGACCTTGGCAAAGGACATTAAGTACTTCACTTAGATCTGCAAATTATTAAGCAATTCCAAAAGAGGCACATTGTTCAGAGCATCACAGAAACCAACAGATAGGGCTAGAGTGCTCTTGATGAGAAAATCTGGCCAGAATGCAGGCTCATGGAGCTTGTATCACCTATACCCAAACAGTAATTTCATACCACATTTGCAACGAACTTTTAAACTTGACCTTTCATAAGAAATTACTACTAAAGACTTCATATAAGGCCGACAAATGTCCCTGCTCTTTCATAGATTTATTGGAGTTTTAGTGATACGTTTGAAAAAACTCCACTGGAAGCCTGTGGTTTCCAAAATGCAACTTCTTTTAGAAGTACATACCTGTTACCCAGAGAGACGGGCCCTCTCTTTGAAATATTTAGTCATTTAGGGCACTTTAGTCATAGTGACACCTAATAGCCAAGATCTTTTTCTCACTCTCCACAAAATCAGGTTTAGACTATAATTCAGAGCAGTCCCCAAAGGCGCTTCTGAAAAATGGCAAGCCCTTAGCTTTTAGGTGAAAACACTCTTTATTGCTCAAAATTGTTTCCTGCTACAAAACCTTTTCTATAGTGCTCCGCCTGAGACAATCTTATGTTAATTTAACTCACTGGGGACTGTGAGCAGATGCTACTTTGATTAATAGTTTCACTATCCTGAAAATGCCAGGCCAAGTTCAAGATAATAAAGTCAGGTAATATACTATTAAAATCTGCCACATGGTTATATCTGTTATGTGGATTAAAATGGGGTCACGGTTCTTATATCAAATAAAGACTGCCTATAATAATAAAAACCAGCAACATAAACCAAATGGACATACTGTCTTGATTCCTTACCACTTTAACTGACACTATATTAATATCCATCTCTTTAGTAACACTTTACAGGTGTATTTTCGGCTATGATTTTAGTTGGAAATGCAACATGTTCCTCCACTACTACCTTCCTCCAAGCAGATGTTCCACCTGGGATAGGTCTTAAATACACCCCAAGAATAGAGAATGTTATAACTCCTCTTATTGTTGTCTGAACTTACATGCCCCCAGGTCATTGTTTTCAGCAAATGTGTTTTCAGCATTTCAGCATCCACCCTCAAAATTTCCACAGAAATGTCATCCTTGGTAGTAAGGATATGCATGAGTTGGTACATAGGATCTCTGGAAAAGTCCCTCAAGAAAGCCTACTGTCCTTCCTTCTTCTTTTCTTCTTGCTGGTCCCTTATCTGATGAAACCCTATTACAGATCCTGTTGGGTAAAGGAAACAGGAGATCTCAACTAATCTTGATTTACTAACTGATTTTCACCATTAATGTAACCCAGCTGACTTAATGCTCCAGTTTCTAAAATTTAGCCATCAATTAGGCTTTTTGATTTTTAATATATACACACTCCATCTGTTTCACTGAACCCTTTGGCTTGCCGGCAAGCAGGAAGTTCCCACACATCAATCACATCATATATCTTGTAATCCCAGACAGGACAAGCCTCCACTGAGAACGAAGCCAGCCTCTCAACACGCATCTGCCACCTGCAGATTTGCCTCTGCCAGACTGAGCCTTCACACTCCCCACACGGGTCTGCCTATGAGATTCAACACCATTTGTGTGAAATACTCTGCTCAAAAGCAGTGCCTCACCATTGCACAGAACGACTCAGGAGGGTCTCCACAGGTAATATCCGGAGGGTCCAGTTTCACCTTCAGATATTTTGTCATGTCCGTGGATTCCGGCTGGCAGGCCATATAATCCCAAACTTTCCCTTCTTCTGTGTAAATCTGAGTTTTACATACATCGTAATGTCCCCACACTAAAGGGTAGGGCTGCATCACAGAGGACACTGTAACCCACAGGGCATGAATCGACAGGAATCTTGACAAATACATCTCTAAAATCTTGGCAATCTTCGTGTCTTATTCGCAGTCAGTGTCTCCGTTACATATGCATGAGTATTGTGTGTGTGTGTGTGTGTGTGTGTGTGTGTGTGTGTGTGTGTCTTTATGTAGGTAGGTCTGTATATTTAAAAAAAAATATGCTGAAGTCTCAAAGCAGATTCCAAAACCAAATGTGATAGGTTGAAATACTGTGTGTGGTCAGGTACGTTGAGGACTTTGGTGGAAGCCTAGCGTGCTTCTGTGTTAGGCGTTAACAGCTTTCAGCCTTTTCTCCCCGTAGAACATATCTATTAGACTTTTGTGAAAGATGTCCAGGAGAAGGTCATAATTTAGCAAAGTGATGGCTCTCCCGTTGTACATCCGATAATCCTGAGTGATCCTCAGCGTTCAGGGTTCACTGGGGCTGCTCAGATGTGAAGACGGATCAGTATCTGAAGCACAAGGATGAGAGTCTATGGTCCTGTGTCTGTTTCCCAGCAATCATTTTCCTTTTTCTTCTGGTACCAACACCTTTTTGGAAACAATAAGAGTAAGAGTTATTGCCCTGGAATCAATACATTAGGAAATGTACGTTGACATTTCAGAGGCTCGGTGCGATATAAAGCAAATTGGTGTAATATGGATAAGCTTCAGTTAGATGACTTGCTAGGATGATTAGGGTACCTATCCACATTGGGGAGGATTTTGATATGGAAGATCTGACTCTTCCATAAGAAAGGTAGATGAATATGTTCTGGGAGAGTTAACAGGTTTTTGCTTCAAAAATTTTATTTCCATCTTAACTACTGAGAGCAAGCTTCTGGATTTAAACAGCTCTCATAGCTAGCTAAAAAATCTTCCAAGAGAACAATGGGGATAAAGAGAGCCTTTATAATAATGACAACTACTTATGCCTTTTTTCTTTTGGCAAAGAGACCCTAAAATTCTCTAAATTCCTTGCACATTTCTTAGCTTGTGTTAGGGGCAGGTGACTGAAAACTGGTCTTGTTGGCACAAGCCTGTCTCTGAATTTGCTCATTATACTGGAAGAATTTAACATCTTTTATTTAGTTGCATTTACTGAAAAAGATAATTAGGCTCTCTGAAAATACTCAGAAAATAGAACCAAAGGGGCAAATATTCCTTTCATAAGAATATTCTATTTTCTTACATCTTTTTATAGCTGTCACATCTGGATTTGCAGTTACTTTCTGTAACAGAAGAGAATTTGTCCCAAAGGTGGATATTATATGCTGCTTTAAAAGTGAAAGCTTCATAGTAAAACACCCAGTTTAAAATGCACATATAAAAATAGCTGAGGGTGAGCTAACAGGCCATGAAGCAGTATAATAGGGCACTAATTCGAAGAGAAAATAAAAATTTCCATTTCAATGTGCTTTGGGTAAACTGATATTACAGCCTATATAACTTATAAATGCAAGTCACTGGTAAGTTCCACTAGCAACTTTTCAACTATTCAAATATTAACAAATGTTAACATTTGAAACCCAGATGTGAAAGTATACTTTCTTAGTTATTTAGTTCATATTCCTAGTTCAAATTATTAAATACTTTTCAGTTTTAAAAGAACAACGACAAAAAAAAAACTATAGCCTTGGAAAATTCTATTATAGACTCTTCGATTCATATTAAACAGTTTAAATAAGGAAGTTCTATATCTTCAAGCAATCATATAAAGGGAATGCACTATATTTAAATAATGCACCATCTTAAAATGAACGAAGCCACAGAGACTATGAAATGCCAACAGATGGTTGAATTGTGTTTCCATAGCAAAGTAATTTATAATAATTGCTTTATGGATGCAAGTGCAATTTTCATTATATTCAATTCATAAAATGTTATCATACAGCTGCAATTTGTGATATTTTCTATTAGGAAAAGTGTTGAATATTTGAGTTCCCATGAAGCAATAATTAGCAATGTGTCTAAACATGTGTAAACTACAGATTTAAATTTGCTTCTTTGTGACTTTGACACTGTTCAGTGGCATGCATTTGGAAATCTTAAACTAAAAAGAATAGAAAAATAAAACATTACAGGAGTGTTGTAGCTACTCGAGCTTGTCTGATTTTTTTGTTTGTTTGTTTGTTTTTAGATTCATTAAGTTGGTATTTTCAGAAACACCCAACACATTGACGATTAATAATCTGAAAAGGCATTGAGATGAAAGAAATGTACATTTCCTAGACTAATTTTTCAACTATGTTTACTACATCCTTAAAAGGAAGCAGACACTTTGGAAAGTGAAGAAAAAGAGCATTAGAGGTGAGGTAGTATAAAATCAACCAGTTCCAAAATTATTAACATCACTTTTTTAGTTTCAAAACCCAGTAATTTATAATTCAGGAACAATATAATTTTAAAGACTTGGAACCAATGGCTTTGAGTTTGAATTGAGTGAATATTTGATTAATTTGTAATATTATTTTTAAAAGACCTTTTCAAGTATATAGACTTAAATGACCCTCGAGATTACTCTTCGTCCTTTTTAAGCAGTCCTGTTCCCTCAACCATCTATTCTTTGTTACTCTGTCTTTGTGCCTAGTTTACCTCCATGACCTCATCTGGTATATTTCTACACGAAAATGTGGGCACGAAGGAAATACATGTAACTGTCATCACGTCCTGACGACAGCACTTCCAATGCAGCGGCTTCTCATTAAAGTCTACCAGACTGTAATGATGGCCATTACACAGAATTATGGACTACATCATTGATCGGAGTTAGAGAATTGACAGGGAAAAATGCAGAGGGGTGCAAGATATTTGAATACGAGGCCGTTGCAGGACTGTGCGACAGACATTCTTGACAAGAGGCAGCCAATTATAGCTTAAATTTCTGGCACCTAACCAGTTGTGATTAATAGTTTTCCATTACATTACAGACATATTATTAATGTATTAAAAATGTCAAGCTTTGGCAAGCACTAATATGGTGTGGCTTAGTTGGTCTGCAGAATTTACATTTAATGAGCTCCCATTGACACGGAAAAAGGTATTGACCACAGTGTAATGCAAATCAGAGTACAGTCATAAGCTGTTCTTTAACATAATTATATTTCCCCTTCTAACTTTTAAGTCTGTAGCACCCTCTCTTTTAGACCCTTCATATCAAAGTTTCCTTCCTTCCCACTATCATACAGGCTATCAAATAAATCCTTCTACTTCATATTAGAAGAAATTAAATCTATGAACTTTAGTGACAAAGAGGCCTTATAAGAATCAGAAATTTGTTGTAAAAGTATAATTATGGGATTTTCAAAGAAAATTAATAGTATACAAAGAGAATATTATTTACACCACCGCCTCCAACACTTAATGCTGCTGTTTTCCAGCTGGCTTTCCTCTGAACCAGGTTAAAAATATCAATATCTTCTTAAAAGCTAGGCCATGACTGCAAATGGCTAGACAAACTGATTAGAGGATGGGCAGCCAATGACATATTTGGGGACTTAGTATCCTAAATGCATCCCTTCCTTCCGGCACATAACTGAACTAAATGCCAACTACTGTGAATTTGTCTTAAGGGTCTGGATCATCCAGGTAAGGGCAACTTCAGAAGAGCTCTGGGCAGTTCCAGGTCTGAATCTGCGCTTTCTCCACCTGGGAACTCAGAACAATCAAAGACTGCCATTATCATCTCTACCTATGAGCTGAAGTAGTAAGAAATCACTACTAATCCTTTGTGCTTAAAATTTTTCCCCATTAATATGTTACAAGCCCACAGATCTCTGGCATATGAATTTGCAGAGCCAATGAAAAAAATACAAAACTACATGGATTTCAGGTTGATAGGTATTATTGATCAGGGCTAAAATAGACTGCAAAATGGCTTTGCATCCATGGAACGTACATTTTTTCCAGGATTCGATAACTAATTCCCTTCCACCTTGGATTAACTTTGCAGAAGGAATTTCAAAAACCCTTCTTGTCATCAGAAAAAGAGAAAAAAAATGGCTCCGAAGATATTACACAAAACTAATAATGATTAAAAGGATAAGCCATTATAGTTCCAAAGAATTACCAGGGTCATCAACTGAGAAGAAAATATTGCCAGTAAATCTACCAACTCTCACTAGATTTTAGCATTCTTTTCATTATATAATCCCACTAGGAAGTGGGGGTGTGGTAATAGGCTAAATATTCCATAAATATGCAGCTCATCGGGACACCTGAAATAGACAGCTATTGACTCATTCTATGCAGACATTTAGATTTTTATAAAGCTACATGTTTCTGAATGGATATGAACAGAAGGAAATTTGAAGATAATCATATTTCATTGACTGAAGTAAATAAAGGGGAAAATATGCAAACTCCATAACCTGTCAAGACTAGCAGTTGTGAACACAGTCACAATGAGATCACATGTTAGCATGCATTTAATGCTCTTTGCACATGTCCATTTGTTGTGAAAAGATAATCTTCTGATTTCTTCATGAGGGACAGAGGCTCAGGCCTTTTGGCTAACTATCTCAAAAACAAAAGGATTCTAACATGTAATGCAACAATTTTGACATGTCTTACTCATACTTGGCTGAGTTTTATAAAGAACAATCATGGAAGTCTTAATAAAAAAAACAATTATCACACATTGGTATTTCAAAGGTTTCTATTTTTATCAAAAGATAAAAATGATGGCAACCAGTACATATTTTCCAGGATGTCTGTGGAGGGTTAATACATAAAATTACTTCAGAATCAACTAAGCCCAAAAGAAACCTGGCATTCAGATGTCATATGAAGGATAGAGCCTTCTTTCTAATATAGGGAAGTTCAGAAATACAACCTTCCACATACACAGCTGAAAAATTCTACACCCACTTGAAGTTGGAAACAGAACTCTAGATTCTAAAATTAAAATTACTTTCTGGAAGTATGTTGAATCGCTTACTTCCCCATAATACAACATAATTCACACATACACAGGTGTACACGTTTAAATACTAACATGTACTTGTTTTCCTAAGTCATATAAAATTTTATTCCCTTGCCAGTGACTTGGTACTTTTGTTACTCACAAACTGTCTCCAAACCCTTATTTACACTATCTCCCAGCTAAATGCACAATGGCTAAATTGTTTAAAGGTATTGTCTGATGCTTTGCAGACAAAAGATAGAGGCAAAGACAGGTATTTGCTCCCCCTGGTAAACACATGAAGGAAACTTCTACATGCCATGCGTTAGCTGCCTCCTAAAAACAACAAAACAAAACAAAACTAGCCTGAACCATTTGAACCCACATGCCCAACTGACAAAACTCTCAATGGGAACACAGTTGTATGTCCAAATAAAATAGTTCCTTTAAAAATAAGTATGAAGATTCCTCTTAAATAAAACTATAAGAAATGCCAACAAATTAAAAGCTGAATACATGAAACATTGAATGCCTCCACATTGGTACTTAGTGATGAAAGATTTCTCATGTCATGGTATCTAGAAGAAGAAAAAAACATCCCCCTTATATATGTAAGTGGGACAGCGTGGCATGTGAAATGTCTGATGCATTTCTTCTTTGCACTCTGGTTCCCCTTGCAAGGATCCAGGTTTTAATGAAAGATTGAAAGTTTCTTATGTTTAAAAATATTTTTGGACAATTATTGAGCTGGTTTCCCTCTGCCAAAGAGAAGAACTGGTGGGTAAGGCATTCAGAAAGACAAAGTACAAAATACTTGCAGACCTCTTTGCAGGTTAGAGGTACTTTCTTCTCCAAGAACCACACAAATCAGGAGATCCTTGCCCTCATCAGACGTCGATGCAAAACTTTCTAGCAAGCTTAATCACTATGCATATTTGAACAAATGATTTTGAGGGAAATGTCTTTGCTTTCTTTCTTTTTTTTTTTCTTCTGTTAAGATAGGAAAACTTTTAGTGTTTTCAGTCATAAACCGAGGCCTAATTTCCAGAGCAAAGCTGCTGCCAGATTCACCATATGTTTAGTGGAGTTCTGAGTCTTGCTCAGAATTTTCCACTCGGAAGAGTGACAAAGTGTTGTGCTGGGAAGTTAGTTGCTTGCTTACTCCTTTGTAAGGAAACGGGCACTAAAGAGGGCACAGCTAGAGGACCTGTAGTCTACATACCTACACCTGGTGCAACTGTAAGAACTCTGCCTGCCACTTTTGCAACAACAACAAAAAAAAGTCGCTTTAAAATCCCCCTCCCTTCTCCCCAAGGCTTTTCCTACCAGGCCCTGTAAAATGACAGCTACTC